>NC_092813.1:15633884-16331759 GCF_040954645.1 Diabrotica undecimpunctata
TCTTTCAAACGGGCTTCCAACATTATATTGTCTCATAGGAGCTCTCCTTTTTCGGTAAGGCCCGTTACTCGTGGCACAAATAGTACATTTCTTACACCAGTCTTTTACGTCGTCGGAACTGTTCATCCAATAAAACCGTTCCCGAATTCGCTGAAGGGTTTTCTTGACCCCAAAATGCCCTCCCGATGGACTGTCGTGTAACTGACGAAGTACTTCGGCTATTCTGCTCTTTGGGATCACCAACTGTCTTCTCTTCTCTGAACCGTCATCATTTTCCAGGACTCGTTTGAGCAAGCCATCTTCGACGATAAATGAGTCCCACTGGGCCCAATACGTCTTAACTACTGAGCATAGGTTTGATATTTCTTGCCAAGGTGGTCGACGGTTTTCCTCTTTCCATTTTCGGATTTTCTGTATAACTGGATCTCTCTCTTGTTCTTCCCTTATCTTAGTAGGCGTCCAGTCGTCATTGACAATCGTCGTTCTTAGCACTGCTGCTTCCTTGGATTCCGTTTTGTTGCAGTGGGAACACTCTGCTGGGCATGGCCTTCTGGAAAGAGAATCAGCGTTTCTGTGGCTAACTCAGGCTCGGTGCT
This sequence comes from Diabrotica undecimpunctata, assembly GCF_040954645.1. NCBI lineage: Eukaryota > Metazoa > Arthropoda > Insecta > Coleoptera > Chrysomelidae > Diabrotica > Diabrotica undecimpunctata. Next base: position 15,634,481 of record NC_092813.1, read on the forward strand.
CAATCTTAAAATCGTATCTTGGAGTCGTTCAATCCACCTGGCTATCTGACCCTCTGGATTCTTAAACTGCATCAACCACTTAAGGGCGGCATGGTCGGTTCGAATTAAAAACTTCCTTCCATAGAGGTATTGATAGAAGTGCTCTACTGATTTCACTACTGCCAGAAGTTCTCTTCTCGTGACGCAATAATTCCGCTCAGGTTTTGAAAGAACTTTACTAAAATATCCGAGGACTCGTTCCTGTCCTCCTTGAATCTGAGACAGCACTCCTCCAATTCCCACATTACTTGCATCCGTATCTAAGATGAACTCTCCTTCTGGCAGTGGATACCCTAAAATTGGTGCTGTTATTAAATGCTTTTTCAACGTCTCAAAGGCATTTTGACAGTCCGTATCCCAGCGGTAATCTCTTGCTTCCTCCGTAAGTCGCGTTAATGTCTTAGCGATATCTGCAAACTACTTAATAAACCTTCGGTAGTAAATACATAGTCCAAGAAAACTTCTCACTTGGTGTTTGTCAGTTGGTTTTGGCCATTCTTTAATGGAATCGATTTTTCCCTTATCCACGGCCACTCCTTCTTTACTGACTATATGACCCAGATAATTGACTCTACCTTGAAATAGCTGGCACTTCTTGGGGTTTAGCATCAATTGGGCAGCTTTAAGTCGATTAAAAACGTTTTCTAAATTCCTCAACTGATCTTCAAATGTCTCCCCCAAGACGATTATGTCATCTAAATAAACCAGGCATGTATTCCAAGATAACCCTCTCAACACATTTTCCATAAGCCTCTCAAATGTCGCAGGAGCATTACAGAGTCCAAATGGCATAACGTTGAATTGCCACAATCCAGATCCTGTGGTGAAGGCTGTCTTTTCTTTATCTACTGGGTCCATTTCTACCTGCCAGTATCCAGACTTCAAATCCAAAGTAGAAAACAATTTACTTCCAGCCAATGTGTCCAATGTGTCATCGATGCGAGGCAGAGGATAACTATCTTTCTTGGTAACGTTGTTCAGCAAACGGTCATCCACACAGAACCTCGTCGTTTCGTCTTTCTTCTTAACCAGGACCACCGGAGAGACCCATGGGCTCGTAGAAGGTTCTATCACCCCGTCTTTCTTCATTTTCTGAACAATCGTTTCAGCTTCCTCTCTTTTCGCCTGTGGTAATCGTCGCGCTGTTTGACGAATTGGCTTAGCATTACCAGTATCGATTTTATGCTTAACAACCGTAGTTCTTCCCGTCTTTCCTCCTTTCGGTACGAAAATATCACGATACTGCCGAAGAAATTCCCTTAATTTCCTTTTCTCCATCTGATTTAGAGACTGTCCTGCAACTGCAACCATTTGGTCGAATTTGTCGTTGGAATTATCAGATGTTGTCGCCTGACGGATTATGGATGTCACAGGTACACAAGTTCCTACTTTTGTCTCTTTCTTTATGGTCACTGGGTAGTCGTTGACATTGATAAGTCTCACAGGAATTTCCTTAGCCGAAGTCACCAATTCTTTTCCAATTATGATTCCACGGCCAACCTCATCGTCGTGGTTCCAAGGCTCCATCATAACAGGTCTCCCTTCTTCCACCATTCCCTGTAGCCGCGCTACTATAATCGTTTCGCTTCTCGCAGGCACGACTGTATCTTCTGTAATGGCTGCTTGCACGGTGTTGTCATTATGTGGATGAAGAAATACCTCCTCGTTGCCAACTTTTATTACTTTATTCTTAAAATCCAATTGATATCCATGCATATTCATTACGTCCATTCCTAATATAACATCCTCTTCGATGTCAGCAACTATAACAGTATGGACGAACTTTTCTGCTCCAACTCCCAATTGTACCTGGATTTCTCCATGAATGTTGGCATTATCACCTGTAGCGGTCCGAAGTCGCAACCTCGTTGGTAATAGTTTCTTACGGCTGTTTATAACTGTAGGGCGTATAATGGTTCTGGTCGCTCCGGTATCCACCAACAACGTATGTCTTTTACCATTTATTTCTCCATCCACATATACACTATCTTCACGACATTTCAAAGAAGCTATTAGTATAAGAGGGTCTCTATCGTCAAGAGCAGATATCTCTGAAGTGACTTTAGATATGTTAGCAGAAACTTTGCTTTCCAGAGAAGAAATCTCGTTAGAAACTTTGCTTTCTAAAGAAGCGATGTCGCCGGATACTTTGTTCTCCAATGATGCGATGTCGCCGGAAACTTTGGCTACATCACTAGAAACTTTGGCTACATCAGAAGAAACTTTCGAAATATCGTCAGAAACTTTGTTCTCCAATTTCGAAATCGACGAGATGACAGCATCTTCAAATATATAAGTCTCTGTATCTAGACCTTCTTCTAGCAAAGCGTTCTTTAGTCGTTGGACTAACTCAGCCTTTTTTCCGGTAGAAGCTAATTCTCTGTCTTCGAGATGTCTTCTTAAATTCGTCACTGTGAGCTCATAAATCGTAGCCATTTTCACAATTTATTTTACGTATCCCACTTCTGACACCACTGTTAAGTCTTTTATTTATTTATAATTATTTATATTTTGTTGTGAATTCTTTAATTTATAATGTCTTGTTCTTATCTTAAGTCATTAAAAAGCACAATAATTTATATTAATTTATTTAAAGAATAATACATAATTTATATAGCGAGCGTAACAATTAAAGTCGCGGCCGCGGGTCTTCAGAATTAACTGTTCTCTTCAATCAAAGTTCGGTTATTTTATATGAAATCCTGATATACTAGAATAGTCGAGAACATCTAGTTGGAGGATTCACCATAATTTGATTCTAGACCTCCACCGAAATTTCTACAACAAAACAGAATAATTAGTCATAAAATTTAGGCCAGTACATTTATCGTAACAATACCAAAGAATATCTACCCAGTATTTCTGATTTGGTTGCTTCACGCAAGACAGTTTTTAAATATAAATGGAGTGATCTATGTCCCTGTTGCACATTGGCATAGAAATTATAATGTCCCTAGGCGTTATATAACAACCATATCTAGGCTAAAATTTGGACATGCTTGTTTTCCTGCTCATCTTGCAAGAATTCATGTGATCGAGAGTAAAAACTGCGTGGAATGTGGAGTAGAAGGTGACCTAGATCATGTAATTTGTGGTTGTGATAAATATAATTTGGAATCCACATTATTATACAATAATATAGTTCATAGTACCGGTAAATCTCCGTTTATCATTTTATCTGCCGTAGCGACTCAAAATAGATTAATTTACTATTGCATAATCGATTTTTTGACCAAATGTAATATTTTTCTTTAGTTAAAAAAATTTTGTTTTCAGTTTTACCCATGTTTTCTCTCCTATATATATATATATATATATATATATATATATATATATATATATATATATATATATATATATATATATATATATATATATGTTTAATCCTATTTACCGTGGCCTAGTTATATATTATAATGTCCTGATGGGCCTCTGGACGTGAAGCGAGTGACCCATGTTAATTGTATGTGTCTATGGATATGTGATGAGTGTCTTACCACCCGGCTTTTTAACGTAAGAGATAGAAAACACAGTTACCTTGTGAAATAAAAAGAGATGAAACTCGTAGAGGTGAGAAATAATCGGAGAAACCTATAATTTATATTACATTACATTATCACTAGCGATAGTCTCACACCTTTAGACGTTAGCTTCGAGCTAAATCACCTCGGTCATAATTATTATGAGTAACGTCGAATGTGTGACGTATTTCCATTTTTTAATTTCGCATAAAGTAAAAACTGATTGACCACAATAAAGCAAAAATGTGAATAAAATAATTTAATTAATAGTGATTATTTAATCTAAAGTTTTAAATTATTAACCAAGAATAATTTCTACTATGATTTGAGGAGTTTCATACACTCTTGTGACAGAATATTTATAAATCCTTCGTGGATTAGTGGTAAGAATTCGACATTGCGACACAGACATCGCAGACGATTAGAGTTCAAAACCCACATGTGATTTTCTTTTTTTTTTTTTTAATAATTTGAAATTATGCAAAGATCGCTTTGCTTTGAATCAATAAACATTTATGTCAGTCATTACTAGTATTAGAAGTGTTTAAAGTTAAAACAAAAAATCTTATTGACAAAACAGTATCGTCGTACTTTCGAAAATAAAGTAAAAATTCTTTAAAATTAAAAGAACTTTTAAAGAATGTTTAAATAAGTAAAAATTCTACAAAAATAAAAAAATATTGTAAATAAACGTATTTACAATATGTTCAAATAAGCCTTCATTAGCAGCAGAACAATAACCCAAACTGTCACTAAAGAATTATAAAAGTCTGATGGATCAGAGTTCAAGGCACGATGTTCTCATCGTAATATCTCTCATATAGTTTGGACTTGATATATCCCCAAATAAAAAAATCACAAGGTGCAAGATCGCAGGCCAAAAAATATCTCCGTGGTCACTAATCAATCGATTAGGAAAAGTCGCACTGAGATATTCACTGACGATGCGAGAATTGTGTACAGGACAACCATGGTATTGAAACCATATGGAATCGAAAGTTATTGGTAAATTACGAAGGGCTGGGACAATTTCATTTTGCAGAAGTTCCAAGTATTTCCGCCCAGTCAACATACCGTTTATAAAAAATGAACCAATGACATGATTCCCTATTATGCCTCCCCAAACATTTACTTTTCGAAGACACTGGGTACGAGCGACATAAATCTGACGAGGATTTCCTCGAGACCAATACCTAGCATTGATTGAATTGTGACGGCCATGCAATGAAAACGTACATTCATCGGTGAACAAAACGTTCTCTAAAAAATGTTCATCTTGATGTGACATTTCCATTGCAGTTTGACAAAATTCTAAACGTCTATATTGATCCCCAGGGAATTGTTCGTTGGATTTATAAAGTTTATAGGGACGGTATCGATGTCTTTAAAAAATTTCACCTACTCTAAATTTTGGAATTCCATATTGTTCTCCGAGACAAGATGTTGATTGGGTAGGATTTTGCTCAATACTTGCACAAATCAAAGTGTCCCTTAGTTCCAAATCTGGATTTACCTCTCTTCGTCTGCGAACTCCTCTTGGAGCGAACACGGATCCATAAGTAAAAAAATTACGTATAATAGACTGAATTGTTGGTCGTGATGGAGCCGGCCTATTTGGAAACATATTTACAAATTGTTGTCTAATCATGTTGTCTGATAATCCATTCACATGCCAGACAACAATTTGCACTTTTTCCTCGACCGTTAAAATCCTTTTCACGAATTGTTTTTTCAATAAAAAGTTTCTGTTTACCGTAAATAACACTTCTCGGTGTGTTATTATTTGATAACTTGAAGGCTTGATGATTTGGTTAGCTATAAAGCAGGTAGCTGTTCGCGCGCATCCATTCCAATGTCGTCAATTGTTTTGAAAATCATTACCTGTACAGAGGAATTGATATTAACACTGAGAATTTAGTGATGGACTTGCCATTAAACAGTCTTCAATGGATTATTTTCCATTCACAACTGAAGACTGTTAAACTGGAATTGAATTTGAAATATTTTGTATTTCTATTTTATAACATTGGAATAAGAATAAATTGTAAATAATGAGTTTTTCGAAAACTTGTTACCTAATATGTATCATATTTTCTATTATTTTTGATTGAGTAAAACAAAAATTTTACCCTTGGTGTGAATTGAACCCCAGTCTTCTTGTCAATAGACAACGTCTCTAACTATTACTCCAATTTTACATACAATAATTGTTTTCGGACAAACATACCTACCTTTAGTTTAGTCAAATATTTCAGTTGAGTTATTTTTATTATTAAATAAACTTAAAGATTTATAATTTAAAATCGCTACTAATTAATGTTTTTTACTATAATATATCTTAATTATATTTAATCATTTATTCTAACATCAGAAATTATTAAAATAAAATATTTTCGAGGTCATCCGTATAATTATGACTGAAGTCAAACAGACACGTCTAATACTAGCCTTATCTCGTACTATCTCACAACTTAATCTGTTTTCTATCCTTTCCGCTATTTTGCCGGGTGGTAAGACACTCATCACTGTATATGTGTATGTATATATATTTTTTCTCTTCTTTTTATTAATTGTTGTACTGATTTCCCAACTTTAAATTTATCTATTTTAGTCTATTCGATTGCAAATAATTAAAAAACTTTTTACTGCGCCTAATGAGATTAAAAGATCATGTAACTGGCTGTATGGCAAACTGCCCGAAGCCATAAAAAAAACTATATAAAATAGGGTTTATTTCCTTTAGGGAAAAAACAGATTTATAGATCAACCATTGTTGTCTACTGTTTGAAAGTAACTTGGAAAGTGTTAGTAGGATATGTTCTCATTCATTTATTAATTTTTTCTTTCTTGGTAAATTTTTTATCGGTTTGCTTTGTTGGAGTTTTTGCGTCAATGGCTTATGTTAACCACTCTACTATTGTCAAATAATAATACGTTAAATTATATTAACAATTTTTTATAAATGTGTATTACTGCACTTAGAAAAAAGCTGTGCTTGTTTAGAGAACGTGTTAAATAAAAATATTTTAAAATCAGTCAACTGGTTGATTTTAAATATAATAACATATACCCTGTTAACAAGAATCCCCACTAAAATATTCCCACTAGTATTTTATTTTTTAAGAGATATTCCGAAAAAACAAATTACGTTAACAATGATTTACTTAAGATTAAGAAGAATACCCAGTTATTTACAAATTAATATTTCCCAAACATAAAAACCTTCAACTTCCTTGGTTTATATCAAGGTTGCTAAAATAGCAGGATGTGTATATGTAAGAAACTATGATGAGAGCGAAAATATTAAACGAGCTGCTGGACAATCCAGCGGAGCCTGTTTGCATTGCAGCTGGCATTTCACCTAAAAGAAAGATATGTTAGTATTTACATAAATATTTTTAATGTAGTAGTTTTAGCTATTTGTGTTAAATTTTTTTATTATTAAATTATTTATTCTTTTGTTTATAAATTAAATTTTCTATTACTTTTTTATAGACGTATATCGAAATTAATGATTTCTTTGTTTTGAAAAGATTGGCTACCAAATAAATGGTTATTACATGTTTTATATTGTGCCAATAAATACTATTTAATTGTTCAAAGTTATAGTTCAGGCGTATTACCCAAAGAGTGGTTAACTTCGATTTTTAATATTGCGATATTATCTTCGATATATCTTCGATAACAGAGATTACGCACCATTAACTTGATGTCTCATGTGCTAAAGTTACTACTAAAAGTCATCCATAACCGAATATATCACAAACTGGACATAGACGTTAATGATACACAATTTGGTTTTCACAAAGGCCTAGGAATGCGTGAAGCTCTTTTTTCACTTAATATACTGATACAAAGATACCTGGACGTTAATCAAGATATATATACGCATGTTTTATTGACTATAATAAAGCATTCGATAAAGTACGACATAAACAATTAATGAATGTCCTAAACTCAAAGAAGATTGACTACAACGATCTCAGGATCATATTAAATTTATACTATAAACACCGAATAAAAGTACGTGTTAACGAACAGCTGTCAGAACAAATTGAAATTAGAAGTGGAGTGAGACAGGTATGCATATTGCCGCCAATTCATTTTAATACCTACACCGAAGAGATTCTGAAAAACGCTTTTTAGGGTGAAACAGCTGGAATAAAGGTAAATGTAGTTCCCGTTAACAGCATTAGATATGTGGACGACACTGTGATCTTAGCCAAAAATATTGAATATCTTCAGAGACTGGTGACCAGAATAGCGGAGCTAGCGGAATGGAAAAGAGTATGGTCTACCAATGAATCGAAATTTATGAAAATATCGAAAACTTAAAAAAATAACGAGAATCTCCTAATAAACGGAACCAACGTCAAACAAGTGGACAAATATGCATCTCTGGGAACAATGATTAACTCCACAAATGATTACATTCAGGAGATCAAAATAGAAAAGGCTAGAGCAAATTTCAACAAAATGAGAAGAGTGCTATGTACAAGGGATTTAAAATTGGAACTAAGAGTTAGGTTGGCGAGGTGCTATGTTTTTTCGACTTTATTTGATGGAATGGAATCTTCGACCTTGAATGCTACATTAATGAAAAAACTGGAATCATTCGAGCTGTGGGTGTATAGAAGAATTCTGAAAATATCGTGGACAGAACACGTCACAAACAAAGGGGTTCTGAGAAGGATGAATAAAGAAATAGAAATTTGAAATACAATTAAAACAAGAAAATTGGAATATCTCGGACATATTACACATGGAGAGAAATACACCTTGCTCCAACTGATTATGCAGGGAAACATTCAAGGAAAAAGAAGCATAGGGAGGCGCAGAATGTCATGGCTGCGCAACCTGAGCGAGTGGTACGGATGTACATCAAATGAACTTTTCAGCCGTCTCAAAAATCCGAATAGCTATGATGATTGCCGACCTCCGTCGCGGAGATGGTACTTGAAGAAGAAGAATAAATAATATAAATATTACATTTACACAAAATTAAAAGTACTATTCGCCAAATATCACACAATTAAAGAAGGCAAAAGGAAGTAAAAAGGAAAAGTTAAAAAATTAAGATAAAAAAGATTAAAATCATTTAGAAATTTTTAAAAATTCTGGAAGTAAATCTACAAGACCGAATGACTGATAATGGAGGTGTTGGTGACTATTGTAGAAAGTGTAGACTACCCACCGTGACTAACAAATAAAGGAGCAGAAGGGACAAATTATCCGCTCATAACAAGTTCCTGCTCTAAAATCAAATCCTCAAGGCTGTTTCGAGTTGTGGTATACAACTATAAGTTTGTACCAGCGAAAGTAATACAGATAATCCAACGTTTCCGGAAGAAGGTACTAAGGAATATCTTTGGTGCTCCGTGCTAGATTAGAAACCGTAACATTTACAAAGACTATCCCGCTCGTAACCACCCAGATAGACTCAATCATCACGTGAATATCGAGACCATCCAGATAATTGACAAAAGGTCCACGAAACATAGATATGCCGGTTTGTTGTATTCTAATGATTTCTCTTGCACTTGCCTCATTATTTATATTGCGTCGGTGCATGATCTTCCTGACCTAAAACCTTGTTGTTCTTCTGCTTGTGTTATAATTTCATTCAGTTTATGCTTTAGTGCAGTTTATTGCTATCACTTTGGTTATTAATTTTAGTGTTGTTTTTAATAAATTAATTCCTCGGTAATTTTCCGGGTCCGATTTGTCTCCCTTTCTCATTTTTTGACAATAGAATTCTTATATAAAATTGACAATTACTAAAGCATATACTTGACAAATTCTAAAACCACTTGAATATATAAGTTAAAATTTACAAATAATTGAAATATAAAATCTTGTTCTTCCAAAAACAAGAATACAGAAAATGAGAACAATGAATAAATTAAAAAAGAACAGTGAAGTTTTGAAAGGTAATATTGAAGACTTACCCCTAAGTGGAGGTTGAAATTACAATGAAAAATAAAATATTTAACTGAAAACAGCCCATTAAAACAGTATAAAACTGAACCCTGCTTTCTACTGTTTATCAGAAGTGAGGAAGAAATACCTTGTTGATAAGATGACAAGTGTCATCAGTTTTACCAATTATTAAAAATACACGATGTACACAAGAGACGTGTAGAAATGTGATACAAAAAGTAAAAGAACATAGTAAAAGAAAATAGAACAATAATAGTTGAAGACGATATTATATTTAGTCGTAAGAAAATTGGGATAACACCTATTTTTAAAATAAAAACAGAAAGTTGACACATAAACTAAATTCAAAGAAATTTAGAATAAAATAATTACAAAGACAAAGAATAACTTTTTAAAAACTGTTTATTTAAATAGGTGATTTCTCTAGATTATTATGTGTTGAATCCAAATATGGCCTAATTTTTGTTCGTATCACCCATAATTTTTGAGCAATCTGCTGTCTATTATACATATAGTAAAAAACCCCTATATGGTATATGGTGAAATTAATGAAACAGTGTGTTCCATCATAAGCATGGTTTGCATTTACATGTAAAATACATATTCTGAAAAAATAAAAACAAAATATCATAGAAAAAAAAAGGATTGATTAATCGAAAAAATCAAAACTGCCTGTAGGTAATAAAGCTGTCATCCTAGAAACTAGTCGTCATATATGAATCGTATGTTGTCAATAAATCCAAAATCAAAAATCACTCAGACCAGTCGAAAAAGAATAATCTGCATATCCTGATAATTCCAAAGGGTAAGTGAAAATTAAAAACTTACCATTTAATACATGAACTCGTATACTTGCAACATCAGCATTTGAAGGGCTGCAGGAATATTTTCCAGAGTCCTGTATACCAGCATTCTGGATTAGTAAGAAACTTGTAGTAACATCGCCCTTTTCAGTGATCACGCTTACCCCACCACGGCTGGAATCATAGCTGATAACCTATTAAAACAAGGAAGATTAATATGTTTCATTTAAGATAATTAATTTGCCTGCTTACAATATATAATCCAAACAAAGATTTGAGGACCGGGACGCCGTCGTATCTCGTGGTTGAAAAACCTCCGACAATGGTTTGGGATGACCTCCGCGGAGCTGTTTCGCAGAGTAGGCAACAAAACCATGATCGCCCTTTTTATATTCTCTGGATTTCTGAATTATTTGTTCTAATATATGGATGGCGTTTGTTGTTGATCGTTCTGGACGAAATCCGTTCTGGTAATCACCTAATATTTTCTCTTATTATGCTTCTAATTTCTGGTTAACTAAGTTAGCTATGGTTTTATGAGTTTTATTGAGAAGCGTTATTGCTCTATGATTAGAGCATTTTTCCTTATCTCCTTTTTTGTGGATTGGTGTAATTATTCCAGTTGTCCACTCTACAGGCATTTGATTCCTTTCCCTATGTAGGTGCTTACCGCCGTACTTTATCAGTTCTTTTACTAATTTATCTTTTTCTGCTGCTTTACCATTTTTTGCCCTATTTATTTCCTTTTTTATTTCAGCAACGTTAGGGCATTCTATTCTTACCCCTCCCCCTGTTTTTTCTACGTCTTCAAACTTCACTTATTTCGTTTTCTCCACTTTGTTTAAGGTTGTGCAGCAATATTCTTTCCAAAATTTTCCCATCGTTGTGGGGTCATGTTCAATTCTTCGCTCGTTATCACTTATACCCCTTACTACAGATGTCCGCTTGTGATTAAATGATTGTACCTTTTTATAGAATTCTTTCAATTTGTGGGTACGTCTGTCTTGCTCTATTGCTCCTAGTTGTTAGTTTAACGACTTGATCTTTTCTCCGATTTCTTCTTGTAGATGGAGTTTGCACCATTTTTTGCATTTCGTATTCTTTTACGCAGAACACTCAAGCAATCAAAAATAAAACACTTTGAAGGTCAACTTACAAAATATAAAACTATATTATATACTAAGATAATCAACATGAACTGTTATTATATAGGCTCTGAAGTAGAGGGGGCATAAGAAACAGACGAAAACATACATCGAAAAGAGTAATGGGAAAATAAATAAAAAATATCAACTTTAAATAAAGCAAACGGATGGCAAAAAAGACGAGAGTACACAAAAAACTGGTAAACAAAATGGAACGGAATTTAACAACTATTGTGTGAGATTATCAGCCTCGCCATCGATAACTTGTTGCAATTAAAAGGCAGTAAGGTGCATAAGATATTTACCGGTAAGACTCTAGAACAAGTAGAAATTACTCCAAAGATTACTCCAAAGAAAAATCAAAGTTCGAATAGAAAAACACGAACAAACTTTAACAAAATGAGACTGGTACATTCCCATTTCATTGACGTACAAGTGTTGAATGGTGCAAGAGATCTGTAACTGGAATTGAGACTTAGACTGGCCAATAATTACATTTTCTCGACTATGCTTTAAGAAATAAAAACGTAGACCCTTAAAGTGTAGACTACTAAAACAAAGGAATCATTATATGCATTTACAGAAAAAATCTGAATATAAGTATTATAGACAGAGCATGTAACAAACAATGAAGTCATGAGAAGAATTACCACAGGAATGGAAATAGTGGAAACCATCAAAACACGAAAGCTACAATACCTGGGTTATGTTATGCATCGGAAGAGAAAATGGTACGTAAAAAATAAGATACATTGTGCTCAACTATAGTATATGATAATAATGATGAAATTCGCCTTAGATTCAAGTATTTTTGAGCATTTTTATATTGTAATCTAACAGTAATTATCGTGGCTGAATGGATCAAGTTATCCAAAGCCATTAAATAAATAAATAAAAAAAATCTAACAGTACTTATATATTTGAATAGTAACAATCCCCTTTAGAATAGAACAGTAATCTAAAACTGCAATAACAATTATCAAAAATCTACATTCTATACTTACATCGTCATGATGATACCAAAATATATACGCGGGTGGCTCAGGACTAAATCTGATGAAGCAAGTTAGGTTCATGGTGCTACCTTTATCGACATGTAGATCTGGTCCCCCTAGAATCTGAGCGGTAGGTACTGTAAAAAAAAACAAAAAAATTGAAATCTTAACTTGGTATATTTAAGTATTTTAAACACGGAGAGCATTTAAAAAAATACCCTCAAAAAAATTACTACAAAATGAATAATATAGCAGTAGAAATTATTTTGGAGTGGTACAAAAATATGTTGATGTCTACTTAATCATCCGAAGATATTATTCGAATGATAAAATTGACCGACATCTCCTAAACATTGTAAATAGGAGGAAAACAAAATATTTCGGCCACACAGCTAGAGGACATAAATATCATCTGTCTCGACTTATAATACAAGGAAACAGTAAAAGGAAAAAGATGGATAGAATAATTATTTGGGAGTATAAATATCTCACCAGTAAAGAAAATTTTCGAGACATAATGACAGCCAAAGTTTGCTACTTGTATCCTGCTCTGGTGTCTTCTGTTAAAATCCAGTTTTCTGATCCATGTGTCCTTTTTTTCCTATATATTGTTTTGTATATTGTCATCTTCGTTTTTCTTCAAATTTCTTTGTTGTTGAGGAATTCTCCATTCAATGCCTGGAACAGTTTTCTACCTATTCTTCTTCTTACCCTTACGTCTCTTATCAAGCTGCTTTCTATTTTTTGCTATGGTTCCATAACATCGATCCATTTTTCTGCTTTTTTCCCACTCTAGCGATCATATCACCTTCGCTGTACAATTAGTTTCGTTTTTAGTTGCATTTTCATAGGTCCATAGCACATAATTAGGTTTGTAATCGTTTCCTTTATGCCTATCTCTATATCTACTTCAAATATACGATATTTTTCTTTATCATGCATGCTGCCTCTGCCTGGAGTCTCTTTTTTCTTCGAATCCACTATATATTAATATGAAAACGGTAGTTAAGTCTGTATTGGAACGCGTTGATAAAGGGGGCAGAGACAATGTTATCACTACAGCTCTCAAAAACTCTATTTGGTAGAAACTTCTGTCTTCATCTTCTAGAAAAGTTCTCTTTTTTAAGTTTAAACTGATAATCTCTGAGGCGTTCATCTTGATTTATGGTAAAGATTTCGTCGAAATTTCCGAAAGTTAATTTTAATATTTTAAATGTGATAATAAGTCTCCACGTTGTCGTTGAAGTTCAAAAGAAGTTAGGTTAGCCATACTATTTTCTTCTGTATAAGAAGGTCTTCTCGGTCCCAAAGGAATTCGAGTGGCTTTTCATTGAATGTTTTCAAACAAACTTTTGTCTCGAACTAAATCAGAATATCACGTTGGACCAGCGTATTCAAGAATCAGTCTTACATAAAGAGTGTAAAGATAACAGAATGTCTACATTGAAACTCTCGAAAAACATCTCAGATATAGTTTGGATTTCGCAAGTTTATAAATAGAAGTAATATGGTCAGACCACGTTAGGCTGCCGTTTACGTTAACATTAAGGTTGTTATACGAGAACACAGAATCTAATGGTTGCTGGTCAACACAGTAAGACACAAGTGGGTTATTTTTACCAGTTCGAAGCACTACACATTTTTTTTGCATTTAAGGGTAGTAGTCACTGGAAAACCAAGTTGAAATAAAGTCTGAGTCCATTTGGAGGGTTAGCTGGTATTTAACTGGAATGGCATAGATTTTTGTGTCATCGGCATATAACGATATTTTACTTGAAACATAATAACTAATATCGCTGCCTGTCTTGTGGAAAAGATTCGCCAACTTTAACTTTACATATAGTGTCGATCTGTCAGGAAATCATCTATCCAACGAAGCGAAGTACCGCGAGCGCCGAAATGTTCTAACTAATGAATAAATCTGCGCTAAGGAACACGGTCAAAGGCTTTAGAAAAATCCAAATAAACAACGTCGACCAGTTGAGAACTGTTAATGGATGACATCCAGTCGTTAACACAATATAGGAGATTGGTTAAGGTAGGAACAAACCGACCAGAGATAAATCCATGTTGTTTTGTTGAAATAACATGTCCCTAGAGAAGGAATTTAGTTATTTCCTCGGAAATAATGGCTTTCATGACTTTGCCAACTACTGACAGCAAGCTAATCAGGCGATAATTGTTGTGGTCTATTTTGTTGCCTTTTTTTAAAAATAAATGTGACGGATGCTTATTTTATAACTAAAGGAGAAAGGAATGTTTAGGAATGAGAAGCCCGGTGTGTTTAAATTTCCGCCAAAGATGTCGTTTGTGATTAATTTGTTTTATTGCTGTTCGATTTATCCAGAGTTTAAGGTTTTTATAAGTCTTACGGAAGGTGGGATTTGTAGAAATTATATTGTGGACGGTATTGAGAAATCCATTCCACATTAATGAGGTATCGTTCAAGTCTGCAAAAAATAAATGCCAGTTGATTTGAGAGAGTATAGTGTCAACTTCAGAAAAGACATTAGTAGCATATGTTACAATTTTATTTTTATGGTGTAGTTTTAGATTTAACTGAATGTGAGCCATTATAACTGCATGGTCTGACTTTCCTATATGAGAGCTGATTTCAAAAGATAAAATCAGCTGTTCGTCATTAATAAATAACAGATCTATAGTAGAAAGTTGGTTATTAATTTCAAATCTAGTAAGTTATGTGATGAGTTATATCAGCTTCGAATTGACTACAAAGCTTTTAACAAATTATGGGCGTTTTTGGGGTCCGATAATGAAGTTATTGACTAGGTGATCTCTGGGAAACTAAAATCTCCAGTAATAATAAGATTATCAAGAGATGACATTTCTTCAAGTTTTGCAAAGAAAACATTATCCTGTGCAAGTATTGCAACAGGTGGCCGATAATAACAGACTAAATTAAGGCAAAAAGGATTCCTATCAAAATTAAGTACCCGAGAAATCAGGTTCCAGAAGAGTATGCGGTCTTACAAAGTAAGCGATGGAGAAGCGGAATGTTGGCAGAAGAAGGAGGAAGGCTGTAATATATTTTATATGTTATTGAAATGTAACTATTATTAGACAATCAACGAGTTTGGGTTTTCCGTTCTATATTTGAATGAAACTTGGGTTTGTTGTTGCTCCTCTACTTTATCTGTTTCTATAAATTCCGGATGGTTCTCTGTGGGTAACTCTTTAATACAGTCTTCCCATTCTTCTCCTTTTATGTACTCTACTTAAAAACTGTACTGTTACGATGGTATTGTTTTTCAAGTATTTCAATATTTTTCAAGATTCAGTTGTTCTTATATATTATTCAATGTATGCCCATATTGCTTGCCATTCTTTATTCTTTATTCATATCTATTTATTGTTGCTTTATTCTGGTTGTTTCTTTTTTCAACTTCTTCCAGAACTTCTAACGCGACTTCTTTTATGCTGAATTTTACATGTGTTTTTAATATTATCTACTTAAATCTAATTCCCATAAATGGTGGTCCAATTTTTTGATACAAAGTGGTCTTGTAATAAATATATATTAAACACTATATATTTTTCTATCTTTTTTGTACTCTTATTGTAATTTATTAAAAAATAATTTTAACAAAACATTGATAAAATAGAAAAATAACTTACCGACTACATTTAAGTTGACGAAATAACTTTTTAACGGTTGGGTACTAATCTGACATTCATAAGTACCAGCATCTCTTTTTTGAGCCCATTTGATCTGCAAAGTCCAGTCGTCTGTTTCAGGATGGCGATTTGCTTGAAAACGTTGATCGCTCGTATATGTATAGCTGCCCACTGTGAGGATATGAATATATCTGTGTCTGATCCATGATACCTAAAAACAAAAATATTTGTTTAAACATTTTCAAATTTGTCAACCAATAACGAAAGATTAGTTGTTAAATGGTTTAAAATAGAAAACATGATCGCCTGGAGCCTAAGATCAAATGTTTTTAACACTATGTGTTAGCCTTTCTCTGTGAAGTCTGTTTTTGATGTATGTTTTATACTTGTTTATCCTGACACTTAGTGGTCTTGCGACTTCTTCCACATAGAAATCTTTGTATTGTTAGGTTTAGTTTTGGACATAATAAATCTGAGTGTATTAATTCTTTTAAATGTTGTATTTATTTCCTATCCTTTTTAATTTTTCTGCTAAGCCTTTAATATATGGTATTGTTGTCTTCTGTGAATCCCTTCTTGTGAGTGTTTCTGCATTGTTTGTGATCTTTTGTTGTTTCATGTCTCCAGTCTTATACAATTTCTTGTTTATAAATGACAATGAGTAGACTTTGGCAAATATGCATATTGCATATTTTGCATATTGTGCATATTTTATGCAAATATTTCATATTTTGGCATATTTGTATAAAAGTTTGCATAAAGTGCATAAAAGTTCAGATTTTTATACTGTATTTGAAAATTTTTAAACATACCAATTTATTTCAATTCTTGTATAAAATTTTGTAGTCATTTTAATCAAGAAATGATCTAAGTACGTAATCTCTACAGGTACAAAACATTTACAATTTCAAAGAAGATCAATTTAAGTAGCCCTCAACATTCTTAGAAAGTCTCGGTCACTGAGGCATTCAGTTATTGGATAATCGCTAAGGGTTCGCTCATTTCAATTTAATGATCTAATCCCCAAATCTATCTACAATTTATTGTATCTTAACAGCAGGTAAACGGCTAATAGTTTTGTTCCTAATTTAGGGATTTTCCAAAATCTCCCAGTTTATTGAATTAGGTACCTAAACATTTCTAATTTGATGCTCAGATTTGTAAATCATTTTTGTTTTGATATTCAAAGCGTAAACACTCGTTGTGCGTAACAAAAAGGAAGATTGTGATTTTATAATGCCTAAAATAACCAGTGCTTCAACTTGGATTAAACCTTATAAAGAGCTGTCTATGGATATGGGAAAAATCTACTGTTCAGTCTGTGGCAAAATTGTAAGTATCTAATATTTTCTATTAAATATCTAATATTTCATACATACAGGGTGTTTCCAAATAACACTTACAACGTTTGACTGTAGATACTTCTCGAAAAATTGAACAAAACGATATAGTTAATGAGGGGTCAAACTTATTTACTTTTCGAGATACAGGGTGTTAAAATTAAAAAAAATTAAATTCTTTTAGTTAATAACAACAATAACTTTAAAACCAATAAACGTATTTACTTGAAATTTAGTACTCGTAGGTTGTTTTTAAATGAAAAATAGCTTCCTTTAGTGAGAAAAAATTGTCCATGGTACAATACAATGGTGTGTATTTAGAAAAATTTTTCACCTTTACTTTTTTTTATGAAGTCAGCTATTCTAAAACACAATTATTTCTATTGTAATTGAATTAACAAAAAAAAAACTTTTATTGAATTTTAAAATAAGTTATATGATCTACTAATGGTTAGTAACAAAAACTAATTTGTGGATTAATACTGCATTTAAAACACTTAGCGAGTGTTTTTTTTCCAAACCAGTTATTTGATTAACCAAAAACACTTTGTATATTTTTATATTTTAAAGGTTGGGTTAAAATAAAGGTTTTTATTTTTATTTATAGATAGCATGTGAGAAGAAATTTCAGATAGACCAACATGTGAGAACTGCTTCACACATTGCAAAAAAAGGAAAAATAGGAGGAAAACATCAAACTTCAATGGCTAAATGTTTCCAATCTACTTCAAAAAAATTAGATGAGCAAGAAACTTTTAATGAAGACGTGTGTCGCGCATTAGTGTCTGCAAACATACCGCTTTCAAAATTAGCAAATGTAAATTTTAGTTCGTTTCTAAAAAAATATTGCAAACTTAATGTTCCAAGTGATCGGTCTCTAAGAAGAAATAATGTGAACGGGCTATACTCGTCGGTGTTAATTAATATTAAGGAAGAAATTGCAGATAATTATTTTTACATATCTGTAGACGAAACCACTGATTCCTCAGGAAAATATATTGCTCATTTATTGATTGGTGATCTTAAAGAAGATACCTTACCAAAATCTCATCTTATTTCATGCCAGCAACTTGAGAAAACAAATGCTTTAACAATTTCGCGTTTTATACAAGAAACATTAGCAACTTTTTTTCTTCCGACAACTATTCCTTCTAATAAATTACTGCTTATTTTATCGGATGCTGCTCCTTATATGGTGAAAGCAGGACAAAATTTAAAAATATTTTTCCCAGATTTAATACATGTTACTTGTGTAGCGCATGGATTAAACAGAGTTGCAGAGGAAATACGAAAAAAGTTTCCTCTTGTAAATACCATGATATCCAGTGTCAAAAAGTATTTCTTAAATCTCCTATAAGAATTCAACTTTATAAAGAAATGCTACCTAACATTCCTCTTCCACCACAACCTATTTTAACGCGATGGGGAACATGGTTAGAAGCAGCTAATTTTTATGCAGATCATTTTGTTAAAATAAAGAATATAATTGATACGTTAACAGATGAAAGTTCCCAATCTCTTTTGGATTCTAAACAAACTTTTCAGAGTAACTTGCTTCAACAAGAACTTTCATTTATAAAATCAAATTTTAGTTTTGTTCAAAAAACAATTACTCAGTTAGAATCATCAAAACTGTCATTGTTCGAAAGTACAGCATTAATAAAAGAATTTGCGTCATGTTGTCGGAACGTTAGAGGTAATATTGGAAAAGATATTTTAAAAAAATTTGAAGCTACTATAGAAAAAAATAAAGGTTACCATATTCTTTCTGAAGTAGTCAGTGTTCTAGCTGGAAATATTTCGGAAACAATTAATTTAGAACCAAATCTTTTGGTTAGTTTGAAAAATGCTCCCGTTACATCAGTTGATGTTGAACGAAGTTTTTCCATATATAAATATATGTACTCAGACAGAAGCCACAAGTTTTTGTTAGAAAATTTTGAACACCACTTGGTCATTTATTGTTACCATAATTCTAAATAAGTTTATTCATACTTAAAAATGATGTAGTTACTTAAAATAAATGTAAATCTTAATGAATAGTAGGAAATATTTAGTTATGTACACTTTTTTTTTTAAATAAAATTGTTACTATTTTACGATTTTTTTATTTATTTGTATGCATATTGTGTAAAATATTTGCATATTTTCGGGTAAACACGTGCATATTTATGCGCATATTTTCTACATTTTTATTTGCATATTTGCCGAAGTCTAACAATGAGTATTAGCAGGTTGTTTTCTTTTTGAAATGAATTTTAATTAGAGCAGGTGTTTTCAGCTAATAATAATAATTATGGGACACCGTTGAATTTGGGATACAAAGCTTTTTGTTTGGACTAACCTTCACCCTCTAATTTTTTCCATATTAAAGATGTCACAGCGCCCGTGATGACGTCACAGATCTCATGTGTATATATCAATTGATAGTATTGTTGTTAAAATTGAAATTTTCTAATTTGCAAATAAAAATATTCATATATTCCTGAATTATAGGCTGACAAAATCATCTTGGAACACCTTGTATAGTATATATTATATCGACAGTTCTTACCAACGAGTCACACGCTCTCTCTCTCTCTCTCTCTCTCTCTCTCTCTCTCTCTCTCCAAAAAATTTCTAGAGTATAGTGGTCTGTCTTTGTCATGCCGCGAAGTATAGACGTCTGCTCTATACGATAACATAATTCGCCAACGCACAATGCATATTCGCCGATCCCACTACGTACATAATGTGCAAGTAAATACGTCCCTGGGATTGGTAATAAATATAGTAATGGGATATTATGATTTGACGCCAAATTCAATTTTAAATATAAGGTTGAATGCTCGAATAAATGAACTTTGATCAGATAAAAGGCATATATCGAGCACAGTTTAATTTAATCTTGCCCAAGTACTTTCGATCCCTAGATCATCTTCAGGGGCATCTGAAATAAGCCAAGAAACGTTTTTTATAACCAAAGAAATTGATTAACTTCGATAAAAACTCGAAATTTATGGTTGAAAAAAGGTTTTTATGTGATTAACGTTTATAGACTTACTTCGTCAATTGTGGCCTATCCGGCAAGAACAAGATGTCATAAACATATAAATGTACATTACACTACACTACAAATGGACAAACAAACACTTTAAAATTATTTAAGAAAGGCTACATTACTTGCGGAAGCCGGAGACAGAATGGCTCCTGATCTAACGGAAATGTTGGGGTGACATGTGACAAATGACAACTTGGATGAGCAGTCACAATCATAGATATGTGATCTGCACCTTTTACAATTCTATGAAACTAAGTATTGACCAAAAGTCCAACTGACACTACTATAGGAGGTCACTGATGAAATATAAAATTATATAGAATATTTTTTAAGTAGATTGAATAATCCAGATCTCACACTCAAACATGTCTGTAATAATTAAGGTGTTAGTTTGAGAGCAACTGAAGTCGACGAAAAGTAAGAATGCAAGAAGAGGAGTAAACAATATATTAGACAGTGGGTAGTTGACTACAATAAAATGGTCTACCAAGCACTATCTGTAATGTAGAAAGGAAGAGATCTGACTATGTAATTAAAATACTAAAAATTGAAAATCAAAATTGAAAGCAAAGTATATAAATGGGGTGTAATCCAAGTAGTTCAGTTGAACATTCAGTTGAAATACATAGAGAAAGTAGAATCTTTTCTTTCAGATAACAGTTTTGTAGTTTTGGAAAAAAATCCACTTAACACCTTTATTAATAAAACAAAAGCAATGGTCAAATTGTTTAATGACACTATTACTAAATATAACAACAGAAAGTTAACTGTATCTAATCCTATAACACCTAGGTTATATGGACTTCCTAAAATCCATAAACACAATTGTCCCATAAGGCCTGTAGTAAGTTTTTGTAACACTCCAGTTTCTATTTTATCAGAGTTTATTTACAACACAATTCAGTCTATCACTAATTTTAAACCTAAGTTCTCCATCTCAAAAATTCTTTAGATCTAATAGAACGGTTAAATAACATTAGGATAGAAGAGGGTTTTTATTTAGTTTCTTTTGATGTTTCCAATCTGTTTACTTCTGTACCAAGAGATGAAACATTACCTTTAGTACACAATCTTCTAGACAATTGCAACATATCGGCAAAAGACAAAGATGCTATCTTAAGTATACTTAAATTCTGTCTGGATCAGGACTTCTTTCAATTCAATCAAAAAATATATAAACAACCAACAGGTTTAGCAATGGGATCTCCACTATCACCTTTTCTAGCTGACATTTTCTTAGACAGCTTAGAACAGAAGTTTGTTAACAACAACAAAATAGTTTTTTGGTCAAGGTATGTTGATGATTGTATAGCTCTCATACAGGGAACCCAAGATGATGCTTTACAGATTCTGGATGATCTTAATAACCTCCATCCCAACATCTCTTTTACTCTGGAACCAGAATCTGATAAAAAGTTGAACTTCTTGGATATGACTATTTCCCGTAATAAAGATTCTTTAGAGTACAATATTTACAGAAAACCTACCCAAACAGATCATGTTATACATGATACATCTAATCATCCAACCCAACATAAAATGGCTGCTTTCAACAGTTACATTCATAGGTTACTCAAATTTCCACTTTCTAATGATAATTTTAATTCAGAACTTAATACTCTTAAACAAATTGCTTTCAATAATGGTTATGATCCTAACATTATCTATAAGCTTCTAAATAGAGCTAAACTAAAAATTGCAGAAAAGCTTGCATATTCGTCACAATGTTTTCTTCAACCTACTGCTTCAAATAACACCAGATATTTCTCCTTCACCTACATTAGCAGCATTTCCAATAAAATATCTAAACTTTTTACTTTTACAATCGATAACATCAAAATTTCCTTCAAGTCACACAACACCTTAGGTTCCTTCTTAATCAACACCAAAGATAGGATGAACACACTTGACAAAAGTGGTATTTACAAATTAAAATGTGATGATTGTGATGCCTCTTATGTAGGTAGAACCATTAGAAAGTTATCCACTAGAGTTTCAGAACATTTGAAAAGACCAAACTCTTCAAGTTTTGGTCAACACTTATTATCCAGTAAACACAATTTTAACATCAACACTAGTTCATCTATCTTACATGACATTAGTAGAAAGAAAAACTATATGGAGTTGGATTTATTGGAAGATTTGGAAATTACAAGGGAAACAAATGAAAACTCTCACTGTCTTAATACTCAAATTAATTTAAATTGTACTAAATTTAAACCTATTTTTAAAAACTTTATTACAGCTTCACCTCGTAGGGGACCCAGCTCGACTGTTTAGACTTCCTGCACTGAGCACATCCATATTAATTTTATAGTTATACCATTGACTGTGGGTTCAACTGAACTACTTGGATTACACCCCATTTATATACTTTGCTTTCAATTTTGATTTTCAATTTTTAGTATTTTAATTACATAGTCAGATCTCTTCCTTTCTACATTACAGATAGTGCTTGGTAGACCATTTTATTGTAGTCAACTACCCACTGTCTAATATATTGTTTAGTCCTCTTCTTGCATTCTTACTTTTCGTCGACTTCAGTTGATCTCAAACTAACACCTTAATTATTACAGACATGTTTGAGTGTGAGATCTGGATTATTCAATCTACTTAAAAAATATTCTATATAATTTTATATTTCATCAGTGACCTCCTATAGTAGTGTCAGTTGGACTTTTGGTCAATACTTAGTTTCATAGAATTGTAAAAGGTGCAGATCACATATCCATGATTGTGACTGCTCATCCAAGTTGTCATTTGTCACATGTCACCCCAACATTTCCGTTAGATCAGGAGCCATTCTGTCTCCGGCTTCCGCAAGTAATGTAGCCTTTCTTAAATAATTTTAAAGTGTTTGTTTGTCCATTTGTAGTGTAGTGTAATGTACATTTATATGTTTATGACATCTTGTTCTTGCCGGATAGGCCACAATTGACGAAGTAAGTCTATAAACGTTAATCATATAAAAACCTTTTTTCAACCATAAACTTCGAGTTTTTATCGAAGTTAATCAATTTCTTTGGTTATAAAAAAACGTTTCTTGGCTTATTTTAGATGTCCCTGAAGATGATCTAGGGATCGAAAGTACTTGGGCAAGATTAAATTAAACTGTGCTCGATATATGCCTTTTATCTGATCAAACTAAATTCAATTTTGTTATGCCACAGTAAGTCGTTTCTAGAGTTCTAATGGGCATTTAAAATCTTTTAGTTATACCTACAGTTTTTTACGTAGAATTCAATGGTATGGGTTGAATTTTTTCCAAATATGATATTTTTGAGAACAAACTTTCTGATATTTACTCAAGACTAATTGTGTGTAATATGCAATACTTTTTTTAGTCTGACCATTCTGTTATACCGAAAAATATCAAATTTAGAGAAATATAGGTATCTTAACCACTGGATTTTACGGTAAAACTATATAAATATTATTTTTAAGTTAGAAAATAAGTGAAACCAACCTAGAGGGTCTAGAAGGGAACTAGAAAATTTTTGGAATTTGACATCTTTAGTTTATTTAAAAAAAAAAGGAGCATAGAATTGCTCAAATCCCAAGTCTCTGATACCTACAGTACTTACAGCACTACACTGCAAATACAAGGAACATATTAAGCACCTCGTTTAAGATATGTAAAGGATAAAGAATTTTTGTTGATATTAACTAGCGAAAAAATAAAACTATTTGAATATTTTTTTTTATTTGAGACGACGTTTAAATTAGGACTAATCGGAGGTTCGTATTTATTTTCCTATGCCATACGTTGTAGGATCGGCGAATATGCACGCCCAGTAATAGGTGTACGTGTTATATACAGTGCAGTCCCGATATAAGGAACCCCGATATAAAGAAATCCCCGATATAACAATTTTTTAAATCCCCTCCAAACGTCCATAACACTCAATGTAAAAAATAACCCTATATAACGAACTATTTCGGTTTTAATCCTCCATATAACGAATTTTTACGATTTGCGGAAAAAATTAAAACCGCTGTATATTTAATATTGAGTGTGGCAAACCTCTACATAACGCACGAAACCCCTGTGTTACGCATTTCTGCGTTCCAAACCCCGGCTTAGCGTAGTTTACAGCTCATTCAAATTCGACGTTCAGTAAAAGTAAACAAAACCAGGCTATGCTACGTAAGACTCCATAGGCGTGCGGTTTTGCTTTCATATTTCCTATCAAATTAATAAAACAGTATGTACAATTAAAGATTTGTTTACTATGAACAACGAAGATAAAATATACAATGTTAGTATTATTTTCAAGGAAATTCAAAATTAGCTTCACTACTGTAAAATAAAAAGAAACTTATGGTTTGACAAAAATAATAAAGCAGTAATTGCAACGTTGTTTTGACACTTAAACGATCGAAATCGAAACATCAAATACACTTATTTTTTAAAGTAAATTGTGTGTTAGTTCGCCTCAAAAGAAGTAACTTATTATTATGTTTTCAGTTTTTATTTGAAAAACAATAAAACTCACGTGATCCAGATTACAAATGTTACCAGAAATTGAAATCTCATTTTACATAAATTTCGTAAATTTGAATACAGATATACCTTAACTTAAAATGTTTTCATAAACGAAAATTTTGTATTAAAAAAAAATAAGGTGCACTTGGAGAAGTGCCGCCAGAAGTAAAAACTTCTTAAATTGCGTTGAAATTATGAGTATTCATATCTAAGAGCTTCCGGTTTAAACGGGGCTGCCAGTCATGAACTGAGCTCTTAATCGCACCCCATTCGTTTTTTAAGGAAAACGAAGTTTCAAACAAAAACCTATGCAAATGTCCGAGAAAATCATTCGTCAAAAATAAAAACATTCTACATATCTGACTAATAAATAAAACAAAAAACTCACAGTGTAAATTAATATTTTATTCATAATCAAAGTCTGACGTGCTGCTCTCATTAACTACGTTAATTATCAGTGGTTCAACTTGAGTCTCAATGATATTGTCAAGATCCCACATCTTTTGTTCGACTTTCTGCTGAACATGCTGTATACATTTTTGCCATTTGGCAGATGTAATACGCGTAATTCCTTCATGAAAAAGATTTTTCATATCTGAAAATTTAAACGTAGTATTCTTCTCTGCAATATAATTTTTTAAGTCTGCCCAAATTAACTCAATCGGATTAAGCTCGCAGTGGTATGGCGGAAGTCTCAATACTATTTGATTTTTTTCTTTAGCCATTTCATCTACAATATACTTAGTATATTCTTTTTTATGGTTATTTACAATAGCCAAAAGCTCGACTTTTAGAAGCGAGTTGTCAAAATTTATATTTTTTGATCGTAGCCAATTTTGAATGTCCGCTTTCTTCGACGCGGTTGTCGGTATTTTTTCCACTCTTCTTGAGTGGTACGGTGCATTGTCTAAAACAATAACTGAATTTTTGTCTAAATTTTCTAATATCGAAAAGAACCACTTTTCAAATGACTCGCCAATCATCTCTTCATGATAGTCGCCAGATTTTTTTGACTCAAAAGCCCATAAGGCATCAGGAACAAACCCGTTCTCACTACCAATGTGACAAATGATCAACCTCTTTCCTTTACCTAAAAATAAAGCGATTTTTAATTTACTTTTGAACTGGAAATTAACTACTATAGTAAATGCAAGACATTTATCGTTACATGTCATTACCTTAAAACATATGATACTGTCTTACATTATCTATAAACGATAACGAAGAATAATTTTTAACTTCATAACTTCGTATCTTTAAAGTGAAACCGACTGTTACCATTATTTACGGATATAATGCAGTAACATACGTTCTAATGAGATGATGTGCAACGAAATTTGTTTTGCAGTTACTGGATGTGAAACTTTCAACAGACATTTAAACGTACCTGATGGATTTTTTAATCCAGTCGACAAACCATCCAGAAAGGCTTGCCTCGAAGAAACGATAGACTTATCGACCCAAACTTTAGATTTCGTATGTCCAGCATTAACCCACGTCTCAGCTAGGTAATATATCTTACGACCATCATTTCGGTAAGCTTTAATTTTCTTTAAATATTCCCTTCTCCACAAAACAATCTCATCTTTTTCTAACAACATGCTCTGTCATTCTCGTTTTTGATACTTAAAATTAAGTGTCTTAAGAACTTTATAAAATGTTGTTCTTTTAAAATTAGGCAGATCATTATCCTCATTAACTTCTCTTAAAACTTTGTCTACAGTAGGAATCTCATTTCTAAAATAAAATGCATGCACCTTTCTTCTTATGGCATTACGATCAGCTCTGTCTACTAAATCGATTATTTTGTTGCGAGTTCGACTAACTTTTGGCTCTGAAAATGTGTGTTTTTATATTCTGTGAGTATATTATAAATACTTCGCTTGTACACACCTGACTTATGTGCAACTCTTATTATCGACTTATCTTTTGCTAGGGTAGGATTTTCTTCTATTTCGCACTTGTAAATATTTAAAATAATTTCTTTGGTTTTGACATCGAGATGGGATTTTTTTGTTCGTTTTCTTGGAGGACTGAGACTTATTTTGGCAACCTCGTCAGCTGTATCGGTGCTGGACATATTTGATTTTTTTTTTAATTATACCTACCGATATTTAAAAATAATTATATGAATATTAATCTATAAAAACACCATACTTACTTGAAAGAACAAAACAAGAATAAAATACAAATATTAATACTAATAGGTATTTAAAAACTAAGAACCAATGTAGGAAATAAAAGTAAAAAATAAGTACAACGATTCAAGGAACGTTCACTAATTGTGTGATGCAACCAACTGAAAGCCTTAGACTCAAAGATTCTTGCTAAAACAAGTAGCAACTGTAAAATCAATAGAAAATGACTAATTAACATAGGCGTCGCAATTCTCACAATTTAAACCAGCGTTAACTTTTGTTTTTTTAGTATAATTTTTGTAATATAAAATTTTCGTTTATGACAAATATTTTAAGTTGCTGCATTGGATTTCCTTGAAAACCATACTAATATTGCATATTTTATATTTGTTATTCATAGTAAACAAAACTGTAATTTTACATATTGTTTTAATAATTTAATACGAAAGCAAAACCGTATGCCAAATTTTGATTTATTGACTAAGAAGGCTTCTGGCTGAGTACAAAATAAACAACTGATCAAATCCTATCACGCGATATAGAAAATGAAAGGGAAGGATATAACGAATATATTAAGATAGAAAATCAATTACATATCTTAATAGATTCACTATATCGTCCCTTTTCATTTGCTATGTCGCATGTTAGGTTTCGATCAGTTGTTTATTTTGAACTCAGCCAGAGGCCTTCCTTAAGTCAATAAATCAAAATTTGTCTATACTAAATTTATTTTCATTCATAGTGCCTTATGATATCTCGTACGTAACTATACGTTCTATATAATCAAGATCCTGTGTAGTGCCATTTTGGTAGTCGCCATGTTTTTTTCTATCTTAATATATTCGTTATATACTCCCCGTTTAATAAATATCGACAACCGAGTTGAAGAAAGCGGATATTCAAAAGTGGCTGCGATCAAAAGTTTTGACAATTCAGTTCTAAAAGTCGAGCTTTTGACTATTGTGAATAAACATAAAAAAAAATACACTATTGTAAACATATTGTAGATGAAAGGGGTAAAGAAAAAAGAAGGTATTCACAGACACTCGAGGTAGATTCTGAGTAAAATATTACCTAAGTTACACTTTGAGTTTTTTGTTTTATTTATTACTCAGATATGTTGAATGTTTTTATTTTTGACAAGATTTTTCTGACCTTTGCATAGGTTTTTGCTTTGAAATTTCGTTTTCCTTAAACCAACGAATGGAGTGCCATTAAGAGCTCAGTTCACGAGTGGCAACTCCGTTTCAACCTTAAATATTACGTTTAATTTTAAAACATTTTTACACATTTAATGTAATTGTATTTTAATTCCGTGCATTACAATAACGGATTCACGTTATTATGTTGTTGGAAAACCTCATTCTGACATGTTTATTCAGTTATTTTCAGTTCTGTTATTCCTGTGAACGACTTATGCTACGATGTCTACTTCATATTTTCATATATATTTCATAATACAGGAAAATATAGGTTTATACATCGCTAAAATCATGATGTGGGAGTGCCCCTCGTAACAATCATACTGTTAACGGTTTATTTATAGTTACTGCAGCTCTATCTTGTATTTAGTGTAGAAATGTTTAGAAAGGTTTTCGAAGCCCCGCCCATTGTAACGTCAGAGGTGAGGTAGTCCATTAATAAACACAACTGACCGTTTCCACTAAACAGACTCGAGTTTCAAAAACTCGGGACTCGAAAAACAAAACGAACTGTTTCAAAACACGCCAGTCTTTAGTAAAGTTTGTGAAAAGTTGCTATTTTGTTTTATTGCTGGCTAAAATATTATCACTAGAACAACAGTGGTCCAATTAAGTTATAGCAATTCTTCCGCGTATAAGGACTACTAAATGATATGGTATACTGAGTTTCGTATACGATGTCTATTTATATAGTTTATGAGGTGGATATTATGTACGTTTATACATTGTAAATCGTGATTTGGGAGTGCTCCTCGTAATATTCATAATGTTGATAATGTGTGTTGGTTTGTTTACTGCTACTGCATCTTTAAGATAAATTTGGATTGTGGTGACTCACGGACAAGTCCAGACATGAAAACAATGTGACCTGCTTCCCACCCCTTGCCCCTAAAACCATCAGTCAGTCAGTGCAGTGCTGAGCTTGACACTGTGTTTACACCGTGATCAGTACCTAAAGTACCTAAAGATTTGAGTGTTACTATCGTACAGTTCATCGAAGTATAAAGTTTTTTTTATTTTGTTTTCGTATTTGCTTATTACGGAGTTGACGGTGGACTGTCCACAATTTGCAAAAAGGCTAAGAAATGTGAGCTACAGGATGTCGAAGAAGCTGTTATTAAGTGGTTTAAACAGTTCCGTGATAAAAATGTACCCGTTGGAGGTCCCATACTCCAAGAAAAGGCTCAACAGTTTGCAGAACAATTAGGGCATGCAGACTTTCGAGCCAGTAGTAGCTGGTTGGATCGGTTCAAAAAGAGACACGAAATTAGTTTCAAAAAAGTTTGTAGTGAAAGTGCTGTCGTGGATGATGTACCTTGCGAAGATTGGAAAGCTAAATTGCCAGACTTGACCCGTGGATACAATGCAGATGTTATCTACAATGCTGATAAGACAGGTTTTTTTAAGTGCCTATCGGACAAAAAACGTTAGTGTTGAAAGGAGACCCTTGCAAAGGGGGCAAAAACAGCAAAGATCGTTTGACAGTCTTACTCTGCACTAACTCATCCAGTACAAATAAACTGAAACCTCTCGTCATAGGAAAATCAAAAAAACCCAGATGTTTCAAAAACGTGGATGACCGAAGAGGTCTTCGGTGAATGGCTGAAACAAACCAACAACACGATAAAAAAGAAGAAGAAACGCATTCTTTTATTATCGACAATTGCACTACACACGGAGATATTCCGGTGCTAACAAAAATTAAAGTTTAGTTCCTGCCTTCAAACACAACGTCTAAACTTCAACTTCTTGATCACGGAATGAATATACAAAATTTCAAAACCAAGTACAGAAGGGAGGTTGTCCGTCAATTCTTGAACGACTTGGAATGCCAATCTCCAACCAAAATTAGTGTGTTAGATGCTATGTGGATGTTTACAAAGGCATGGAATAATGTTAACGAGAAAACTATTGTCAACTGTTTCAAGAAAAGCGGCTTTCAAGTGAATGATCGTGACCAAAACTAAGATGAGGACAATCCAGAAGTTCAACAACCAGAACTAATTGAAGGATGTTGCACGAGAGTGAGAGAGGCTTTAAACGTGGACTTGGGTTTTGAAGAGTTTGTCAACTTGGATGATGACGTTGCAATCTGTGAAGAGCTCACTGATGCTGAAATCGTATCTTCCGTGGCAGGGAAGTAAGAAACAGGAGAAGAAGCAGAAGACGACGTGGATGAAGAACTCGTTAGTCAACCAGATTTTACATCAAAGGGATGCCCTCAATGTGTTAAAGTGTTATTTTCTAAAAAAAAATGCTATAAATGATGGTGGTCTTTCCCTTGTTTTTGGTAGCGTACTTTATAAGTACGTCTTAGAGTCTAAGATACACGTCTACAGTTACCTATTCTGTAAATCATTATTTGTTAAAATGTGGTTAAGTGATGAGATATTCGTTATATAGAGGTTTGAATTTAGCTTTAAGAACCCCTTTATAACGAATATTGGTCGCATTTAACCTCGATATAACGAACCCCGTTATTGAAAAATTCCCGATATAACGAATTTTTTTCGGAGCCTTCAAATTCGTTGTACCGAGGTTGTACTGTATTTTAAAATTTTTTGTATAAAGTCGCATATTTGTGTGTAAATATCTCCAATCATCCAACTATGTATATAAATATTATAAAGTTTTATTTAATTAATTATTATTAATTAATTTATTTTATATTAATATATTAATACGATATTAATTTTATTAAATAATGTTTTAACAGTTGTAAAAAGTGAAGGAATAAAATTTAGCGAAGTTAGACTTATCTCGAAATGAAAGCAGACTGGATTTCGCATGTGGCTAAAGGTATTTGTGGTATCTTAATCAGCGTGATATCTGGGGATATGAATATAATCAAAGTTTAGGAACTTTACTCGTCGTTCATTTAAATCCCCAAATGCTCATACTTATATCTCCAAATTTCAATTTTCCTAAGAGTTCATACATATCAGGCTAATTTTACTGGATAGTATTTCAGAAACATATCACCCCATTTCGGTCGATTTATCATTTCTTAGGTTTTGCATTCCTAAGCGGTATCTCTTGTAACATCTGCTCTCATTTATTAAGAAGTATGTGGAATATTATTTAGAGCGCGTTTAAATTTTATTGCAACGCGATAAAATGTAAATATGTCTGGAAACTATTAAATAAAGTAAGCTCAAATTTACAGTTTTATTATAAGATAATAATATCATCTTAAAACAAAAATAAGTTAACAATGTAAAAGATCATAATATGTAATGAATAATAAAAAGTACAGAAATAAAGCTTGCAATTTATTAATTGAGAAAAATAATATCACTAAGAAATTCAAAAAAACTGCAAATATCAGACAGTGAAAAGAATTTTTTTAAATTTTGATTCTAAACATCATTAAAGGCTTTAAGATCAGGTGGTTTATTCCTCTTTATTATTTAGAACTTACTATGCATTTTTGCTGCTATCGTGACTCTCTCTTATTTGTTCCTGCCTTTGCTTTGAATTTTCCAGTCCTTGGTATTAATTACATGTATATATTAACCTACGTTGTTCTACCATTCTCTACTAGGACTTTCTCTGCACCTGGTCCATAGCGGTGCAGTTAATTATCCTTTTCAGTGTATCTATGAGTCATCGTCTATGTATGTGTCCAATGCATTCTAAGCGAAGAAAATTTATGTTCCTAGCTAAGTATTCCTTATTTAAGTCTTCTTTAATTTCTTCATTCATTTTCCTCCTTCTGTTTCCTACTCTTGTTACATTGTGGCCTACTTGTCCATGAGAATAGGGGAGCTAGAGCTACAAAGACTATAGTAATTTGAAAAATGTTATATACAAATTACAGCTATATTAGAAATGGTTCTTCTTGCAGTGCTTATCCGTTTCGGACGTGAGCGACCATCATGACAATCTGTATTTTGCAAACCGCTGCTCTGAAAACATTTGTGGTTGTTATGTTGAACCACGTACGTAGATTTTTCAGCCAGAATATCCTTCGTCTACCTGGTCATCGTTTTCCTTCTACTTTTCTTTGTGGCATTAATTGCAGCAACTCATATCTGTCGTTGTTCTTTATAATCTGACCAAGGTATTCGATTTTGGCTGTTTTTATTACCCAACCAACTGATCATTGATAGAGACAAGAGCATCGTACAAATGAAACTACAGCCAAAGCACTCACTTATCTTGGAAAAATTAGAAATCCTGAAAACACATCATACAATCGAGCCAATCAAAAAACAAATCTACAGCCATTAATGACAATGAGCATAAGTCTCACCCTTATAATAAAAGTTATGTCTGTTCTAGCACTAATTTTATACAAAAAAAAAACTGTTATTTGGATCTAAAATGTCACAACAAAATGTAGCAGGTCTACAAGAACTTCTTGAAGTTCCGAGGACAGAATTCAATACCAAGGAAAGAGGAGAAATGTAACTATAATACCTAGAAAAGTACCAACACGACTAGACCACCTGGACGGAAGCAACAATACCATTATATATAAGTTATTACTTAAAACATTATACAGAAACTTCCCTATTACAAATAGAGCTGATAGAGCCCTTTTATTAATCACCGCGAATCACTCTGCATTCTTCTTGTCTATTGTCAAAGTTTGTTGTATAACTTGGCTTTCGTTACAATTTTCTTCCACTTATTTCGATCTGTGCATTGGTGTCTCCAGTTTCTCACTTTCAGGATTTTAATATCTCTCATGAGCTGGTTTTTTATCTCCCTCTTGGTCTTCCCCTTGGTATTTCAGTTTCTGGCTACCATTTGGTGACCTTCATAACCAGTAAGTCGTTTTTCCTCCTCTCTCCCACCACCAGGTCTCCCACACATACTAGTCTTTACGCTTTAATAAATTTAATAATCTTCTCCCTTTATTACGCCTCTTATTTCTTCGTTCATTCATCGAGAACTAAAATAAAATGTAGTGTGGAAAGAACCCGATTAATTTTGATTCTGGTGGATATTAAGTTAATTATATTGCCCCTTTTTCCTTAAAATATTCGAAGAGTTCATCTTTAACGAGCTGTAACTTACTCAGTTTACATGCACATGACTTTTTGTAGTAAAACATAGTCTCACTCAGCTTTTATAAACTGCTTTTTTGTTTTGCATTCTTTTCTGATCAAAGGCATAATATTTTTGAAAGTATTGACTTTCTGCAAAAACTCTATTGAACACAAGTTGCTTAATCCTGAGAATCCTGAAATTCCACCCCTGAGAAGGGGTGGCAACCACCCCTGGGAAGGAAGTACATATCGGCGTTATATAACTCTTGTTATTTGAGCACTTTGCCATTAACTCACCAAATTTCAAGTAAATGGGTTCACTCCGACAAAATTAAGAGGTGAATAGCCCGAGTATTATAATAACATGTATGTCTAGTATTATACATTATACATTGTCCAGAGTTACAACTTTCTTTCATTGCATTAAAATGCATATACAAAATAGTATAAGTACATGACATCCCCGGCATAGATCCGTCTCACAACATACAAAACATCTGGAAAGCATAGGATGCACAAATAGCACAAATTAAAACATAGACTGAACAATTCGTTGATATTTTATTTTAATTAATTATTTCTTTGACTAAAAAATAATTAAAACAAAAAACTAGTGTTAATTGTTGATGTAGATAAGTGACATGGTTTATAAAGTGGGGCAAGATTGTATTGGATTATTGTTTATATAAGTTTTACCGATATCTCTAACTTATGCCTCACAATTTATAAGTAAGTGCAAAAATATTTTGGTATACATCTGGACGTTGAGAGCAGTACGGCTTTCTGCATGGTGTTATAGAGATGTTCATTCAGACTCAGCTTTTTTATGGTTCCTAGGAGATTCGTCGGAATGATTCCAGTAATACAGATAATAATAGGTTTTATCAGGATACTTGTCATTCTCCATTGTCTTTGTATTTGAATTTCCAGATCTCTGTACTTATGGATCTTTTCATTGTATTTAACACTGAGATAACGGGTGTTATGTATCGCTACATCAATTAGTATTATCCAGATTTAGCCATACAACTCACACTTCCTCTAAGGGGAAAATTATATTATTAATTATAAAATAATTATAAATTAAATAATTAATTTTAAAAATTAATGAATTCTTTATGAAAAAATTAATTATAATAAAATAGTATTATTATTATTTTCTATCTAGAAACTTAGCCGATCAGCTTCCCTCTTAATAATGTTGGATCCGTCGCTGAGTGTATATCTAACAATATTTACAATTACAATTTCAAATTAATACCATCGCTTAAAGACTAGCGTATTCTTGGACGATTGCGTTACTAAAAACTTTCGAAATATGGAATGTTTTACTGTTTTCTGTAGAAAGAAGAAAATCGATCATAAATTAAGTTTAAAAACATAATGAAAAAAAAAAAACAACCAAATTCCTAATAAAAAAAACTAATATAGAGAAAAAAGACATCTGTTAATAGTCCAAATCGTGAACAGACAACGTTGTTTTTTTTTTTTCAACATCTGCTTTTTTTATTGAGTTAACAAGACGATAGGTATCGATTTAATCTCCATTTCTCTTTTTGAGGGCAGAGGCTTATTACATTTTTTCGCCAATACTTAATCTAAAGTCAACTCTCTTTTGGATTTTTTGGATAACGGTTAACTGCATTGATATATTTTTTTGTTAACTAAATCCGTGTCATATATTATACGTATAGGACACGGTCCAAAAAGAAGACCATATCTTCGAGATTTTTGTGATTTTCGATATTACGAACTATTTTAAGAAATACAATGTGTAGATTTAACGTCGATATGATAAAAATTACTGAAGGTAAAAATTATTGTAGCGTTAATGGCAAAAATGTATATATTTATATCGTCTCTCGATAATATTCCAATTTGAAAAAATTAGTAAGTACTGGGATATATTTTTTTACTTAGAAATCTTAAAAAAATTATTTTTTGAAATACAGTGTAGTTTTGCGCTAATCCCAATAATTTTTATTCAGAACTCCAAATTCCTATCAGGCGTAAAACTGATGACAAAATTACGCGCAGCCGAGAGTTCAACAATTAAAACACTTGGAAGTAATTGTAAATGGTAAAAATAAAAGTAAAGAAGTAACGGAGCGAATACTAGCAGGTAACATACTGGAGAATATAAATGGGGCTCATCTTTACATTAATGGGACGCAGATAGAGCGAGTAAAACAGTATTGCTACCTGGGAACTATTATAAACGAACAGTGGAGCAATGTACAGGAAATAAAGTGCCGCATAGGAAAGGCAAGAACGGTCTTTAACAAAATGAGCGCCATCTTCAAAAGTCACAACATATCCCTAGATATAAAAATGAGATATTTGAGATGCTATGTTTTCTCTGTGTTGTTGTACGGGGCGGAGGCATGGACGCTTACAGACACCACTATTAAAAAACTTGAAGCATTTGAGATGTGGCTTTATAGAAGAATGCTGAGAATATCATGGACAGTAAGAATCACGAACAAGGAAGTTCTAGAAAAAATGAAGAAGGAACCAGAGATTGTGTTTACGATCAAACGCATAAAATTGCAATATCTGGGACACGTTATGAGAAATCAGCACCGTTACTCCCTGCTGCAGTCTATATTGCAAGGTAAAGTCAAAGGTAAGCGAAGACCCGGTAGAAGGAGAATATCATGGCTGCGGAATTTAAGAACATGGTTTAAGAAAACCTTAACGGAGCTGTTTCGAGCCGCAGCGAGCAAGGTCATGATTGCCAATATGATTTCCAACATCCGAAACGGATAGGAACCAGAAGAAGAAGAACATACTGGAGATACCATAGGCTAATAAAGGACAAGAACTTATCCAGAAATACAAAACTGTAAGTATGCAGAATTTCGATCAGACCAGTAGTTATATTATGCAGCTGACCTACAGTGCCTCACAGGTAAAGATAAAGAAAGATTAGGAATATTCAAAAGAAAAATCTTTAAAAGAATGATGGGTCCGATAAGAACGGAAAACTGAGAAATGAGGAGAAGAATGAACGATGAAATAAGCGTAGTAAAGTGAGAAGATTTATTAAATTTATTAAATCGCAGAGACTAGTATGTCTGGCAGACCCAGAGAGGAGGAAAAACGACTTACTGGTTAAGAAGGGCACCCAATGGTAGCATTATTGTGCTACCAACACATTTAAAGATCCCCATTAAATTAATAAAACTTGGACCGTTTATTATACTTTAAGATAATTGTTGGCAGAGATCTAATAAATATTTAATCAAACAAGGAAATATTCCAGACGATTAGAGCTTGGGATATGTAAGCTCTATTTACAAAAAAGAGACAAAAAGAAATGTAAAAATTACAGAGCTAGAAGCATTTTTAGCTCATCCGGAAGCATTATTGGACTACCATACGGAGAAAATACAAGTATAGAAGCTTCGCTTCAAAAAGAAAATTGGAAAAAATGCTTTTCATAGTTAATTTTGCATTACTCTTAAAAACAACATTTTTTATTATAAAACGTAGTACGTTTGTAAAAAGGTTACCACATGAGTTGTAACAAATATTAATCGAATTATATCCCCCAGCCACTGTTTTATTTTTCCCCACTATAGTTTAATTGAAGCATTCTATAATGAATTATCCAACACCTTAAAACACCTTCCCAAAAAGGATCTAACCTTGATTAAGTATGGATGATTTAAATGCCAAGATTGGTAGGAGACAATCGGGAGAATTCATAGGGCAGTTTGGGCTTGGAGGAAGAAATGAGCGAGGAGACCGATTGGGTGAATTTGTATAAGAAGAGTTTTTAATTACTAACACTTATTTCAAACTCCCATACAGAAGATTATACACGTAGAAATCACCTCAAGATACTTCAGGCCCCATAGTCAGAAATCAAATAATTACATTATGATTAATAAAAGTTTCCGTAACAGCATTATCGGCAGGAGCCGATATCAAGTCAGACCACAACCCACTGATTTGCAAAATGAGGGTCAGGCTAAATAAGATTCGACGTAGTGTCAACCCAAAATACGACATCAGACTACTCAAATAACAACGCACAGAACAGAGTGTAAAACAGTGTAAAACAGCAATTTGAATACCGTTATTCAAACTGATTTAATAGGATTCAACCAGGAGCTTGAACAATTGCATAGAGTTTCACAAGACATACAAGAAAAATTCCTCAAACCACTAAAAATTAAGAAAAAATCGTGGATGACAAATGATATTCTAGATATAATGGAAGAGAGGCGAAAGGTCAAAGATCAGGACAAGACATTATACAAAAGAATAGAAAAAGAGATCAAAAAAGCAATCAGAATGGCTAAGGACACACAGCTGAGAGAACAATGTACGGAAATACAGCTATTACAACAGAAACACGATTTATTCAATATGCACAAAAAAGTTAAAGAAGCTACAGGCTTATACAAGCCTAGAAGAGTTAGATGTTTGACAGACAATCAAGGTAATCCACTACTAAGTGTGGAGGAGAGACTAGACACTTGGAAGAAATATGTGGAACTAACATTTGTAGATGAAAGGAAGATTGCCATTAAAGACATAGAATGCCAAACAGGACCCCCGATTACCATTGAAAAAGTCACGGCCGCTATTAGAAAAACTAAAGATGGTAAAGCTATAGGAAATTTTATACAGAACTCTTAAAACTTATGGACAAACAAGGAATACGATGGATAACGACTATATTTAGAAACAAAATATATATAACTGGAAATATTTCCCAAAGCTGGTTAAAGTCTACCTTCGTAACTATACCAAAAAAATTAAATGCAAAAACATGCGAAGACTACAGAATAATTCTGTGGCTTGGAGCTAAAAGGGCCAATATCAAAATGTTCATATTTCAGAAAATCGCAATTGAAGTTTTGGTGAAAAATATTTTTAATTACAGCTTAACCGGCGAACAACCTTTATGTACCAGATTTGACTCAATGTATAATATTTTTGAGCAGAATATGATAGTGTTTTTTATTTTTTTCTAAATTTAAAAGTCTTAGCAAAAAAAATGACTTTGGCCCTTATTGCATAAATGTATGACGTGTTTGTTTCATTGTGTATGACATTGGCCATCACAACAAAAAAAGTAACAATAAAAATAAGAGCATAATTTTAATAATTTATTATGGAGTTACAAAGTTCATTGTAATTCAATGTAAGAAAATTAAAAATAGTAGTAAGAAACTAAAATTGTATCCAATAATAAAAAAAATATAATTTTTATTATCAAAAATATCGGCCATACTGCTTCCATTATTCTGGTACATTCTCCTCTTCTTGAGGTTCATTTGGAAGGTATTCCACTATTTTATTGTCATCTGCAGTTATTTGTTCAATGAAATGATTGTAATATGTTCGATTTGTATTAGTTATGTACGGTAAAAGTGCCTTTAAGTCCGTTAGTTTTTCTCTGCTTAAACGAAGTGGTTCGTTGTTAAGTGGTAGAAGTGTAGGAAGATGATCACACTGCCTTGTTTTCGTGTGACTTCTGGATATATCCAACGTTTTGAACTCACCATCAAACGAGTGTTTATACAAGATAGCTAGGGTGTCGGTTGAATATTGCATCCATTTAATTTGCAACCACTGAACTGGTTCGTTTGTTTTGAGTGTTCTTTAT
Source organism: Diabrotica undecimpunctata (assembly GCF_040954645.1). Taxonomy (NCBI): domain Eukaryota; kingdom Metazoa; phylum Arthropoda; class Insecta; order Coleoptera; family Chrysomelidae; genus Diabrotica; species Diabrotica undecimpunctata. Next base: position 15,673,386 of record NC_092813.1, read on the forward strand.
ACGATACACATAATGAGTATTTAAACATGATTTAAAATTTAAAAACTCCTTTTGTTCCAATTCTAATACTTGTATATGTGGTTTTCTTGGCACCAAACGTATCAAGTTTGCCCAATCTCGAGGCAATTTAATATCCGCAGTAGTACGTTTTTTTGTTTTTTCTATTGCGGCATGAATGCTGTCTGCCTCCATATGAGTATGACCACTTTCAAGAAATTTGTGGTTAATAGTCAAGTTTTTACCTTTAGCTTTCATTTCAGAAACAGTTTGCAGTAACATTGTAGAGAAAAATATATTGCGGTTTTGTCCTCAGCAAGAATCGCTGTACATAGTTACTGTATGAATATTATTATTTTCTTCTGTGAGTTTATGCAGGTAATGGTAAATACAGGAATCAATTTCTTGTCCGCCTCTGCCAGCCACTGTTTCATTCCAAACGTAACATATGGAAGATGATTGTTTTCCCATGGTTTGATAGATAGTGAGGTTAAACGTCCACAGTTGGCGTTTATAAAAACTCAAACCACTTCTGAGGTAGGGAGTAGGCAAGTAACGTAACCTGGATTATTGCATTCTTCTTTATCTCTTCGTTTTGACTCGTAGGCGGACTCAGCTAACTGTAAATGGACTGTTTTTTCTTCTTCGATTGACATTCGTTTTGTCTCACTGCTACAACATTTTAACTGCATCTCAAACTTTTCGCATTTTGCACACGTATAATTTTTAGGCTTATGAAAAGAGAGGTTGTATTCCTCAACAAATACTTTTCTATACATCCAGGCATTTTGCGGTTGAATATTTCTGTCTTTACAATAATTGACATACAGTCGGTACATTTCAGCAATAGATAGGTCGGATGACAAGTACTTCTTGTGCGTATGGGAGCGCGAGTAGTGACTTTGGTAAGCCGGGAATTGGTTTGTGTGTTCCCTTATCAAGAGTTTATCATTTTCTGGAACCTTAGATTGCTTTCCATGTTTTCCACGTCCATCTTCCGGACATAAATCTCCGGTAGACCGTTTCTTTTCAACAATTACTCGAGCTTTCTTCAAACTTATGTCAAATGTATTTAAAAACATGTTTTGACACACTTCAATTTTCTTACCACTGTATTGTGATAAAAAATATTTTCTAGTAAACTTTCGCCTACTTTGATTACCATCAGTACGTCTTAATCGTTGGAGCTTCTTTTCCTCTTCTTCTATGGAATTTGCTATTTTGCTATTAACTGGTTTTGTCCAGAGCTACACAACTGATAAAATCCAGTGGAAAGTCTTTGTCGTTCCTCCTAAGTAAATTTTTCACTGCACTTTTTTTTTGCATATGCAGGCTGCCTTCAGCTGCTTAGCAGGTATTGTTATGTTTCCACAGACTGACGTGTACGCTCTACCTTGAGTTTTCAACGATTTTCTTACATTTCTTATCCACTTTGAAGGATTCCGCTTTCGTTTCCTTGTAGCTTCATCTAGTTTTTCTTTCTTTCTTCCTCTGCGTGATTGATTTTCAGCAGGACCACTCAATTGTGAATTGTTATCTACTACAGTTATTTTGTTAACATCTTCAAACTGCCCTACTTGCTTTTCGTCAGTGTCACTACCAGAATCTGTTGGTACATATTCATCACCACTATCTTCAAACGGTTCTGGATAACTTAAATCTATATTTCCTATGATTTTATTATCTCTGACTGAGGTCGACTCTGTAAGAAAACGATGAAGGTTAGTAATATAAGTAATATTCAAATGTAATTTTGGTACAACAAATTACTTAAGTAAAATTAACACCGGTCGTATTATTAGCCACGCCACAAAATGTAACCTCAAAATCGCGATTATTACATTTTAGTGTAATGTTTTAAATTTATCTTATCACTTACCATTATTGTAATCGTCAGTGTTACACATTTTTAAAATCTTTCTTGTCCGTAGATTCTTCTTCTTCCTATGCCGTCCCCATTAACGGAGGTTGGCGACCACATTTTTAAAAGCTTCTCTGTCTTTTGCAACGTGGAATAATTCGTCTACAGTCATGTTTGTCCAGTCTCGAATATTTCGCAGCCATGACTTCCTCTTTCTACCTATTCCCTTTTTGCCATCGACTCTACCCTGCATGATGACCTGCAGAAGGCTATATTTATTATTTCTTAGTATGTGTCCAAGGTATGCAGTCTTGCGTACTTTTATCGTTCTCAACAATTTTTTGTCTCGACCCATTCTTCTCAGCACTTCCTCATTGGTGACCCTGGCAGTCCATGGGATTCTCAACATTCTCCGGTATATCCAAAGTTCAAAGGCTTCAATCTTTTTAACTATTTGCGCTTTTAGTGTCCATGTTTCTACCCCGTACAATAGTTGCGACCAGACGTAACGTTCAACAAACCTCAGTCTCAGCGCAATATTCAGATTTTTGTCACAGAACAATTGTTTGAATTTTAAGAACGCTGCCCTTGCCATTTCTATTCGTACCCGGATCTCTTGGTCTGGATCTAATTCTGTGTTGATGTAAGCTCCCAGATATTTATATTTTGTCACTCTCTCTATTTGCTGTCCACCAAGAGTTAGTTGTTCATTATTTATTGGACTCTTTGATACTATCATAAATTTGGTCTTATCTGTGTTGATGTCAAGTCCCATTTGAATGCATTCACTATTTATTGCATCTAGTAAAGTTTGTAGATCTTCTATACTCTCAGCCATAATTACCGTGTCATCTGCAAATCTCATGATGTTTATGATTTCTCCACCAATTCTTATTCCCTCTTTTCTTTGCCATAAGGCTTTTCTGAATATGACCTGTGAGTACACGTCATCCAGTCTTTTTTAGTTATTTTCTCTTCTTCGCCTAGGACCTCCTTTCCCGCTTTTAGTATGGCTTTTTTCATATCTGCCCATTCAACGCTTCCTTCAGTTAATTTATTTATCTCTGCGTTTAGTTGCTGTTGGCAGTTGTCGTCTTTTAGGTTTTTGATGTTAATTTTGGTGGTTTTAACTTTTTTCTCCGGTTTCCTGAGTTTAATGTTGACGTTTGCTAGAAATAGATTATGATCCGTATCTGCATCTGCGCTTGGATAGGTTTTTGCACTTTGTACTCCATTACGAAACCTTTTGTTAATCGTTATAAAATCTATTTGGTTTCTGATTATATTGTTGGTGTTATCTTTTAGAGAAGTCCACTTGTATAATCTTCGTAAGGGTAGGTCGTAGTATGTATTTGTTATGACTAATTCTTTCTCCTGGCAGTACTGGACTAGTCTGTCTCCTCTTTCGTTTCTTTTACCTAACCCAAAATTTCCTACTATAGTTCCAGTTTTTCCTCGACCGACTTTAGCATTAAAGTCGCCCATAATTATTTTTACCTCCTGCTTCTTTATGTTTTTTGTTTATGTTTAGAGGTTTGGCTTTCAGCTGAAGTAGCATCATACGTTCGTTAAAGGGAATGAAATTTGTCACAAACTCTTTTAAGTTATTGTTGATAATAATACCAACACCATGGCCCTGTTCTCCAGTGCTTTTGCCTGACTAGAAAATAGTATTATTATCCTTGGTGTAGTTTCCAGACTTTGGCCATCGGACTTCTGAAAGGCCCAATACTTGTATGTCTAATCTCTCCATTTCTAGCATGACTGTTGTTAATTTTCCTGCTTCATAAAGTGTTCTTATATTTCACGTTGCTATGCATTTTAAATCGCTTAAACTAAATTTATTTCTCCACCCGGGGATTCTTCGCACCCCTGTCCCATTAAAGGGACGCCGGGCACTCGGGGCCACTGTTTGATTTACGTCCATTTGTGGTTGTTCTTGAGAATCCTTAGGGATCTTTAATGCAGTGGTTTCTCCTTGCCTTCTGCATCCTTATGCCGTTGATCTTGGTTCATCCGCCTTTGAGATCGATTTCTCAATCTCAGGACAAAAGAGTGCCCTTCCACTTACCAACTCATCCGCCCGAAGCCGTTGGTCAGTAAGTGGGGGTTTACTTATACCGGCAAACATTCGGTGATTTCGCAGTGTCACAACCGGTTAAATCATAATTACCGCCTGGGATTATTCAATATCAGACCGGTAAAGAGATTTTCTCTACCGCTCCGATCCTGTAATGACATAGCAGCTGCCCTATGCCATGCTCTCAGTTGATCCGCGGGTGTTTATTTGGCAGAGCCTTATTCACACCTGCCCCACATATCTGTAGGACGTTCCCTATCAGCCATTGGGACGCGCCGTGTTGAGGTTGAGAACTACCCCCCTCCGTGTGTTTTCCAAGAAGTACTGAAGAGCCTCTACTCAATTCAGAACTCCTCCTTCTTGGAAACTACACCGGCACGGGTCCGTAGATTAACATTCATTTTTTCTTAAAATTCAACTTAAAAACTGAAATTACAATGTACAACTTCTCAACGTGACAATGGCACTACTGATAATGACAGCCGACAACACGGCGGATGCTAAAATGCAGTTATCTCTATCCTTTCACACTACCTAGAAAGACCAATGTAGACAATCGAGAACTGTTTATTTCACAAAATAATAATACTAAAAGGGCCAAAGTTTACTTTGGCCCTTTTAGCTTAACGTTATGTGAATTCATTCATCTTAATAATAATACTAAAAGGGCCAAAGTTTACTTTGGCCCTTTTAGCTTAACGTGATGTGAATTCATTCATCTTGGCCACCATTAAACTTATGGATCGGCTATTGGTTGAAATTGGTAAGAAAAGAAAATCGAATGGCATGGTGTACTTAAAATAGCAAAATGTTGACATTGGCCCTTTTAGCTCCAAGCCACAGAATTAGCCTAATGAGCCACTTACTTAAAACAGTTTTAAAAGTGATACTTAACAGAATATATAAAAAATATGAAGAAAAAGTATCATTTTTGGATTCCGCGATACCTAAGACACCCGAGAAGCTCTATTCGCAATACAAGTGCTTATCCAGAGGTGCAGAGATGTCAACTGTAATGTATATATTTGTTTTATCGACTACAAAAAGGCATTTGATAGAGTAAACATGACAGGCTCATATCTATCTTGAAAGAAGCGGTCTTGGATGATACAGACTTGCGAATTATATATAATTAATATTACAACCAAACTGCCAACACTAAAGTGGATGACCAGTTGACAGAGACAATCTCCATAGATAAATGAGTGAGACAAGGATGTATTCTGTCTCCAGTGCTATTTAACATGTACTTGGAGCGTATTTTCGAGCAAGCACTAGGACAACTAGAGCAAAGCATTTTAGTAAACGGAGTGCTTCTAAACGACATAAGACATGTTATGAGAAATGAACACAGATATGGCTTATTGCAACTCATTCTTCGGGGCAAGGTATTTGGAAAGACGGGACCAGGGAGAAGAAGAATATCTTGGCTTCAAAAACTAAGAAAGTGGTTCAATACGTCTAAAACCAGACTATTCCGAATAATTGTAAGTAAAGTTAGGATAGTTATGCTGATCGCCAACATCCGGAACGGATGGACACCGTAACAAGAAGATAGTTTAATTAAATAAAGTAGTTTACTCACTGTTTTATTTCCTAAATTTCGAACTCGGCAACTGAGATACGCTGATTTCCCAACAAGAGCAGTAACGTTACTGGGAGTCGTCGCATCGAAGTATGGATCAAAACGATTTGGTGGAATTGCAGGTGGTCCCATGGGTAGTGGAGGCAGCATTTCACTATCTGGGAGGGAGTTAAACCCGGTACCAGAAGATGCCATGCCGGAACTTACCAATGAAAACCTAAAAATAAAATAAATATATTACTAAGTTTGGCTGTTGATTTAATTATATTTTATTTTTTCAGCTTGAACTAGACGTAAAATGCTTATTAAGAATATAATATTAGTATTACATATTGCAAATTCTGGTATTTAAAAATCACTGAATATAAAAAAGCTGGGTCGCAGCGATAGCAGCGGGTGAATCATTCAGTTTTATTGATTTGTAAGCGTAATAGTGTATCTCGTGCTATCTTCAGCCACCACGAAACTTATATTTAATATATATATATATATATATATATATATATATATATATATATATATATATATATATATATATATATATATATATTTTTTATTTAAAGAAACAAAGTCGCATCCACCCAAAGATTATTAGCGACATTCCTGTAACGTTTGTAATAATATTAAATTAACATTTGTAACAATCAATCATTGTAACAATTAATTACAATTTGTGAACAATTGAACATTTGTAACAATTAATTAAGTTAAATTTTGTGTAACATATTTATAGATTTTAAGTAACCTAATAAATTGTTTGGAACTAAACTTTTGTTGAGGAGTGCTTTCAGGTTATTTGGCAAATTGTAAGACTGTCTTTGATTTACATATTTAGGACAGTCTATCAAGAAGTGCTTTATACTGTCTACTGTATTGCAGGTTTCGCATTTTGGAGGTTCACTATTTGAGAAAAGATAGGCATGAGTATACCTACAGTGTCCAAGTCGTAGACTTGTAATAATAGTTTGGCATCTTCTACTTCTGGCTGTGGACTTCCATGAAAAAATATCACTTTTGATGGTTCTGAGTTTCGAACTAGAGTCATTCCACTTCCGATTCCACGCACTTAACACCTTATTTTTGAAATAAACTTTTAGATCGCCTTCGATACTCCGACACTCTGTTTCTGATACGTCACTGGTGATAGCGTTACGCGCACTAGTATCTGCTTCTTCATTCCCTTCTATGCCTATATGAGATGGTATCCATAGGAAGTGGACTCTTCTGAAATTTTCTTGAGCTTTCATTAATTCGGCCCTGATAATTTTCTCAATGGGGTGTTTAGGGTATACATTTTGCATAGCTTTGACTGCGCTGAGAGAGTCAGAAAGGACTAGACAACAAGGGATGTTTTTAAGATTTACTTGCTTGATGGCTTTGAGCAAACCAAATAGTTCTGCAGTATAGATGCTGGAATTTAGAGGAAGTTTAAATTGAAAAGTTTCATTTGGTGTTACCACTGCTACTCCAACGCCAAGTTCACCTTTGGATGCATCTGTATAAATTTTAATCCACTCATTGTATTGTTGATCTAGGATTGAATTTAGTTTAACTTTAAAAATAATAGGACTAGTTTCATGTTTATTATATATACTTAACGCTGTAATGACTTTGGGCTATTCGATAGTCCAAGGTAGATAGTTATTGGTATTTGTTTGAAATACTGTTGGGAATTGAATGTTCAGTCTGGAGCTATATAATCGGATTCTCTCGTAATAAGGTTTGGGGGCACGGGGCTTATTATTGTAATAATTAATATATTTGTTATTAAAAGTATTAAAGTAGAGGGGTTTTTTTATATTTGAGGCTATAGATGTAGCATGCGCTAGAGCTAAGTATATTCTTCGGTAATTTAGAGGTGGCTCGCTGGCTTCGCTCAGTATGCTTTCGGAGGGAGTTGTCCGGAAGGCTCCGAGTGCAATTCTAATACCAGCGTTGTGTATGCTGTCAAGTTTTTTAAGTAGTGTTTTTAAAGCAGATGCATATGCAATTGATCCATAATCTAATTTAGATCTAATTAGTGTTTTATATATTCTCAACAGAGTTTCCTGATCTGATCCCCAATTTCGGTTTGCCAATGTTTTCATTAGATTCAGTCTTTTATGACATGTTAAAACTGTTTGTTTTATATGTTCTTGCCAAGTAAGTTTTTGATCAAACCACATACCTAAGAACTTTGCCGTTGGTTTAAATGGTAGCATAGTGTTGTATAATTTTAATGTAGGGGGCATTGATGAAACCTTTTTGGAGAAGAGTATACCTGATGTTTTTGTTATTGAAAATTTGAATCCGGTCGTTAAAGACCATTGTTCTAATTGGTTTAGAAAACACTGCAAAGCGTTTGTCATTGATTCGGTGTTATTTCCTTTGATATAGACAACAAGGTCATCTATGAAAAGTCGAGCCTTTAGAGGTTTAGTAAGATTGTTAATAATATTATTTATTGCCACTAAGAATAAAGTAGGGCTTAGGACTGATCCTTGGGGTGTTCCATTTTCTTCACTTTTCTCCTCTGAGTAAGTATTATGTACTCTTACGCAAAAAGACCGGTTCTGTAAAAAGTTTTTAATAAATTTCAGGCAATTTCCACGAATATTCCATGAATGTAGTTCTTTCAGAATATTGAATTTCCAACAAGTATTGAATGCCCTTTTTAAGTCGAAAAATATTGCAATACAATGTTGTTTGGTTGCTAGCGCTTCATGAATGTCAGATTCTAGATCAAGAATATTGTCAATTCCCGAACGATTTTGTCTGAAACCGTTTTGTTCCGGAACTAAACGATTTGATAATTCTAATGTCCACGTTAATCTAAGATTTACCATTTTTTCCATCAATTTGCTCATAGAACATGTTAAGCTGATTGGTCTGTATGAGTCAGGTTCTAGGATTGATTTTTGAGGTTTTAAAAAAGGTAATATAATAGCTTTAGACCAAATTGATGGAAATTTATTATTTTGCCAAATTAAGTTGAAAAGTTGAAGAATAAATAATTTTGCTGAGTAAGGAAGATGTTTTAGAAATATTGCCGGGATATCGTCTGGGCCCGGGTTAGTATTTTTTAATTCGGATAAAGCATTTTCCAGTTCTTCAAAAGTGAAAGGTAGATCTAATGGATCATTTAAATTGTCATTTGCAAAAAGATCAGTATTTTCTATTATTATTTTCCTTTCAAGGAATGTATCATCGTAGTTACTGTTTGAAGACATTTCTCTAAAAGATTCAGCTAGGGTATTAGCTATTTCTTGAGGAGAAGTTGAAATCCTATTGTCAACTTTAATTTAGAAATCATTGGCGTGTATTTCAAACCAGAAATTTTTCTTATTTTTTTCCATACTTCGCTGACAGGAGTTGATGTGTTTATTTCTGAAACATACTTGGACCAGGAAGCCTTCTTAGCTTGTTTTGTAATAAGTTGTGTCTTAGCTTTAAGTGATTTGAACATGGTTTTATTTTCAGGTGTTTTATGTCTTTTATATTTATTAAATGCAGTTTTACTTGCTCTAATAGCTGCTCCACATTCTGAGTTCCACCAAGGTACAGGAATCTGATTATTCTTTGTCTTTTTTGATTTTCCAACGAATTGCTCAGCACAGCAATTTTCGAATTTCAACCAATCAGCAGTTTCAGTTTTTCATCTGGGTATGAAAACGTCATGGGTCAGAGCCATAGAGTTTTTTATTACTATAGGATGGTGGTCGCTCCCATAAGTGTATTGTAAAACTTCCCAAAATAATCGAGGTGTGAGTGCAGGGTCACAAAGACTTAGATCAATTGCTGAAAAATTTCCGGTATTTATGTTAAATCTGGTTGGAGATCCGTCATTAAGAAAATTCAATTGAAAATCTGAAATTATATTTTCGACAATTTTTCCTCTAGCATCTGAATAAGAGGAGCCCCAAATAATATTATGGCTATTAAAATCTCCCACGATGATGCGAGAGGATGGTATTTGATTGAATAACTCCTTTAAATCGTTGTACGTTACTTGACGACTGGAGGGTAAGTAAACGTTGCAAATAAAATACCTGTTTGATGATTGTATTTCCACGACTACAACTTCCAGATTTATAGCCACTGGAAATTCTTTCGCCGATAGTGATTTTTTTACTAATGTGGCTACACCGCCTGAAGAAAAATTATTATTTGTTATCCTGTCTTTGCGAAAACAGTCATATTGGTTGAAGTTATATTTTTTTGAGGGATTCAGATTAGTTTCCTGTAGGCATATTACATCAAGAGATTGTTCACCAATTAGATGATGGAGCATAGCAAGGCGATGGAAAAAACCATCAATATTCCACTGAAGTAGAGACTTGAATTTAATGTTGGCTTTACTGAGATGTGTCACTTTCCGCTTCCGATGTCTCACTTTTAATATAATTATGGGTTTTTTTCCTTATGGACGTGAATTTACGTTTTATGGATCTTTCCTATGGGGATAAACTTGACTGAGCATATGGGACAAAGCTGATAGATCTGTGGTATATTCTTTGATTGTAGTTATTGGATCTGTTGACCCCGTAATATTCATTAGGAGCATGTTAAGTTGATCAACGTTTAGAGGGAAAGGTAGAGGGTGATTTTCTATGAAGTTTTTAGCAGGGTCAAGTAAGAGAGAAAATGAGCATTCAGAAGTGCTTGCTGAACTAATTTTAGCTTTTTTAGATTTTGCTTGGACTTTAGGTGGTGAAAAAATGTTACATTCTTTTGAAGATGGATCTGCTTCAGGTGAAATAATTTCATCAAAGTTTCTTTTTGGTTGATTAATTATGTGACTGTCCTTATTTGATGCATCTACTTTGTTCAGTGTCTCCGGGATATTAGAAATAGACATTTGTTCACACTGGGAAGGGTTTGTGTCATTGGATGCTTGCAAGGATATATTTGTTGCGCTGGATACCGATGCTTCATTGTTTTGGTTGGGGTTTAGTTGAGCTAGTGGTTCGGAGCACTGTGAAGCGATGTGTCCTGGCTTCTTGCATCTAAAGCAAACTAAACTATCTTGAGAAATGAATATTCTATATGTCGTGTTGTCAAAAACAAGACTAAATGACTCTGGTAGTGTTAGAGTGTGAGGACTGATATAGATTTGTCTTCGAAAACTAAGGATGTAATTGTATTCAGGCATAGAAGCACTTATTTTGAGGAAGGCCATAGGGAAGACAGGAACTATGCCGATTTTTTGTAACTCATTGATTAGCAAATCGTGCGGTATTGAAGGACATACGCCGGAGAGCACAAGTCGTTCTGCTGGTGTAACTAACCTTCTTGCTCTGACAATTTCACCTTGTATTTCTATTTGACCATGATTATTCATAAAATCGTCCACTATTTGTTTATTGGATAAATACATACATATGCGATTATTAGATAATCTAGAAGAGAAGATTATATTTTTCGGTTGAATTATATTTCCAAGTGGGAGAAGGTAGTCTTGAAGTTTGGTGTTTTCTAAGGCACTAAAGATAATTGCTTGGGACTTTAAAGGAAATTGCACTCTCGACGCTGCCAAAGAGTATAACTGTGATGTGTTTATTTGATTTTGATGGCCTTGTATTGAAGAACTGTTGTGTGATTCCATGTTTGAATTCATTTCAATAAACGTTTATGAAAAGTAAGTCCGACTCTGTACACCTGCTAAAACAGGTATGTCGGTCTTTACTAAAAGCGGTTATTTGCTGGTAAAACTGGATTTGTTTATTAACAACAATAACAAATAATTGAAATTTGCTAATTTTAATGCTAATTTAACTGGATATTATGTAAAGAGTTTATACACTTACAGTTTATTCCAATATATCACTAAGATTCACAATTTATAAATTACATTAAACTTTGTTAATGTTAAAAATATTCGGAGCCCACATTGAGTACAACATTATAGTTATCGATGCAGAACCGAACTCCATTTAAAGGTGGGTACACATATGCGAGCCGAACTGTTTGCGAACTGCTCGTGAGCTGTTCGCGAAGAGTTCGTTGAAAATATGTTTATGTTCAGGTTATCCAATACCCTAACTATCTAATAACAAACCAATAATTAATTTACTTCGTTATTCTAAACATCAATTTTGTTTAACCGAATGATCTCATCGCACACTTAGCAGAAACAATTTATAGACACAATTTATAGTTCTGCGAACATTCTTTGTGTTCGTCCCAAAAACCGACAGGCTGTGGTTCCTGACGAGCAACGAACGAACAGCTCGCAAGCGGTTCGTCCCGTCGTACAAATTAACGAATATAGCGTTCACAAACGGTTCGCGAACAGTTCTGCTCGCATATGTGTACCCGCCTTAATATATTTCTTCCTCTACATGTACGGAACAAATTGAAAACTGTGTCGGTGTAATATAAGCGCCGAAGCTTGATATCTCAAACTTCGATAATTTATGTGCAAACTAAAGACTCGTTAGTTTGCACTATTAAAATATAATCATACACATATAAATAAACTAAGATTATTATTTTAAATTGTTTAAAATAAACACCTGTCTTCTGACAAAAAAGTATTCAATTAATTAATACTCTTGGCCAACAAAATTTTAAGTGTTTAACCACTTGATTACCAGGCAATTTTTAATATAAACATAGAGAAAAGAATAAATCAGTTCAGTTTCAGAGAATAATAAAAAGATCAACAATTTAATTAGAAATCTGTATGTTCGTTAACAATCGATAACCAGACCTATAACAAATAGTGAAAGATAACTTTGTTAAATCTAGAATGAAAAAGAAGACAAAGTAATGGATGACAGAAATAACCTTAAATTATATATTGTCTTGCTAACTCTCGTTGCAAATTGTACGGTTATTTAAAATAGCTTTGTATAAATTAACATACCTTGAAAAAACTGAAAATTTAGAGAAATCAGTAATAAACACACAGTTTAATTAGAAAAAGCAGGTTTTTAAAATTACCACAGTTTATGATATAAAATTAAATTAAAAACAAAAAAAAGAAACTGTCATCCTTGGGATTCGATCCACGTTACCGAAGGGACTAAGACCAGAGAACTAGTTTCAGTGTTGCCAGGTAGAGAAGAATGAAAATCTCCAAATGACGAAAAAAAAAAAGCCACTACATTGTCGCTACCTATCATTATTGCTGAAAAGCCAATTGGGGACAAAAACAGAGATCCGCCGAAGGCGTCACCGGAGGCCCAACCGTCGAAGGCGGAAAATTTTGAGGGTGCTACTCCCAATTTTCACCCAAAACTCGTTAAAATTGTTAAAAAGAAAACAGTTTTAATGCTTTTGTCTAGAAAAAAAAAATGAGTTATGTATGTGCTAAAAATCCGAGCCAAAAAAAAAGATATTCTACTCTTTTAATATGCTTTATACATTTTGTATAGCGTACTAAAATAGTAGAATAAAAAATACACCTGCAAGTTTTTACCAGTAATTTTATTTTTAATACAAAAGGCCAGAAAAAATCGCACAAAAAACATACCTAAATATAACTGAAAAACCTACTTACTAAAGGTAAACAGAAACTGAACAGTAAACTAACCTATTCTAATAAAAGTAATATGAGCTATAAAAACTTTGAAATGGAATTTAAAAATACATAAAAAAAAATTGTGACGTCTAAAAAATTATTCAATGTCACTCAAACTAGAGAAGACTCTTCCTCTTTTGGAAGATTTTCATTACTATAAATATTTTTCATTTTGGACAAGGTTGATCTTCACCCTCGATTAATTTGTTTCTGATTCTAGAGATGGCTCTACTGCGGCATACTACTGTGGTAATTTTTTTAACTTAATCGTAGATTTCTACATGATGACTCTGTAATATTTTTAAACCCTAACATAAATTGCAGTTTTCTATCATTATATCAATTGGCTGAGTTGCCAAGTTGTGTAAACACTAATTTTATCAAATACCTACGCTATAACTTATAATACTAGTAGACCAAGTAAGCAAAGATATCTTTAACACCATCTTTATGTATAATACTTTACTGCTCTGCTGTGTCAGTCGGAATATAATAATTATCTAAACAATTTTATCGACAAAGAAATTATTGCGGCTATATCTGTGAATATCATATTACTATTAAATTGGTACATCATATTATATTACATTTTTGTTGATAGTTAAAAATTAAATGATCTGGTATTATATAATATTTATACTATCTCAGTCTTTATGGATTATTACATTTTACTATGTCTTCCTCTTCATCAAATTAGTTCATAATAGAAATAGCAAGCAATTTTACTTGAATTTTACAATGAATCATTTACTTGAATTTACAGTCCGTAAACAAAAAATCCTTTTTGATTCGCTGTCCGTATCAGTTATTTTTAATGGGACTGATTGTATTTTTATTTTAATTTTGTTTAGGCTTCTTAATACCATAGTGAAAAGTAATCACATTTTTTATCTCGAAAAAGAAAATCTTGCCCAGGGCATATAAAGTAAAAAATATATAAAGAATAGTAGGAAAATGTAACTTGTCTTTCACACACAATACAAAAAATCAAAAACGCTAATTGAATAATTAAATTACCACGTTAAATATGTAGAACAGAATAAATATTGTATAAATACACAATAATTAATAATACTTTTCGTTATATTTAGATATAGATACCTAATATTAGGCTTATGACAAAAGTAGATAGGTGGTAGACATTGTGGACTATCACGGGTTGTGTTTCTCTGCATGTGCTAGCAGTAGAAAAGACACATCTCTATAAGAAAGGAGAGCATTTGACAACAGCTATAAAAAAAGAAGAAAGGGAAAGATCAATGGAAAGATGGCAAGAAGAGGAGAACAACAAGGCAGATGTTGCCCAGTGGACCAAGATGCTGATCCCGAGCCTAAGGAGACTGGTTAGATTGTCTGTTGTAGGGCGTATCTTCACAGGTTAAGAAAGACAGATACAGATAAATGCCTATACTGCGAATATTCCGACATTGTTACTCACACAACGCTGGAGTATAATAGATGTACAGTGTAGAGAAACAGAATGTATAAAGAAATAGGTATAATCCCTGTGACTGTAAGAGAGATAATCGTGAAGATGGCGGGAAGTACGGAGGGATGGAATAGTGTTCACAATTACATCCGAGCAGTCATTAAAAAGAAAGAAGAAGAAAGAAAACACCAACCGGGCCAACGACAGAGATAAGATCTGATTACTATTTTAATGGGAATAAGCCGCAATTGAAGGTTAAAATAAGTTTATTGACGTTTGAATCTTTGATCTTTGATCTTGCACTGATAACTTGTTTATACTCAAACAATTAATAGAAAAAAGAATAGTAGTTGGTAACAAAGTACATCTAGCCTTCATCGACCTAGAAAAGGCGTATGATACAGTTCCAAGACTTAAATTGTGGCAAGCTATAAGTTGATTGGCTTAAGTTAATTGGCAAATTTTTTAAGTATACAGGGGTAACACTACTTACCTAAAAATCGGAAATAGACTATCAGAGCCAATAAAAGTAACTAAAGGACTAAACCAAGGATGTCGTATGTCACGTATGATTTATATATGGAGGCAGTCCTCCAAAATTGGAAAAACCAATGCCAGGGAATGGGAATCCACATAGGAAATGACGTAGTGTTCTCCCTGAACTTTGCGGATGACCAAGTCGTCCTAGCTCAAGATTCTTATATTCTAGAATATATGATGAAGCGTCTATACAGAGAATATGTAAAATGGGAGTAAAAGTCAGCATGAAGAAAACAGAATATTTAGTTATCAATTCGGATGCAAGGTTTGAAGTGTTGATCGACGAGGACGTGGAAATCAAACAAGTGGAAACATTTTAATATTTAAGTGCACTCATTGCTAAGAACGGTAGGCAGGATAATAAATACCTGAATCTCTGGCACTGCTATTTTAGTACTTTAAATTAAACTAAACCCCAAATTTTAGGGACTCACAATAGAGGTAGCACAGAAAAATTTCAAAACCCAACCCTCAGAAAAATTGTGAGTATGCCACTGGTTATACAAGGAGCACTATTGTTTATAAATACTAAAATAATTAACTAAAAACGCCTAAATAGTTTTGTAAAAATAAATAGGTTTTTTATAGATATATTACTTATAGAGTGTAAATGTAGTAAAATAAGTCAAGGCGCAAAGGAAATGATCCTGGATCGGCTTAAAACTGGACTACCACAAGCATGACTGGAGCAGTTTGAATGGTTGTGGTACTGCGATGGGGAAGGCAACGGAAAACCACCCCATAAGAATTTCCTAGAATAGTTATCATGGCAATACACTACGATAACAAAAACATTACTGATCATGGTGATCGGATCCCAAGACCCGGCAGGGGAGGATGCACACAAACAAATAGTAGGGCCTCCCTGGTCGTCAGCCAGCGAAATCCCTACGGCCTAAAAAAGGAAGCAAGTCCTCAACACCTAAGGATTGGAACTTGGAATGTACGAAGTATGTACGAGAGCGGCAAAACTCATAACATTGTAAAAGAGATGAAAAGATTAAAAATTGATATATTGGGAATTAGTGAAACACACTGGCAAAACTCTGGACAATGCGATATACTTGGATATAAAGTTTACTATGCTGGAAACGACACAACACATCACAGAAACGGCACCGCAATAATAGTTGCCCCACGTATTAATTCGGCAGTAAAATCTTTCACTCCCCATTCAGATAGAATAATGCTTTTACAAATTCAAGCAACACCGGTGAATATTAACATATTACAGGTATACGCGCCAACGGCAGATAAAGATGAGGTAACCAGCGAAGAATTCTATGAACAACTGGGAAGCCTGATGAAAATGACAAAAAAACATGAAGTAACAATAGTGATGGGAGATTTTAACGCAAAGGTTGGCAGAGGCAAGGTGAATGAGATCGTGGGTAACTTCGGCCTAGGAGAGAGAAACGATAGAGGTGATAGACTTATATGCTTCTGCCAGGAATATAACCTGCTATTAAGTAATACACTCTTCAAGCTCCCCAAACGTCGACTTTACACATGGAAATCCCCCGCTGACTCACCTGACAACATCATAAGGAATCAGATAGATTATATAGCAGTGCCAACAAGATATAAAAACATGATAAAATCATCAAAAACGTACCCAGGTGCCGATGTTCCTACGGACCACAATCTGTTGGTATGCAGAATGGTCATGAGAGTAAAACGGCTCGAGAAAAGATCTAATTTAAACACAATTGATATTAAGAAACTCACTAACCCAAAAACCGAAATAAAAGTACGAGAACAACTAGGAAAGAAAATAAACGACATTAACGAGAACACGTCGGACATAATAGAGAGATGGGATAAATCGAGGGAAGCAATCCAAACAACATGCGCGACTCTATTAAAGCGTGACAGACGAAAGAAGAACGAATGGATGTCTGATGAGATAATGGATATGATGGATGAAAGACGTAAATTCAAGAATAAAAATGAAGAAAAATACCAGCAGATCCACAAAATCATAAGAACGAAAATTCGAGAAGCCAAAGAAAAATGGTTTTCCAACGAATGCAGGGAAATAGAACAATACGAACGAAAATACGACAGTTACAATATGCACAAAAAAATAAAATCAATGACAAACAAGAGGAAATTCAATAAGTCACCCAACAGCATAAAAGATGGCGATGGAAATCTTATCTCGAAGCCATCAACGATCTTAGAAACATGGAAATCATACATAGAAAAATTATTTGCATCTGACAGGACTGATGATCACCTATATGGAGAAGGAGAAACAGGACCTTCAATCCTTAAATCGGAGATAGAAGATGCCATTGCAGCACTAAAAAACAATAAGTCAGCAGGTCCGGACAATGTACCCTGCGAAATATTAAAGATCCTATGTAAATCGGACAAACAGTTCCTTGATAATCTAGTTGAACTTTTTAACAACATATATAATAGCGGTAAAATCCCGGAGAACTGGCTGCAGTCAACATTTATTACAATCCCGAAGAAACCAAAGGCCCAGATCTGTGATGACTACCGGCTTATAAGCTTGATTAATCATGTCACTAAAGCGTTCACTAAGATCATTCATAGAAGAATATATGATAAATGTGAGTCAAATATTGATAGATCGCAGTTTGGCTTTCGGAAAGCACTTGGAACTAGAGAAGCAATTTTCGCTCTCCAGGTGCTTATACAGCGGTGTAGAGACGTTGATAAGGACGTGTATTTGTGCTTTGTGGATTTTAGAAAAGCATTTGACAATGTCAATCATGAACAATTGATAGATATTCTGCGAAAGACAGGTATTGACGACAAGGACATTCGAATTGTGGCAAACCTATACTGGGGTCAAACAGCAAGAGCAAAAATTGGCAACGAACTCACTAAAAGTGTGCAGATCAAAAGAGGTGTCCGTCAGGGTTGTATATTATCCCCACTTCTATTCAATATTTATTCCGAAGAAATATTTAATAAATGTATGGAAAATGCAAATGAGGGCATAAAAATAAACGGCGAGTTAACAAACAATATAAGATATGCCGACGACACGGTGATCCTTGCCAGTACCATAGACGAATTACAGCAGGTAATGGAAAGAGTTTATTTAGTTAGTGAGGAATACGGCCTGAGCCTCAACTTCAAGAAGACAAAGTGGATGCTGATAAGCAGGAAGCAACAGCCTGCTCGACAGTTACGGATAAGTAACATACTAATTGACCATGTAGAATCTTATGTGTACCTTGGCACCAACGTAAATGTAAAATGGGAACAGGCCACAGAAATTAAGGCGAGAATAGAACGAGCTAGAGCAGCATTTAGCAATATGAAAAAGCTCCTCATAAGCAGGGATTTGTCTCTTCCCCTAAAACTACGACTAGTTAAATGCTACATTTTTCCGATCTTACTGTATGGTGTGGAGGCCTGGACGCTGACGGAGACGCTCACGAGAAAACTAGAAGCATTCGAAATGTGGGTGTACCGACGCATTCTTCGTATATCCTGGACCGAACATGTCACCAACACAGAGGTAATCCAAAGAATCGGAAAGGAGAAAGAAATCGTGAATACAATTAAACAAAGAAAGCTTGAATATCTAGGCCACATATTGAGACACGATAAGTACCGTCTACTGCAATTGATTGTCCAGGGAAAAATAGACAGTAAGCGAGGGCCAGGCAGGAGAAGACACTCGTGGCTCCAAAATCTGAGGAAGTGGTTCGGGCTCACATCGGTCGAACTATTCAGAAGCGCCGCAAATAAGATCAGAATTGCCATGTTAATAGCCAACGTTCGCAACGGACAGGGCACTTGAAGAAGAAGAAGAAGAGTGTAAATTTTATAATATCGTACTTTCAAAATAAAAGTTGCAGTATCTACTATTGTGTAACTCTGTAAGTTTCAGCATGACCGGTTCAAAATTCAAACCGATAACATTTATATTAAATTTTGTTATAATCCGCCAAAGTGTTGTACAAAGTAATTGATATGATAACCCTGTTAGTATGACGTTTCGTTTGAAGCGTTTCGAAGCCGAACGTAATGCTATCTATTGATGATAAATACTACCATTGTTTCAGATGGAGACATCTCCCTACATTACAATTTGAAGGCGGCAGTTCAAGACATAATTCTTTTTAACGAGATTTTTCATATGTTTAGGAAAAAATATTTAACGTTTTATTGCAAATATTTTCCACTTTTACAGTTTTATATATGTTGTTATTAAAAAATTTTTCGGTTTCTTACCGGTAACTTTATTATAAGCCGAAAAATATTATTTTTTCCTATTGGGACAGAACTGTAAATTCAAAAATTTTCAAAAAATTCATAAGTATTTCTTATAATTATATCTTGATGCTGTAAAAAAATTAACAAAATTCTATGTTTGGTTTTCCCGCTTTATACTTGGAAAAAAGTAGTTTTTTTGAGTTTTTTCAAAAACGAAAACATGAAGTTTGCTTAAAAGTTGTCAAAATACTTCTAGTCATCACATATACCTTCTCAAATTTTTTCAAATTTTTTGAATTTGGAGTTTCTCTTTTGGGGGGTCTTTTGAGATCAACGTAATTCAAACAACAATTTTTATTTTGCTTAATATCTCACTTAACCCTTAGAATACAGCACAACAATTCAACACTTAGTTTATTTCTCTTTTTGGAATCATTAAAATAGCCATTACAATTTTTGAAATATTTTGGAAAAGACATTGGTCGTTAAAATGTTTCATCTCTTTTAATTCAGACCACTGAATTTTGCTGCAGTTATTCTTTCTCTGCAGTATTAAAATAATTTTTAATTTTAGTTAATTCTAAATAAGCTACATTACTGTCAGCTATGTGGTTAAATTTTTTTAAAACAGTGTTAATATTTATTGTAATGTTTTCGCTATATATGCAATTTAAAACGTTCTTTGGTTCTATGAAATCAAGATTTTCCATCCACTTATCTTTAATGGGAAACCTTTGAATTGAATATGTGGCAGCCTTTTGGTAGAAACTTAAGCATTTTAACTTAAATTGTTGAACATCGTCTTTATTTAAGTCTTTGAAGGCATTATATGTATCTGGGCTAAGCCCAAGTTCGATTTCCCAAGTTAGATTTCTTCTAATGGCAGTAAACAGTGAGGGTGATAAAAGTTGTATGTAAGGGTTCATCAGTAATAAATTCAGCCTTAACAAATTTTCCACACAATTGTTTAATGAATCTTTTACTTTCTTTGACAATAATGGGAAATAAAGTTTTCTTGTATTGGAAAAGACAATTAAATTCATTAAAGAGCGGTAAAATAAAATTTTAGAAAAGAAATTTTAGAAAGAAATTCTAAATACGCTTTAACAAAAGGGTTTAAAAATTCATTATAAATAAGCTGTTCTACTGAATTTTTATCCTCCAGAACTTCAACTTTAAATAGTTCTAGTAGAATCCGCCATTGGCTAAGTACCCTCTCTACACATTTAGATAACGATAGCCATCGAGTTAAAATTTTGTGTTTTTCCTTTTTAAAAAATACCTGAAATTCTTCCAAAATAGATTGGCGCTTAGGGCTTCTAGAAAAATATGACGAAATATTTTGTAAAAAGGACTCCAAATTAGTTCGTAAATATTCTGATGCAGCAAAAGCTACAAGATGGGCGCTATATCAAACACATCCGCCTGCGATTATATTTTCATTTTTTTTTAGCAAGTAAGTTTTGAAGGATTCTTTATTTCCCATCATCACAAAGGCATTATCAGAACAATATCCAACAATATTTCTAAAATTGAGATCAAATTTTTTAAGGCAGTGTTCGAATAAAAGGAACAATCCTTTAGCTGTTCCTTGATCAACATCCATTTTTATGTAGTCCAAAAGTTACGTTGTTAATTTTTTTTGTCTACAAATCTTACTAAAATGCACTCTTATTTACTCTTTTATTTGAAATGTCTGTACTTTCATCAACCAGAACAGAAAAAAAATATTTTTTAGCTGGCATTGTAAATTATCGCATATTACAGGCGAAAGAACATTTTTTACAATTAAACTACATTTCGTTCTACTTAATGTAATTTTTCCACTCAATGAAGAATCACTAAAGATCAATTTTAATATATCCACAATATGTTTTATAGAATTGAAACTAAAATTATGTGCCACAACCAATAAGGAATATCTTAGATAAGCGATCATCACGTCTTTAGTAACTTTTTTCTGTTCAAAAACATTTATTGCTTTGGTATTGGAAACCTTATCAGAGTTTAATTTATTCTTTACTGTTTTGGTATGTTTTAGTAAATCGGACCTTTTCGTTGACAAATTAATATTACAGCAAATGCACTTAGCTCTACCCTCTGTAGTTTTTAATAACCATCCTGAGAAAAGAGGATCTTCTGATAGAAAAATTCTGTTTTCGTGATTTGCCCTTTTCGGATGTCTTTGTCCTTTTCTTATCCAGCGCTTGATTGTCAGTGTCATGAGTTTCCTCAAAATCACTATTATCTGAGTCTGATGCATTGACCCCTTGACAATAAAGCAGTATGTTATTACCGTATTGAATAATTTAATACAGGCTTACTTCTTTTTGCTGTTGAAGTCGACGCTTCAAAGTATTTCTTTTTGGTATTATCAGTCATTGTATCACAAAACAAAAAACAGATACCAAGCGATAAATGCGTCAAATAATAATACACCAACAGACCGAGAACCAGCGAGAAGAGAAACGAAATCCGGCACGAAAACGAAAGCGAAAGTTGCGTGCATGTTATAAAACGGGGAAGTCCCGAATAAAGAGAAGCGCAAAACAACTCTCAAATTACAAGGCAACTGGTAATCAGTAGCGCACGTTCTTAAATAAATCAAATTTAAATTATCAAATAAATCAAATCATGGCCATATAATATAATTGGACATTTCGAAAAATACAATAAGTTCTTTTTGTAGTGTATTGTATTTTTTAAAATAAGTATGATATATTTTATTTTATGTTCGAGAAAGTCGCTACAAAATGGCGTTTTTTTGTAAATCGCAGCTACGTCGCAAAGCACATAAAAAGTCGCTATTTTCGCGATAAGTCGCTACCAATGGCAACTCTGCTAAGACTTGCAACTATTATATAATTATATAATATTTAAGCTTACTTCACATGGGAGAAATAGTGACGGTTAGTATACTTCAAAATACTCCTGTAGAGGGCGACTGCATAAACTTTATTTGCAGTTTACTACACGTTTAAATTAAAACTTTTAATCACAATATTGTTAAGTTAAGTATTAACAGGTAAAATCATATTTTATTTTCTACGTTAAAAAAATATGGTGCGTGAGTAGGATTTGATGTCTAATTTTATAAAATGCAAAAATTTAAGGCTAAGCATTCACATGAGCTCTAAAGGGGGATCACATGAGCGCTCCCTGGTGTTCACGAAACAGAAGTAAAATGTTCCGTCAGTGCATGTACCAAAAATAATATGTGGATGTGTGCTTCTGTGCTTCTACATGCGTCTATATAATTATATTCGATGATATTATGTAATGTTTACATTTCGCGTGGGTCTATATTATACTATAATGTATTGAAACCCAGTACTTGTTACTTAAATCTCTTTATTCCTTGCTGCCATTTTACATCTTAAGAATTAGGTTAGTTCTTTTCATTTTTTATTGACAGATAGTCCATATCTTATTTTGGCCTTGTATGTAACACTATTACAGCTAGTAGCTGTCTACTCTATTAGTTGCGACACTACATCTCTCCACCCTTAAGACATGAATTTATAAATTTAACCTCTGAGGAGGCTTAATAATGCGGCGAGGTCTATCGCAACTATTAGAGCTATCAACCCTATTGCTAATATTACATTTATTGTCACTAGGATTACTTTTACAATTATCCTGTTTATTTTCATTTACACCCACACCATCAGCCGCTGTCGACATTTCCCAATTTTGAGGTAATATCGGATTGGCTCGCACTTCAGAGTCTTTCAGATGTCTAGCTTGCACTCCCGACACTCCCGTAATATCCACTACCGCATTATCATCACTATCTTCTGACAACAAAACCTCCTCCTTATTATCATACCCTTCCCCTTCCCTATATTCACCTTTCTCTTTCTCAACTGACTCCCCTTTTTCCAACTCAAAATGAATATCATCATAGAACATTCCTAGCTTAAGTATTTGATCAATATGTCTTTTCCAAAGCAATTTATCATTTTGAATTGGTTTACATATATAAGTTATTTGCCCTATTTTAGACACAATTATCGCTTTTACCCATGAAGGCTTATTCAAATTCCTATAGTCTTTAGTGTAAACCACCTCACCCACTTCAAAGGTAACTTGTCTAGCACCATGATATTTAATTTGATTGGCCCTAGCCTTTTCTCTCATTGTACTTGTTAAAAAGTCTAAACGTGTTTTAATATGTCTGCCAAACGTGAGTTTGGAAGGGGTTTCTCCTGTTGAACTGTGAGGTGTATTTCTATATGAAAACAAATATTTGCTAATAAGCTCAGACAAATCCCTATGATCTGATACATGATCTACAAACAACTTACTCATTGAACTTTTAAAATGTTTTACACTATTCTCTGCTGCTCTGTTTGTTGAGGGGTGATATGGGGGCGAAGTATTGTGAATGATGCCATTCATTCTACAAAATGTTTCAAATTCTGTACTAACAAACTGTTGGCCAATATCTGATATTATGGTGTTTGGCAATCTAAATCTGGCAAAACACTCTCTCAGACATTTAATAGTGGAGTTTGTATCAATTTTATTCATAATAAAGACTTCTGGCCACTTTGAATATGAGTCTATCAATATCATACACATTTTTCCTTTTATGGGTCCTAAAAAATCTATATGTATGCGATCAAAGACACCTTTGGCTTCTTGAAACTTTATTAATACTGACTTCTGAGGATTCTGTGAGTTTTTCATACATGGCTCACAGTTTTTTACATATGTTTCAATTTTTGAATCAAGGTTTGGCCACCAGAAATATTGCCTCGCTATTGTCTTCATTCTTACCATTCCATTATGGGCTCCATGTATCTCCTCCAATAACTGCTTCCTAACTTTCTCTGGAACAATTACTCTAAAGCCCCACATTAGCAACCCGTTGTCTATTCCTAATTCCAATTGCCTCCTTTTAAAAGGTTTTAACTCCTCTGCTACTTCATCTGGCCAACCATCTCTTACAAACCGGTAAACTTTCCCTAGTATAAAATCTAGTCTAGTTTCTCTGATCAAAATATCTGCACTAATGGGCACCTTGTCTTCTACTAAAAAGTTAAAATAATCATATGTAATCTCTCCTTCCTCCTTTGTTGCATGTGGAAGCCTAGAAAGACCATCAGCACCTCCGTTCTGACAACCCTTGACATATTGAAAAGTATAATTAAATCCACTCAAGAAAAATGCCCACCTTTGAAGTCTACCTGCAGCCATCTGAGGAATTCCTTTATTTTCCCCAAATATTGCTTGAAGTGGCTTATGATCACAACATAAAGTAAACTTGTGACCCATGAGGTACTGATAAAACTTTTTTACTCCCCAGAAAACTGCTAAGGCTTCCTTATGGATTACTGAATAATTAGATTCTGCTTTGTTTAATAACCTAGATGCAAAACTGATTGGCCTTTCTGAACCATCTGGGAAAGTATGCAAAAGCACACAACCTATACCTGCCTCTGAACTATCACATACCAACTTTACTGGTTTAACCGGATCAAAATATACTAAATTTTGCTCTGACAATATTGTTGCTTTTGCATTTTCAAAAGATCTTTCACATTCTTTGGACCAAATGAAAGGAGTATCTTTTTTTAGCAATTTATACAAAGGACTGAGCACAGATGATAAATTAGGTACAAATTTTCCATAATAATTGACCATACCCACAAAAGCTTTAATTTCTGTTACATTTTTAGGTCTAGGAATCTCTGAAATAGCTTTAGTTTTATCTGGGTCTTTATGTAGACCTCCTTTATTTATATAGTGTCCTAAATACCGTATTTCTGGTTGAAAAAATTTACATTTATTCAAGTTAAGTCTGAACCCTGCCTTATACAGTCTATCTAACACTACCTGTAAGTTTTTTAAATGCTCCTCTCTATTCTTTCCTGTGACCACAATATCGTCCATGAAGTTAATGGTTCCTTTAGCTCCTAGCAAAACTTTTTCTAATATTTTCTGAAAAATGGCACAGGCTGGTTTGGTACCATAGGGTAACCTGTTTACTTTATATATACCTCTATGCGTACTCCAAGATAACAATAATTTTGTACTTTCCTCTAATTCTAATTGATTATAAGCATTCCTTAAATCTAGCTTTGTAAAATGTTCCCCACCCTGAAGAGCAGTAAAAAGCTCCTCAATACGAGGTAAAGGATATTTTACATCATGTAGAAATCTGTTTACCGTTACCTTGTAGTCAGCGCATAAACGTATCTTTCCATCCTCTTTAATTATTGGCACTAAAGGTGTACCCCATTCAGAGTTTTTAATTAAAGAAATTACTCCCTTTTCAACTAACTGATCTAATTCTTTATTAATTGATTCCTTAAATAGAAAAGGCACAGGCCGTGGTTTATAAAAAATAGGTTTGACCATTGGTTGCACCTGTAATTTCACCTTTTCATACTTAAAACAACCTAATTCATCTTTGAATAAACCTTCATATGTACTTAATAACTCAGTTAAATTATTACTCACTATTTTGTTTACATGTTGATCAAATGTAATTTGTATTTTAAAAAGTTTTATTAAGTCTCTTCCTACTAATGGAGTACTCCCGTTTTTAACAATGACTAACTTACACTTATGCATAATATCCTGATATTTGACTTCTGCAAGAAATTCTCCTTCCGGAGTAATCACTGAACCATTATAGCATTTTAATCTAGTATTGGTATGTTTTAACCAGGTTTTATCAAATTTCTGTTTAAAAATATTGTCTGGTATCACTGATATACCAGCTCCGGAGTCTATCTCCATTAATAGGGGCTGACCATTTATAAATAATTCTATTTTAGAAGGTTTAACATATTCATTACTTACATAGTACATTTCAATATAATCAATTGTCTCTTCTTCTTTTCGCTGGAATTGTTCCTCCTCAATTGCCTCCACTGACACGTAATTGCTTCTTTTCCCAGGACATACTTGAGCCAAATGCCCTATTTTGCTACATAATCTGCAACGATATGTCTTATAACGGCAAGCTGAAAACACATAATTCCCTTTTCCACAGTGCTGGCATTTTGAATTCTGCATCGTGTTGTTTTCTCTAATTCTTTGGTTCTGGTTGGCCCGTGCTGTTTGAGACCTTCTCACTGAACCTACTGCATGGATCTCTGTGGTACAATTTACTTGTTTAAAAGTTGCCTCTTTTTTTAAAGCTATCTCCACCAAAGCCTCAAAACTTAGGGTATGTTCTTCTTCACATAAACGATCCAATATAGGCCCATTCTTTAGTCCTGTGATGAACTTATCTTTAAGTACAGAACTCAATATATTACCAAACTTACATTCACTCGCTCTGCTTTTTAGACGAGCATACCACTGCCGTATAGTTTCTTTCTCTGCTTGCTTTAATTCGTAAAAGCTAATTCTCTCTTTGAACACTGATATTCTTTTAGTAAATTGTTTCTGTAGAATTGTACATAGCTCAACATATGTTTTGTCTTTTGGTTTGACTGGATCACATATGTCCCGTAAAGTTTTATAAGCTTGTTCCCCAATCAGTGTAAGTAGAACTGACACCTTCTTGTCTTCTTCTACGTAGTTTGCACAAAAATACTGCTCAAGGTGTTCTTCCCATGTGGTCCAATCGTCTCCCAATCTGAATTCTGCTATGGATCCAATGGTAGTTCTTAACACTGTTGGCACTAAGCCTTCCGCCATTGCTATATGTATTTATTTTTCCTCGTCGCCAATTGTAATGTATTGAAACCCAGTACTTGTTACTTAAATCTCTTTATTCCTTGCTGCCATTTTACATCTTAAGAATTAGGTTAGTTCTTTTCATTTTTTATTGATAGATAGTCCATATCTTATTTTGGCCTTGTATGTAACACTATTACAGCCAGTAGCTGTCTACTCTATTAGTTGCGACACTACAATACGGGATAAGAATGGATGCTATTTATTATAAAAACATATCAAAAATAATATCAGCCTACATGAGACAACACGTTACAATCCGAAACGAAGAGTTAGATGCTGTCCTTGACACAGATGTACCAACAATATTAATATTAATAGGTGACTTATACGCAAGATATCCAAACTGGCACTACAGAAGAACAAATAGCAACAGAAGAGTACTATGTGACTAGAAGGCAAAGTCAACAGAATAGTAATATGACCGAACGAACTGTTCTTCTGCCCTGGAGCAGAATTATTTCCAACACACCTGGACATAACAATTCTGCAAATCCTAGATATACTGTATGATATACAATCAGTACCAGAAAGAAGTTGAACCCACTCCTTCTTCTTCTTCTTCTTCTAGTGCCTATCCATTTCGGATTTTGGCAACCATCAGGGCAATCTGTATTTTGCAAACTGCTGATATGAAAAGATTTGTAGTTGTTGTGTTGAACCAAGTACGTAGATTTTTCAGCCAGGAAATCCTTCGCCCTCCTGGTCCTTGTTTTCCTTCTATTTTTTCTTGTAGAATTAATTGTAACAACCCATATCTTTCGATGTTCCTCATGATGTGACCGAGGTATTCGATTTTGGCTGTTTTGGTCAGTATAGGATATCTTCAGAACTCGACAATTAAAACCACAATTCGAAAGCCTAAATTTTTTTGCAGGTAGCGTTTGTGAGAGTCCACGCCTCAACTCCGTACAACAGTATAGGAAAAATATAACATCCTAGTAATATGATTTTGATGAGTACTGATAAATCATGGCATTTGAATAGCTTAGCCATTTTTTGAAATGCAGATCCTGCTTTCTCTATCCTACATTTTATTTGTTGGGAATGGTCTAAATTTTCATTGAAGCTCGTACCAAGATAGGTGTATGTTTTTACTCTTTCTGTTGGTTGATCATTCACACTGATTCTTTCAATTTGCTGTTCCTTCTTAGCGATCATCATACATTTTGTTTTCTTAATGTTCAGTAAAATGATACTTCTGACTCACTTTTGTGATTCTATTCATTAACTCATGGAGGGCATCATAACTGTCGGCGAATACCCCCGTGTCATTCGCGTATCTGATGCTATTGATACATTCTCCTTTAATTCGAATTTCGGTTTGAACATCCTCTACTGCTTCTTGAAAGATTTCCTCTGAGTATATGTTAAACAGCAAGGGTGATAGTATACATGCCTGTCGGACGTTACGTTTGATTTTAATATTATCGGATTCTCCTGCCTCTTTACGGATAGACCATGTTTGATTCCAATAAAAATTGCTAATAATTCTTGGATCGCAGGTGTTTATTCCAATCTTTGTTAATATCTTCATCAGCTTGTCATGTTTTACTGCATCGAACGCTTTATGGTGATCAATGAACAAGCATAAATATCGCAATTTACATCCCTACATCGTTGAAATAGCACTTGTATGCTAAAGAGGACCTCTCTTGTAGCCACTGCGTGGCGAAAACCAAACTGTATATGGCTGATCTTTTCTTCGCATACTCGATATATAGTTTGATGTATGATTTTTAGAAATAACTTTAAAATGTGGCTGATTAAGTTTGTAGCATCAGTATCGATCGTTTCTTTGACCGAGTCAGTCGTTAATTTCGTTAAAGGCCGAGCCGGTTCCTAATTACTTGGTGTTTGGATTTAACTTTTTACATATAAGACAATAATTAAAAAGTGTAAACTGATAATTAATACGAAATAATATCGGTCCCCGATGGGGGACAAAAATAAACAAGGGACGTCTTTTATGACGACAGATACTGACATGAATAACAGTGATTTAAGTGTTAATAATATTAATAATAAATCTAGTAAGGATAGTGATGTCCAGAAAACAGCGAAGCAGTTGGAACCGAAAACATTCAATCTCCTCTCAGATAAGTACAACGTGCAAAATATTTGGGTATATTTAGAAAGTACCGACAATAACAATTTAGGTAGATTGCATCCAATGACTGTTGGTCATATTCTTTTTAAAAAATTTAATCTTAAAAGCATTCTTGAAATTAAAAGTATAGGCCGAAACCGGATTAAAGTGTTATTAAAATCACTTCTAGAGGCAAATAATTTAGTAAAACATCCACTAATGAAATCAGAAAATTTAAGAGCATTTATACCGAACCATTTACTAGAAATTAAAGGGTTAATAAGAGACGTGGATACTCGTTATGATATCAACTATCTCATGGAAAATATCGAATCAGACTCACGCGTTACTAACATATATAGGTTAAATAGAAAAGTCCAAAAAGAAGACAAAACAGTCGAATTTGTACCTAAAAAATCTATTGTCGTTACTTTTGAGGGGAATATTTTACCGCGTAGCTTTTAATCGAGTTTTTTTCTCGGTTGAACAATTTGTAGGTAGAATAACCCAGTGTTACAAATGTTTGAGATATGGGCATGTATCTAAACAATGTAACAGTACTCAAGAAAGGTGTATAAATTGCGGTGAGATTAAAGATGATTAACACAATTGTGATAAAAATTTGATTTTTTGTATACACTGTAAAAGCAGAGATCACGTATCTATCTCAAAAAAGTGTCCCTCTTATGACAATCAAAAAAAAAATTAAAAATATAATGATAGAGCAAAAAACCTCATTTAAGGAAGCCAAAGAAATATCTGAAAATTCCTTATCCAGTTTAGTAAGTCACAATTCCTTTTCACCGCTAACAAATTATGACAAACATTTTCCAGAACTTCCTAACAACGATCGTATATCGTTATCTCATCCAAATCGTAATCAAATCTCTACAAATTTCAATGGCAATCAAAATAATTCCTTTTCCCAACAAACTCATGCGAGGGATAGACCTCCAACCAAAAAAAAGAGAAAATCAAACTCTCCCACTATCCAATCATCTGTTCAAAAACCATTATTTCCATTCACCTTTGGACCTTCACAACCTTTGACAATAAATTCAAATAAACCAAACTACTCTAGTTTCTAAAGCAAAAAAAGCAGTATAGCTAGCAATGTATCAATTTTTATCATGGACTTTATTAATAAAATAATTTCAAGTAACAACAGACAACCTGTTGATATTAACGTAATTATAAGTAGTATAGAACAAGTATTGGAGGATACTTTGAAAAACCAATAAAATTTAATCCTAAAACACGCAATTTACATATAATGCAATGGAATGCACGTTTTGCTATAGCTAAGAAAAAAATAGTCTGGTACAATTTCTTTTTGATAAAAATATCGACATTGCGCTTATAAGCGAAACTTGGTTTAAAAAAAATCAACAATATAGTTTTAGTGGTTACAATATAATACGCAATGACAGAAACGATGGCTATGCTGGTGTGGCAATTTTAGTACACAAATCTCTTCAATTTGTGGAACATAAGATCAATATAAATTACAATGAAAATATTTTAGTGTGTGCTGTACAAGTTAAATATGGAACTTTATCTTTAAATTTTGTATCTATTTATAAACCTCCAAAAATACAAACAATATATGAAGATTGGGTAAAAATTTTTGAACAGTTTGATGGGCCTTTAATTATAGGTGGTGATTTTAATGCACACCACTCTATATGGGGCTGTCATAATAATGATACTACAGGATCACAACTAATAAATGTCGCAGATGATTTAAATTTAACTGTTTTAAACAATGGAGAACCTACGATTTTAAGACGTCCTGATCAACGGGATTCAGCTATTGATGTAACCTTCTGTTCACCTGAACTAGTTAACAAAACATCTTGGAATGTCTTCTCTGATACCCTAGGATCAAATCACTATGTCATTTCTATAGAATTAATTTTTGCAATTAATGAAAATGAAATATCTCCTAAAAATAAATGGAATATTAAAAAAGCCAATTGGGCATTATATACCTCGACGATTCAGATTTTGCACGATACGAACAACAGTCACTCGGATAATCTAACTGAACAGTACTCCTTCTTCATTAATAATATAAATACGGCCGCAGAAGCAGCTATACCCCAATATAAACCTTATAAATGTAAACGGCACCCACCCCCTTGGTGGAATATTGATTGTGACAATATTATCAAACAACGAAAATTGGCTTTAATAAATTACAAAAAAAACACTAATTTTGAAAATTACGTTCAATACCAGGAGATCTCGGCTAGAACCAAAAAAACATTAAAAAATATAGCAAAGAAACATTGGATTGAATGGGTCTCTTCCCTGAATAAAAATACACCAGCTACAACTCTTTGGAATCAAGCTAGAAAAATTTACAGAAAACCAATATCAAAAATAAAATCTTTCGATCAAAAATGGATGGATGACTTTCTTATTAAAGTTGCACCACCAACTGCGAACCCTCAAAAATCCAGCTACATAGATTCAACCCCATCTGAAAAAAATCATTTTCTACTAAAACCTTTCACTTACAATGAACTAATTTTCGCTATAAATGATCGTAAAGATAATTGTCCAGGATACGATCATATCAAATACTCCATGCTTATTAACCTCCCAGAAGTAGCAAAACATTTTCTATTAGACTTTTTAAATCGAATCATTCAAGACAATTCTGAGGTAGATTTTTTTAAAGACATCATTGTTATTCCGATTCTAAAGCCTGCAAAAGATCCAAATTCAGCAAAATCTTATCGACCCATTTCTCTCTTTTCTTGTGTATTTAAAACTTTGGAACGGATGTTAAAACATAGACTAGAATGGTGGGTCCATACCAAAAAATTACTACCAAATAATCAGTTTGGATACAAACGAGGATGTGGAACTTTAGATGCACTAGCTACACTTGTAACGGACATACAGAGTAACTTTTCTAGAAATAACTATTTGCCTACTTTATCTCTAGATATAGAAGGTGCTTATGACAGTGTGTGTTTACCTCGATTAAAAGACAAAATGATCAATCAATTTCAAATACCCACAAATCTGGCACAAACCATAATTAATTTCTACACTAATAGACGCTTATACGTTAGAAACTATAAAAATGAATTTCTTGGACCACGTTATAATAGTTGGGGATTACCTCAGGGATCAGTCTTAAGCCCTTTTCTTTTTAATCTGTATACTGCCGATTTTCATAGTCTTAATATACCAAGTATCACTTACAAAACAATCCAATATGCTGATGACTTCCTAGTCTATACAGAAAGGAGTAAATATGAAACTTCCCTTACAATTTTAAGAAAATTACATGAACATTTCTCAAACTGGTTTTGTAAAAATGGTTTTAATTTATCCACTAATAAATCAAACGTGTGCATTTTTTCACGACATAATATTCCAAACATAAATACTATTTTATTAAATGGCCAAAGTTTAAATTTCTGTAAGTCAATAAAATATCTAGGTATGTTTCTAGATCAAAAGTTAACATGGAAAGTACACATCGAGTATATGCTTGGCAAAAGCAATAAAGGTCTCAATTTTTTAAAATCAATTTCTAAAACTTGGTGGGGTGCTGACGTAGAAACAGCTTTGCTTTTTTACAAATCTTATATCAAATCCATTCTGGACTATGGATGTATACTTTATGGATCAGCAAGTAAACAAATTCTAAATAAAATTGATGTATTTCAACGGACTGTTCTACGTACTTGTATGGGAGCAATGAAGTCTACTCCAATAGCTCCATTGCATGTTGAAGCTTTAGAACCTCCTTTAAATTTTAGACGGGATTATCTAAGTGAAAAATTTGTAGTGAAAATTTCATATATCAACAATTCTTTATATTCTGGCATAAGCTCGCTAAATACCGAGGATCTAACAAACAGTTACTGGATTCATAAAAATTCACCAACCCTTTGCACGGCCTTTAGAGCCATGTGTAACAATAAGTATACCAACAGTATTAGCAACCTTGATATTAACGACTATTTCGGATTTTTTAATGAAGCTGATATATACATACCAACATATTATAGTATTCCATCATTAGATTCATGCATCTTAAATTCTTACATAAAAAAATGGCCCATGGCAACTGTAATCTATACAGATGCATCCAAAACATCGGAAGGGACCGGATGTGCTTTCTACATTCCATCCAAGTCAATAGAAAAAATGTTCAAACTACTTCTCAATTGCTCAATTTTTAGTGCTGAAGCTCTTGCAATTCTTGAAGCCTTGAAATATTTCGACAGTTTAAACAATAATGCAGTTTTAATAATATCCGATTCATTATCAGTCTTATTATCTCTCAAAAATACAAAGTTACCCAATTATAATTCTAATCCTTTTATTTACCAAATTAAGAACATACTTGTTAACCTTAAAAATAAAAATAAAACTACGAATTTTATTTGGGTAAAGGCTCATGTTGGTATAAAACATAATGAACATGTTGATTACATTGCAAAAGCTGCAATAACCTCGACAGCTGAAATTTTACCAGATGAGAGAATTTGTGTTCCTGGTGCTTTTCTCATCTCTAAAAGATATCAAACAGATCGTTGGAATACCGCCTGGCAAACTTTTTGCGACCACTCAACAACACAATACGTGCATATACAACCACACATCCCTAATTCCAGATGGTTTAAGAATTTCAATACCGCTCGTAAATATACAACAACTTTAATAAGATTGAGATTTGGCCACGCTTGTTATCCTGTTCATCTTGCTCAAATTAAAATATATAATTCAGACTTATGCGAAACTTGTCAAGAACAAGGAGATCTTAACCATATCTTTTTTAAGTGTTCCAAATATCTTCAGCATTCAGGATCTCTTTTAAACAACTTGCAAACTCTAAAAATATTTCCTCCATATCAAATAAATAACCTGTTGGCTACTAATAATAAAAAAGTTTATGATTGTTTGATTAAATTTATACATAGTGCAAATGTGTGTCTGTAGTCAATCTCAGCTAAGCTCGTTAACCTTTGTTCTAACCCAATTGTTTTATTTACCTTTCTTTCCGTGACCTATTGCTAGTAATGTCTTAAACAAATGTCCTAATGGGTCCCTGGACGAGAAGTGAGTATCCCTGTTGTTCCTTATATTTATTTTTTCTTGATATAATTTTCTCTTTTTGTTTGATTCAGTTATAGGGATTTTATGAGGTTTTTTGACTCGAATAGATACACTTTTTGCACTAGCAATTAATAGTATAGATTATACACTTATGTATGTATACACTGTATAATGTACACTTATGTATGCACTTATGTGTATATGCATACACTTTTTTTTTCTTTAGTATTAATTATATCAGAATATTGATATTAGTAATTTTTCTTTTATTATATCTCAATATGTAATTGGCTAAATAGCTAAGTGCTAAAGCCACAAAAAAAAAAGTTTGTAGCATTTGCATTTTCCTTGATATATATTTTGAAATCCCCACGTATATGTATTAAATTGAAATTCCCTCATATATGTATTAAAATAACGAAGAATGTTTTCCATGTTTCTCTGTTCTTATCGTACGAGTTAAAACCCAACTAGTATTTCGTTCTTTTTACGTCGCCGAAGTTAATGTAAACGATTCAAAAGTTTGTTTATATCACGGACGCAAATTCTTTAATATTTTTCTTTGATCGAAACCGCTTTTAGGATATTCTGCGTTTCAAATAAATATTCCAGTTTATATGTTTTGTTTAGCGAATGAATTTAAAAGATTATTCGATCACTCTCGCGTAGATCGCTGTCAGAGGCAGTGGTCTACAGTGTGGGTCAAAATTGTTCGTCAAATTTGTATTGTTCTTGTGTTTCTTCCTTTTTTATGGAAATCTAGTGGGTAGTGGCAGTTAATTGTGCAGTAAGTGTAGTTACAAAGGAGGTTTGCAACTAAGTCGGTATTGAACGGACATGTGGCAGTTAAGCTGGTCAAAACCGGCGAATTTGTTGAAATTAGTGGAAATTTACTAATATGACAGATTTAAAAAAAATAACCAATATTTTGTTAAGTATCTAAGATTTGTGCCGTGTACCAGAGTATTGAAATTGGTTCCAGTGTTGTAGAAAAAACCGCTTATAGGGTATGTCCAGTGTGCTGCTGATTTTGTTCCAACCTCACTTTTGTTTGTCCTTGGTCGTCATCAGACCAGTTGAAGCAGTTCTTTTTGTTCATGCATAGCAGAAATTCCAGTATAATTCCAGCATAATTCCAGTTTAACCACAGAAGTGCTATTGCATTGTTTTTTGTGAAACCAAGGTAACTTTTTTTGTTTTAAACTTAAAAAAAAATAAATAAACATTAAAATAATAAGAAAAATGAAGGTTTTAATAATTAATATTGTAAATCTTAGGGTGTTGCCATGCTGTCATTTTAATTGTTCTCTGTTAAATTCAATGTTGACATATGACAGTAGATTCATATTTTTGTGACATTAGCTTGTTTTGTTATTAGAAACATTATGAATAGTTTTATTTAGAAAGATAATTCTTTACTTGAAATCATTTTTTATTGGCAACAGTTAACAGCCCAGTAACATTTGAAAGTTTTGTTGCAATTCCCACTTGTAAACGAATAGGACACATGTAAGTTTTTCTTTGTTATTTTTATATTTACTTTTGTAACTATTAATAGGTATAGTCTTTATGTATTATCTGTATTTGTAACTGTTTGTGGTGAGACACAATAAATGTTTTATTTATTACAATTTGTCTTTTTATTTTAGAAAAGTCTCCTAATCATTTTTGTATTTGTAATAATTATTTCAATCGTTACAACTAGTTGTTGTATTCGTCATAATTTGGCACCTCGAAGCGGCGTCCATTTTAAATTGCTAGAGGTCCTTCCTGTTGTTTGTTTTGGTTGTCCATTTGTTCCAGGAGATTTATGTCAGTACCCCTTTGTTTCATTTTTGTAGTTGCCCCAATCCAACTCCATTGCCATTCAACTTATCCACGACTCAGCTCTCCAAACAAACCCTGAGTTCCGTTCGCACAGTTTCGTTTATTTTGCTTTCCTTATCTCCAACCCCAGTAGTTTCTGTCCCCAGTTTTCAAACCCCCTGTAATTATACCCTATGTGGTAGGAGAAATATTACGTTACAATTTGATGGTGCGCAAATCATTGCAGGATACGGATTTTGTTTTCTTTGGTAGAGCAATAAACGTTGAATTCAGCCATGATCTTGGTATTACTCTGTTTAAATATATGTCGTTAAAAATTTTTATTATTATAGGGGGATGGGAGCAAAATCCACTGCATATACACCAGAATTAGAAAACAAACTGGCAGACATTCAAAAGGATAGTCAGTGAAAATACTGTTAAAATTTCAATGTAAAGACTGCCAATGAATTGGAATAAAGTCTTAGAATTGGAAAGTTGTACACTAAATGCAGTTGAAAGGAGCACAGTAACTGAAAAAAAAAACCAACTGTAAAATGAAGAGTTCGGGAAATAAACAACGACTTAAAAAAGCTGATCAGTGAAACATTAGATCCGAAGAAGACCAAATAGAACTAGAAATATAGAAGAAGAGAGGAAAATCAACTAAAAAGAGAGCTGAGAAAACAGATACGAACATAGGAGCAAATGTTGGGATGAGTTCGTTCAACATTTAAACCCAAACAAGCCAAATATGAAACATCTCAAAGATCATATGAAATAAAAGTAAATCTATTACACCACTTCACGGAGAAAACGGGATAGTGTAAATGACAAAAGAAAAATTCAAAGTTATAAAAAATTGCCGGGAAAGACAATTTAGGCAATTTAAATTATCATCAGGATAAAAATATAAAATTTATTAAGAATTATAACGTATTTCCTTTTTTTATAATTTCCGTGGTAATGACTTTTTACCAGCCCATCCCTTTCCTGCCTGGTTCTGCGTTATCCTTCACCTCACACGTTACCCTCACCTGTTCAGGGCTGTATGTTGGGGATCAGCGTCCTCGTCCACTTTGCTTTAGATCTTTCTTCGGATCACTCTCTCTGCCACTATCCCACTATTTTTTCTACTGTCGTCCCTGATCTTCTTTATATCTCCCTTTCTCTTATTGTACATAGTCGCCCTTTCCTTTACCATTAACTGATTGATACAACTCCTGCTATCGCTTGTACAGCAATTGTTGAGGTTATCCTATATGCGCTATTATGCACCATAAGTAGTAGTGTTCTTTGCCCTCTTAACAGAATTTATATATACTTTTTTTCTTAAGTAAAGAAAACCCAGACTGGGACCGCATGTAGAACTGTAGAGTGTACTATTTCTTTTTTTCTGTGAACTAGGCCCTCTTATATTTGGTATTAACTTTGCTAAAGCGGCGTTGTTCAGCTAAGCTTTCTTGACAACCCTCTTTATCGGTTGTGTGAATTAAATCGGTTTAGTTGAACAACCGATACCTCGCCTCTTTTTTCGTTATAATTTCAACTCTATCTAAGTTGAACTTCATAAAGTCCCTCTTTATTTTTCCTTTTAGTATGACTAACTTTGTCTTCTCCGCCTCTAATACCAATTTATTTATCTCCTCAAATGCATTTATCTCCTCCATTCACCTTCCCGGCTTTAATAATGGTACCAAATTGACTAATTTTAGTTTATGTGGAAATTTTTGTGTGGTTAACAAATTGTTGCAGCTTGGCAATAACACCGCTGGTAGTTTATGTTTGATTAATAGTTCTCTTGCTTCTTTTAATTCTTCCATTATAAAATCTAGTGTTGTCTCTTCTAACGTAGTTAACTTCTAAAGTTTAATTCATTTACGAGAACATATAAAGTCATTAGATCCGGCTACGAAAGTAATAGTTAACAGTAAAACCTAAACATAAACGAAATATGAACAATAAACCAATTGTTCAACTCCTTGTATATGTTAGATGTATCACCAATGTTAGATGTATCACCAATGTAGATAACATAGACTTTATAAATTGAAGCGATCTGCAGCTAAAGAAGGAATCTTACAGCAAGAGGAAGTTTCCAGAATATTCAGAAAATAAAATTTTATTAAAAATGGCAGTACCAGCAATTTCTAAAAGACAAATGTAGAACTTAGATATAAACGTACAAACTGTTCGCGTGCGCTCGCATTACTGACCAATCAGCGTACGGGAAACATCTCCAAACACGGGAAAAATTGTTCATTGGTTGGAATAAGGGTTATTCCAACTTTTGAGCAATTTAAAATTTCCCATTGGTCGATTTCACGGGAAGTCCACTTTCATACGTCATAATCCCTCGAGACAAAGGATTTTCGTGTATACAAGAAGGTGGATTTTATGTAGTCGGCCAGTTCGAGCTCACCCTCGTATTTTAAGACTCTAAGTTCGGTGCTAGTTACCCACCTAGAATCTGCCTTTTATTTACCATTTTTTGCTATTGATTTATATTGATATTTATGTGCATTTTGATACATATATTGATTTTTGTGTTATTTTCTGTACTTTCTGCTGTGGCATTTCTTCGAATCACGCACAGAGAAAGTGCCCATTTATTTGTGCTATTTTATTATTGCATTTGTTTACTTGTCGGATACATTTGTTGCGATATTTCTACTCGTAGATTATACGCTCCGAATATATTCTCATTTGTGCTATTTCATTATTGCTGTTATTTTATCTGTATATATAAATCCCTCCCATAAATACATTCGTTGCGATATTTCTCCTGGGAGATCATACGCTTTGGTATATTTTATTTTGCTATTTTATCATTGCATTTGTCGTTTAAATATATTCATTGCGATATTTCTCTGAGCGGAGACCATACGCTTTGAAATATTTACTATTTTTTGTACTTGTGATTTTCTTTCCGTAAGTCAAACGAGACACAAGATTTTCGAGGATTCCTTCCGTAAGTCAAGGAATCTCTCACACTGCCACTTTATCGTTGCATATTACCTTTTATTTTGTGTACACAAACATTCCGTTATATATATATATATATATATATATATATATATATATATATATATATATATATATATATATATATATATATAATGAACCAGAAGTATTTGCTGACAACGTAAGGAAGTAAACGTTAAATAGTGGGTTTGCAGCAATAAAAAATAAAACGTGTACTCTTTTAAATTTTTATTCCAAGCTTTCGGACATTGGTTATGTCCTTCATCAGGGAGCTACAAATGTAATTAATAAATTGTTGGCGTTGGTATAATTAATTAAAAATTGTTTCTACTTACAAACTTAATGAGGTTGTATCAAAGAAGATGTATTATGTTGATAAAATTTATCATAGTCTCTCATCTTTTTTAATATATAAAAACTATTTTTATGTTTAAAAATTTTAAAAAAATTACTGTAAATCCAAAAACACTTAATTATTCTAAATAAATACGTGACATTATTTTGACAAAATTCTTTCAAATGTTTATATAAATGTTTATATAAATTTCATAATTTATCAATTGACATTTGAAAGAATTTTGTCAAAATAATGTCACGTATTTATTTAGAATAATTAAGTGTTTTTGGATTTACAGTAATTTTTTTAAAATTTTTAAACATAAAAATAGTTTTTATATATTAAAAAAGATGAGAGACTATGATAAATTTTATCAACATAATACATCTTCTTTGATACAACCTCATTAAGTTTGTAACTAGAAACAATTTTTAATTAATTATACCAACGCCAACAATTTATTAATTACATTTGTAGCTCCCTGATGAAGGACATAACCAATGTCCGAAAGCTTGGAATAAAAATTTAAAAGAGTACACGTTTCATTTTTGATTGCTGCAAACCCACTATTTAACGTTTACTTCCTTATATATATATATATATATATATATATATATATATATATATATATATATATATATATATATATATATTGAAATGATATTGTTTAAAAAAATTAATTTATAAGTTATATACTACATAATATTAGATATAAAAAAGTATTTGATTATTTTAAATAAGTTATATACTAGAGAATTTAATAAAAATATATTTATGTGAGGGCATTTTTAATAAATTAGCATATAATAAGTGTAAAAAGTTGTATTTTAATGTTGTAAATATATTTAAGTGAGCCATGTGCATAGGCAACCAACTATACAGTAAATTGACAGATAGAAATTGATCATAATGCGAATGTAAGTGGGGTTATAATAATAATGTTAGTTTAAAATGTTTAATTTATATATATTTAATGATTTAAATGTTTATTCTGATCTGAAAAGCCTAAATGTCAACAAAATTATCAATGGAACATTAACGAATTCTCCAGAGTGCAGAATTTGACCTGTGTTTATGTTGGAACATTCTGGAATAATGATCATGTCGGTGGATGGAACAGATATTTTTTTCGAGAACATCCATATCGAAGAAATAGAACTGAATGGAACATGATATCTTACCAGATGATTCTAGAGGATCCAAAAAGATATAAATACCCGTGATTTGGATTCAAGATGGCAGTTTTTAGTCAGAAGTCAGGGCAGTTTATTATGAAAGTTAGTAGACACATTTAGTGAAGTAAATTGTTCAGAATTTTCAAGAAGTCAGTCAGAAAAGTTTAGTAAGAAATATGAAAGATTAGTTGGAGTCAGTGAATCAGTTACAAATAGTTAAATTGTTTAATATAGTGAGTTAAATGAAGATTAAAAATTATGCATATATTTAATGCACATTTATAATTATACACAAATAATTATTGAAGATTATAAAAGTATATTAGAAGAATATTGGATGGACATTGGAAGGAATTAAAATTATATTATGATTGGAGATTAGTATAAATCAACTTATAATAATTGGATATTGGTATATTGAAAAGAAGAATAAATATAAATGGTGTTTGCTTGTTTGCTTGGTGGTGTAGAAATGCTGGTGAAGAAAACTATATCTTAAATTGGTAGAAGCTGATAATTGGAAAAAGTAATTTCACAAAAACAAGGATAACCGAAGTACGAAGACATTTAGTGATGATTAGAATCTATATAGTGGAAAACAGTTCATTTAGGCATTCAGTGAAAGAAAGGTACAAAATTGTGTTAATATAATTTAGTTAATGTCATAACAATTTCAATTTTGAAGATAGTTTGTTTAAATTTTACATTGTCTATAGAATTTAATTAGTTTTATAAGAGTATCAATTTAAAGATAGTTTATTTTAAATTTACATTGGCTAGGTTAGATATATATGTGTGTTTCATAATAGTTATAATAAAGATAATTTAAAAAAGTACTTACAAGCTAATTCTTTGAGAACCGCGATAAAAACCCTATATATTATATTATTAAAAATACTCATTGCTCATCATTCAAACAAAAAACACATCATAACAATATATATATATATATATATATATATATATATATATATATATATATATATATATATATATATATATATATATAATTTTGTCAAAATATTGTCACGTATTTATTTAGAATAATTAAGTGTTTTTGGATTTACAGTAATTTTTTTAAAATTTTTAAACATAAAAATAGTTTTTATATATTAAAAAAGATGAGAGACTATGATAAATTTTATCAACATAATACATCTTCTTTGATACAACCTCATTAAGTTTGTAAGTAGAAACAATTTTTAATTAATTATACCAACGCCAACAATTTATTAATTACATTTGTAGCTCCCTGATGAAGGACATAACCAATGTCCGAAAGCTTGGAATAAAAATTTAAAAGAGTACACGTTTCATTTTTTATTGCTGCAAACCCACTATTTAACGTTTACTTCCTTTTATATATATATATATATATATATATATATATATATATATACATCCCGCTATCCTTTTGAAATCTTTTCACGTTGCTGCAATTTAGCATCACCAAGAATTGTTATCATTTTCTATTTATAAATTGTGTATGTTCGTTTAGGGCACCTTTGTAGGCTTGGCACTGTTGTCGGTTTTTTAATATTCCGATTTTTTTTATATATTTATTTTTTACATCAAACCTACGTTTTAACATCGAGCG
The DNA here is from genome assembly GCF_040954645.1 of Diabrotica undecimpunctata. Classification (NCBI taxonomy): domain Eukaryota; kingdom Metazoa; phylum Arthropoda; class Insecta; order Coleoptera; family Chrysomelidae; genus Diabrotica; species Diabrotica undecimpunctata. Next base: position 15,715,357 of record NC_092813.1, read on the forward strand.
GTAAAATCACTGTCTTTGGCATCATTTTAGAGCCAGTAGATGTTGCCGGTATTAATCCTTAAAATAATATTTTAGATACCTAAATATCGATCGGTTTGGTTCAAGTTCGAATAATGACATTGAAACTACCTGCTCACAAGTTGCAGTCTCAACAGGTTTTTTTCTTCGTTTAGATGTTATATTTATTTAACCTAGATATTTTTGCCCAGAGAATCGTGTAGGGGAATATTTTACATAAATTTTAATTTACAACCTGTTTAGTCGAAGCTATCGATGAATAGTTTGAGATAAATATTATGGTTTTATGGGATTAAGGCCTTTATTATTGGTTGTGATTGTGATAATGTTTGAAATTTTGATTTCCATTCCGGAAATCGTTCTCAAAAAACGTTTTTCTGTACAAAATGTGTATACACATGTTTACATAATTAGTACAATAAACAAAGGTATTGTAAAATAATAGTGGAAATCAAAACGTTAAATATTAGTTAATTAAAAATGTAATTTTCATCTCAATAACGACCAATAATTGTGGCTTAATCACATAAAAAAATAATATTTGACTTTGACCATGCCATAAGAAAGTAGTTCACGGAACCTCGCTAAATAGTTTAAAAAAATCTTATACAGAAATTTAAATTCTAAATAGTATGAGGGGTAGCTGACGAAAAATTCGTAAAGACGTGCAGTTGATTTTGCTTTGTTTTTTTAAACAATCTTAAAAGGCAAAAAAAAATAATTTTTTGCTTATAAAACGTTTTGTATACATTCTAAAGAAAAATAATTTAAATAATAGTTGTAGATCATAAAAAGTTTTTTATGTAGAGAAATACCAAATTTAAATACATAAGTAATTGATATAATTCCAAAAAACCGTAAACTCTATGATATTATGTTTGTAGTAATTTATAAATGTTAATAACTTTGTTTTTGGCCTAACGACAGGCAATTATGCCAATTGATGAGTTATTAAAGTGTGCTAAATATCAAGCAGATCAAAAAATATTTTACAATTTATTCAATTTGTTTATGACAGAAAGCGATTATTTAAACAACTGTACTTGTCCAAACAGTATGACTCTACAAGTATTTTGTAACTTGCAATCGATTCTTTTCGCTTTTAGTTTTAGGGTATATTAAAAAAACTTTAACATATTATTAAATTTTTTATTAAAAACCAGTTTGAATAGGAGACTTTTTAGTTTTTAGACCACTTCACGTTTTTTCAGTTTCTTTGACAAGTGAGGATTGTCTATTCGCTTATTTCTTAATATGGGCTATGAGCAATTATCTAGTCAAGTCAACACTATTATAGAAGTTACCCATACTTTTCTAGTAGTCATTCAGACGGTTCATCTTAATTGTCCCCATATGGAACATAAGTCCGAGAAAAGTCTTAAATTCTGTTTGTGTTGTTTCTTTCCAAAACGCAATCCTCGATTTTTCTGAACGACTTTGTGCAAATATTTCAGAGTGCAAATATTTCAGAGTCAATCAGAGTCACTTCAACCATTCATTTAATCTACATCGTCCTCGCCAGATGCTTCTAACAATGATTGTAATTCAGCAGTGGTCAATCTACGTTTATATTCACATTTAGCTTTTTTAGATGTCGAAGGCATATTATTTACATCCACCTTCTTATAAATACTATAACTCACTTTTACGGAGGTAATTAACAATTAAAATGTTCTACTAAAAACTATTAACTTACGACTTCCAATACTATAAGGCCACTTGAGGTATATTACGTTTTTACTCAATAATAGTTCCTGTATAAGTAAAATTGTTTTTTAATGTGCTCCATTGAAGCACACTAGACATATTCCAGTTTTGCCATCACATTCTTCAGAGTATGTTTTAACTTTTTTAACTTTTCTATCGTCCTTTCTACTAGTCATGCTTCTTCTTAAAATTTTGTTACATCTTGTACACTTTCTTCTCTTTGTATTATCTACATCGCTTTGCCTGAGATGGTATTTTTGGGTGTAACTGGTCGTGGGGGTTACATTTCTTTATTTGCAAATGCCTTCGCGAACTCCAGTCTGAACTCAAGGATAGGTTGTCGCTTTTTTACGTTTTCTATTATTTAGCAACTAAGCATTTACTACTGCGGTATTAAATATTAACTCCACTGCCACTTTCCGGTACCACTTCAGAATTTTGCGTATTGGGCTTTGGTAAGAAGCCACTTAATCACTAAAATCAACACTCTTTTTCACCTAGTTATAATCGAGAATAGTTTGTGGTTTTAGTACTTGTGTATAATTTTTCTTTTCATCTGATTAAACCAAGATACAAATATTATGTTTAAATGTTGTAAGTATTAAAACTGTTTTTTTGTCGACCCATTTTATTACTTGTAAAATCAATAATGGGGTTAAGTTTCATCGTGAGTAACTGGTTGCAATTTTTTTAATCGAGATTTTGGTTTTACATGTTTTTATAGTAAAACATCTGCACATGAATAATTCGTTTCTTGAACAATAATTTCAATTCATCGACCAATAGTCTAAAATAAGGTTTTATTACGTCGTCCGGAATATTATAAACTGGTTCTTTTTCACAAATATATTGGAAATATGGTTTACATTCTATATTTAGAAAAATCTTTTACTGCAACTGTTGTTCCCATAAGACCGTATGTTATAAATAAATATATTTCTATAAGAATTATCTTGAAAGATGAAAAAAATACAATAAAAAAGTGCAATATTAAGTGTTATTTAAAAAATAATAAGTCATTCACGGGCGTACAGTTAAAAACAAAAGTTTTCAGTGTTCTATTGCTTGATTATTATTATCTGGTATTCTGAAAATGTTTACATTTTTCCCTGGTCTGATCTCCCTCAACCAACGTCATCTTTCTTAATTGGTGGGTTGTATTGATCAGGTCTCTTTAAGTGTTTTTGTTGCTATCCATAGTGAATGATCTTCTTTAGACAATGTACTAATGTAGTGTTCAAATGTGGCATTGCGTACATCATGTAGCGCTGATCTTAATTGTCTGATTATCTACCTCTTGCTCTTTATTTTTCGACTACCTATTAGTTGTATAATATAATTCGGAGTGTTATTTGTCTTTTCTTGATTTGGAATTGTTAATCGTGTAGCTCCATATGAAATAGTAGAAGATGAAAACGGCAGCATATTCATCCATAAAAAAAAGGAAACGCGATAAAGATATCTGAAACAACTGTTTTATGTTATAAGAGATGAAATAGTCCGAAATTACCAAAACAGGTGAACAGGGCACTATAAAGAGGAAGTAAAATTAGCTATGAAACAGCTTGAATGAGAAAAAGAAGTAAGCTTAGACCAAATACCAGCAGGAATTATTCAACTGAAGAAAAAAATTAAATCGATAAAAATATTCACTCCATTTACAGAAAAGGCGGTGACCCGCAATTATTTTAAGAACTTCTTTAATAGCCTCCAGTCAACAATTTCCTAACCATGTTTAAAAAAAGTACGGAATGCACTGTATATACTAACCCAAGTCGTCAACATACTTGTTGTTGCAGTTATGTATTACGATTAACTTAAAGGTTATGCACGACTCCCCTTGTATAGGTACACAGGCAAGCACATGCGGGAGAAAAAAGATTTGTCATACCGTTACATTATGTCACATTTTAACGTTAAATATTTTATGGTCCCCTTTGGGTTATAAAACGAATGATCGACTTTTTCTCGCACAGATCCCTGCTATGTAACTTTACAAAGCGAGTTTGCTGGGTATTAAAGAACCGTCTATGGCATCATATAATTTTACGGTAATATTTCACGTTCTGTGACGCATTCTTTTTTAGTTTTCTGTCATTCTATTTGTTAAATCCTATCTCATTCTCGTCACAGCGTCAAGGAGCAGTAAATGTGTGTACTGAACGGGAGGCATATGTCTAACAGTGAACGTTGGAGATTTTTCGAGTTTATCATATCTTCTTCTTTGAGTGCCTCTGCTATCGGAGATTGGATATCATTAGGGCGATTCTAATTTTATTTACTGCTGTTTTGAATAATTCGTTAGTGGTACAGCCAAACCACTCTTTTAAATTTCTCATCCAGGACATTCTTCTACGGCCTGGATTTCTGCGTCCTTGGATTTTTCCATGCATTATATTTTGTAGGAATGTGTACTTTTGTCCTTTCATCAGGTGGCCAAACTATTCAAGTTTTCTCTTTTTTATATTCAGTATAACTTATGGATCGTTATTTATTCTGCGTATTACCTCTTCACTTGTAATTTTATCCACCTAACTTATTTTTAGTATACGGCGGTAGCACCACATCTCAAAGCTTTCAAGATTTTTAACATTCTTCTGTTTAAGAGTTAATGCCTCAACAACCGTAAAGCAAAGTACTGAATACATACTAAGTAGTTAACTAAAAGTGGACGTATGCAAAGAGATGTATGACGTAATCGTATGGTATTCGCTAATAATCATGTCACGTAATATGTCACACACTTCTGTGCGTTAATTCGTTTACGCAACTAAGCCTCTTTTGACATAACATATATAGGAGCAAAGATATATACCTATAGTCCTTTTAGTGTTGATGTATTTGATTTGTACGTCGTAGTATTCTATTAGTTAAATGGTACCATTTGAGGTACTTTACGTCACGATTGGACTAATAGGATCGAAGATACATAACTAAGGCTCTTTTGCCAAGCTACTCTATTTAATTTTTATATCTCATTGTATTATATTAGTTAAATTCTATCATTTAAGGTACGAAACGTCATGATTGGACTAATAGGACCGCAGATACATAACTAAGGCCCTTTTGACAAGCTGATGTATTTTATTTTTCCTTCTTATTGTATTCGATTGGTTAAATCCTATCATTTGAGGTACTGTACGTCACGATTGGGCCACTAAAAACAAAGATACGTAACTAAGGCCCTTTTGACGTGATGCTGTATTTGATTTCTATGTCATTGTATTCTATTGGTTAAGTGCTATCATTTGAGGTATCGTACGTCACGATTGGACTAATAGGACCGAAGATACATAACTAAGGCCATTTTGACATGCTACTCTATTAAATTTTTATACCTCATTGTATTTTATTTGTCAAATCCTTTCATTTGAGGTACTGTACTTCATGATTGGACTAATAGAACTAAAGATACACAACTAAGGCCCTTTTGACATTGTTCTGCATTTGATTTTTCTATCCCATTGTATTCTTTATGTTAAATCCTATCATTAGAGGTACTATACGTCACGATTGGACTAATAGGACCGAAGATACGTGACTACGGCCCTTTGGACATGTTGCTGTATTTAATTTTTTTATTTCATTGTTTTTAATTGGTTAAATCCTGTCATTTGAAATACTGTACGTCACGATTGGACTTATAGAAACAAAGATATATAATTAAGGCCTTTTTGACATGCTGCCATATTTGATTTTTCTGTCTTATTGTATTTTATTGGTTAAATCCTATCATTTGAGGTGCTGTACGTCGCGACTGGACGAATTGTAGCAAAGATACAATAGGTAGTTGCAATATATCATAACCCGTTACTTTTAACCAAACATGATGCCAGAATGATTTGTAGATGAAAAAAAAATATATATATATATATATATATATATATATATATATATATATATATATATATTCTTAAATTTACTATTTCGTCGTGGGTAATATTATATTCAACAACGATGCCAAATTTCTGATGCTAAAATGATTGATAATGAAAGTGGGATATACATTTTCATGTATATAATGGCAGCGAGTAAACGGTAAAACCCTGAACTAAATATATATAATATTTTCACTGTACCATCATTTTAGACTCAAACATTTTCTGGAATAAACTTATATAACTCAGTAAGGGATAAAAAGAGAAAGCGGATATTTTAAAATACCAACACGGTATCAAGACTCTAATCAATGAGATGGTTAAAATTCTTGTAACAAGTACAGGAAAAAAGTTATTAAGGTCTTGTAAAGTAGCGTCGATATACAGATGCTACTTTGCAAGACGATGCTAAATTGATGGTAAAAGCATAATGTATCGATGCGAAAATGATAGTAGGATGTATATATATATATATATATATATATATATATATATATATATATATATATATATATATATATATATATATATATATATAAATATATATATATATATATATATATATATATATATATTTATATATATATATATATATATATATATATATATATATATATATATATATATATATATATATATTCTTTATTTATGTGCAGATAACGTTCTTGCGGAGCTTCTATTTTTATAGACTAAGCGCAAGAGACGTTTGCACTATATATTTTTCGAACTGCATTTTTCATACTTACTTTCACATTTTTCGATATATACTTTGTACATTGTGTCTGAGGTTTATTGTGGTATTTTACCTTCGTAATCAAGCACTACTAGCCTCAGACGAACGGAATTGTGATAGTTTCTCACTGAAACATACACGACTTCACCATATCTTCCTATATACAATCATAAGCGAACCAAATTGCTCGACGGAAAATGGTGGACACTCGTGGAACATCCAGGTCCAGTTCCACGGACCGCAAGAAGCCCGTAGAGCAGGAGACGAGCCAATCTGCCGCCATCTACGCCTCTAGGCAACATGGCGCCCAACTCAAATCAGACGAACCCACTTCCCAACATGAGACAACAACCGGAGGTCCATCCACGAGCCAACCTCAAGCATCACCTGAGACGTGGATAAACACCCTCCTTCAAGCCCTGACAGCCCTGCAAATGGTACAACCGATCCAGACCAGACCACCCAAAATATGGACATCCAAACCACCCAGATTTGAAGGAAGAGAAACGGAGATTCCAACCCAATTCCTAACAAGAATCGAGGACTTCCTAACCAGACATGATGTGGACACAGACGACTGGGTGGACTACATAACAGCCAACTCGCTACATGGAGATGTACTGTCATGGGAAGAGAGTCACTGTACAACCGGGATAGGTTATCAGACTTTTAAGACTCGATTCCTGGAAAAATTCGACGATCCAGCCCTCTTATCCGCCCTGACCGTCAAACTATATGGACAACATCAGAAGAACGAGCCAGCCGATGAATTTGTGACACGGAAAGCCGCTCTATTCAAACGCCTTCTACCGGACATCCCCGAGGATCAGAGATGCTCAGTGATATCAAACCAACTCATGCCTCAAATCAGAATCTGCCTCAGATTAGGGATGCCTAAGACGGAAGACAGCCTCCGAACAATCGCCAGAGAGATGGAAGCCGATGCTTAACAGCTTCTGGAAACTTCATCCACCAGAGGTTGATCCAAAGAGGGGGCCTGCAGATTCGACCAGGAACGATTCAGCTGGCGTGCACAGACAGCACGTCCCACAATTTGGGGACTGCAGACGTCGAAGTATTTATGGACAACTTCTCCACAACCGTAAGATGTACCGTACTGGAGAAACTCAATCACGATGTTGTGCTTGGTATGCCATGACTGGAACAAGAGGAAGCGAATCTAGACATCCCCCGCAAATGTCTACATGTGGGCACCTCAACCAGAACCACGTTATACTGGAAGAACCATGGCAAGAGGAATGCAACCAAACAGGCCCTAGAAGCTCACCAAGCTCCAGCCTTCGCCTTCCCGACCATCCAACAACTGATCAACGAGTACAGCGACGTTTTCGACGACCGTCTACGCCAGCCAACGACCAAAGCTACCGAAATGGAGATACAAGTGACCGTCAGCCGACCAATCAATATAAAACCATACAAGTACTCCACCGAAAAGAAGAGAATTATGTTCAAAGAAGTGAGGGAGATGCTAGCCGCAGGATTCATTAGACCAAGCAAATCACCATACAACAGCCCTGTGGTGATTGTTTCGAAGAAAGATGGCACCCCTCGCTTCTGCGTGGATTATAGAAAACTTAATGGAATCACGATTGACGAAGCCTCAAGTATGCCGACGATACATGACAGCATAAAAGAAATAGGCACGGCCCAGATCTTCTCCACACTGGACTTGAAAAGCGGATTTTGGCAAGTTCCACTCCAAAGGACTCCAGCTCCAAAACCGCCTTCAGCCTACCTGACGGATCTGCATACGAATTCACGGTGATGCCCTTTGGACTCAAAAACGGCCCAGCAGTGTTCCAAAAGCTAGTAACCAGCGTCTTCGCCGGATACATTGACGAGTTCATTAAAGTATATATGGACGATATCATAATTTACTCAGAGGATTGGACACAACACAAGAAACACTTACACCTTGTACTGGAAAGATTGAGGACACATGGACTATGGGCATCACCAAAGAAATACAGATTCGCCACCGACGAATTGGAATACCTAGGACATAAAGTGACATCCAACAACACACAACCTCTTGAGAAACATGTAGAGAAGATTAGAGGATTCACCACACCAAATAACATGAAGCAGCTACGGAGTTTCATCGGGACGGCTAACTGGCTACGAGATTTTATCCTTCGATTCGCAGAAGTCATCATACCGCTAACCAACCTCACCGCAGGCAACAAGCGATGACTAAAATGGGACCCAGCAGCAGAGGATGCATTTAACAAAATCAAAACTGCAATCGAAGGAAAACTCCAACTACATAGACCAGATACCACCCGACCATTCAGCCTCCAGACAGATGCCTCAGACATTGGTATGGGAGCCGTACTCTTCCAGGGAACTCCAGAGAAGAAAGAAGTCATCGCCTACGCTTCAACCAAATTGAAACCCTCAGAAAAACGTTATCACATCAACGAGAAGGAGTGCCTAGCACTGGTATGGGCACTTAAGAAATACAAACACTTCCTCCAGGACCAGCATTTTACCCTCTACACGGACAGCCAAGCCCTACTATGGTTAAACCGCTATAAACAGGATAAAGCCAAGCTATCCAGATGGTCCTTACTCCTACAGGAGTTCAACTTCTCCATAAAGCACATACCAGGAAAAGAAAATGAACTACCTGACCATCTCTCCAGAAATCCTGCCACCGAGAGGGAGGAAGAAGACGAGGACCTGGATGAAGAAGTAAAACGTTTGAGCTGGCCAACAAACACAACGGAGAACACAGGCGATGACCCATTTCCACTACTATGCATGCTGGAGGACGTGGAAGAAGGCCAAAACGACCCGATATTGGATGATATAACGGACCTACCATTACAAGAAAGAATCCGCAGAAGTCACACACTCTACCCAGGAATGTTACGACTCAAACGACAATGGCACAGAATCACAGAAAGAGGACCCAGGAGCGAAGCAGAAACTCACTTCCTGCCTGAATTCATCATAGTAGACGACGCACCCTACTACGTGTCAGACCCGAATCGCAGAGCATTAGTCGTAATGCCTTCCTACAGGAGAGAGGTAATCAAGACATACCACGACTCCGAAGAGGCGAACCACCCAGGGCAGGACGAGACCATCCAGGCCATTAAGCAGCACTATTATTGGCCAACTTTATCCAAAGATGTCCGGAGCTATGTCCGATCCTGCCTAACATGTGTCACGACCAAGGCCGCCGCACGACAACCAGCAGCCCCCATCATACCAAGGGAACCCAACAACCCATGGGAAAGGGTTGACTTAGATGTCCTAGGACCCTACCCAGTTGCCCGTGGAACAAAGAACCGGTTCATTCTACTAGCCACGGACTGCCTAAGCAACTGGGTAGAATTCAGATGTGTTCCAGTAGCCAAAAGCCGGCAGGTGATAGCTTTCCTACAGGAGGAGGTCTGCAGTCGCTGGGGGGAAACCAAGCACCCTGATCACAGACCATGGGCCCCAATTCCGGACAGACGCCTGGGAAAGATTCCTGCAACGTAACCGCATCACAGGAGAATTCAGCCCAATTTACCACCAAAGGGCGAATCCAGTGGAACGCCGTGTCCAGGAGCTGAAAAAAGGCCTACGGACCCAATGCACCTCAGCCGACGACCCAAGATGGGATACGTACGTGCCGGACATCATTTTCAGCATGCGGATCCGAATGAATGAAGCGACACAAGAGACACCTGCCGAGCTACTACTGGGATACCTGCCAAGACGATCCGAAGAAACAGAGAGAGAAAGAAGAGACGCCAATACCGCAGCTAGACGTCAGGAAAGAGTGACGCAAGCAGTACAAAAAGCCACAATATATGCCAGAAACCTGTCCCCGGATAATCCAAATGTACCACCTGCAAAGAAATACATCCCAGAGGAACAAGTCCTAGTACGCAGCCACGTAAAAGGAAATTTTGGAGCCACATGGACGGGGCCACATACCATCCTGAGGGTCCTGGGGAACCATACCTACGAGGTACACCGAGATCAGGACATAAACCGGACCATCCATGTGGACGACATCGGACCTGCTCCTCCGCCTAGGGACGAACCAGCAGACCAAGACTAAAGAAAACAGAAGAAATGAAATATATATTTTTTTTAACAATGTAAAAACTTTGTAAAAATATGTCTGTTTTATAAATAAAATTTGCACCACCTAGAGTCTTCGAAAGAGGGGGGGATGTTCTCATGCGCTCGCATTAACTGACCAATCAGCGTACGGTAAACATCTTCAAACACGGGAAAAATTGTTCATTGGTTGGAATAAGGGTTATTCCAACTTTTGAGCAATTTAAAATTTCCCATTGGTCGATTTTACCGGAAGTCCACTTTCATACGTCATAATCCCTCGAGACAAAGGATTTTCGTGTATAAAAGAAGGTGGATTTTCTGTAGTCGGCCAGTTCGAGCTCACCCTCGTATTTTAAGACTCTAGGTGCGGTGCTAGTTATCCACCTAGAATCTGACTTTTATTTACCATTTTTTGCTATTGATTTATATTGATATTTATGTGCATTTTGATACATATATTGATTTTTGTGTTATTTTCTGTACTTTCTGCTGTGGCATTTCTTCGGATCACGCACAGAGAAAGTGACCATTTATTTGTGCTATTTTATTATTGCATTTGTTTACTTGTCGGATACATTTGTTGCGATATTTCTACTCGTAGATTATACGCTCTCCCTCTCTGGACTGTGATTTTACCTCGACGCCGGTGGGAGGGCCGAGTAACTGGTCTTGGTCCCTAATATTGTGAGGGGAGCACGACCGGTGAAACCAAGAACAGTCCAGCGTCCGGTGTCGTCGCACCGGGTGGTCGCCGGACTTCGCCACCGGACGCTAAAAGGCGCCGCAACTACTCCCAAATTGCGACGCCTTCCACACCTCTTTTTACCACCCCTACCGATTCCTTATTTTCCCGCACAGCAGGGGAGGCAGCAACTGCGCGAAAATTCCAGGTAGTCTGCAAAGCTCCCTAGGGGGAAGCAGTCAATCCCAGCTGCTCCGCCATATCCTTTTCCCTCTCATCTAACAACATTTATAAAGCGAGGGATTCCCTCCCCGTTCCTTGCTCCCAAATCTTTAATCCAACCTCAGGAGACAACCTGTCGCAAAAAAAACTGATGGAGAAAACCAGCGGGAAAAACCCGGAATCCAAGGTGTGAGACACCGTGCTGAAGGATGAATGGCCACACGACACGTGGTCGAGAACGGTTCCCTTGGGGCATCTGGCGACACCCCATTGTAAATAGCCTTACTGCCGCAAGCGGGGCTCTGCGACAGCGGACAGGTCCCTTCCCTAGCTACTCGTGGGAACAGTATGAAAAAAATTTCCTTACTGCAAAAAACCGGTGGCGACCCGTCCGGTATAACGGGAAGATTCAATAGGGAAAAAGGTGGCAGAGAGAGGACGTACTCTCTTCCTGATAGCCTTGATTTACCTAAGACTTCGGGGGCTAAGCGGAAACTTAGCTCGCCGAACCTAGATTCCAAACTATATAAAAAAAGGAGAGTTCGGAATACTTATCCTTAATCGAAAGCATAGAGATGCAAGAAAAACTGACCGAAGACCTCTACAAATTAATTGGGGAGGTTCCTAATACTACTAATAAAATAAAAGATGTTGCCCAAAGACTAAAGAAGAATGTAGCAACCTTTAAAAAGGAATCTATTAGAAAGTGGTTGGAAAACTACAGATTCGAAGCGACAGAAAAGATGCTCATTGATGCGGACGTACAGACTGAACCATGCGCGGTCCACACGACGTGTCAAATGACTAGCAAAATAATACAGACAGACCCAAGCCTGGCTGAGGGGATCACTACAAGTAAACCCCTAACCGCTGAGATTTCAACGCAGACTGACCCTTGGCATGGACCGGGGGTCAAGTTTGTTTTGAAATCAATAGATCATATAGATTCTCCCGAAACGTGGAATAAATATACAGACTGGGAATGGCCAGAGAGCCTTTTCAAGAGATCCACTGTCGTAGTCGAAAACCCTGTTAATGCCCCAGATACCCTCACTAAGGTGGTCCTGGTTGAGCCCTCCGATCCAAAGATGGAGAGGATCAACGTTTATATAGAGACCGGTACCCTGAACTAGAGCAACTGGACGAAGATTTTGACGTCCACGAAATTAGGACTGCCTTTCGGTCCAAGGTCTCAGCGGAGTTGGTCAGGAAGGTAATCAAGGTTAAGAACGCGGCAGATGAACAGACACTCTGGGACAGGATGGTCCAAATTAAGGACGAGATAGGTAATGCAGGCAAAGTGGCGCTCCATCATGTGAGCTTTCTTTCGGTCCAAGACCTGAGGAAGATGCGTGAGTGCATCTTCCAACATACAAACACAACAGCGTACATTTATACCACTGCTACATCCATTAGTCGGCCTACATACGGCATGATTGGATCTAAAAAGGACACAACATATAAAGATCTTCTTACCACAGTCAAGACTGCTGTGAAAGTGGCGGGTGCCACAGACGTCATCCGTACCCTTAGGAGCACAAAGGATGGAAAACTGCTCATCACCATGGATAAGGACCAGGGTGCTCTGAAGCAAATTAAAGCTGCTCTAACGGACAAAAATAAGGGCATGACCACCCTGAAGCTGGGTGTGGAGAGGCTGGTGACTATCCATGTCAAATGAATGGAGCTAGACACCACAGAAGATCAGCTAAAAGAAGCTATTATGGCGCAGTCTGGCTCATGGGATGAATCGTGGAAGGTCTCAGAAATGAGACCTTTCAGAGGCGATACGCAGGCAGCCTCAGTAATTTTGTCTAAGACAGCCGGGGAGATTCTCCTCCAGGGACAGTACCTGCGAGTTGGCATGGTACGCTGCAAATTAGAAAAACGGCTGAGGGTGCCTAGATGTCCCAGGTGTTGGTCCTTCGATCACACCCAAGATAACTGTAACGGGCCGGACAGGAGTGGGTCCTGTTTTAACTGCGGTAAAACGGGACATGAATCTAAATCATGTCAGTCGACGGCTAGTTGCGTCCTTTGTGATGCACCTCACAGATGTGGCACCACGAACTGCCCTAAGTTCAGGACTGCACTTCAAACAGTTCGGAATTCTGAGAAGAATCAAGTCCAAGCACCACGAGCGGTGGAGCAATCGCCGGGCCCAGTTACGTAAGCCCCCTAGTTCCTAAGACCTAAAAAAAAAATAAGACAAGGTTAGGATTTTGAAATGGCTGCACAAGGGACAAAAAGACTAAAGATACTCCAAGTAAACATCGGGAGGGCCAAAATGGCACACCAACTGATATATGCAAAAGCCCTCGAGATTGGAGCAGACCTACTTGTTGTCCCTGAGCCCAACAAAAACATTACTAAAAACAAAGGCTGGATAGCGGATATAAACGTAGATGTCGCTATATACATAATGAATAAGAAAGTATGCATAAATAAGATTGTCAAGAAAGAGGGGCACGTGTTAATTAAAATAGGAAGCCTGGCTATTATTGCCTGCTATATCTCTCCGAATATCAGCCTGATGCGCTACAAAGAACAGGTAGAGAATATCATAAGGACATCACAAACATATCGGGATTTTATACTTGCTGGCGACGTGAACGCCAAATCAATCATATGGGGGTCTCCCAGAAATGACCATAGAGGGGAGATGTGGAATGATTGGATATTCGCAAATGACCTAGTAGTGCTAAACAATGGAAAACCCACATTTGTGAGAGGAGAGAGTCGAAGTCACATAGATATTACCCTTGTGAATGAAAGTTATGCCAGAAAGATTGCGGGCTGGGAGGTGTTGGAGGATAATCTCTACACTTTTCACAGATACATAGTCTTTGAAACTGGCATCAAGGTCTCTAAGATGGGCCGGAAAAAAGTAACCTTTAATAAAGAAGCTTATACGAGGCAGATAAGTAACCTACAAGAAGACGACACTACCGAATTCCAAGATTTCAGACAGAAAATTATAAATGCATACACTTCAAGTAGCTCCACCGAGAACGTCACATATACAGTGCCATACTGGTGGAATGATGAGATCCAGAGCAAGAGAGCCGAATGTTTTAGACTCAGGCGTACGGCACAAAGGTATAGGACTCCACAACACACTGAAAATTACAAGCGAGCTAAAAAAGAATTGGGCAGAGAAATTAAACGGGCAAAGCACTCTTGCTGGCATAACCTATGCACAGCACTAGAAGATGATGTATGGGGCGAAGCCTATAGAATTGTCACAAAAACATTAAGAACAGAGACCCCATACAGCCTTTGTGCAAAAAAACGGAAGGAAATAGCTAATACCCTATTTCCTGCTAAGCCCCCACAGCAGTTCACTCAAAATAATGTCAACGTTCGACCTGTTGATTTTTCGGCTGAAGAAATAGCAATTGCGACAAAAAGTATTAAATTAGGAAAAGCAGCTGGTCCTGATGGTGTGCCTCCTGAGGCGATAAAGATCATCATAGAGAAAAATCCTGAGATGGTTCGGAGGATCTTCAATGAACTCCTCCAGAAGCAAATGTTTCCCATAATGATTAAACAGGCAAGACTGACGTTAATACTTAAACCGGGCAGGGATCCCGAGATTGCCAACTCATACAGGCCGATCTGCCTTCTAGACAGCCTGGAGAAATTTTATGAAAATCTTATTAAAAATCGCCTAGAAGACGAATTACAGATAAATGAAAGTATATCTGACAAACAGTACGGATTCAGGAAATCTAGATCATCCATCGATGCGGTAAAAGAAATAGTTGACACTGTAAAAAGGACGAGGAAGAAATGGGCCGCCCTCGTGATGTTTGATGTGAGAAACGCTTTCAACTCAGCCAACTGGGGTCACATTATCACCTCACTGGAAAAAGCAAATGTGTCAGATTATTTGATCAATATAATTAAGGACTACCTCAATGAAAGGTATGTCCAAGTGGCAAAACCTAAAGACCTGAAAACATCAGCAGGTGTACCGCAAGGATCCGTACTAGGACCAATGCTTTGGAACATTTTATATAATGAAATCCTAGAAATCCACTATGGAGCAGAGACCAAAGCTATTGCATACGCAGACGATTTAGCTCTACTCATTCAGTGTAACAATAACCTGGAGTTAGAAATGTTAGTCAACAGAAGCTGCAGAAAAGTCAAAAGATGGATGGTGAAACAAGGTCTAGAGTTGGCAACAGGAAAAAACAGAAATTCTGATCTTGAAAGGCCCTAGAGCCCGCCCAAACCTGGCTTTTGTAGTAGGTAGTACAAGTATAGAGCCTACGTACTGTGCTAAATATCTGGGCATCCAACTAGACACAGGTCTAAGATTTACAAAGCACCTGATGAAAGTAGTCCAAAGAGCAGAAGAGAGAACCGCGGCATTAATAAAAATTATGCCAAATATCGGCGGTCCAAGTGCCCTCAAAAGAAGAATGTACCTTCAGATTGTGCATTCTACTCTCTTATACGGCGCTCCCGTATGGTACGAAGCCTTGAGAATGGCTAAGTATAAAGAATTGCTTGCAAAGGCACAAAGGAAGCCTCTACTAAAGGTAGCAAGCGCATACCGGACTACTTCTACGATTGCCCTACAGGTCATAACAGGTACGCTCCCCATTCACCTCCTAGCTAAAGAAAGAGATACTTTATATAACAGAGAAAACGGTCATTTACCGGAAATAAAATCCGAAGTAAGATCACATATGCTCCAAATATGGCAAAATGAATGGGAGGCACAAACGGAGAAGGCACAATGGACCAAAATGCTAATCCCTGATATGGTAACTTGGTCTAAATGTAGGTTCAGAAGGTTAAATTATTTTTTTACACAATTTCTCACCGGCCATGGCTCCTTTAGGTCGTACACATATAGAATAAAGAAGACAACAAATGATTTGTGTATAGACTGTGGTGTCATAGACGACGCAGAACACTGCATTTTTGCTTGCACTACTTTCCAAAGAGAACGGAATAATTTAATATCAAGGCTAGGAGCGATAACGCCCAACAATCTGATACAGAAAGCGACGCAAAACAAAGAATCCTACGATGTTACTGTCGACATAATTACGCAAATTATAAAGAAAAAGGAGACGCTAGAAAGAGCGAGACAGGAACAGGGTGGTTGAGATAACAAATTACATAATACGCTGTCATGAGTTCTTCACAGCTCGGCTGCACGACGGAATAGACGGCACCTTTACAGCCAGATCTGTAATTATATTACGTACGTAGTTTTCACGACCTCATGCCTCTTTTCACATTCTTTCCTTATCAGGCTGAACACACCTGCACTTTTTATGAACCCATATTTTGTTTCCCCACAATTACTGTCTCTGCATATCATTTTAAGTGGTTCTTATCGTTTTTAGGTAAGAACCCCTTTACAATTTTCTCCCAAATTTTCAGACTGCACAAGGCATCTCAATGTTTCGTTCACCGATTGAACTCGTCCGGGGGTGCCTTGTCCGAAGAAGGGGTGGTTTTGTCCTCGACGCATCAAGGAATTTGGATATCGGTTAAAATACTTGGGAATTCCAAGGTTGGCCAAATCCAAATTTCTAATTGATTCGATGCAGGGAAATTCCACTTTCGCTACGTAAAACAAAGGATTTGTTTTACATAAAAGCAGGTAGATTTTCTCTCATCGGTCAGTCGAGCTTGCCTCTTCTACTGTAGACCTAGTCGGTGCTATTATTGTTCCAACTAAGTTATTGTTTTATTTCTGATTTCTTATATACCATTTTTATTTTAGCATTATTGTATATTCAGACCTTTTCAGGTTAGAATATTACTTTGATCTATATTTGTTCATATACTGATTGTTTGATATTTTAATTGGTTATTTTGATTGTTTATTTTTCTTGTATTTTGTGTCTAAGTTGTTCTTCCGTAAGTTAAGAACACTTAGAAATATTTATCTTGCTTTTTCTATTTTATATTTTGATTTGTACTTTGTCTAAGTAGTTCTTTCCGGTAAGTCAAAGAACTCTTAGAAATATTTCTCTGAATATTTGACTTGTTATTTTAATTGTTTGTCTAAGCCGTTCTTTTCCGGTAAGTCAAAGAACTCTTAGAAATATTTCCATATTTTACTCTCACATTTACATATTTCATTTATCTATATTTCTGTCCTAAGTTGTTTCTTCCGTAAGTCAAGAAACACTTAGAAACATTTTTTTCTTTGCATTATATTTTTATACCATTTAATTTAATCGTTTACTAAGTTATTCCTTCCGTAAGTCAAGGAATACTTAGATCATTTTTACCTATCTGCTCTGTTACTTTGTAACTGTTCCTTGGAACCGTTACCTATAACAGATATTTGTCACTGGAACTGTTATTTATAACAGCGGTAGTATTTAACCTTTCTACCAGCGACAAACCAAAGATGGTAAATACCCGATCCAATTCCGGGGATAGGAAGAAGCCCGAAGAGCCGGCGATGGGTCCTACAGGCCCAAATGCCCCCTCTCGGCAACATGGCGCCCAACAAAAACCCGAACTCACGACCCCAGGACCGTCTTCAAGCCAGCCTTCCACAGCTGACTTCATCTCTGCCCTAATGCAAGCGATGACGGCCCTATCCACTACTCAAGGCACTACACCCCAGATGCCTCAACCTGAGCCACCGAAGCCCAGGATTACATATATGAAGCCCCCTCAATTCTCAGGCCGGGACACTGAAAACCCTCTCAACTTTTTGACAAAATCTAAAAATTTCTTAACCAAATACGACGTAGACGAGGACAACTGGATAGACTATCTCATCGACAACTCACTCCACGGCGACGCGAAGAAATGGGCCCAGAAGTTTTCACACACGGACCTGCCGTACGACACATTCCGAGACCGTCTCCTAAGGAAATACAACGACCCTGCCGTGATTTCAGCCTTGACGTCAAAACTTCATGGAGACCATCAACGGAAGGATGAACCCACGGAGGACTTTATCAACGGTAAATCAGCCTTATTCAGACGTCTCGCACCTTACACCCCTGAGGACCAGAGGTGTATCACCATCGTAAACTTACTGAGACCCGACATCGCGATCTGCCTGAGAGCGAACATCCCCAGGACCGAGGAAGACCTTCTGACAATCGCCCAGGGCATAGAATCTGACATCCGCCGGACCGGCAAACCCCAGCAGCAGCAGCAGCAACAACAACCGTACCGTCCCCCACGTCAGGATAACGCTCCACGACACCCTGAGGCGATAGACGAATGGAGGAACCCCAGTGGACAGTATAGGATGCCATCAATGAACCAACCACCACCTCCAACCCCACAGAACCAGGGAAACGCCAATCGGGGCGCCAACTGAACCCTGTTGTGACGATGGTGCCCCAACTGAATCCTATTCAGGTACAACCCTCGACAGCAGGCCTCCCCCAACTCTATGGAAGGATCAACGGGCAGCAAGTGAAGATTTTGGTCGACACCGGTGCCTCCGGGAACTTCGTTCACCAGAGGTTGATCCAGAGACGGGACCTGCACCGAGGACCAGGACTGGTTCAGCTGGCATGCACGGGCAGCACATCCCACACCCTAGGGACTGCTGCAGTCAATATGAACATTGACACTTTGGACACGACTGTAAACTGCATGGTTATGGAGGATTTGAACCACGACGTTGTGTTAGGGATGCCTTGGTTGGAGCAGGAAGAAGCCAATGTAGACATACCCCGAAAATGTCTACACGCTGGTACTGCCTGCCGAACCACCATCTACTGGGCGACCCCAGCAGAAAGGCAAGCCAAACCACAACAGCTGGAATTCCATCAAACCCCATCCCAACAAGCAGAGCAGTCAACCCAAGAGGACAATGAAGTATTAGACAACCGTCCACGTCAGCCGACCACTGAAGAAACCGAAACAGCGGACATCAGTACAGGCACACCCGAAGAAGAAGAAGAAGCCTACGGCGTTCCATTACTAGAGACAATGGAGGACGGCGACGAGGAGGACACCGACCCCATCCTCGACGGTCCGGTCGACATACCACTCCGAGAGGAAATCCGGAGAAGTCACCGGACACACAAGAGAAAGAAACGACTTCGAAGACGCGAGCAGCAAACCTCAGAAAACGTACCCAGGAGCGAGATTGAAGAGAATCTCCTCCAAGAGTTCACGATGGTCGACGATGCTGACCATAGGACCCTGACCCCTCCGGACGGACGGGATGAAGGAACCACAGCGCAGCCGACCGCCAAAGATGAACAAGGATAAGGTCCCATTACGACACGTGGAGATATCAAGGTGAATTGAGTAGCCTTATACCTTCACGACGTCGTAGGACCTCCTCAGGGTGAATAAAGTAGCCCTGACGGAAGCAGACGAGCCACCCGGCACACCTGGACCACCTGGGCCTACTGGACCATATACAATTAAGTTCAAATATCTTAAGTACAATATCTTAGTTTTTTTTTTATCTTAAGTCTTTTACATTATATTCTTTTAGGGTAAAAATTTTATTATTGTATTTTTTTTTTGATTCTTAAATTGTATTTTTCTATTATTTTAATAAATTTTCTTAGCACCGTTAGGTCTTTCAGAGGAGGGGGGATGTCCTCGACGCATCAAGGAATTTGGATATCGGTTAAAATACTTGGGAATTCCAAGGTTGGCCAAATCCAAATTTCTAATTGATTCGATGCAGGGAAATTCCACTTTCGCTACGTAAAACAAAGGATTTGTTTTACATAAAAGCAGGTAGATTTTCTCTCATCGGTCAGTCGAGCTTGCCTCTTCTACTGTAGACCTAGTCGGTGCTATTATTGTTCCAACTAAGTTATTGTTTTATTTCTGATTTCTTATATACCATTTTTATTTTAGCATTATTGTATATTCAGACCTTTTCAGGTTAGAATATTACTTTGATCTATATTTGTTCATATACTGATTGTTTGATATTTTAATTGGTTATTTTGATTGTTTATTTTTCTTGTATTTTGTGTCTAAGTTGTTCTTCCGTAAGTTAAGAACACTTAGAAATATTTATCTTGCTTTTTCTATTTTATATTTTGATTTGTACTTTGTCTAAGTAGTTCTTTCCGGTAAGTCAAAGAACTCTTAGAAATATTTCTCTGAATATTTGACTTGTTATTTTAATTGTTTGTCTAAGCCGTTCTTTTCCGGTAAGTCAAAGAACTCTTAGAAATATTTCCATATTTTACTCTCACATTTACATATTTCATTTATCTATATTTCTGTCCTAAGTTGTTTCTTCCGTAAGTCAAGAAACACTTAGAAACATTTTTTTCTTTGCATTATATTTTTATACCATTTAATTTAATCGTTTACTAAGTTATTCCTTCCGTAAGTCAAGGAATACTTAGATCATTTTTACCTATCTGCTCTGTTACTTTGTAACTGTTCCTTGGAACCGTTACCTATAACAGATATTTGTCACTGGAACTGTTATTTCTAACAGCGGTAGTATTTAACCTTTCTACCAGCGACAAACCAAAGATGGTAAATACCCGATCCAATTCCGGGGATAGGAAGAAGCCCGAAGAGCCGGCGATGGGTCCTACAGGCCCAAATGCCCCCTCTCGGCAACAGTTTTAGTTGGTAGGCGACTGGTCAGGGGTGCATGTGGCGCATATAATCCATACTTTGGATGCTATGTCCTAGCATGTGCTCTTTCCCGGATCGAATCCAACAGTACTAGGGACATCTTCCCTAGTCGGTTTAGAACCTTTCCACCTCAGTCCAAAAAAAAAAAAAAAAAAAAAAAAAAAAAATTTATCTGTTGGATACATTCGTTGCGATATTTCTCCTGGGACATCATACGCTTTGGTGTATTTTATTTTGCTATTTTATCATTGCATTTGTCGTTTAACACTAGAAAGTCGGGCTTAGCATACCTACCTAGAAAGCCCGAAGGGATCATTTTGGCCCCAAGTTCCTAAATCAATAAAAACCAAGTTTAGAATTAACTATTTATTTGGGAATAAACAAAAAATAAAAATAAACAGTTTTAAGAAATTATATAAACTCTTGACGATAGAATTTTTTAGTTTCATTTTAAACATTTGGAACACCATACAGTTTGCAGTTTTTGGCATTTGCCACACATTGCCTTGTTACAGCCGTGGCACTCATTGGAAGTTTTACAAAACATTTTTAACTGACATTTTTTTTTTTTTTGGCTAGTAACAGTGCTGGTGGTTGGTAAATCCGGTGGTGCTGGGTATAGTACCAGATTTCGGGAGGCAAGGTATGGAGCCCGTAATTCTTCACACAGCTGAAGAATAAACTTACGACGACTGATTTTACTTCCAGTAACTTCTTTATAAATAATCCATGCATTTATTGCTCCTAAGTCAAGAATGTTATAAAACACGTGCATTGGCCATCATCGTCTTGAAACAACTTTTGTAGTATACAGACGCGCCATTTGGTCCACTAGATCAACCCCGTATTTTGTTTTATTATAAAAACTTACTGTTTGAGGAAGTTTTTTTCCATCGACAGCAACATCCACTGATTGATGTAATGAGCTTAACAAAAGCACATTTTTCTGACTCTTTCCTTGGTATGCAGTAAGTGTTATCTTTTCGTCGCTCTGGAATATATGGGTAACATATAATTCTCCATTTTTACTCTTTACGCTTAGAGGAACTTCCTTTCTGTTGCGATTCAAAGTACCCACAAGACCTGTTGATTTTTTTTGCAATGCCTTGGCCAATTTTAACGATGTAAAGTAGTTATCTGTCGTAACATGTTTGCCCTTTCCCAGTTGATTTTCCATTAACCGCAAAACAACATGTTCACCTGTAGCGTTATAACTGCTACATTGCGTGCTTTCTTTCTTATGTTAATATATTTCGTTAATTCTATTCTCCAATTTCCATATTTTCTGTCATAATTCATATTCTTCTATATCCTCCATTGTATCTCTTATTTTTCTATATATTTTCTCAGATATAGATTGTATCAGAATTATGTCGTTACTTAATTGATTGATTATTCTCTTTTCATTTTTACTGGTATTTGGTATAAAAACCAGTTAGCGTCCAAATCTATCTTCTTATATATATATATATATATATATATATATATATATATATATATATATATATATATATATATATATGTATATATATATATATATATATATATATATATATATATTGAAATGATATTGTTTAAAAAATTAATTTATAAGTTATATACTACATAATATTAGATATAAAAAAGTATTTGATTATTTTAAATAAGTTATATACTAGAGAATTTAATAAAAATATATTTGTGTGAGGGCATTTTTAATAAATTAGCATATAATAAGTGTAAAAAGTTGTATTTTAATGTTGTAAATATATTTAAGTGAGCCATGTGCATAGGCAACCAACTATACAGTAAATTGACAGATAGAAATTAATCATAATACGAATATAAGTGGGGTTATAATAATAATGTTAGTTTAAAATGTTTAATTTATATATATTTAATGATTTAAATGTTTATTCTGATCTGAAAAGCCTAAATGTCAACAAAATTATTAATAGAAAAGAATGGAATTCTCTGGATCACCGGAGATGGCCATGTTTGCGAAATGGTTTGTTCCAGAAAATTCAGACATGTATTAAATAGAACTAAATAGAACATGATATCTTACCAGATGGTTCTGGAATATCCAAAAAGATATAAATACCGTGATTTGGATTCAAGATGGCAGTTTTTAGTCAGAAGTCAGGCCAGTTCATTATGAAAGTTAGTAGATACATTTAGTTAGTGAAGTAAATTGTTCAAAATTTTTAAGAAGTAAGTCAGAAAAGTTTAGTAAGAAATATGAAAGTTAGTTGGAGTCAGTGAATCAAGTACAAATAGTCCAATTGTTTAATATAGTGAGTTAAGTGAAGATTAAAAATTATGCATATATTTAATGCACATTTATAATTATACACAAATAATTATTGAAGATTATAAAAGTATATTAGAAGAATATTGGATGGACATTGGAAGGAATTAAAATTATATTATGATTGGAGATTAGTATAAATCAACTTATAATAATTGGATATTGGTATATTGAAAAGAAGAATAAATATAAATGGTGTTTGCTGGTTTGCTTGGTGGTGTAGAAATGCTGGTGAAGAAAACTATATCTTAAATTGGTAGAAGCTGATAATTGGAAAAAGTAATTTCACAAAAACAAGGATAACCGAAGTACGAAGACATTTAGTGATGATTAGAATCTATATAGTGGAAAACAGTTCATTTAGGCATTCAGTGAAAGAAAGGTACAAAATTTTGTTAATATAATTTAGTTAATGTCATAACAATTTCAATTTTGAAGATAGTTTGTTTAAATTTTACATTGTCTATAGAATTTAATTAGTTTTATAAGAGTATCAATTTAAAGATAGTTTATTTTAAATTTACATTGGCTAGGTTAGATATATATGTGTGTTTCATAATAGTTATAATAAAGATAATTTAAAAAAGTACTTACAAGCTAATTCTTTGAGAACCGCGATAAAAACCCTATATATTATATTATTAAAAATACTCATTGCTCATCATTCAAACAAAAAACACATCATAACAATTTGGCGCCCAACGCGGTGGCTCTCTATTTAAAAGAATTAGTTTGGGAAGATAAGTGCTCTCATATAATTAAATTAATTATCAGTAGAAAGAAAAAATTATAGATTTTATTTTTAATTATATTGGAACAAGTAAAGTCTCAAAATGTCTCAAGGAAAGAAAGGTACAAGAAGCAAAAAGAATGAAGAAGATGTGAAAGTAGAAACACAACCTATACAAGAGGAGAGTTTAGTTCAAGTTCCACAAGATACTGCAGAAATGAATCCAGAAAGAGAGGAAAATGTCAATATGGCAGCTTTGATGTCATTAATGATGCAGATGAACAAGACAATGGAAGAGAATTCAAAAGAAATCAAAGAAGACATGAAAAAAATGGAACAGAAAATGAAAGAGAATACGAAAAAAATGGAAGAGAATACGAAAAAAATGGAAGAGAATTCAAAAGAAGTCAAAGAAGACATGAAAAAAATGGAACAGAAATTGGAAGAGAATTATAGAAAATTAGAAAAGAAAATAGAAGATAATAATAATAAAATTGTAAAACAAATGGATAAAAAACTTGAAGCTGCAGAGAAAAAAGTAGCAAATGAAATAAAAAGTATACGGAATGACTACAAGAAAAGGATAGACAATGAGAGGACAGAAGTAAAGAGGATTATTCAAGATAATAAGATAGATATAGAACAGAAAATAGAGTTGCAAAAATGTAACTTAGAAGTAAAAATTAACGAAGACAGGAGAAACACAGAAGAAAAATTAGAGGATATACAACAAAATATCCAAATAAATTGTAATCAAATAAGAAATGTGGAACAGAGAATAGATGATATTTCACAAATGAGAGACATAGGGAGACCTTACTTAAATTTAACAAATGAGACTGGGATTAAATTCTCTGGTAATATAAAAAATTTGCATCCTAGAGTATACATAAATAGTTTAAAACATAAATTAAGATTTGTGAATAATATTAATGATATTAAAGGTTATATTAGAGTGACATTAAATGACAATGCAGCAACTTGGTTTGCTAGTATTGAGAATGATTTAGATAATTTTCAAACATTTGAAAATAAATTTTTAAATTATTATTGGGGTGAATTAGAGCAAGCCAAGTTTAGAGAAATTCTATATTTTGGAAAGTATAATCAAAATTTAAAATCAAATATGGTAGATTATGCATTGAAATTGATAACAGTTGCAAAATATTTAGAACCACCACTTAGAGAGGATGAAACAGTCTTAAATGTATCTAGACATTTTGATGCTGATGTTGTGCAAACCGTAACTGTACAAAATATTCAAACAATAGATAGTTTTATTAATTTTATTCAAAGAATACAAAGAGGCAATATGACAAGTAATAATAACAACAGAAAAAACAACAATAACTTTCAATATAATAAAAATGATAATCAACAATATAGACAATCATATAACAATAATACTAGGTATGGTGATAGTTTACAAAATTTTAATAATAATAACAGTAATCCAAATAGACAGAACTTTAATAATAATACTAGTTATAATAGACAAAATTTTAATAATAATACTAATTATAATAGACAACATTTTAATAACAGTACTAATAATAATAGACAAGATTTTAACAATAGAAGAAATACAGAGCGACCTAACTATAACAGACAGGTAAATTGTGTTCGAAGGAATAGAAGCTGCGAAGACAGGGAACGAAGTAGTACAAGGCAGGAAAATGTGAGTAGAAGTCATAGTAGGGAAAGACATAGGACATCAGATCCAAGTGGTCAGATACAATCTGACAATTCTAATAATCAAAATTTTGTGCAGTAAACTTTCTGAATTACAAGTTAGGCCATTGCTATTATGAAAAACCTTCTGAATTTATTTCTTTAGATGAAGATAAAATTATTGAATCTATTAATTTAATTTATATAAATGCTTTGGCCAAAAATAAAATGATTAAGATTATGATAGATACTGGTTCAGAAAGTACTTTAGTCTCGGAGAATTTTATTTTTAATACATGAACAAATTCCCCTTCGTTGGCTCAGTGAAGATGTTCGTTCTGTTGTAATGGAAACACCAAATAATAGTAGCAGAGTTTATTGTTGAGACGTACACTATGGGTGTAGACCCGGGATTACTTTGAGTAGAGACTGATGAAGTTGATCGTTGAAGACTATATGTTCGTTGAGTGAATATTGATTGAATGCTTCTCTAGTCAAGAGATATTAGTTTTATATAAATTCTATTTGGGTCAATATTTTTCGCGTACCTAGCGTGATATGTGTATTTAATTTATGTAAATTGTTTAACTTTGTCAGTACTTTTGACTGATGTCCAAATTATTATTTATAATTGACCAAATGTGTATGTAACCTAATTAACTACGTGTGTGTATTTAATAACAAATAGATTCATTCGGTCTACTGGGTGATAAAATTATACTGTCCAATTTCGGATATGAATTCTGAAGATTTGATATTGGACATACTGCGGAATCGGGCAATCTGGCCCAAGTGTCAATACTCAAAGTTTACATATAAGTATTACATAACATAGTAAAATTCAAACATGATAAATTATAAATAGTTTAAGAATAATCAATAATCTTCCAACCGTACCCTAGCTATCAATGTCCGACTCTATCTCTAGATTAAAATTAGGGCAATTGGATGAAAATGTGGAAAGTGGGATGTCAACTTGGGAAGTCGACCGTACATTGTTGTGCCGATTACTAACTAATACAGGTACTTCCTGTTCGTTAGTCTGAGTTTGTGGATTCCCTGAACGACATAGTCGTGCAACAGGACGGTACTTCCATAACGTGAGTATCCCAATTATTACCATTATAGTAATGATCCCGGTGGCCACAAAATAATGCCAATTAGATTCGTGAATCGATCGCCACTGCGTATGCGTCATTTCTTGTTCCAGACTCTCCTCCTCAAGTAACACATGACGTAGCTCTCCTCCTGGTATGTCAAGGTAGGTGTTTAGAGGCGTGTTAAACTTGCGGGGTGTCCTCGCCACCAGTTGGGCCACGAGAGTGATTGGCGACTTCAGGTAACTCGTCACTGCTCTGTCCACCCCACTGCTAGTGGGGAGTAATGTAATATTTTTCGTTTGGGCGATACATTTGGGTGAAAGCTTCAGGAATGTGACTCGTTCCAGTACTCTTTCGCTCCGATTTCCATCGCAAATAATGGATATGTGTATCGTGACTGGCGTGATAACTAGCCATAGGTTGGGAGTACCCATCTTACTCCATTGAGCTGTCTGTATTGTCCTGGCTACCACTGGACATGTGCTATTCTTAGATCGCTCATAAATTTCTTCTAGTATGCAATTTGGTTGGGTATCCATGTTTCTTATAGCCGTTGGTGAGCACGCTAGCTGCGCCTTTGTCAACAGTAAGCACCTTTCTCTATCTTCCGTGGTCAATTCGAAGTAGTGCAGTGTGTTATAATCTACGACCAGTAGATTCCTTGGGGCGACAAATGTGCGCAACACCGACCCCTCAACGTTAAGTGGTATGGCCGTGACTTTGAGCATGCTGTACTTATTTTTCCCTGTCACTATGAAGTAGCCGATGACTGTTATATATCTGTCGTCATGACTGACTTCTGTTTCTATAATGGGTTGTCGTCGTATTTCGACCCCTTGAGGCAGTATCTGCCCTGCTTTCCCTATTAATTTGGTTATTTCACCCGGTTTCACTATATCAATGAAGTGTCCGTGGTTATAGTGAAGGTTTAATATTCCCTCGTAAAATTGAGTATATTCGTTTATGAAGTCCATAACTTGTAATGCTATCGTTTGTATTCGTAACGTGCTATATTCGGTTTCTAGTTTTTGTGCTTTGTCTTCTACTTCGTTAAGTCCTTTAGATATTTCTTGTAGACCTGTGATTAGTGCTTTGTTAAACTTGTTCATTTGCTCGTTTATCCTGTTCTCTGTGTGATTGATTGATGTTATTGTTTCTAACATTATCTTCGCCTGGTGCTGTGATCCCTTTATTAGCTCCTTTTGGTTATTATCTAATGCTTCAATGTTACTGTAGGCTTCGTCATTGACTCCAAATACTGAGGTTAATATTGTTCCTAATATTCCTCTTCTTTCCCTTCCTTTTATTTCTACTGTCAGCCCCTCGCTTACTGACTCCACCTTTCTTTGTCCTTCCTCCAATTTCTCTATTATATCCTTACAATTCACGATTTTTATCTCATGACACAGTTCTCGTACGCCTTGTATCATATTTCCTATTAGTTGGTGCTCTGTTCGAATTCTTCCTTTTTCGAGTAACACCTTTATTCGAAATGTTCCCCGGTCTATGACGACCTCTCCAAGGTCTTCTGTGAAAAATCCTGGTACCGGATTATATATTTTATACGGTTCTGCCTTTATGGGTTTTAACATCGTTGAAAACATTATAGCTACTAGTATTTTCTTCCATCTTAGTGCTGCTGCCTTTTTCGGCTTTTCCTGTTTCTCTTCTTCCAGTCGTATTAGCTTATGTATGGGTCTTTTAGTCAGTTTTCCGTTTGCCTTTCTCACTGTTACTACTCTGGTTAATCCCTCCGCTCCAGGGTGTGTTTCTGTTACCCTCGCTAATGGCCATCTGCCTGGAGGTGTATCCTCTTCTTTAATTATAACTATTTCTTCTTCTTTTATGTTAGGGTGCGCATTATGCCATCTATTTCTCTGTTGTAATTGGTACAGGTATTCCTGTTTCCAAATTTTCCAGAAGTCTCTTTTTATTTTCTCCACTAATCTCCACCTCGTCGGCATCTTCAAATAAGTCGTAAGCTCTTCTTCCCGATTTGGTGATATAATTTCTCTCCCTATAAGGAAGTGAGCTGGTGTCAGGGCTATTTTCCCTTCAGGGTCTTCTGATGACCCACATAATGGTCTCGAGTTCATACATGCTTCTATTTGTGCCAGCACCGTACTCAATTCTTCATATGTTAGAACTGTTTCCCCGATGATTCTTTTCAAGTGATATTTCATTATTCGCACTGCGCTCTCCCATAATCCTCCGAAATGTGGTGCATATGCAGGTATGACATGCCACTGGGTACCTAGTGCCCGTAATCCTTGTTTTATCTCGTCATCTATTTTTTGATTTTCTTTTTTCAACAAATTTGCTGTTCCTACGAATGTGGTTCCGTTATCGCTGTATACGTTGTTGCACTGTCCTCTGCGTGCCGTAAATCTCTTGAACGCTGCGATGAAAGCATCCGTAGACATATCGCTTACTACCTCAAGGTGTACTGCCTTCGTTGACAGACACACAAATACTGAGATGTAGCCCTTATAGCTCCTCTGTCCTCTGCCTCTCGTGGTACTTATTTTTATTGGCCCGGCATAATTTATCCCTGTGTTAGTAAAGGGATGACTCGGGTTCACTCTGTCTTTCGGTAGATCTCCCATTAATTGTTGTGCTGCTTGGCTTTTATACCTCCTGCACCTTAAACATTTTGCTAGATGATCTTTCACGGTTCTTCTGCCGTTGATTATCCAGTATTTCCTTTTTATGTACTGTAGTGTTTGTTGTAATCCGCTATGTAGATTTCTTGCGTGACTATCTGTTATAAGTAACTTTGTTAATGCACTATCCTTTGGCAAAATTATCGGATGTTTTTCTCCGTACTTTAGATTCGTGTGTCTCAGTCTTCCGGTGACTCTTAGAATTCCTTGTCTATCCAGGAATGGTACCAATGACGCTAATTTATTTTTCTTGTCTAATTGCTGTTTCTTCTCCAGCTTATTTATTTCTGGTTTGAAGTAGGCGTGCTGTGTGCGCTTTATCACCTTTAATAGAGTTTCCTCTAATTCTTGGACTGTAAGCTGACTTTGTCCATTGTCCTTCTTTTTTCTGCATTTGTCTGCAAATCTCCTACAATATGAAAGTACTCTTCTCATTCTTTCTAAATTTGAGAATCTCTCGCATATGTCCTCCTTTATCGTTGTCGTGTGCACCGTTATTTTCGTTTTGACTTCCTCCTCATTTGTCTCTGGTATTTCTTCTGATTCCTGAGTTAAAGTTTTGTTACTAGTCAGCCAAGTTGGTCCCTTCCGCCATAGCTCTGCTTCTAATAATTCTGATGCGGTACTTCCACGTGAGAGGATGTCCGCTGGATTTTCCTTTGTATCTACCTTATGCCAATTTTTCGGTCCTATAACGCGTCTTATTTCCTCTACTCTGTTGGCGACGAACATTTTCCACCTTTTTGATGATCCCCTTATCCAAGCCAGGGTTATCGTTGAGTCCGACCATGCATATACCTCAATGTTTTCCCTGTTCAATGCTTGTAGGGTTTTCTTCATTAAATTTGCTAGTAGTACCGCGGCACACAGCTCGAGCCTCGGTAACGTCGTTTTCCCTTTCAATGGTGCGACTTTCGATTTTGCTATCATTAGATTCGTTTTAATTTCTGGGCCTAATACCCTTGAGTAGATTACCGCTCCATATCCTTTCATAGACGCATCTGCAAATCCATGCAGTTCTACTCTGTTTATCTTGCTTAAGTTGTTCCACCTGGGCAATGTTATTTTCTCCAGATTTACTAATTGCGCCTGGTATGTATTCCACCTGCTTTGTTGGTTGCTAGTTAATTCTTTATCCCAACTGGTCTTTTGCTCCCATAATTCCTGTATGAACATTTTCGCCTGAATTACTACAGGTGCTATCCATCCCAGTGGGTCGTATAGTTTTGCTACTTCTGACAGTACGTGTCTTTTCGTTATTTTCTTTGCCGTCGTTATCCCTATTTTGAATGTGATTATATCCTCTTTAGGTGACCAGTGTATTCCTAACGTTTTCCGTACTTCTTCTTGTTTGAATGCCTTCGAGTCTACGTTCCTCATATCCTCCGGTACGTTCTCCATTATTTTTTCTTCGTTGCTCAACCATTTTCTAAGAGTGAAACCTCCTTTTCTGAACAGTTGTATTAATTCCTTTTGGGCTGTTTCTGCTTCCTGCACTGTCTCAGCTCCTCCTAGTATATCGTCTACATACATGTTTTCTTTTACAATTTTCGATGCCAACGGGAACCTCGCTCCTTCGTCTTCTTGTAATTGTTGTATTGTTCTTAACGCTAAAAAGGGTGCTGCGGCCGTGCCGTATGTCACCGTCGTTAAGTTATACTCTTGTATGTGGTCCTTTGTGTCCTTTCTCCACAAAATTTTTTGATATTTTTGGTCTTCTTCTGCCATTCTGATTTGTCTAAACATTTTTTCCAGATCCGTTGAGTATGCTACCTTATTGGATCTCCATCGTAATAGTATATTTGTCAAGTCTTGTTGTAATTTCGGCCCTGTGTGCATAATATCATTCAGGCTTACTGCCGATGAGCTTTTGCTTGATGCATCAAACACGGCTCTTATTTTCGTTGTAGTACTGTCCTCTTTTCTCACTGGATGATGAGGTAAGTAGTACCCATCTCCCTGGTTTTCTGCTATTACCATATGACCTTGGTTTTCGTAATCTTCCATGAATTGTCTGTAATTCTCTTCTAACTGTTTGTCTTTTGCAAACTTCCTTTCTAGTTGCATCAATCTGGCGAATGCTTGCTGTTTAGATTCTCCTAACTTTGCGACGTCTTCCCTAAACGGAATTTTTACTTCGTATCTCCCTTCTTCATTCCTTTTTACAGTCTGTCGATACAGTTCTTCACATTCTTGTTCTTTTACTGAGAAACTTGTATCCTGATTTACTTCTTCTAATTCCCAGAAGTTCTTTATTTGTACGTCCATTTCTTGTCTTGATATCATACAGCTTACTTCTGCTTTTATATTCTCCCTTTCTCGTGCTATTCCCGAAACTATCCATCCTAGTTTGGTGTTTTGACTCAGGAGTCCATTACTTATTCTGTGCATCCCTTCTGTCAATATGTAACTGTATTCTTTTACTCCTAGTAGTAAGTCTATCTTCCCTACCTTGTAATATCTTGGATCTGCCAGTATTGCATTTTTCTCGTTATAGTCCGGTAGAATTATATCCTTTTCCGGTAAATTCCTTGTTATCTTCGGTAGTACTAGTGCTTCTATTTCCATCTCGAAGTCACTTTCGTAATGAGTTTCGATTATAAGTTTCATACTCCAGTTGGCTGTTTTTTCTCCTGACGAGCCTATCCCGGATATGGTCGCCTGTATGGGCTTCCTTGTTGTTCCTAGCGTCGTCGCAGCTTGTTCCGTTATAAATGCGCATTGTGACCCTTGGTCGATTAGTGCTCTCATTATGTGTGAATCTCCTTTCGCATCTCTTATGCGTACCACAGCTGTCGCTAGTAATGCTTCACCTTCCTTATGGCTTGCACAGTTTACTGAATTCTGCCCTCTTTGCTGGTCGTTGCTATTCCTAGGCCCATTGGTATCTTGTGTATTTTCTCGCCTTCCGTTATTTTGTTCTCTGGCGTTGTATGGATTATTATTTCCTCCTCTGTACCTATCAGCTTGGTACCCGTTTCTTCTATTGTTTGAATCTCTTCCATTTCTTTCTTGTGTTTGTTCTCGTTTCGTTTCATTGGAGTTTCTTTTGTTGCTTGTGTTTCCTTTTTCATAATGCAACATATGGTGGTGGTCTCCGCCACAGTGTCTGCACCTATATTGTGAATAACATTGTTTTTCTTTTTTATGTGCTAGGCAGTTTGTACACAATCCTTTTTCTTTTATCATCCTGTTCCGGTCTCTTACATTGAGTTCCTGAAATTCTCTGCAGTTCGGTACTCCGTGATCTCCGTTGCATATCACGCAATGTGTTCTTGGTTTCCTAAGAGATCCTCCTTGCTTCTCTTGTCTTTTTTCTGACTCCAGCAGTTCCAGTGTCTGAAATCTTCGCTGTAAGAATGTTTGTGTCGATTTGTACGTCGGTATCTCTCTACTGTCTCCAATGTGGTTTTCGTACAGCCTCCTAGTTTCATTGTCCCATTTCGTTATGATAATTCGGGCTATCAATGGGCTCCACGCTTCCGTGTCTGTTCCTAACCCTCCTATGGCTTCCAGACTTTCGTGGAAGGTGTCATGTAGTGATTTCAATGCTCTAGCAGAAGATTCCTTTACTTCCTGCGCTAGTAGCATCCTGTCTATTAATTTAAACAATATCATCCTTGGGTTCTCATACCTATCTTTTAGCATGTTCCAGGCCACTCCGTAGTTGGCCTCGGATATGTTTAAGTGTTGTATCATTCTGTTGGCTCCCCCTCTTACTTGAGTTTTTAGGTACTGCATTTTTTCTGCGTTTGATAACTGGTCGTTTTCATGTATTACTTTAGTAAACAGATCGTGGAAAGTTCTCCACGTTTCATATCTGCCTTCATACACAGGGATTTTTACCTGCGGCAATGTCACACCGTCCCTCCTCTGTGTGCTTTCTGGCCGTTGCATTCCTGGCCTTATTTTCTTTAAAACTTCCCTGACTTTCCTCTTTAGATGATTTATTCTCTCTACTTCTCCAATATCTGTAGCGTCCAGTTCCTCATTTACTGCTGCTTCAATCATTAGTGTATTCACCTTTTCCATGTATTCTCTTAACTCTGACTGCAATTCTTCATCCTCCTGCAAGTCTTGTTCATTTTCTGGCCGTAATAATTCCTCGATTCTTTGTTTTCTTATCTGTATCTCCTTTACTTTCGGTGCTTTTCCTCTTTTCAGCACCCTTCCATATTCTTCCAACAGGGTTTTCCCCTCAATGTATGTCTTAAATACCTGATCATAGTATTTTGTTTCAAAATATTTTTCTTTCGTTATACCCCCTTCTAGCAGCTTTTCGTGGTTATTTAAAAATTTTGCCCAATATTCTTCTAATTTTTCCTGTCTATCCCGGATGTATTGTTGATTTTTCCGAGATTGGGAATCCTTTTTTGTATTTGAAACGAGTTTCACTATTTCTGTTCCTATTTCCGCTTGCTTAACGTATAGACTCTCCATGATTATTTTAAAATTTTTACATTCAGCGGTAAATATATTAGACAATACTAAATGTACGTTATGTATTAAATAAGTATACCTGTATTATAACACTTTCTTTTCTATCGGAATGTGCAATTTAGCGAAATATGAGTTTGACCTTGCCTGCTGTGCTATTCTTTGCATTGAGGTAGGTCAAGATGTAATCCACACACTCTTATAATGATATATATACATATATATATATATATATATATATATATATATATATATATATATATATATATATATATATATATATTGTTATCAAAATAAATGAAATTATTTGCTACGTAATTATTTTAATTTTTCGAAATAAAATATTTAATTGTAATTAAAAGCAAGCTATATGTATGAACGTTTCTTTTTTCAAATTGTCATACAAAATTACTGTTTAGTTAATTATAGTTGTGAATGACGTTTATTTTTGTTTTATCAATTCTCTGTATTATTTAAATGGTATGCATTCTAAAGTACATTATTATACGATTGATAGAGTGGAGATTGTTGTTCTAAATTGTTAAATTGTAATAAAAAAAACTTGTTAAATTGTAAGATTGTAAAAGTTGGAAGATTTTGTAATTATTCAAAAACTTACGGTTTTTTGTGTTCTTAGACGTTGAGGATCCCTCGCTTCTGGTGGGTTCTGCAATCGGTCCTGTCCTTTGGCTGCTCTGCGGCTCTAGTATGGCTCTCGGCTTTGGTACTGCTCTCGGCTCTAGTATGGCTCTCGGCTTTGGTACTGCTCTCGGCTCTAGTATGGCTCTCGGCTTTGGTACTGCTCTCGGCTCTGGTACCGCTCTCGGCTCTAGTATGGCTCTCGGCTTTGGTACCGCTCTCGGCTCTAGTATGGCTCTCGGCTTTGGTACCGCTCTCGGCTCTAGTACCGCTCTCGGCTCTAGTATGGTCCTTGGCTTTGGTACTGCTCTCGTTCTCCCGGGTCTAGTGGTCTCTCTCTGCTACTGAGGGTGTTGCTGGCGTGGACTGTATAGGCTCTCTCAAACTTCCTTGAAGTATTCTGTTTCTCGATAGGACCATGAACAAATCCGGCTCGAAGGACCATGAACAAATTCCCCTTCGTTGGCTCAGTGAAGATGTTCGTTCTGTTGTAATGGAAACACCAAATAATAGTAGCAGAGTTTATTGTTGAGACGTACACTATGGGTGTAGACCCGGGATTACTTTGAGTAGAGACTGATGAAGTTGATCGTTGAAGACTATATGTTCGTTGAGTGAATATTGATTGAATGCTTCTCTAGTCAAGAGATATTAGTTTTATTTAAATTCTATTTGGGTCAATATTTTTCGCGTACCTAGCGTGATATGTGTATTTAATTTATGTAAATTGTTTAACTTTGTCAGTACTTTTGACTGATGTCCAAATTATTATTTATAATTGACCAAATGTGTATGTAACCTAATTAACTACGTGTGTGTATTTAATAACAAATAGATTCATTCGGTCTACTGGGTGATAAAATTATACTGTCCAATTTCGGATATGAATTCTGAAGATTTGATATTGGACAATACATTAAAATTATCAGATATAATAAAGATTCCAAAAATTAAAATTGTTGGTGCAAATAATAAGAAGTTGGGTGAAATTGATAAACTAGCCAATTTTAAAATTAATATTCTTAATAAAGAAATTAATATGCAAGGATTTATTGTCAAGGATTTATGTGTTGATATATTAATGGGAAATGATGAATTGGAAAAGAAGAAAGTAAAGATAGATTTTGAAGAAAGAATGGTAACTTTAGAAGGGCAAATAATTAAATTTATGCAGAAAGATGAGGTAGAAGAAGGAATAAGAGTTGATAGGATATTATTAAAAGAAAATAATGATGTTTATGAAAAAGAAATGTATTTTGATGATAGGGAAATGTCCCAAAAGAATGTAAAGATTAATTGTAGTGAATATTTAAGGAATGGAAATTTTAAGCAGATGGATGCCTACGAGGTGGAGTGCGTAAAATTGGAAGCAAGGAATAATGAGTACATAATGAAGAATTTTATTTGTAAAGAAGAAGATATGATAAAAGTTTTAAATTGCCCTGAAGAATATAAATCAATAGTCGTTTCCATATTGCAGCAACACAAGGGACTTGTCAATAAAGAAAATAGAATTGCACAAAATTATATCCATAGTATAAAAGTTAAAGAAGAAAAAG
Source organism: Diabrotica undecimpunctata (assembly GCF_040954645.1). NCBI lineage: Eukaryota > Metazoa > Arthropoda > Insecta > Coleoptera > Chrysomelidae > Diabrotica > Diabrotica undecimpunctata. The sequence continues at coordinate 15,751,348 of NC_092813.1, forward strand.
ATTTTAAAACAGAATCATACCCAATACCATATAAATACAGAGAAGAAGTAAACAGAACGATTAATAATATGTTAGAAGATGGAATCACTGAGAAGGCAGATACACGTTTCATAAACCCTATAGTACTAGTACGTAAAAGATCAGGTGAAATCAGGTTATGTTTGAATGCAAGGAATATTAACAAGATCACTGAAAAGCAATTTGAAGCACCAATGAGTATAGATGGAATACTAGGAAGAATTAAAGGAATGTCATTTTTCACTAAAATCGATTTACAGCATAGCTTTTGGTTAATACCTCTAGAACGAAAAAGTAGACAGTATACAGGATTTTAGATAGATAGAGTACTATATCAATTCAAAGTAGTACTATTTGGACTTCAATCAACTTGCAGTGCTCTATGTAGATATCTTCATGATATTTTGGATCAATATGAACATTTTGTAATTCACTACATTAATGTATATTAATTTTTTCTAAAACGGCTGAAGATCATGAGAAACACCTAAAAATTATAATCAACAGATTAGACAAAGTTGGACTAAAAATAAATCAAGAAAAATGTACATTTTTTCAAAAAGAAGTAATATATCTAGGTTATAAACTTAACACTAAGGGAATCGAAATGGATCCAGAACGGACACAAGTCATTCAGGAATATAAAACACCAGACAATTTAAGAACTTTAAGAGGATTTATTGGAATAATTAATTATTATAAAAGGATGATACCAGATCTAAGTATAAAAGAAATTCCATTACTTGAACTACTGAGAAAAGGTGTAAAATGGAGATGGGATCAGAGAAGAGAACTAGCATTCCAAGAAATTAAAAACATTTTTCTGTCAAATTTGAAAATATACTATCCTGACTACACACAGCCATTCATATTAAGAACAGATGCATCCATAGAGAGATTATCAGGGGTATTATTACAAATACATGATGGGGTCGAATACCCAATACAATTCATTTCAAGAATTACAAAGCCACATGAAAAGGGTTACTCAGTTTCAGAATTAGAACTAGCAAGTATAATACACTGTGTCACAAAATTAAGATTTTATTTGTTGTGTAATGAATTTACAATAGAAACAGATCACCAAGCTTTAACTCTATATTAAATAACAAATATGGAAACAGTAGAATACATCGGTGGAGTCTAATACTTAGTGAATACTGCTTTGAAATCAAATACATTTCTGGAAAATCCAATATAGTGGCAGATGCTTTATCAAGGTTAGAAAATACACCACAAAAAGGGCAGCGAACAATAAAAATTGGATTAAATCAATTAGTAGAAAGTACTGGATTATATTCTAAAGAAGAAATTATAAGAGATCAGATCAATTTGAGTGAAAAACAAAAAGTCCTTAGGAAAGATGGGGTATATTATAAAATAATGAATGGCGTAGAAGTATATGTAATAACTAGAACTTTAGCAAAGAAAATATTGAAAAATTTACATAACAATTATATGCATATTGGTTCAAGAAAGCTATGGATGCTATTTAGGGACAAGTATTTTGCAAAGAATGACATAAGTATAGCAAAAGAAATTACTACCCAATGCCCAATATGTCAACTAAACAAAGAAATCCCTGCTCTAGAACAAATGTTAAAACATTAAAATTATATATTAATCAATTTTTCGAAGAAATAGGACCATTTAGAAATTGCATAATAGATAATGCTACATATTTTAACAAGCAAAAATTTCGGACATTTTGTGAGAAAAAGGGAATCAACATTCATTTTACAAGTATCAGACATCCTCAGGCAAATCCTGCAGAAAGATATATTAAAGAAGTTATAAAATATTTAAGGATACTGTGCCAAAATCAACACGAAACTTGGCAGCAACATATACCACAAGTAGAGTATTTTTTAAATAATACACATAATTTGAATACAGAGGAAGTACCAGAATATTTAATGTTTGGCCATATAGGAAACAGAAAGTGGATTAGTGAATATAATCAGGATATGTTAGAACAAGTAATGCAAAAAGTGAATAACCGAATTAGGAGGAAAGCTGAAAAATATATCAGAAGACAAAATCGAAATATAAAAAAACCAATCACATTTCAAAAAGGAGACCAAGTGTTAATTCGTTCACTTAGAAAAAGTAATGTTAAAGAAAATCGTTGTAAGAAATTACAACCAATGTTTGAAGGTCCATATAGAATTGAAAATCAGAATGGACTAAATAGTTACGTGTTAATAGATGCAGAGAACAGACTAAGAGGCGTGTTTCATATCAATGACATTTTTCAATATTATGAAGAGATTGAATAATGTTTTCTATACCTTTAACACAAATATAATAACACTAATAACTTACTGATAGATCCATTTCATAGATAGATGGTAGATTTCTTTGTTGTGAATCAATTTGACATCATACTTGTTGAATTTTGTATATATGGAAATTATTTTGTACCCTAAAAATCATAATTTGGGGTTAGATACAAAATTGATTTTATAAATGTCTTTCTAATATAATAAAGTATAAAACTTACCAATTTATATGGATGAAAGCCTGTTGAATGGAAATAATTCCTAGATTTGTATCTTAACATCCATTGTAAAATGTAAACACAATAAAACAACACACAAACTTTATTTGACATGACAGTTTGACATAGACAGCGAACAGGGATGTATTTGATAGAACAATTAAAATAGGAAATTAAATTATTTCATTTATTATAATTACTAAGGTATGTGGATAAGAAAATTAATATTTAAAAAAATAATAAGTAAATTATTTATTTTAAATTTAATTTTGGGGTGTTTGAAATGATATTGTTTAAAAAATTAATTTATAAGTTATATACTACATAATATTAGATATAAAAAAGTATTTGATTATTTTAAATAAGTTATATACTAGAGAATTTAATAAAAATATATTTGTGTGAGGGCATTTTTAATAAATTAGCATATAATAAGTGTAAAAAGTTGTATTTTAATGTTGTAAATATATTTAAGTGAGCCATGTGCATAGGCAACCAACTATACAGTAAATTGACAGATAGAAATTAATCATAATACGAATATAAGTGGGGTTATAATAATAATGTTAGTTTAAAATGTTTAATTTATATATATTTAATGATTTAAATGTTTATTCTGATCTGAAAAGCCTAAATGTCAACAAAATTATTAATAGAAAAGAATGGAATTCTCTGGATCACCGGAGATGGCCATGTTTGCGAAATGGTTTGTTCCAGAAAATTCAGACATGTATTAAATAGAACTAAATAGAACATGATATCTTACCAGATGGTTCTGGAATATCCAAAAAGATATAAATACCGTGATTTGGATTCAAGATGGCAGTTTTTAGTCAGAAGTCAGGCCAGTTCATTATGAAAGTTAGTAGATACATTTAGTTAGTGAAGTAAATTGTTCAGAATTTTTAAGAAGTCAGTCAGAAAAGTTTAGTAAGAAATATGAAAGTTAGTTGGAGTCAGTGAATCAAGTACAAATAGTCCAATTGTTTAATATAGTGAGTTAAATGAAGATTAAAAATTATGCATATATTTAATGCACATTTATAATTATACACAAATAATTATTGAAGATTATAAAAGTATATTAGAAGAATATTGGATGGACATTGGAAGGAATTAAAATTATATTATGATTGGAGATTAGTATAAATCAACTTATAATAATTGGATATTGGTATATTGAAAAGAAGAATAAATATAAATGGTGTTTGCTGGTTTGCTTGGTATTGTATAAATGCTGGTGAAGAAAAATATATCTTAAATTGGTAGAAGCTGATAATTGGAAAAAGTAATTTCACCAAAAACAAGGATAACCGAAGTACGAAGACATTCAGTGGTGATTAGAATCTATATAGTGGAAAACAGTTCATTTAGGCATTCAGTGAAAGAAAGGTACAAAATTTTGTTAATATAATTTAGTTAGTGTCATAACAATTTCAATATTGAAGATAGTTTGTTTAAATTTTACATTGTCTATAGAATTTAATTAGTTTTATAAGAATATCAATTTAAAGATAGTTTATTTTAAATTTACATTGGCTAGGTTAGATATATATGTGTGTTTCATAATAGTTATAATAAAGATAATTTAAAAAAGTACTTACAAGCTAATTCTTTGAGAACCGCGATAAAAACCCTATATATTATATTATTAAAAATACTCATTGCTCATCATTCAAACAAAAAACACATCATAACAATATATATATATATATATATATATATATATATATATATATATATATATATATATATCTAAAGTATTCAACTAGTGAATTCAGAGGTTTAATCGGTCATTCAGGTTGGCAAATAAAAAAAGAAGTCAACTACTTCATAAGTTTATCGAAGACGTTTCGCTTTATATTTCTAAAGCTTCATCAGTTCTCTAAAATATAATAAATGACATAGAGTTTATAAGAAATACAGATGTTTATAGTTCATAACTTACAATTTGTAAGTTAAGTTATGTTTATAGTTCATATATATATATATATATATATATATATATATATATATATATATATTTCAGTATCTACCTTTCCTATTTTCTTAATAATCATCATTTTTATCTTTTACTCAAGTTTCTAAAGAATGAATTTTATTTTCATCTCTATTTCTGTTACTTTGGAACGAGAAGTGCCATCTTTATTCTCTGTTTAGTTTAATGCTAGTGACATTGTCATTGCATTGTTGGTTAACTATCTGTCAAATACTCCTTTTGTTGACATTTCCCCCTTCCCTTTCGATACAAAAGTCGATATAATGGCTTCTATTTCTAAAAATGTCGATTTTCTTCATGACTTCTGTAAAAGTACAATAACCAGTTGTTGTGTCGTCTCCTGATTAGGAGTCAACCTCCGGGATACATTTCTCAGGTGCGCTTCAAATTCTATTAACATCCAGAAGACCAACCGGCCTGAGAATGGCACTATCATTCCGATAGGAGAGTTGACTCCGGGGCAAGAAAATCCACAGCTAACAACATGGCTTGCTAACAACCATAGCAGAAAAGACCAAGATAAAACCTAGGATTTGGTGACAAACATTTTTCTTTACTATAATGTTACACTGTAGCAAGAAGTCAAATAATTTTTATTTAAATTCAATATAAATGTGTATTTTTCTGTCATTTTTTTTAATATTTTAATAAATGTGTGTTAATTTAACTGTGTATTGTTTCTTCTTTTTACTTGTTTGCGTGTGTTGCTCCAGAGTAGGTCATATTCACGTCCTGAGTGAGCTAGCCAAGGAGTGTTTCGTATAACGTCTAATGTAGCAATTTTGCAATTGATACATTAGGGGTTATGACGTTAAAAATTGGTCCCAACGGGAAACGATTTGTCGCTCCAACGTTATTAGTGATGTTAGTCGGGTTGTAGCAGCAAACTAAGGTTTGCGGTTACAAGTTGACAACAGCAGCTCAACGTTGGGATGTTACAAATTGAGCCTCGAAGGGTTACAAACTGGCACCCAATGAATATTCGTTGGCACGTCATAGATTGACGTCCAATAAATGTTCGTTGCAACGTTACACACCAACACTTGTATCTTTCTTGCGTAGATGATCAGTGCCAGTATAAGGGTAACCATTTACAATATATTTTAATTCCACGCATGTCAAAAGCCAAAATTTTATGCCAAACTTATCCGGCTTATTTGATATGTACTGTGTGAACGGGCACCTGGCTTTAGAAGGCAGTAGTTGTTCGTCCACAGTAAGGTTTATTCCCGGTTTGTAACATGCACCACTATTTTCTATAAATCCATTCCAAACCGCAGAGGCTAGAGCAAATTTGTCGGTTTTCAATCGTTCAGATCTCGTTTGCTTTATGTCAAATCTGAGATATTTTATAATATCCTTGAATCTGTCTCATGGCATAGTTTGTCTAAAAAACTGAGGACCCCATACTGTTGACCACAAGCTGTTGGTTGGGAAATTTTTGGCGCCGTAGACTCCTCTTGCGTACATAATAGCAAGGGCAGCCTCCAGTTCTTCCAAAGTTATAGTCCATGTGTCATTTTTCAAACATCGATGTGCTTCTGCAATAGTGCATTCTTTTATATGACCTAACATGCTGTCGTTGATTATTAGATGCCAAGGACTTACCACACAATTGTTCCTCACGTTCCTTTTTGCATACGACGTAGGACCTGATTCCTCTAGATAAATGTTATGCTGAGCGCGGCGTCCTGTAATGAGCAAACATTCAATGAATATGAAGATACTAAAAATCATAATCTTACCAGGTACTGATCCAGGATCAATAACTTTCCACGTTGTTCCGTCTTTCGATTGTTCGGTGTCTCCGATTGAAATAGTTTGTCCTTGTTGACCTCTTTTTCTCTTGTGACTTGGCTTAGATGCACTTGGATTCACGATAAAATTAGCTGACTCGTGCTGTTGAGTTGTAGAAGCAGTGTTTACATAAATTGGTGAGTCTTGTACAATAAAACTTTCTAACTGCTCTGAAGCATCAGAGTCACTTGAATCATTATTTTGTGGTGGTTCGTATTGTTCATCGTCTGACTCATTATTTTCTGCAAATTCAGATTCACCTCCCGAAACATCTTCTTGTATTTTTCGTATTTCTTCAAGAAGTTCAAGCTCTGATAGTCCACGACGAGACATCTTTACAGTCGTCTTGAATTTTCACAATTGAACGAATGTTTCAATATTCTAGAAACGAGAGTCAGCAGAACCTAATAAACCGCTCAATAAACAAAATACTTTCAAGGAACAAACAGTATGTAACAAAATACCTTCTAGGAATAAACGTACATAAACATAATTTTATCTATCCGACAGAAAGTTAAAAGAAATCGTCAAATTTCCGAGAAAACGATAATAATTAATACAAGGCCAGTTTCGCCCCTTCAGACTTCTATGGTAGGTTTGTTAGAAAATCCATTTAATAAATTTAGTAAACAATATCTGTTTGCGTTAAATAAGACTTTGTATCAAAATATTAAAAGTCATAAAATATGAAATTATGATTGTGTCAAATAAAAGAACTACAATAACTTCAAATCGCAACAGGGGCCAAATTGGCCCCTCCGACTTATAGTGTTAAATATATTCATTGCGATATCTCTGAGCGGAGACCATACGCTTTGAAATATTTACTATTTTTTGTACTTGTGATTTTCTTTCCGTAAGTCAAAGAGACACAAGATTTTCGAGGATTCCTTCCGTAAGTCAAGGAATCTCTCACACTGCCACTTTATTGTTGCATATTACCTTTTATTTTGTGTACACAAACATTCCGTTTATATATATATATATATATATATATATATATATATATATATATATATATATATATATATATATATATATGTTATGGCGAGCACGCCACTGTGTGTGTGTGTGTGTGTGTGTGTTTTATCTCAATATTCAGACTACTTAGAAGATGATAAACATCCACGCTGAGTATCTCGAGGTGTTTACGATATTATCAAGAACTTTGAGAGGTTTTTAGGATAGTTTGTAATTTGTAATTCTTAAGTTATTATAGTCTTATACCCTAAACTGTTAACATCTAAATAAATTTGTGCATTTTATTCAGAGTTACGTTATTTAATTCTCCAACGAATACATATAATTTTATAGAGAATAAAAGTAGCGCAGTCAGTAGAATTTCCAATTAGAAAAAGTAAAGCCTTTTTTTAATCGATTTTTATCGTTAATTGGAAAATTGGAGAATTAGTGACTTAGTATTTGAGTTCCGAGTGTAAGGCCACGAGGAAGGAAAACTGAATGAACCCGTAAGCAACTTCGAAGAATTCCAAGTGTAAGGCCACTTGTTGTGTAAAGCCACAAAGTAATTCGGAAGTTCTGGGGAGGCGCAACTAGCAACTTCGTGAAATCTTCTCAACCAGCTTTAGTGAAAAGCCACTCGACCCTGGAAACGGTGAAGCATTTCCACAGAAGAAGCAACATCTCGGCTACCATTCCGACTACAAACAGTTTAGAATTTCGACCAGTTCCAGTGTAAACCCAGTTGATCCAGAAGGTACAACGTTCTTCACCCGTTCTCTACCCGTTCCAGTGTAAATCCACTTGATCTAAGACGCTGCAACGTTTTCGACCAGCTCCGGTGTAAAGCCACGTTCTCACGGAAATACTTAAGGTTAGTCGAATTATATTAATTTTTTATTTGTTTTCATTTTTTTTATTTACTCTGTTTCGCAATTTTCAAACTTTTAAGCTATCATATCTAGTATTTGCATTTTTTTTTAATTGTTTAATTTATTTTTGATAATACAATGGCAACTAACGACGTAACAGCAACTACGCCAATAATTTCCGCTACCACTTCTAATAATTATATTAATTGTGACAAAGCTATCAAGCTTATAAATGTTTTTGATGGGTCCTCTTCAAAATTACATTATTTTATAGATTCTGTTGATTTCATTTTTGCAAAATTTGAACCAGCGGAATTGCAAATGTTTCCTTTTATTGTAAAAAGCAGGTTAGAGGGAAAAGCTCTTGATTTCATTGGCTCGAAAGAATTTTCGACATGGCAAGAAATAAAAAATGCTCTCCTTTCTCAGTTTGGTGAAAATTTGGATTTGCAGTGTCTAAATTTTGAGTTATGTCATTTTAAGCAACGTTCTAATGAAAAACCTACAAATTTCGTTGATAGAATTGAAAAACAATTAATAAGAATCAATAAAGTTATCAAATACGATTCAAATTTGAACAATGTTGAGAAAAAATGTTTAAATAATTTTCACAGTAAAACTGCAATTCTGACCGCTATTGCGGGCATAAAAGAACCTTTGTGTCAAATGCTTCGCTCTTTAAATCTCAGTTCGTTACTTCAAATTAATCAAATTTTAAATGATTATGAAAACCAACAATATTTCAAACAAACAAATGACAATTTTTCTAAATTAATTATAAATAATGACAATGAAATTTTTTCAAGTACTGCAGGTACGCAAAAAACATTTTCTGATCCCGGTTCAACAAATCAATCGATAAATCCACCAATTAAATTAACCATTCCAAAGTGCACTGTTTGTCATAAATATGGACATAAAGCAGAAAAATGTTATCGTAAACCACAATCTCACAATGTTGTTCATAATACCTATTGCGACAACGATAGTTCAGAAAAAGAAATAGAAATCGAAGTTGATCAGGATTTCTTTAGAGCAAGTGCCGCTGACAACATTACAGTTTACCAAGTAGCAAATAAACCGCTTCTTTACGCGCATATTAAAAATTTGAATATAAAATTATTAATTGATTCAGGGGCAGCTATATCAATATTGAAACCAGGTAAAATTTTAGACTCTTATCACTTTAATCATGAAAATTTTGAAATATCTGGTATTAATAACGAACCAATTCAAGTTACAAAGAGCGTAAACTTTAAGTTATTTTCGGGTGTTCAAAAATTCTATATAGTTGACATAAATTCTCCTTTTGATGGAATACTTGGTTATGATTTTTTAGAAAAGAATAAATGTGTTATTGACTTTGGTTTAAATACTTTATTTGCTAATCGCGAGGAAATCCCATTGTTTCAATCTGATCAGGAACATAATATACTTAGTGTAAATAATATACACGAACATCAAGTCCGAAGTAATAATGTTATTGACGTAACTGAAAAAATCGATACTATTGTAAGTAAACTAAAATTAGAAGCTCTGCCAAGAATTCGATTAAACCATGTCCATCAAAAACAAAATGAATATACCGAATTTGAGGATATTAATACTAACTTAAATTTAAATAATTTCTCCTACTCTAATGAGCAAATCTTAGACGTTAACAATAAGAATATTTTATATCTATACGATGAGAATGACAGAAATGTATATCATTTCGAAAATGTCATTTTAATAATGTAAAACCATTTTATGATGCGATTAACTAAACGAAGTTGAAGTGTAACACGACAAGTAGTAGATATGAGCTTTAATTATCCATATTATTAAGGAATTTTAATCAATAATGACTGCAATATATAATTCGATTACCTTGTGGTACACTTCATCTACGGCTTTCTCATAACAACAAAAGTAGAATAAGTTATTGCCGGTTGGCCTTTTTGTTCCATGTGGACCTACCTGCCCTGTACGGAGTATGAGAGGCTCTTCACTACAAGTCAAAACTTCGAAGCTGCAAAAGAAGCCCTTCTTGGACACCCCAGCTTCGGTCTTCAGGAGGGAGGTGTTATGGCGAGCACGCCACTGTGTGTGTGTGTGTGTTTTATCTCAATATTCAGACTACTTAGAAGATGATAAACATCCACGCTGAGTATCTCGAGGTGTTTACGATATTATCAAGAACTATGAGAGGTTTTTAGGATAGTTTGTAATTCTTAAGTTAGTATAGTCTTATACCCTAAACTGTTAACATCTAAATAAATTTGTGCATTTCATTCAGAGTTACGTTATTTAATTCTCCAACGAACACATATCATTTTATAGAGAATAAAAGTTATATATATATATATATATATATATATATATATATATATATATATATATATATATATATATATATATATATATATATATATATATATATATATTCTTTATTTATGTGCAGATAACGTTCTTGCGGAACTTCTATTTTTATAGACTAAGCGCAAGAGACGTTTGCACTATATATTTTTTGAACTGCATTTTTCATACTTACTTTCACATTTTCCGATATATACTTTGTACATTGTGTCTGAGGTTTAGTGTGGTATTTCACCTTCGTAATCAAGCACTACTAGCCTCAGACGAACGGAATTGTGATAGTTTCTCACTGAAATACACACGACTCCACCATATCTTCCTATATACAATCATTAGCGAACCAAATTGCTCGACGGAAAATGGTGGACACTCGTGGAACATCCAGGTCCAGTTCCACGGACCGCAAGAAGCCCGTAGAGCAGGAGACGAGCCAATCTGCCGCCATCCACGCCTCTCGGCAACAAAACCATTGAAACTAATTGAGAATTTGTATAGTGGCTCTCTTCTCAATACAAGAAATGATATGAACAACAAAATCTAAACACAGATCCTACTTGCTAACAGATACTACTTTTGCCAGTAGTAGTTTTATGTCTACTATGGATACTTGAACACTTACTAAAAAAGATAAGAAACTAGTCTTCTTCTTCAAGTTCCGCTCCTATCGGAGATCGGAAATCATTTTGGCAATTATAATTTTGTTGGTTACGCGCCTGAATAGTTGAATTGAACTGCATCCAAACCATTCACGGAGATTGCGTAGCCACGAGATTTTACGTTTTCCTACGCTTCTTCTGCCTTTGATTTTACCCTGCATTATATTACTTAGTAGTTCGTATTTTTCACCTCTCATGATGTGCCCCAAGTATTCCAATTTCCTGATTTCTATGCAATTTAAAACTTCGCATTGTTTTCCTAGTTGTTCGAGAACTTGTTCGTTTGTTTTGCGATTCATCTATGATATTTTAAAATACGTCGGTAACACCACATTTCGAAGGCTTCTAGGTTTTTAATGTTGGATTTTTAAGTGTCCAAGCTTCAACCCCATACAAAAGGATAGAGAAAATATAACATCGAAGTATTCTTATTCGGAGCGATATATTGATATCGCGATTACAAAAAAGTAAAGAGAAATATTAATGGCTGTCTTTAGGCACTCTGGAGATATACCCTTTTCAAAGGAATCATTAATTAGTGAGACAAGGACTTCCAACACATTTTTTGAAAGATTTAAGAAAATTTTTGTCGATAGTCCATCAGTACTACAGGAAGATTTACTTTTGATGTAGAAGATTGTAAGGATACCCGTTCGAAGAATATTAAAACTACATAATTTTGACCTTTATATAATAATTAGTTTACTACACAAAATATATGAAGATGATGATCGGAGATTAGAATTTTGTGAGAGCATCACACATTATCATTATATTGACAATATCCCTAATTTATGATGAGAAGTATATTTTCTATTTAATTACTGCTTAGTTGTATTTAGTGCTACTTACACATGTATTTATTCGATATTTTTGTGCAAGTCTTCCCTACATATTTGTATATTAAAATATTAAATTAAATTAAAAAATATTAAAGTGTTTCTCTCTTCAACTAGAACTCATTACAATAAAAAATGCAACTATGTTAAGTTCCAACAATAATATTTAGACAGTAACTGATTCTACCAAGTTTTGAATATTAGTTATTTCTATATGAAAATTAAAAGTAATATATTTTAATATAAGTTCCTTAGAAAAGAGAACTCATATTCTTTCCAAGAGGCAAACATATCAATCACTTAACACTTCACATTTTATGGGAGTAATTTATGGGTTAAAAGAAAGTTCCAAGTAATTATCATAATTAAATATTTTGGTCTAGAGTAAAAAATGCTTATAAAGGATTTTAAATAATAAACTTACTTTATTTATGTGTTTTATCAACTATAAACATACAGGGTGGTCCTGCGAAATCTTTTCACTTAGGATTTTGTTCTTTTTTTGTTTTTATTCTATTTAATTCATTAGATGTACAATATTTATACAATATTTATTTAATTTTAACACAATAATAAATATGATCATAGTTCTATTTTTTTTTATTTTTAATCTCTTGTTACTAAGCTTTTGACATCTCTGTATTACAGACCTATTAATTCTAACAGGCAAAATTTTCCATTCATCAGGATGTCTTAACTTGTAATCCACCTGGATTAAAACGAAGGCGTCGAATGTTCAGTACAGTTAAGTCACCTACTATTTTCCCGGCCTTATTGTATACAGGAGATTTGAAAATATTGTTGTTTTAAATTATTTTAAGCAAAAAATATTTTACTCTACTATAGACCACAATATTCAAGAGATAATCACTTTGAAGCTAATCTATCCCATAAAAAATATAATCATTTACATATTTTGTAAATACAATAATTCTTAAATTTCTCAATTTATTTCCCATGGCCAGTTCTCGAGAAATTAGTTGGTAAATGGTAAACATTTTAACAACTGCCACAATGTGCATCAAAATACTAGGAAAAAAGTAGTTTTGGCTTCATTCGTTTCTTTAACCGAAATAGTTTATTGTTAAAGGGGTGTACAATATTTAACAAAGAGTTGAAATTGTTTCTATTTCCTTTTTAAAGAATGATAGTGTTTAAGCTACTACAAATGCATTTAATGAACTACATCTAAATTGTAATATGTCACCCATAAGGTTGCTCTTATGGTTTTATTGCAATGAAATACCTTCAGTACATGAAAATTACAAATATTGCAGGTATTCTACGGACACCTGTTCGAAGAATATTAACACCACATCATTTTTACCTTTATGAAATGATCTAACATTACTACCAAAATATCAGTTTGGTATTCGGGAAAATCAGTCCACTACACAACAAGTCCATTGAATAATAAATGATATATCAAAAAGTCTTGAAGAAAGGACATACTACAACGCCCTATATCTATACATCTTAGAAGCGTTTGACAAAGTCTGGCACAAAGGTCTGCTTTACAAAGTAAAAATAGCACTATCCAGTAACTATTTTCTCTTACTCAAATCCCACACACCAAATAGAAATTTCTCTGTAAAATTGAATGACCAATAATCCAACCTCCTTCCTATCAATTCCGGAGTCCCTCAGGATAGTGTTCTAGGTCCGCTGCTTTTTTCACTCTACACAGCCGATATACCAGAGACTAATAATACTACAATCCCTTCCTTTGCTGCCGACATAGCAATACTAGCTAAAACTGAAGATCACATACAAGCTACACAAAACCTGAACATACTCAGTGATAGGTATACAAAATACAGAACAAAAGTAAATAAAACAAAATCAACTTAAATAACATTTACCAACCGCCACAACATATGCCACCTGTATGAATGGAAAATGTAAAAATACCAACAGTAACAGACGCTAGATACCTTGGCCTCCATCTTGACCAACGTCTCACTTGAAAGAAACATATCAAGACCAAAAGTAGACAGCTTAAAATTCCGGCAAATGTATTGGCTCCTTGAACGTAAATCAAAACGTAATATCCAAAACAAAATTCTTCTATGCAAAGCCATACTCAAACCTATCTGGTTTTACGGATTACACCTATGGCGCTGTGGAAAGCCAACGTCGCTGAATGTCATCCAAAGTATCCAATCTAAAGTGCTAAGATCGATAGTGAATTCGAGCTAGTAAGAGAATTATTCAACAATGGTGCAACCACAAGAAGACTAGATAGAACCTGGCCCCAAGACCTACTTCAAAACTTAACCAATATAGAGTAAGGTAAGACGTCATTGGATGTCTCGCCTTCACGCCCAAAATAAGTAACACCTTTACTTAATACTCTGTAATGAAGTAGATTCCAAGTTAATATAATTATATAAAAAAATTATTGGGTTAATACGCTACATAAGCGAATTTTAACATTTTAAACATTTACTTCCACAGGAGCGTATAATACTATACATTACAAACTGTAGAGAATAAAATACCATTACAAAAATCTCTGTTTAATATTAAATGCCGAATTGGTACTGTAAATTGTAAATTCAAACCAGACCACAAACAGTTACACAACAAACAACTTTGGGTATTCATCATCAGCGTACATCGCAAATCGCAACTATGTATAATATAATTCACATGCACTGAAAATGACAGAGAGCTGAACCTGTGAAATCATTTACTGTATAATATACAAGCGTATCACTATTAACAGGATATTTGTTTAAAATGGTTTTACGTCAGGAAATAATTAGGAATTGCAGTGAGTTAGCTAGATATTTCACTTATTACGATTTAGATAGGATAAGTAACCATAATTATTCAGAATATGATGTAATATGAAACGAACATTTTAATTATATCAATTTTATCACAATATGAATATGAATAATGTATACCGTTATATATTTGGCTCAACAGGCAGTGGAATTCTAAGTTACACGAGACAAACTATATTATAATTCTAAAAACAAAATACAACTTATAAATTACAAATTATTTTGGTCTATTATTACAACTTCTTTTCTGCGTTCTTCCCTACATTTCTTTGTTAAGATTTGGTTATGGATTATAAAGTAATACTAATACATAATCGCTTTCATAGAGTAAATACGCCCTTGGATTCCGTGTCTATCGCTCCAGTCGTTGTCACTTACATTTCTTTCTGACATTGCTGTGGTGATTTCGTGTACCCATATTAAAAATTCTTTTAAAATTATTGTTTCGGAACAAAAAAGTCATCATTTAATGCAGCAAAAATTATAGCCAAACAGTGTAATTTTTAATCATTTTCACAATGTACAGATCCACCCCACTGTTAAAAGACAGTGTAGGGTACACAGCAAAAGAAATTGTCAATAATCCACTTAAATACGCAACTAATCAGAACATATATTGATCCTATAAATTTTACCGCAAAAAGATCATGATGAATGCTTTGCTCTTTGTTTAACTCGGCATTGGAAAACAGAAGAACAACTGGGGAACTACAATGCGAGAAATATTCAACTGATCTCTTTATCTTGTAGAAGCAGTTCACAGGAGGATGGTGGCAGTGCGAGGTACATCAGAGACACGTTTTTATACGCGTGTTTATTGTAAAAATCCGGAAAGATATTTCCAGTTTATCAGAAAGATCAGTGTTTCAGTAATCCATTGCAGAGGTGCGCATTGATAAGATTGTAATCCTATCTATTTATCGATCACAAAACCCGCAAGTTTTAACTAACAAATTAGACCAAATACTCTGTGATTTAATTGACAAGGCATTTTCATTTTTCTCTAAAAGATATATATATATATATATATATATATATATATATATATATATATATATATATATATTGTTGTACTTTTGAATGTCCATAAGCAATAAAAAACCGATATACAAATTTTATTACTTAAATAAAAATTAAAATTATTGATATTTCATAAAGACACGGGCATATGAATTTTCAAACATCCTGTATAAGACAAAATATGTATTTTAAGTTGTTCGAAGAATTGTTCATTAGGCCTCAGAGACAAGACTTTCAAATATTATCGATAAGAAATTTAAATAAGTCGGTTATTGTGAAATGGTTTTACCCGGAATAAAAGTGTATATAGAAAGTGTTGAACAATGGACCGGGATTTGCGGTGGTTTTCTCCCCGAAAGATTATATCGGTAAAAGTTTATTAACAAAAGACATTGAATTGAGAAACAGGTATCGTTTGTAGCTATTAGTAAGAAATATTTGTAAAGTAGATAGATTTAGTTAGAATAATTAAAGAAGATTTGTTTTCTGGAATTACCCGAATGACGTTTTATAGAGAGAGTTGGGTGGTAACGATATACTCACAAGAGGTGGATGATTTTTATTGGTCAAATTTTGAATGCAAGGAGGTTTGGTTTTGGCTATGAGATAGGAGAGAGAAAAAAAGGTTAGTTAGTCAGTTTTCGTCGTCCAAGAAGGAAGGAGCTTTGTGATTTGTGTTTGTTTGAAGTCCCGAAGACGTAATTTACCGGGTGTGTTTATTTGCGGTGGAAAAGCTGACCAGTGTGAGGAACGGGGTACAGAGAGATAGAAAACCAAAGGGCCTAAGAATATTAATAGCAGACGAAGCCGGAAACATTTGGAGATACAAGGACAGATAGGAGAAAGGTGTACGTCATCTGGACCACAATAGGAGCAGAAGCAGAGAAAGGATTTTTTTGTTGTGGCGTGGCCATAGAATTGCAACGGCAGAGAAGGAAAGGTCAGTCAAATTTCATTAGAGCCGGAGTGTGATTTTCATTTATTAATTAAGTAAATTGAATAAATAATAGAGACAGTTAATTTTGCGATCACTAAAAAAAAAAAGGAATTATAAAAAGAGCTTAGTTATAACACATATTAAAAATCAATGTAAAATAACATTTGGGTCCATGATAGAAAACAACTTCTCATATATTTAAAGTTAGTATATTGCAAATATTACCGGATTGATTGTTGTAAAAAATTTCATTAAAATAAAGGACATCTCACATATAGTTCAGTTGAAATTCTATGTATTTTATTCAGGTCATATTACCTATCCCGATTAGGACGCCAATTGGAAAATATTTTGAATCCACGATCAAAGGTAAATCGTACAATTTAAATAGCCTGAGATTGTAATTAATTAATGCTGATTTATTGTGATTAATTGGAGATTAGTTCATTTAATAAATATAGACAGGATTTTTCCTAAGTAAGCAATATAATACAATTTAAATAGCATAACAAAATGGCCCCCAACGTGTAAAGCTTTGAAAAATATTTCTAGTTGGCAAATTTGAAAGGATAGGAGTAGACGAGCAGATATTTGAAAGTTTATATGCCGGGGATAAAGTGAAATATTATGTAAAAATTGAGGACATAAAGATTATATATTTTTTTTAAGATACAATTTACCATAATTGATTTATTCGTGATATTGACAATTTATAGGTTACCATAATTGATTTATTTGTGTGATATTTAAATTTGATAATTTTACCATACTTGAATGATTTGATTGATTTTGACATTTGATATTTTACCATTTGATTTATTTGTGGGATATTGAAATTTGATACTCGTACTCAAGAGTTATTACATTTGAACAGGAAAAGTCCCGTTTGTTGCAACAGACCAGTAGAATTTTATATTTGGCGGGGAAATTATTGCACAAATTTCAAAGTTTCATATTTGGCGGGGATAAATAATCTAACGAACATGTCGGCCACAAGGAGTCAAAGCAAAACGCAAGAAAGGAAAGAGGATAAGATAGAAGAGGAAACAATTATTGATGAAGGATCGGATAATGAAGGAAATGCTACAATAATGGAGGAAAGAAAAGAAACAGGGATGTTAGAAAAATTATTAGCTATGATGCAAATACAGACACAACAAATACAAGAATCGTCACAAAAAATGGATAAAAATCAACTGGAAACAAAACACATAATGGATGAATCACAACAAAGAACGGAACAAAAATTGGACAATTTGGAAGAAAACCAAAGAAAAATGGAACAAAAAATGGAAACGCGTATGGACAAATATGAAAACGAAATAAAAGTCTGTTTAGAAAGAAGTAGGGAAGAAACAGAGAGGAAAATAGAATTGCAGAGAGAAGAAATCGAAACTAAAATAAAGGATATTCAGAGTATGCAAAAAAGGGAATTAGAACAGATAGAAATAAAATTTGAAAATGCGCTACAAGAAGACCGGAAAGAAACGGAAAGGAGATTTAAACAAATTGCAGAGATGGAGATAAGAGGAGTAGAAAGAAAGGAAGTCATCGTACATAGCACAGAAGACGTAAAAGTACGATTTGGCGGGGATATAAGGAAAATACACCCAGTGCCTTTTATAAATAACCTAAAGGAAAAAGTCAAATACATAGGACCGTTTGCAACAGCAAAGGAAACCATCAGAAACCATCTCACAGAAGAGGCAAATCTTTGGTTTGTCAGCAAGGAAGAAGAATTGGACAATTGGCAAGATTTTGAGAGAAGATTCTTAAATTATTTCTGGGGAAAAATCCAGCAACTACAAGTAAATAAAGAGTTACAAAATGGAAAATACCACGAGAGGATGGGCGTATCAGAAAAGATGTACGCATTACAACTCTATAATAATGCAAAACATTTGCAATATAATTATTCATCAGAACAATTGGTAGAGTTGATATCGCGACATTTTGAAGATACCTTGGAAGACCACATAAATCTCCAAAATTACAAGGACATTGACAGCTTATGTCAATTTTTGCAAATGAGAGAATCACATAGGCATGAAAGAAGAGAAAGAAGACCGCAAGAAAATTATAGACAAAGAGAAAACCAAGAATATAGAGATAGAGGTCAAAATTTTAGAAGAGATTATACAAGACGAGAATTCATACCTAGACGGGGATATGAAAATAGACCGAACGGAAGAGAGAATTATGAACCCAGAACCCAGAGATGGAATGAAAACAGGGATCGGGAAAATCAGAGTAGAAATAACCGCCCATACCAAGGAAACAGATACAATAACCCACGGAATGAACAGGAATCTCGCGGTAATCGATACGGGAATGATAGACCAAAAGAGAACAGAAGAGAAATAAATAATATGCAAAGAGAAGAAAATGAATATGAGAGAGTAGATGACGGGAGAGAAAACACAGAAGAACAACAGGCGTGTTTTCAAGAAGGCGCTCACTAAAAACGAAGAAACAAACAGGAATTTTTTGTCACCCCAAGGAATTTATTAAACTGGCAGGAAACAATGAAAAGAGAAATGGAGTTAATTTAAAATTTGTGGATGGATTTATAAATGAGAAACCAATTAAAATTATGATAGACACAGGCTCTGAAATAACACTGGTCAACAGAAAATTAATCGAAGAAGTAAATTTAACAAGTCTAATTTATAAAATACCTAGGGTGAATTTAGTGGGCGCAAATAAACGGACATTGGCAACAATAAATGAAGGTATACGAGTAATGGTACGATTGAAAAAAAATATGTATGCACTTCAATGTGTAATAATGCCAAATATGTCACATGACATGATTGTAGGCGTTGACGAATTAACGGAAAAACATGTAGTGATCGACTTCAAAACCAATACGATGAAAATAGCCAAGGAAAAAGAAGAAGAACAGGATAAGGAACAAGAGAAACAAATTACGGACGAATCAGAGAAAGAACAAACGGTGGAAATGAACCTGGCGACGAAGAAAGGAAAAGGAAGAAAGAGGGGAAAAGGTCTGAAAAAGATCAAAGAAAAAAAAACCTGGGATTCCTCAAAAGATGAGACGAGCTCAGGAGAAGAAGATGGAAAAATTTTGACAAGAAATAAAAGCAAAACTTGGGATTCCTCAAAAGAAGAGACGAGCCCAACAAAAAAAAACACAAAGGAAAATGAAGAGGACACAATGGAGACAGTGGTGTTTGAAGAAGACACGGAGTACACGGTGAATATGTGCGAAAAATTTGATGGGAGAAAAAAAAAATTGATATGTGGAGAAGGCAAAGAAAATGATTTGCGTATAATTTTAAGAGACTATGAAACGCTGATAAATGAGGAAAACCGAGTGGCCACAAAATACGAGCACTCATTTGAGGTGAAAAACTTGAGAAATTTTCGATCGAAGACTTATCCAATTCCTTATAAGTATCGGCAAGAAGTAAAGCAAGAAATCAAAAAAATGTTGGAAGATCAAATCATTGAGAGATGTGACTCACCCTATATTAACCCAATTGTGATAGTGAAGAAGAGCAGTGGAGAGTTAAGACTCTGTTTAGATGCCCGAAATATCAACCAACACACAGTATCACAATATGAATCACCGTTAAATATCGAGGCCATTTTTGGAAGGATCACGGGATCACATATTTTCTCAAAAATTGATCTAAAGCATAGTTTTTGGTTAATACCTTTGGCTGAAAAGTGTAGAAACTACACTGCCTTTTCAATTGATGGTATAGTATACCGATTTAAGGTAGTTCCGTTTGGATTACAAAGCGCCTGTGCAGCACTTGTACGAGCTTTGCATACCATTTTGAATCACCATGAAGAGTTCATCGTCCATTACATCGACGATTTATTAATTTTTTCACAAGATATGCAGAGTCATGTGGAACATATCAAAATAATTTTGAAAGAATTGGACACAGCGGGATTAAAACTAAACATTGAAAAATGTCAATTTTTTCAAAAGGAAGTGATTTATTTGGGTTTCAAACTTGACACCGAAACTGTAAGTCTAGCCGAGGACAGAGTAAAGCTCATCGACGAATACCCAAGACCAACAAATCTAAAAACATTGCGAGGGTTTCTCGGTACGATAAATTATTTCAAGAAATTAATTCCCGATTTAAGCCAAAAAGAAATTCCTTTAATAAAATTGTTAAAGAAAGGGACAAAATGGAATTGGAAAGAAGAACAGGAGGAAGCTTTCAAAATATTGAAACAAGAATTTGCTAAAGGAACAAAAATATATCACCCTATTTACAATTTGCCGTTTATACTCCGTACGGATGCGTCGATACAGAAATTTGCAGGAGTGTTGTCGCAAATACAAAACGGCCAAGAGGTTCCGATATGTTTTATATCTCGAGTGACTAAAACACATGAGAGAAAATACAGTGTCACCGAGTTGGAATTCGCCAGTGTACTATTTTGCGTAAACAAATTAAGGTTTTACTTATTGGGAGCTAAATTCACCATCGAAACGGATCATGCAGCATTGATACACATCATGAAGAATCGATTGGTAAATAACAGAATACACAGAGGCATTCTGCTCTTACAAGAGTATGATTTCCAATTTCGATACATCAAAGGGAAAGACAACATAATAGCTGACGCTTTAACACGGGACGAAGATACAGGAAAAAAGGAGACAATTACATTACATGTGGGATTGAATATACTGACACAAGACGAAGGGATATTTTCGTTAAATGAGATAAGGACCGACCAGGAAGGCCTAGAAGAAAGAGAAAAGAGAAGAGCAGAGCTAAAAAACGAAAATATTGCAAAGAGCATTGTTTCCCGGAACAACCTGGACATTATAGCCATCGACATGTTAAGCGATCTAATTGTGACCACGCAAAGGAACAAGCATATTCTGGTGATGGTGGATGTGTTCTCAAAATACGTAAAATTATATAGTTGCCGCACCACAAAAGGGGAAGAAATATTGAGAAAAATAGACAATTTCATCGCTACGGTAGGAACCCCAAGAAAAATTTTACTAGACAATGCAACGTACTTCCGAAATGATCGTTTCAAGGGACAGCTTAGAGAACGGGGAATCGAGACGAACTTTGTAAGCATCAGGCATCCCCAAAGTAATCCTTCTGAGCGATTTATACAAGAGGTAACGAAATTTCTTCGTATTGCAACGGATGGTCAACATCGGCGATGGGACAGAAAATTGGGAGAAATAGAGATGTACCTAAATTCCATGCCAAGTACAGTAACGAAAGAAACACCAGAATACATCATGAAAGGCGTCATGCCGATAAGACCGTGGGAAGATCCAGAACAAAGAGAGTATCGACAGGTTATAGAAACCGTTCAGAGGAGATTAAGAAGAAGCAATGAGAAATACATCCAGAGACAGGGTCATAATAGGAAACGAAGACCAGTAACTTTCCAAAAGGGTGACAAAGTAATGGTAAGAGCATTAAGAGTGTCAAATCTTCAGACCGGTATTTGCGCAAAATTGATGCCTGTTTTCGAAGGGCCATACATAGTAAACAACGAAGATGGAGTAAACAGCTATGAGTTGAAACATATGGATTCTGAAAAGATCAGAGGTATTTATAATATCCATGATGTATATAAATATCACGAATGAAGATTTAAATTTGTATAAAGTAGATAGTAGGATAGGATAATACGTAGCATAAGTACAGATAGCATACAGGAAGTGCGTTTATTTTGCCTCGAGAAAATTTAGTTGCATAAATTGATAAATTTTATCGATTACAAAGGCGGGGATTTGTTGTACTTTTGAATGTCCATAAGCAATAAAAAACCGATATACAAATTTTATTACTTAAATAAAAATTAAAATTATTGATATTTCATAAAGACACGGGCATATGAATTTTCAAACATCCTGTATAAGACAAAATATGTATTTTAAGTTGTTCGAAGAATTGTTCATTAGGCCTCAGAGACAAGACTTTCAAATATTATCGATAAGAAATTTAAATAAGTCGGTTATTGTGAAATGGTTTTACCCGGAATAAAAGTGTATATAGAAAGTGTTGAACAATGGACCGGGATTTGCGGTGGTTTTCTCCCCGAAAGATTATATCGGTAAAAGTTTATTAACAAAAGACATTGAATTGAGAAACAGGTATCGTTTGTAGCTATTAGTAAGAAATATTTGTAAAGTAGATAGATTTAGTTAGAATAATTAAAGAAGATTTGTTTTCTGGAATTACCCGAATGACGTTTTATAGAGAGAGTTGGGTGGTAACGATATACTCACAAGAGGTGGATGATTTTTATTGGTCAAATTTTGAATGCAAGGAGGTTTGGTTTTGGCTATGAGATAGGAGAGAGAAAAAAAGGTTAGTTAGTCAGTTTTCGTCGTCCAAGAAGGAAGGAGCTTTGTGATTTGTGTTTGTTTGAAGTCCCGAAGACGTAATTTACCGGGTGTGTTTATTTGCGGTGGAAAAGCTGACCAGTGTGAGGAACGGGGTACAGAGAGATAGAAAACCAAAGGGCCTAAGAATATTAATAGCAGACGAAGCCGGAAACATTTGGAGATACAAGGACAGATAGGAGAAAGGTGTACGTCATCTGGACCACAATAGGAGCAGAAGCAGAGAAAGGATTTTTTTGTTGTGGCGTGGCCATAGAATTGCAACGGCAGAGAAGGAAAGGTCAGTCAAATTTCATTAGAGCCGGAGTGTGATTTTCATTTATTAATTAAGTAAATTGAATAAATAATAGAGACAGTTAATTTTGCGATCACTAAAAAAAAAAAAGGAATTATAAAAAGAGCTTAGTTATAACACATATTAAAAATCAATGTAAAATAACATTTGGGTCCATGATAGAAAACAACTTCTCATATATTTAAAGTTAGTATATTGCAAATATTACCGGATTGATTGTTGTAAAAAATTTCATTAAAATAAAGGACATCTCACATATAGTTCAGTTGAAATTCTATGTATTTTATTCAGGTCATATTACCTATCCCGATTAGGACGCCAATTGGAAAATATTTTGAATCCACGATCAAAGGTAAATCGTACAATTTAAATAGCCTGAGATTGTAATTAATTAATGCTGATTTATTGTGATTAATTGGAGATTAGTTCATTTAATAAATATAGACAGGATTTTTCCTAAGTAAGCAATATAATACAATTTAAATAGCATAACAATATATATATATATATATATTCAGGGATTCTACAATATTCACTGCCTTCCCTCCCTCAACCGTTTCCATCTCTCTCTGTTGTTCTATTCTCCATCGTTTAGGCCTCTCTTACTCATGGCGTCGCCTACTTCGTTCCTCCAGGATTTTCGAGGTCGTCCTCTTTTCCTCCTTCCTATAGGGCTCCATTCGGTTATTCCCTTTATCCATCTGCTGTCACTAGTTCTTCTTGCACGTCCATACCACTTTAGTCTTTTTTGTTCTATGTATGTTAGTATGTCTGTTTCTATTAATGTTCTTTGCTTTATTCGTCATTACTTCTCCTATCCATTCTTGTTACTCTGCAGTATCTTCGCAGGCATTCCATCTCTGTTGCTACTATCTTACTGCTGTTTTTCTTGTTTATGATCCAATTTTCAGCCCCATATGTCATAATACTTCGCACTGTTTTATAAATCTGTCTAGTAATAATGTTGAATATAAAGATATCCATAGGACATAGAAAGGCAAGTACAATTGTTAACTAACTCAATCTTGAAAAAATTAAAGAACGGATTGAAAATAGCAACAGCAAAACTAAAATGTCTTTTAAATTGGTAAAAGAAATTAAGAGTAATTACAAAAATCAAGGTAATTTCAGTTTACTCTCAGGTACTTTCTAACAAAATTAATCAATTTATGACAAATGCAGCATCAAAAATTGTAAAGAAAATAAAGTACGTAAGCATTTTTTAAATTAATATGAAACAAAATAATCATTGCATCTGTCTAACTCCCGTTTCAGAGAAAGAAATAATCCACATAATAAATAACTTAAAAAACAAGCATAACTCTCATTATGATGACATATTAACCAACTTAATTAAATTTTTTTCACTAGAGATTTATCTTCCTCTATACAAGCATGGTAAATTTTTGTTCTAGAAGTTTAAAATTGACAATTGTCAAGCCACGACATAAAAAAGGTAAGCTTACTAAGATGGATAACTATTGAGCAATAAGCCTTCTTCCATCATTCTCACAAATATTCGAAAAAGTTATGTATTTCAGATAATGAAACTTTTTTACTACAAATAACTTATTTAGTACGTCGCAGCATGACAAAAAACAAGAATTGTTAACCACAATAAAAACAGCCAAAATTTAATACCTCGGTCACATCATGGGGAAAAGATGTCGGTTGCTGCAATTAATTCTTCAAGAAAAAGTAGAAGAAAAACGAAGAGTCAGTCAGGCACGAGAACAGTTCCCAAATACAGTCAATTTTCTGTCCCAAAACATTATTGTATGTATATGTATCATAATTTAACAAATTAAGTTGTTTTTAAATGCACCATGCTAGATATTTAAGGATACGACCCTGAACCACTCGTGTTTTAAGATACCTGCCAGATGTCATCTGTCAATGTCAGATACCAATTTTTCAATCTATGTTAAACTTCTAATGAGTGTAAACATGAAATATATTTGTAAAATTTTAATAATAGTTTTAATAAACGATTTCGTTTATTAAAACGTTTAATTATTTAATTTAATATTTTTTTTTTTTTTTTTTTTTTTTTTTTTTTTTTTTTTTTTTTTTTTTTTTTTTTTTTACCGCATCAACCCCTAGGGTTATTAGCGGGTGGTATATCTTTATTTTAGAAAAGTTACATTTAGTATATTATTAAAATTTACATAACAGTTTTGTAAAATACAAACATTTTATGTTATGTTACAGTTTGTTATACAGTTTACAATTTTTGATAAAATTTATTGTATTGCTGATGTCTTCTTTTAGAGTTTCTTTCAAATTGTGTTTTAGTTTTGCTGTCGATCTTGCTGTTGAGTACACTGGACAGTCTATCATTATATGTTGCACTGAAAATGGTATTTGACAGATGTGGCAAATCGGCTGAGGGTCCTTGGAGATGATGTATCCATGTGTAAATTTTGTATGACCTAGCCGCAGTCTGTTAATAACTACTTGGTCATGTCTTTTAGCTGGGAGCGGTAGTAAAGCAGAAGTAACATCTGGTTTGATACTTTTTAATTTTGCTTCTGTTTGGTTCCATTTTACTTGCCAGATTGTGTTCATGTAAGTTTTTATTAATGTTTTTTGGTCTGAAATTGGTATGTTTTGCATAATAGGAATTGTCATGTTATTGATAGTTTCTGTTGCTACTTTATCAGCTGCTTCATTACCCTTTATCCCAACATGGGATGGTACCCATAAAAATGTTATGTTTTTACCACATGTTTGGGCATTGTATAGCATGTCTTTTATTAATGCTAAATTGGCATGAGTAGGATACATCTGCTTGACACCATTTAAGGCACTTAGAGAATCTGATATAATAAGAAAGTTTGTATCAATGCTGGTACATTGGTTCAGTGCGTTGAAGATTGCCTGCAGTTCTCCAGTATATATGCTACACTCCTTGGCTAGACGGGTGACAGAGGTGTTGTCTTCAAAAATAGCTGCAGCAGCTACACCATTACTGCTTTTAGAGGCATCAGTAAAAATTAGTTTGAAATCAGGGTATCTGGAGATGGTAGACCGGAATTGTTGTTGTATTTCAGAAGGATTGTGTGAATGTTTGGGATAGTTAAGTAAGGTAAAATCTACTTTTGGTATTTGAACTTTCCAGGGAGGAGACTGGCATCTGTTTGTAGAAGTGGCTCTCAATTGATGTATATCGAATTCAAATCGATTTATTCGTTCATTGAAAGGTAAGTTTCTAGGGCAATAATTTGAGTACAGATTTGGAGGGTTGCTCCTTATTAGGCTTGTTATAAACGGGTTTTCCTTTGCACTGAGATATTTAGTAGCACAACACATTGAAAAATATTGTCTTCTGAGAGTTAATGGCGGTTCTCCTGCTAGGACTTGAAGGCTGCTAATTGGCGTGGTTCTGAAAGCTCCGAAAACTATGCGTAATGCTGTGGATTGGATGATGTCCAGTTTGTTCAATTGAGTTTTAGTAGCAGTTTCGTAGCATATACATCCATAATCTAGTTTGCTTCTAATTAGAGCTTGATATAATCGCAGAAGAATAGTTGTGTCTGCGCCCCATTTGTGATTGGAAAGAACTTTTAGAAGATTTATTCTCTGTTGGCATGATTTAATTAGTTCATTTATGTGCGATGTCCATTTTAGTTGAGAGTCGAATGTCATTCCCAAAAATTTGATTTCGTTGATTGTTATAAGAGTATTTCCGTTAAGTTTTAAATTTAAGTGGTGTTGTGTTTTTCTTTTGTCAAATATTATTACTTTAGTTTTTTCGGTTGAAAATCTCAAGCCTATATCTAAAGACCACCCTTCTAATTTATTTAGTGTATTTTGTAATATTGATGCAGCTGATTTTAGGTTTTTACTTCTCATATATATTACAAGATCATCGGCGTAAAGGTTTGCTTTTACTGGAAGCATAAAATGGTTAGATACGTTGTTGATTGCTATTAAGAATAGCAGGGGGCTTAATACAGATCCTTAAGGGATACCATTTTCCAGTGATTTCTTAGTTGACATGACACCGTTTGTTTTAACTTTTATACTTCTGTTCTCCAGGAAGTTTTTGGCGAAGGCTAGGAATTTACCATCTATTTTCCAACTCTTCATTGTTTTTAAGATGTGATATGTCCACGTGGTGTCAAATGCTTTTGTGATGTCAAAGAAAATTGCTATTAATTTTTGTTTATGTATAAAAGCTTCGTGTATTTCAGATTCTAATGCTATAATGTTATCTATTGTAGACCGTTCTGATCGATACCCACTTTGGATGGATGTAAGGAGATTTTTCTTTTCTAAGTACCATTTTAATCTTTTGCTTAGAATTTTTTCCATTATTTTACAGATGCTACAGGTAAGAGATATTGGTCGATACGAAGAAGATAAGTTTTTTGGTTTATTGTCTTTTAAAAATGGTATTATAATTGCTTCGCGCCAGAGAGATGGAAATTTATGGGTCGAATAAATTTTGTTGTAGATCTCTACTAAAGTAACCTTCGCGCTTATAGGTAGTTTTTCTATGAAAATTGGTGGTATGTCATCAGGTCCAGGTGAGGTATTTTTGAGGTTATTAAGACTTTCATTTAATTCATCAAGTGTTATGGAAGTGTTTAGTGGATCAGCAGTATCTTCTATATTAATTTTTGATGCTTCTGTTCTTTCTTTGTGTTCTAAGAAATTTGGGTGGTACTGCTGATTGCTTGAATACAACTGATAGTGTTCTACTAAAATTTCTGAGATTTCGTGTTTGTCTGAAGTTGTTAGATCATTTGTAGTGATTGTGTCAATATGGTTAAATGTTTTTGAACCTTTTATTTTCCTTATTTTTTGCCATATATCCCTTATGGGCGTAGACGAGTCAATTGACGACACGTAATTGGTCCAGCTCTCTTTTTTTGCTTGTTTTATTAAAAATCTAGATCTGGCCCTTAAAGATCTAAAATTGTTTAAGTTATTAGGTGTGTTAAACTTTTTGTATAGATTAAAAGCATGTTTTGTTTGCTTTAAAGCGGATGCGATTTCAGTGTTCCATCAAGGAAGAGGAGCTTTTGTGATATTTTTGGTTTTTCCTATAGAATCTCTGGCTGCGTCTAAAATTATACCATTGAAAGATAATAGAGTAGTGTCTATATTATCTGATATAACGAGATTTGGTATACGTATGCTTACTAAGTTCGAGTATTTTTCCCAATCGGCTGACTTTAATTTCCAAGTTTCATATGGTGTTGTACAGGTTTTTTCATCTTTGTCATGAGTAATTATTATCGGAAAATGATCACTGTCGTATAGGTGGTCCAATGTATTCCACTGTAAAAATGGAGCTAAAGTTGAATCACTGATAGATAAGTCTATGGAGGAAAAAGTGCCATTATGTGCATTGAATCTAGTAGGTGCTCCTGTGTTTAATAAAACTAGTTTTATGTTATTAATTGCTTCTAATAATATTCGTCCATTTTTATCTGTTCTTTGTGATCCCCATGCGATGTTATGACAGTTTGTGTCACCCAAAATTAATTTTGGAGATGGAATTTGTTTAATTACATTTTGAAGTTCTAATAGAGTAGTTTCGTCAGGATGTGGTAAATATACGTTGCATATGTTGATTTTAAAATGATGTATTACCGAAACTGCTACTGCTTCCAGATTTGTGTTTAACGGAATTTCTTGGGATTGGATGGTTGAATGTACAAAAATTCCGACTCCACCACTGGATATTTGCTGTACTGCTCGATTTTTTGTATAGGGCATATAATTTTTTAGTTTTGCTTGATTGTTGGAAAGACGAGTTTCTTGAAGACATATTATTAGTGGTGACAGTTCATTGATTAGCATTTTAATGTTTTCAATGTGGCTATAATAGCCATTCAAGTTCCATTGAAGAATGAATATAATTGGACTATTGAGATAAATCGTAGTCGCTTTCTTCAGTGAGGGAAGATTCATTTGTTGGATTTATTTTCTTTATAATTCTTGTGATATTATTTTTCATGCGTCTATCATTTAATTTTGAGTGAACCATTTTTAATAAGGTGTATAAGCCGTCAAAATCTTCTGTATAGTTTTTAGCTGTGACTTCAGGAAATTTTGATCCTATTGCGTTTATCACGAAGTCGCATAATTCAGAGAAATTTAGCGTATATGAAGGAGATGCTGTCATTAAAATGTTTTCAATTGGTTTTAATGTGGCTTCGACATCTAAAGCCTTTTTCTTTTTTTTGTGTGCGGATTTTTTTGGAGTTATGAAAGTTTCGTTTAGGTTTTTAGTTTCTGAGATTTCAGGAGAGGTTGAAATTTGCCTTTTTGCTTGATTGGTTGTTTTACTATTATTGCTGTTAGCTTTAGTTGAAGGTATGCTGTGTACTATAAGCGAATCATTTGTCGTTGGGATATCTGCAGAAATAGGGTTGAAACAGTTGGTTGTATCATCTGAAATATTTGTTGCTGAATTATTCTGATTTATTTCCATGAGTTCGAGTTCTGAGGTATAAGGATCTTTAAGTGTTTCTGTACCAGTTGATGTTGATGTGCAGTTTTCTTCTTTGTGGCCAGTAGTATTACATCTAGAGCATCTTAAACCATCTAGGGATAGGAAGATTCTGTAAGGAGTGTTGTCATAGGTTATTAAGATTGTATTTGGTATTGGTTTGGTGATTATCGGAGAGACAAATATTTGCCGCCTAAAGCTTAAGACTTGACTATACTCAGACTCGGGCATGCCAACTTTTAAAAACGTTAATTTGGATACTGCAGTTATTTCTAGTTGTTTCAGTTCTTCTTCTAAAATACTGTTCGGAATGCTGGGGCAGATGTTTGATATTACTAGTCTCCTTGCTGGCGTAATAAGTCTTCGAATTTCTATCTCATTGCCTTGGATGAGTACTGTTTTATGGTTGTTTAGTAAGGTATCTACTATGCTAGTATTGTTCAAGTAAATACAAACTCTGTTGTTAGGTATTCGTGATGCAAAGATAACATTTTTTGGTGTGAGTAGAGACCCTATGGCTACTATGTATTCATGTATTTTAATACCTTGGATAGCTGACAGAATAATGGCTTGTTCTTTTGAAGGAAAATTGAAGTTGCTTACTGCATTGGAGTATGTCGATGTTGATGATGTAGTAGGTATACTAATATTTTCAGAATTATCCATTTTTAATTTTTGTTTTCTTCATTTGATAAAATTTTTCTAGAGCCGGTCTTGTATCGGCTAATTAGTTCGACTTGTGGAAGTTGCCAAAAAACCAGAGACTGGATTAATTGATGTGTTGTATTGAATTATGGGTTATGTATAATATTTAATAATATTGAATTTGTATTAAATTGGTAATGTACTCACAGTTTATTTTTTGTGTGAAGAAACTTTGTTGTTTAAATACTCTATTTAGCTAACAATATTTTACGCAAAATGCCCAGGCATTTTATAGTCCCGACGCCACAAGGAAGTCACAAAAAAAAAAAAAAAAAAAGTGTTTTCTGATTAAATAACGTAAATTCATATTGATACATTCATACTTTTCATTAAACCGTTTAACGTAAATTTACCTTATATAGCAAATATAGAAGGGGCCCGCCAGACCTTCTATATACCGCTCCGCGGACTAGGCCCTTAAGGCAGATCGAAATGAAAGATCTACTCGCGAAATCCGAGCACTGAGGTCATGTGCGGCATGCATGGGCTTGGTGGCCGGACCCCTCTCGGGTGCTCGGCCGGCGAGGAGAACAAAATTTATTTTGCCAAATCGGCGGCTGAGTGACCGAGCACACACTCTTTTCCGGACATAGAGTCATCAGCTCAGGCTGATGGCTCTATGGTCGGAACACACGCTCTTTTTTCTTTTTTTTAGGGACTCAAGTCCCGACGTAAAGCTAGAGTAAAATCAATTGAGTCAGTAAAGTAAATAGGGAGAAAAGCCTAGATGTGGCTACCCCTACAGTTAGGTGGCATAACCACATTCACTAAAAACCGAGGATGTCCTATTACCCAGGGCATCTTAAGTAAATTTCAGATCATAAGCCTCCTCACGTAAGTCACACGATGAGGAGGGGTGGTGGAAAAGCCTGGGGGTCAGATAGGTACCACTTCGACTAGCGAGGTGTGACCGGTTTGATCTTCGGACATGTGGATCCCATTCTTACATTGGTATACACATGTTCCTAGGGGCAGGGTTGATCACTGCGTGTGTGTGTGTGTGTTTCGTTTAGGTTTTTAGTTTCTGAGATTTCAGGAGAGGTTGAAATTTGCCTTTTTGCTTGATTGGTTGTTTTACTATTATTGCTGTTAGCTTTAGTTGAAGGTATGCTGTGTACTATAAGCGAATCATTTGTCGTTGGGATATCTGCAGAAATAGGGTTGAAACAGTTGGTTGTATCATCTGAAATATTTGTTGCTGAATTATTCTGATTTATTTCCATGAGTTCGAGTTCTGAGGTATAAGGATCTTTAAGTGTTTCTGTACCAGTTGATGTTGATGTGCAGTTTTCTTCTTTGTGGCCAGTAGTATTACATCTAGAGCAATTTAAACCATCTAGGGATAGGAAGATTCTGTAAGGAGTGTTGTCATAGGTTATTAAGATTGTATTTGGAATTGGTTTGGTGATTATCGGAGAGACAAATATTTGCCGCCTAAAGCTTAAGACATGACTATACTCAGACTCGGGCATGCCAACTTTTAAAAACGTTAATTTGGATACTGCAGTTATTTCTAGTTGTTTCAGTTCTTCTTCTAAAATACTGTTCGGAATGCTGGGGCAGATGTTTGATATTACTAGTCTCCTTGCTGGCGTAATAAGTCTTCGAATTTCTATCTCATTGCCTTGGATGAGTACTGTTTTATGGTTGTTTAGTAAGGTATCTACTATGCCAGTATTGTTCAAGTAAATACAAACTCTGTTGTTAGCTATTCGTGATGCAAAGATAACATTTTTTGGTGTGAGTAGAGACCCTATGGCTACTATGTATTCATGTATTTTAATACCTTGGATAGCTGACAGAATAATGGCTTGTTCTTTTGAAGGAAAATTGAAGTTGCTTACAGCATTGGAGTATGTCGATGTTGATGATGTAGTAGGTATACTAATATTTTCAGAATTATCCATTTTTAATTTTTGTTTTCTTCATTTGATAAAATTTTTCTAGAGCCGGTCTTGTATCGGCTAATTAGTTCGACTTGTGGAAGTTGCCAAAAAACCAGAGACTGGATTAATTAATGTGTTGTATTGAATTATGGGTTATGTATAATATTTAATAATATTGAATTTGTATTAAATTGGTAATGTACTCACAGTTTATTTTTTGTGTGAAGAAACTTTGTTGTTTAAATACTCTATTTAGCTAACAATATTTTACCTCTCTTGATTATAAACCACTGAAAAGTTAGTTTTAGTAAGAGCTGATTTTAATCGGCACTTTATCAACTAAACGCAGGGTTGGAATCTCGAATTAAACTTTAAAATGTGGAGAAACTTTAAAATGTGTTACCACACTTTGACAGTTATTTGACACTCGACATTTTTTTAATTTAATATTTAATTAGTTGTTATTTCATTTTAATAAACGAATAGCAGAACATAAAAGGGCTTTCAATAATAGAAAAACAGATTCTACATACGCACTCTACCTTCTAGATCATAATCATTCTTTTAATGACGAATTTAAAATTCTTCACATTCAAAATAAATGCCTTAAACTATCTTTGTTAGAATCTACGGAAATTAACAAATTAAAAAACACAGATATAATTCTGAATGACCAACTTGAGACAAACAGTTCTCCCTTCCTTGACCTATTTCATTAAAACTTCAACTTTATGCTGTCAGTGTTTGACAGAGGTCACTGTCAATGCCATATTAATTTCTATTGTTTTTGTTAACATTATGTGTACAATTTATGTTGATTAAAACCTTATATCCTAGGTTTTGCTTTATCATTTCAATTCGATCAACATAAAAGAAGAAGTCTCTAAGACCCGAGAGGTTCAACGGGGATCCATCTGTGAAATCAACAGCAAAAAAATGGGACGTTTGGAAAAGAACTTTTATGAACTTTTTACCTGACCAACAAAAATTATTTACATAAAATAATGTGGTGGTGGCATAACTGCATGTGTATATTTCAACGAATTTCGTTTGGCTGATCGCAATGCTAAAACAAAATGAATTTAGGACTAAATTTTTACTTATGTAGTCAATATAACTTATGTATGAACGGTGATGGTTAACAGAGGTGACGGTTAATAGAGAGTCGGATAATCGAGGTTCCAGTGTAATTGAATTTTGTGGGCCAATTTCAGTAAATGTAATTTTTGCATGTTGCCAACTTAATGGATTGGGAGTAGCAAATAACATAACGTTACGTTACTTAGATAATACTTTTCGCTTTAGCAAACGGTATAATATATGGACAAAATTGTGATCAAGAAAAAACAAGAACCTGTTGTCCGTTCACATTCTTCACAACCAAGCACAAGCAAAATTGATGTACAACGACAAGTTTTACATGAATCTGACTCCGACTCAATTCCCGATTCTGTATGTTTGGGAAAATAAGTATTTATTCACATATTCTACATTCAATATTTTTATTACTGGATTATAATATGATCTTATTTAATTATATATTCTAATTACTTATTTACTCTAAAAGATTACAGTTTATTATTTTCGTCCATTTAGTAAACTCTCAGTGTCAAAATGACTAACACATGGTAATCTGTTTTTAAGTTTAAAGAATCACTTGTTAGAATATCAAATTTCTGCGTAATTGTGAACTGTGGCCACCCCTTAGAATTTTTAGGTACGGATTCTTACGGATCCTTACAAATGCTAACAAAGAGATCGAAACGAGACATCGGTTTGTAAACGTCTCCAGTTTATCGAAGACGCGTACCGACCTTTTGCGCCGCGGCGCAGGCGTTCATTTTTTACCGCCAAGGGACTCAGCCACTATTTTACTCTTCTAGATACAATTAATATAACATACTTAAACGGTAAGTGTTTTTCTTTGTACAAATAACATTATTTAGTTACGCCAGGTATTTTCATGATTTTTTAATTAATTGCTAATTTATTCACAATCAAAATATTGCATTTTTTCGTTATTATTTACACGTTTTCGTTTTATTTTACACAACACACTGTGCCCGATAGAAATTTGGGTAAATATTTAACCGAAATAAAAAAAAGATGCTATACGAGCATATATATAAAGCAGAGTGGGTTAATCATAAAGATCTCCGAAAATGGATGAAACCAAGCTCGCAAGGGGTTCACTATTTTAATGGTGAAATTTGTAACAGCTGCTGTTAGAAAACAAAGTTGTATCAGAAAATATATCAACAACATGAGCAATGCGAGCAAAAGTGTTTACTGTTGCCTCTGATAAAATTATAAAACAAACAAATTAGAATTTCTAAAATGTCTTGTGACCGAACAAAATGTTCTGCAATCATCAATATTGTTTTAGAAAAGACAATTTTTACATACCTTTTTTCTCAGCTAAAACTAAAACTTTCATGTCAAGATAAAGATGAATTTTTAGGGCTCATGTTAGTTGAGACAGCCACTGCGCAAAATTTGTATAATATTATAATAACTTTTTTAAAGAAAATAATATTTTCTATAAAAATAATTTAGTAGGATTTGCTTCCGATGAAGCAAATGCGATGATAGGGGCGCATAATTCGCTGAAAACTCTTTTAGTTAATGACCTCCCTGATCTATACATCATGAAATGTATTTGCCATTCTTTAGCCCTGTGTACCTCTTATGCATGTGGAACATTACCGAATGATACCGAGAAGCTAATTAGAAAGAAGCATTTAATCATATATGTATAATAATAATAGTTTCAAAAAGCAATCAGAATTCAAAAAATTGCAATCCTTTCTTAATATTAACCCCATAAGCTGTTGCAAGCTGCACAGACTAGATGGTTGTCATTGTTTGCTGCTATTTCTAGAATCCTTGAACATTATTGTGTTCTTTGGCATTAGTTTAGAATCGAAGCCTTTGATCAAGTATCAGGAGCAAATGCAATCAACGATATGCTAAACAATCAATTAAAAAAAACTATCTTCTCTTTGTTGAATAAAGTTTACCAACTTTTACAAATATAAATTTAGAATTTCAATCTGAAACTCCAAAAATGTACAAATTCTACCCCCGAATGTTTAGTGTCTGTAAATTTTTATTAAGTTTTTTTATAAAACCAGATTTAGAAAATATCAAGTACCGTGAACCACAAAACTTTCTTCTGCTTAATGAAATTTACTTTACTACATAAAGAAGAAATTTACTACATAAAGAAATCGGAGGAAGAAACCTAGAAGCTTCAAGAAACTTTTATAAAAATAAACTAATTCGATGAGGTACGGTAAGCATGTTTCATGTTAATTTGTGTATTTCAAATTAAACAATGATTTTCTTGAGGATCAAAATTTATATGACCTCATATGTTTTTCGGACCACTGGCAAAGTGAAGAAAATTTAAAATTAATTAGCATCTCCAGCTTTTCATTAGCTAATTTCTTTTTGTAGGGTGAAAAAGAAACAAGGTAAAGTTGCAATTTATGTAAAAGGAAATATTATGTATTCTTCTCTTAATCATTATTAATGATGAAAATATTTTGTATTCTCCTCATAATCTGAATAAACATAATGTAGAGCAAACTTCAGAGTTTTGTGTAATTTATGTACCTTCAATAAAAACCAATATTTTAACTGTATACAGATCGGGTAAGTGTGACTTTGACTTGTTTTTGGTGAATTTTGAGAATGTCATAACGTCCTTTGCTTAGTAAAGCAGACAAACTGGTCATACTTGGTGATTTTAATATAAATTTTAAAATCGAATCTGACCCTTCTTTTGATATTCAAAATCTATTAACATCTTTTGGTCTAAAAGTAACTATAAACGATTATACTAGAATCACATCCCAGTCCAGTACTAGTGAAAGTATCTACAGAGTGGGCGTATTTGAACCTTGTTTTTCTGACCATTGAGCTCATTTTTTTATTTATTAACTCTGAGCATAAAGTTGTTAACAATAATCAAACATTTCGAAGGTTTATTACTTCTTCTGGTTTACAGCAGCTTAAACCTGTGCTAGTTAGTACAAAGATAGATTTTTTTCTATGATATTAATAATGATCCTGCTTTTTTGACAGACTTTCTTACCGAAACTTATTAAAGCATTTTCCACTAAAAAAAGTACGACAAACTGTTGAAAAAACACCCGTGCAATGGTTTAATTAATGAAATTAAACTCATTGCAGATGCCACTAAGGATCTCGATTTGTTTAAAGTATGTAAACAACAAAAATTTGAATATAATAGGCAATTACAAATTGCTAAAAAGTCAGCTTACTGTGATTTTATTACTAATTCCAAGAATAAACCTAGATACTGCTGGAAAATAGTAAATTTCGAAAGAAACAACACAAGATCCAGTTCAGTACAACCTGATCTACCTCCAGACGAAATAAATAAATTTTCCTTTTTCGAAAGTATCCTTCTCCGAGCAAGTCCTTTTGTAGGCCCGTTGTGGAAAAAGAGGTATCTCAAATAATAAAGTCTCTTGGTAATTCTAATTGTAGAGACGTTCACGAAATTAATAGCAAAATTAAAAAAAAATAACTTACCAAATAGTTTTAACACTTTTCACTCATCTTGTTTAATTATATAAAGTGGTGTATTTCCAGAAGTACTAAAATACTCAAAAGTACTACCAATCAACAAAAAGGTGATTCCTTAAAGACTGACAATTACAGACCTATTAGCATTGTTTCCACTTTTGGGAAACTGGTTGAAAAGTTTATCAAACAACAATTTTATTCCTATTTTGAGTCAAATAATTACTTTAGCAACTCACAATATGGATTCAGAAGTGCTCGTTCTACTACCAACACGGTATTTAATGTTGTGAGCGAGGTGATTGAGGGACTTGGAGCGGCAATCGCATAACAATTTCTCTTTACGACTTGTCGATGGCTTTGACTGCGTTTGATTGTTTGACACTTGGCACCTAACATACTTTCACTATAAAACTGTTAAAAATAAATGAAGAAATAATGTAGAAAAACCTGAACTCATAGTATAATATTGGACTACTTTAAAGGTAATTATTTTTTCTTTCATGATAATGTACCATTTCATCTATCTAAAACTGTATAGAAAAGAGTTATAGAACAATTTTTGCGAAAAAATGCGTGTGACTGAAGTTGAAAAAAGTTGATTTTGCATTTTAAACATATCCCGTGAAAATGTGTAGCGTGTATCAACATGGCGTTTTTTAAAACACAACCCTAATTTGTTAAATTCTTGGCTGTTAAATTTTATTTAAAGTTGCTTTGATATACGAACGTGTCACAAAATAATTAATATCTACATTTTGGTGATTGTCAGATGAAAACGCAAATGATTCTTTGATGTACTCTTTCTGGTGTGGTGACTGGGGCCAATGACTGCACCAGTTACCTACATGTTAACATTTTTTGGTTCTGAACATCAAATTATTTTACCCGACTTATTTTTAAATGTAGCTGTAGTTGCTCAAATGAAAACCTTATTCAGTACTTTATCATTCATTACAACGAAATATTATGTAATTCCAGACTTGCTACCGTAAACAAAGAAACAACGAAACCAGATACAGCAAAATCCTAGATATAGCTATATCCAGATTTAACAAAATATTCAAGATTTTGTTAAATCTGGAATAAAAAATTAGCATAAAGTGATTGATGGCAAAAGTTATGGATTAAATACTCATTCGCAACATTTATTAAC
The DNA here is from genome assembly GCF_040954645.1 of Diabrotica undecimpunctata. Lineage (NCBI taxonomy): Eukaryota > Metazoa > Arthropoda > Insecta > Coleoptera > Chrysomelidae > Diabrotica > Diabrotica undecimpunctata. The sequence continues at coordinate 15,789,528 of NC_092813.1, forward strand.
AATTAAATGATATATTTATGTTATATTTTTTCTCAACTCTCCTTACAATTTATATCTTTCTTTTATATTTATCCTAGATCTAAAATTTTTCTAACGTCCCTTGAAAACTCTTAAAATTTATAACATTTAATAATAAACAAACAGTTAGCTTTAAAAAAATACACAATACTAAAATTATCACAGTTTATGATATTTCATTAAATTAAAAAACAAAAAAGATTGCCAACAATATAATTCGAACCCACTCTTGACTGTTGAAATGTTGAGCGTTGTGATGTGAGCGCGTTGGTGCTTATCTTATAAACCGTCGACACTGTTTTCATTCGGTTTAGTACATAATATATCACGTAATGTTTACATTCATCGTTGGTACTGATATCAAGGGATAATAATAATTATTACGCTTAGTAACTAGTTATAGGAAAACATCTGTAAAAATATATACACACCCTCTGGTATCAATGTGACCAATTTGTTTTTTTTTGTATATATATATATATATATATATATATATATATATATATATATATATATATATATATTGTTATGGATCAGTTTATCGATCAGAAATAGAATAAGGAGTTTTTTTTTATTATTTTAATATACCGCGGGCATACAAGTTAAAATACAACCCTGTACTTATTTGTAATCGTTAGGATAAGAAAAGACATTGTTTCCGTGACGGACTAGTTTTTCCTTGAAGGACTAAGTGAATAGTGAAAGGACAATGGAATTCGTGTAATTATATATTTAAAGAATAAACTTTGTAATTGTATTGTGCGGTGGACATTTTTCGAAAGTAAATAAGAATTAGATTTAGATATGAGATAACAAGAATTTGGAAGCTTATTTCGGTTGAAAAAGGCAAAATTGTTAATGGTTTCTGAAAAGTAATTTGAGTGAAATTAGTTTATTTGTTTTAAATATTATGTTGGAAATTTTCTAAATCGAAAATTAGTGGGAAAGATGAATGCTTATGATTGGTTACAAAGGAATGATGGGGGATGAGAGAGTTTGAGAAGGTTGTCTGGGAAGATTGAAAAGAGTATTATGTTACCGGCAGACCAGAAGAGAAGACGTGTTTTTTTTTGTAGTCAATCGGAGTAAGAGTGTTTTTCGTTCAATTCAACAGGCTTTCATCCATATGAATTGGTAAGTTTTAAACTTTATTATATTAGAAAGACATTTACACAATCAATCTGTATCTAACCCCAAATTATGATTTTTAGGGCACAAATACTTTCCATATGTACAAAATCATCAAGTATGATGTCAAATTGATTCATAACAAAGAAATCTACCATCTATCTATGAAATGGATCTATCAGTAAGCTGTTAGTGTTGTTATTATTAGTGTTAAAAGTATAGAAAACATTATTCATTCTCTTCATAATATTTAAAAATGTCATTGATATGAAACATGCCTCTTAGTCTATTCTCTGCATCTATCAACACATAACTATTTAGTCCATTCTGATTTTCAATTCTGTATGGACCTTCAAACATTGGTTGTAATTTCTTACAACGGTTTTCTCCAGCATTACTCTTTCTAAGTGAACGAATTAACACTTGGTCTCCTTTTTGAAATGTGATTGTTTTTTTTATTTTTTGATTTTGTCTTCTGATATATTTTTCAGCTTTCCTCCTAATTCGGTTATTCACTTTCTGCATTACTTGTTCTAACATATCCTGATTATATTCACTAATCCATTTTCTGTTTCCTATATGGCCAAACATTAAATATTCTGGTACTTCCTCTGTTTTTAAATTATGTGTATTATTTAAAAAATATTCTACTTGTGGTATATGTTGCTGCCATGTTTGATGTTGATTCTGGCATACTATCCTTAAATATTTTATAACTTCTTTAATATATCTTTCTGCAGGATTTGCCTGAGGATGTCTGATACTTGTAAAATGAATGTCGATTCCCTTTTTCTCACAAAATGCCCGAAATTTTTGGTTGTTAAAATATGTAGCATTATCTATTATGCAATTTCTCAATGGTCCTATTTCTTCGAAAAATTGATTAATATATAATTTCAATGTTTTAACATTTGTTCTGGAGCAGGGATATAGTTTAATAAATTTTGTATATAAATCCACTATCACTAGTATATGCTTTTTTCCTGTTGGACTTGGAACTAAATTTGAGATGAAATCCATGAAAACTGTATTTAGTTTTTCATATACAACATTAGATCTATATGTGTTCTGGTTTTTGAAATTCTTTTCTTTGTTTATTTGACATATTTGGCATTGGTTAGTAACTTCTTTTGCTATACTTATGTCATTCTTTGCAAAATAATTGTCCCTAAATAGCATCCATAGCTTTCTTGAACCAATATGCATATAATTGTTATGTAAATTTTTCAATATTTTCCTTGCCAAAGTTCTACTTATTACATATACTTCTATGCCATTTATTATTTTATAATATACCCCATCTTTCCTAAGGACTTTTTGTTTTTCACTTAAATTGATCTGATCTCTTATAATTTCTTCTTTAGAATATAATCCAGTGCTTTCTACTAACTGATTTAATCCAATTTTTATTGTTCGCTGCCCTTTTTGTGATGTATTTTCTAACCTTGATAAAGCATCTGCCACTATGTTGAATTTTCCAGAAATGTATTTGATTTCAAAGGAGTATTCACTAAGTATTAGACTCCACCGATGTATTCTACTGTTTCCATATTTGTTATTTAATATAGATGTTAAAGCTTGGTGATCTGTTTCTATAGCAAATTTCATTACCCAACAAATAAAATCTTAATTTTGTGACACAGTGTATGATACTTGCTAGTTCTAATTCTGAAACTGAGTAACCCTTTTCATGTGGCTTTGTAATTCTTGAAATGAATTGTATTGGTTATTCGACCCCATTATGTATTTGTAATAATACCCCTGATAATCTCTCTATGTATGCATCTGTTCTTAATATGAATGGTTTTATGTAGTCAGGATGGTATATTTTTAAATTTGACAGAAAAATATTTTTGATTTCTTGGAATGCTAGTTCTCTTCTCTGATCCCATCTCCATTTTACACCTTTCCTCATCAGTTCAAGTAATGGAATTTCTTTTATACTTAGATCTGGTATCATCCTTTTATAATAATTAATTATTCCAATAAATCCTCTTAAAGTTCTTAAATTGTCTGGTGTTTTATATTCCTGAATGACTTGTGTCCGTTCTGGATCCATTTCGATTCCCTTAGTGTTAAGTTTATAACCTAGATATATTACTTCTTTTTGAAAAAATGTACATTTTTCTTGATTTATTTTTAGTCCAACTTTGTCTAATCTGTTGATTATAATTTTTAGGTGTTTCTCATGATCTTCAGCCGTTTTAGAAAAAATTAATATACATTAATGTAGTGAATTACAAAATGTTCATATTGATCCAAAATATCATGAAGATATCTACATAGAGCACTGCAAGTTGATTGAAGTCCAAATAGTACTACTTTGAATTGATATAGTACTCTATCTATCTAAAATCCTGTATACTGTCTACTTTTTCGTTCTAGAGGTATTAACCAAAAGCTATGCTGTAAATCGATTTTAGTGAAAAATGACATTCCTTTAATTCTTCCTAGTATTCCATCTATACTCATTGGTGCTTCAAATTGCTTTTCAGTGATCTTGTTAATATTCCTTGCATTCAAACATAACCTGATTTCACCTGATCTTTTACGTACTAGTACTATAGGGTTTATGAAACGTGTATCTGCCTTCTCAGTGATTCCATCTTCTAACATATTATTAATCGTTCTGTTTACTTCTTCTCTGTATTTATATGGTATTGGGTATGATTCTGTTTTAAAATCTTTTTCTTCTTTAACTTTTATACTATGGATATAATTTTGTGCAATTCTATTTTCTTTATTGACAAGTCCCTTGTGTTGCTGCAATATGGAAACGACTATTGATTTATATTCTTCAGGGCAATTTAAAACTTTTATCATATCTTCTTCTTTACAAATAAAATTCTTCATTATGTACTCATTATTCCTTGCTTCCAATTTTACGCACTCCACCTCGTAGGCATCCATCTGCTTAAAATTTCCATTCCTTAAATATTCACTACAATTAATCTTTACATTCTTTTGGGACATTTCCCTATCATCAAAATACATTTCTTTTTCATAAACATCATTATTTTCTTTTAATAATATCCTATCAACTCTTATTCCTTCCTCCACCTCATCTTTCTGCATAAATTTAATTATTTTCCCTTCCAAAGTTACCATTTTTTCTTTAAAATCTATCTTTACTTTCTTCTTTTCCAATTCATCATTTCCCATTAATATATCAACACATAAATCCTTGACAATAAATCCTTGCATATTAATTTCTTTATTAAGAATATTAATTTTAAAATTGGCTAGTTTATTAATTTCACCCAACTTCTTATTATTTGCACCAACAATTTTAATTTTTGGAATCTTTATTATATCTGATAGTTTTAATGTATTAAAAATAAAATTCTCCGAGACTAAAGTACTTTCTGAACCAGTATCTATCGTAATCTTAATCATTTTATTTTTGGCCAAAGCATTTATATAAATTAAATTAATAGATTCAATAATTTTATCTTCATCTAAAGAAATAAATTCAGAAGGTTTTTCATAATAGCAATGGCCTAACTTGTAATTCAGAAAGTGTACTGAACAAAATTTTGATTATTCGAATTGTCAGATTGTATCTGACCAATTGGATCTGATGTCCTATATCTTTCCCTACTATGACTTCTACTCACATTTTCTTGCCTTGTACTATTTCGTTCCCTGTCTTCGCAGCTTCTATTTCTTCGTACACAATTTACCTGTCTGTTGTAATTAGGTCGTTCTCTATTTCTTCTATTGTTAAAATTTTGTCTATTATTATTTGTATTATTATTAAAATTATAACTAGTATAGTTATTAGGATTCTGTCTATTTTGATTATTGTTATTATTGTTAAAATTTTGTAAATTATCACCATATCTAGTATTATTGTATGATTGTCTATATTGTTGATAATTATTCTTATTATATTGAAAGTTATATTTGTTTTTTCTGTTATTATTATTTATCCTAATATCATTGTTATCATTATTACTTGCCATATTACCTCTTTGTATTCTTTGAATAAAATTAATAAAACTCTCTATTGTTTGAATATTTTGTACAGTTACTGTTTGCACAACATCAGCATCAAAATGTCTAGATACATTTAAGACTGTTTCATCCTCTCTAAGTGGTGGTTCTAAATATTTTGCAACTGTTATCAGTTTCAATGCATAATCTACCATATTTGATTTTAAATTGTGATTATACTTTCCAAAATATAGAATTTCTCTAAATTTGGCTTGCTCTAATTCACCCCAATAATAATTTAAAAATTTATTTTCAAATGTTTGAAAATTATCTAAATCATTTTCAATACTAGCAAACCAAGTTGCTGCATTGTCATTTAATGTCATTCTTATATAATCTTTAATATCATTAATATTATTCACTAATCTTAATTTATGTTTTAAACTATTTATGTATACTCTAGGATGCAAATTTTTTATATTACCAGAGAATTTAATCCCAGTCTCATTAGTTAAATTTAAGTAAGGTCTCCCTATGTCTCTCATTTGTGAAATATCATCTATTCTCTGTTCCACATTTCTTATTTGATTACTATTTATTTGGATATTTTGTTGTATATCGTCTAATTTTTCTTCTGTGTTTCTCCTGTCTTCGTTAATTTTTACTTCTAAGTTACATTTCTGCAACTCTATTTTCTGTTCTATATCTATCTTATTATCTTGAATAATCCTCTTTACTTCTGTCCTCTCATTGTCTATGATTTTCTTGTAGTCATTCCGTATATTTTTTATTTCATTTGCTACTTTTTTCTCTGCAGTTTCAAGTTTTTTATCCATTTGTTTTTCTATTTGTTTTACAATTTTATTATTATTATCTTCTATTTTCTTTTCTAATTTTCTATAATTCTCTTCCAATTTCTGTTCCATTTTTTTCATGTCTTCTTTGACTTCTTTTGAATTCTGTTCCAATTTTTTTATGTCTTCTTTGACTTCTTTTGAATCCTTTTCCAATTTTTTCATGTCTTCTTTGATTTCTTTTGAATTCTCTTTCATTTTCTGTTCCATTTTTTTCAGGTCTTCTTTGATTTCTTTTAAATTCTCCTCCATTGTCTTGTTCATCTGCATCATTAATGACATCAAAGCTGCCATATTGACATTTTCCTCTCTTTCTGGATTCATTTATGCAGTATCTTGTGGAACTTGAACTAAACTCTCCTCTTGTATAGGTTGTGTTTCTACTTCCACATCTTCTTCATTCTTTTTGCTTCTTGTACCTTTCTTTCCTTAAGACATTTTGAGACTTTACTTGTTCAAATATAATTAAAATAAAATCTATAATTTTTCTTTCTAATGATAATTAATTTAATTATATGAGAGCACTTATCTTTCCAAACTAATTCTTTTAAATAGAGAGCCACCGCGGTGGGCGCCAAATTGTTATGATGTTTTATTTGTGGATGATGAGCAATGAGTGTTTTTTAATAATATATATATAGGGTTTTTATCGCGGTTCTCAAAGAATTAGTTTGTAAGCATTTTTTTAAATTATCTTTATTATATCTATTATGAAACACACATATATATCTAACATAACCAATGCAAAATTTAAAATAAACTATCTTTAAATTGAAATTCTTATGAAACTAATTAAATTCTATAGACAATGTAAAATTTAAACAAACTATCTTTAAAATTGAAATTCTTACGACACTAACTAAATTATATTAACAAAATGTTGTACCTTTCTGTCACTGAATGCCTAAATGAAAATGTTTTCCAAAATAAAGATTTTAATCACCACTCAATGTCTTCGTTCTCAGCTTCGGTTATCCTTGTTTTTGTGAAATTACTTTTTCCAATTATCAGCTTCCACCAATTTAAAATATTTTTCTTTTTAACTGCATTTATATGTATTCTTCTTTTTAATATACCAATATCCAATCACCAAATAAATTATATAATTTTAATTTTCAATTAATACTCTGTTCCATTATCCAATCACCATAACATAATTTTTAATCTTCAATAATATTATCTTTATACTGTTTCTTAATCTTCATTGAACTTATTATATTGAACATCTGGTCCTTCTGACTGACTATCTTCACTAACTAAATGTGTCTATCTTCTAACTAACTTTCTTACTAATTGACTGGCCTCATAGTAACTGTAACTCATAACTCTGAATCCAAATCACCGAGTATTTATATCTTTTTCCATGTTCCAGAATCATCTGGCAAGAAATCATGTTCGATTTGTTCCATCTCCTACATGTCTGAATTTTCTGGAACAATCCATTTCGCAAACAAGGCCATCTTCGGTGATCTAGAGAATTCCTTACTTTTCTATCGAGAATTTTATCGACATTTAGGCTTTTCAGGTCAGAATATAAACCTAAATCATTAACTTAAACACTCCAATTTAATAAACTACACATTTTAAACTAGCATATTATTATAACCCCACTTTATATTCCTAAATTCTTATTCAAATGTCATTTAAATGTATAGTTGGTTGTCTATGCACATGGCTCACTTAAATATATTTACAATATTATAATTATAAAAAAAATACTTTTTACACTTATTATATGCTAATTTCTTAAAAATGCCCACACATAAATAATTTTTATAAAATTCTCTAGTACATAACTTATTAAAATAACCAAATACTTTTTATATCTAATATTATCTAGTATATAACTTATAAATTAATTTTTTAAACACTATTTTTCCTCCTCCTACGTTCAATATCATTTCAATATATATATATATATATATATATATATATATATATATATATATATATATATATATATATATATATATATATGTACTTAGTAACACCCATAAAAATCTCAGCTTCTCAGAGCAGAGCATTCAGTAAATGGAAACCCACATTTACCAGCAGAAACCCAACTACTCAAACGAGAGTACTTAAATGTTATATGTGGTCTATTTTCTATAAATCAAGTTAACCGAAATTATTAGATCTACAGTGTCAATCGCAAAAATTTCTTTATGAGGTCCTCTTGACACTATGCTAATTTCAGTGCTATTAAATCTTAGTTAGTTGCGCAAGTCGATTTAGTATGAAAAATGTGTGTTTGTGTTTGTAACTGTCTTAGTTTTAATTTGCACGTAGGCATGCGTTCTACCTATTTTGTATTGATATTGATCACGTAACAAAGAAGTTTGTTTCATGATTAGAGTAAACAAAACACACAGGTAAATAATGATTGTGAATAAGAAGCGACAATTATGTGCATTAGCTTTAATTATCGATCTTCTGCAATATGGAATAATTGGTCCATATGGTCCATATTGCAGAAGATCGAGAAGCCTTCGCAATGGTGATCGCCAACGCTGGATAATTCTTTAAGTATAATAATTAAAGAATATTCTAATAAGCTTTAATTATAATAATGATGCTAGCAATAAAGAAAAAAAATCATACGCTTCTTAAAAAAGTGTATATGGAGAAAAAATGGTTGAAGAGAAGAGGCTTAGGCAATGGAACATAAACCCTTAAGTACTAACGTCCTGTCTCTCAGACGGCATCGCTTGTCGAAAGTGGGATATCTCCCTACATAAAAAATATTGAAGGTCGCACGATTATGACTTTTCAAGTTGGGTTAGCGTTCGTATTTATTTACTTTTTACCTTAAAATGGATGAGGGACCCAGTACGTCAAAAAAGGTCAAATATGGGGATAAAAACTATGAGAAAACTGTTTTGAAATGGCTTGATGAGGTAGATGACGACATAAGCGAAGTTAAATCAATTTGTGATAGAAATGTTGCTATTGACAGCGATCACGAAACGGAATCGGAAATAGAGGGTAAGTCAAGTCTCTTGGAATTACAGTATACCCCTTCTATAACGAACATGGTTATTACGAGGTTTCGCTTATAACGAGGTACATTAGATTGTCTGTATAGCGAGGCAAATTTGGTTATAACGAGAGAAAATAAGATCGAAAAACGTATTTTTTTTACATTTTTGACCCGGCCGTGGTTATAAATGAATACTCTTTTTAACTGCCCCGCAATAAACTTAACTGCCGCCCGCAATAAACTTCTTTACAATAAATACAACTGTTTCACATCTTTAGAAAATATGATAGATAAAATGATACTGGACAATTTAAAGCAATCTTCTTCTCTTCTTTGTCAACCATTTTCCATTCACTCCTGAATGTAGGTCTCTCCCAATTGCTTCCATCATTCTCTATCTTGCGCCAATCTAATCCACTGTTTGCCTTCCACTGTTCTTATGTCATCTACCCATCTTTTTTGAGGTCTTCTCATGCTTCTTGTTGTCGTCCTTGGTCTCCATTCTAGAATTCTCCGTGTCCACCTGTTGTCATTATATCGGGCTACGTGACCTGCCCAGCGCCATTTCATTTTTGCAATTTGTTTCACAATATCCCTAATCTTCGTTCTACGTCTTATCTCGGTGTTTCTAATCTTGTCTCTTAGAGATATTCCAAGCATGATTCGTTCCATTGCTCTTGCGTTGTTTCTAATTTTTTAGCAGATTTTTTGGTAAGGGCAACTAAGTAGCCCTTACCAATTTAAAGCAATAGTTTATGTTATTTAGGACTTCTTCCAATTGCAGAAGCAATAGTTTATGTTATTTTCAAAATACGCTTTATACATTATGTAGATGGAAAAAGTGTAAATACAGTAAAAGTAAACAACTTTTTTTCAAAAACGCTATTCAAACAATATTTATTTGCATCTTATATTGCTCCGAATGGCTTCACTATAAAAAGATAATGTTTTAGAAAACTACATATCCATATGTATGCACAGTATTATTATTGTTCTCTGATATAACGAGATCGGCTTATAACGAGGTAATTATTCTGCCATTTCAGTTCTCGTTACAGAGGAAGTCTACTGTATTATGTATGCATTGTACTTAAGTTCGATGGTACTGTAGTATAATTATGTAAATATATATATATATATATATATATATATATATATATATATATATATATATATATTTATATAAATATATATATATATATATATATATTTATATAAATATATATATACATATATATATATATATATATATATATATATATATATATATATATATATATATGTATATAACAGACAGTTAAGGATAACCGGGAACGACCCAATACTAAGGAAGCAATAAAAAACGGGTGCTTCTAAGTGAGTGTCTTTTATTAAGAGTCAATCTTTGGCCACATAATTTTGGGCTTCATCAGAACTTGCTGTAATGGAAAAACATTCTTTGCAATATCATAATTAGATGTTACTTTAATCTTACCTTAATGTAGACACGATCTCTTAGTGTAAAATAAAATTGACATGGACATACACATATTTTTAAAAACAAACCAAACGCATCTCCCAACCAGAGAAAAAGTGGCAAACAAGGCCTTTATTAAATATGTAAGATTACTTTATTATAACCATGTGGCCGGCATTTTTGACAAGAAATTGTTAATTAAGTCATATGCTATTTCAACTGTCACCTATCGAAACAGCACCTGTCTTAATCACTTCTTCTTTTTGTTGGCATAGAACAATAACATTATTCAGTCAGAAATATTAGACTTTTTTGATTGTCATACAAAATTAAATTATAAATTGAATGAATATAGGTCCCTACTCTATATAAACATATCATGTTTAATAAATCTTTGGTTTGTAATTAGTCTTGGGTATAGTAGTCAACATGACGGTGAGATGTATGTATTATATACCTTTTGCCAAAGAAACAAGTGGATGATGATAGATATAAAATAAATTAAAGTTCATCTTGTTCTCACAAAAGGGAAATAACACATCCGTGCAGTTGTTAGTATATCACAGTTGTATCATTGTTGTCTTTTTTACATTATTGATGTTAGTGGTATAAACATAATATGTCCAAGAATGGTTAGACATTTACATTTCTTTCTCAAAATTCAAATTTTAAACAAATAGTCTGATTGAAAAATATAAAATTATAAAAGCTATATAATGAAGAACATGGTTTGTACATGAAGTTAAGTTTTAAAATGTTTTAATTAAAATTATTAACAATTGTCTTGTGGGTTACATTGAATTTAATACACATGAGTTACAGGCAATAAACTGAGTCACAACAGACAGCAAATAACAACAGTACGTTAGTTGAAAGTGCGGAGGGACAGTATTATGAAATTCTAATATAAGAAGGTGGTACTTTTTTATTTTTAGTGAATTTTTGTTGTAAAACTTAAGTATAGATGGAACTTAAGTTATCAACATCTTTTTTGTGGTTCAGTGAATTAGAACAATTATTAATATAACACATCTCTAAGATTTTACGATGAGCTTCTTTTTCAGCTCTATCTAGAATTATAGCCTCATCATATAAGACATGATGGTCATTCTCATTGACATGAATGCTTAAACTAGTTGCTAGGGGTTTACGTTTACAGCCACTTTTGTGAATAGCTAGGCGCTTACTAAGTCGTTGACTTGTATGGCCTATGTATATTTTGCCACATTGACATGGTATACCATAGATTACGTTGCAGTTCTTCTCTAGTGGAACTCGATTTTTTAGTCTAGAATAGAACAAATTGAGTTTTTTGTTGTTATAATTGGCTATTTTTATGTTAAATTTACTAAATAGTCTAGTAAGAGATTGTGTTAAACCTTCTATATACGGTAATGATCCATACTTCAACTGTACGGTGCTGTCAGATGCTGACCGATCATGACCAGATATATTGTCGCTTGTAATACGTTCTGTGTGTGAATACAAAAGTTTATTGAGCAAATTTTTAGGGTAATAATTGCATACAATTATACATATACACACAATACATTGTTGGCCTATATTTTTCAGAATGTTTGATATAAGTACAGTAAATGCTTATTAATCTTTATGAGTCTTTTAAAAATAATACTCATTTAGAAAGGCCCAACCTTATTGAAAAACTGTCATTTCAACTTATCCAACCTCAGGTAAACAGAAGATTAGAAAGTTCATTTGAGTTTAAAGTTGAGCTGTAACCTCGGAAACCTTTTTTGGATGGTGCTAGAAAGGTCACCAATTGAGACACTGCGGACGGCAGCCAGATGGTTGGTGGAGAGCCAGTCGTGGGTTCGAAACTAGCTTTTGGAACCAGGAATGGGTCCAACGGACGAAATAAGCAAAGATACGATAAGAGATATTAGAAAAGACACAGAAATGAACAAAAAGATAGATGGGTAAAATTACCAAAGATAAGATAAGATAGGGAACAGGGCGCCACTTAATTTTTTGGGGTTTAAGGAGAAAATTAAGAAACCTTAGAAAAGAAAAGAGATAAGGAAAGATATTTAGGTTCTGAGACCAAACCCAAGAAAAGATATCACAGTTAATTATTGAATAAATTTGGTCAACACTCTACATAAACAAAAAATAAATATATAAGGTATTACACTTACTCACCTACGAAACTTGATAAGCCTGATCTTTCTACTGGTCAAAGGTATAGTTATATTTAAACGTAAAAAGCAAATATATCAGGGAACTTTGTTAGGAGTCGACAAATAAAATACATACGTAAAACAATAACAATATATTAAACAACAACAAAATTACGACGCTGCTGAATGCAACACAAGTAATAAAAATATACAAACAACTATAAAATAGTGGTATACATATAAAAATAGGCAGAAATATAATTCGAAAATATCTTTACAAAGATATAAGTATAACACAAGCATGCACAAATAAAGTTTTGGCGTATCTCGAGATATTATAGCAAATAAAATTGAATACAAATTATAACAAACACAAAAGGTAACAAAAATTAATAAAATTTAAATTTACAAAAATACAAAAAAGTTTACTGACGTGAAAACATAAAAATTTAACCAAACCGCACTTGGTTAAGTCGATTATTTGGTTCGTAACTAAAAAAAATATAGAATGTTCTTTAATTGACTGCAAAATTCAGTAGCTACTCTCAATTACATTTGAAGACATGTATGATCGTTCGATACGTCCAGATAATGGGAGATGATATTGTCCTCCGGAGGCGTGACAGCCGTGCCGGAGGCATCAAGGAATTTGGATATCGGTCAAAATACTTGGGAATTCCAAGGTTGGCCAAATCCAAATTTCTAATTGATTCGATGCAGGGAAATTCCACTTTCGCTACGTAAAACAAAGGATTTGTTTTACATAAAAGCAGGTAGATTTTCTCTCATCGATCAGTCGAGCTTGCCTCTTCTACTGTAGACCTAGTCGGTGCTATTATTGTTCCTACTAAGTTATTGTTTTATTTCTGATTTTTTTATATACCATTTTATTTTAGCATTATTGTATATTCAGACCTTTTCAGGTTAGAATAATACATTGATCTATATTTGTTCATATACTGATTGTTTGATATTTTATTTGATTATTTTGATTGTTTATTTTTCTTGTATTTTGTGTCTAAGTTGTTCTTCCGTAAGTTAAGAACACTTAGAAATATTTATCTTGCTTTTTCTATTTTATATATTTGATTTTGTACTTTGTATCTAAGTAGTTCTTTTCGGTAAGTCAAAGAGCTCTTAGAAGTATTTCTCTGATATCTGATTTGTTATTTTATTGTGTGTCTAAGTCGTTCTTTTTCGTTCTTTTTCTCTAAGTCAAAAGAACCCTTAGAAATATTTTCATATCGCATTATTATTTCTGATATTTTATCTAAGATATTTTCTTTCTTAAGTTAAGAAAATACTTAATACATTTGTTTCTTTCATTTTCTATTTTATGCTTAGTTGTTTCTTCCGTAAGTCAAGAAACACTTATAAATATTTGTGCATTTATTTTACTATATTTGATTCTCTTGTTTATTTTCTGTTCTAAGTTGTTTCTTCCGTAAGTCAAGAAACACTTAGACATATTTCTATAATCTGTTTCATTTTTGCATTTCTCGTTTTATATTTTGAGTATTTTATTTTTCCACTCTAAGTCGTTTCTTCCGTAAGTCAAGAAACACTTAGAAATATTTCCATATTTTACTCTCACATTTACATATTTCATTTATCTATATTTCTGTCCTAAGTTGTTTCTTCCGTAAGTCAAGAAACACTTTTTAGAAACTAGTAGAAACATTTTTTTTTCTTTGCATTATATTTTTATACCATTTAATTTAATTGTTTACTAAGTTATTCCTTCCGTAAGTCAAGGAATACTTGGATCATTTTTACCTATCGGTTTTCCATTTTTGCTCTGTTACTTTGTAACTGTTCCTTGGAACCGTTACCTATAACAGATATTTGTCACTGGAACTGTTATTTATAACAGCGGTAGTATTTAACCTTTCTACCAGCTACAAACCAAAGATGGTGAATACCCGATCCAATTCCGGGGATAGGAAGAAGCCCGAAGAGCCGGCGATGGGTCCTACAGGCCCAAATGCCCCCTCTCGGCAACAATATGATGCTATACCATGTTACTTGCCCAGATAGGTGGAGATATTAAAATTATGTCACTTACAGTAATTATTCCTGAAGGCTGCTGCTTTAATTCACTGAAGTTAATACTGTACTGGTATTAAACACTTAATTTATTTACCCTTGAAGGTGCTTTACAACTATACTTAAACTAATATAGTGTAAGATAAAAAAACTCTAATAAGCAAGTGTATACACACTTATAAAGAAAATGCACAGAGACAGTAAGGTAGCAGATACGATATTGTGAACTAAGCGTCTTAACTCGACGGATGCCCACCGATAAGTTGTTTTCTCTACGAGTGCCCACCGAGAAGTGACTTGGTTCCTCTAAAATTTTACCAAATTACCCCAGAAAAAGAAGGGATATCTCCCCTCAAAAATCATAGGCCAGTTGTATGTATTTCTGAGAAGATAAGGTTATAACTAACATTGAACATAACGGTATACTTCTACCTACAAACGTGATGGAATATCAAATCTCCTAGATTAGGTTTTTCCCGAGATTGGGTCTTTATAGAAAAATTACTATACGAGTCTTCGGAATATTTACAAATCTATCATAAAAGACCCGGATTAAGACGGAAAGGATTAAAAACCTTTCGGATGCAAGGAAATTCCGGGCATTCAATAAAATTTTGAAGACGGTAAACAGAACATAAGCGTATCATCACGGGGGTAAAAGGAATAAAAATAATTAATATTTTAATTATATAAAAAAATGTTACACAGCCCCCTCCCAAGAGAGGAAACGGGTGAAGAAGAAGAAGAAATAAAACGGTTTCCGATCAAAACCTAAGGATACATTTTTTTTATATACCCTTTAAACGATTCGAAGAGCGTGCCTCGAAAAGAAGTACAAGATATAAAAGACGTTAACATCATTAAGAAATTATGTAACCAAACGTCAAGATAATAAAATTATTTAAGGTAAACCTCGATACAAAAGAAATGCCTATTTAAGAGATAACATCGAGATCAGTACTCATCAGTAATTCGTTAAGATAAATTAGAGAACGAGATATTTTTAGGAAATCTCTAATTAAAAACAAGATATCGAAATGGCTTAAATAACAACACTGGATAAAATCCTAATCACAATGGAAAGCATATACCAAAGTGAAAGTCGAAAAGAATTAAATAAAACTCAACTAGCATTAATAAAAGTAGAAGAAGAAAGAAAGAAATTAAGTACCTGGTTGTCAGTTGATAGCTTCGCGTATCACACGCCTAAATTTAATTTAGGGTCACAATCGGTAAAGTCACAATCGGGTTGAAGTTGACATAAAGAAAACTTCTAAGTCATATCAGGGAAAGGGGTCTGTAGACAACATCAGTACTAAAAGAATGAAAGGGTAAGAAGAATTAAGAGGAATGTGTCTGTCTTCCTTAAAAGCTCAACAGGTCCCTAGCGGACGAATCCCAGATCATCATCCTAGCCGTTCCTCTCGTGACAACTAGTAAGGTCAAAACAGATTCCGAAATATAGAAGAAAAAAAGATTTTGCGTCGAGAATTTTATTCTCATGATTCACACATGGTAGCTTGATTTATCACTGGCTGTATGACAAAGCAAAAGTAATTTATCGCCATTCGGGGTTAATAAATCCATAGAGGATTGAGTATCAGTCTTTTATACAAATAAAAAAACTTATACTAGATAATGAAGGAGTTACTATAACTACTATATAGATAATAAAAGTATAATAACGTAATTAAAGTTATTACCCTTTAACGGTGCAGTAAGCAAATGATTTTTCGCGTACTGACCAGGTAATGAGCTTTCGCACAGATAATTTTAAGTGGTTTTCCACCTAAATAAGATAGATAAGAAGATAAGATAAGATAGCGAGCAAAGATAAATTAAACTTTACTCAAAGGTAATTTAAGTGACTTTTCACTTATCGGTAAGGTAATGAGTTTTACCCAAAGATAATTTAAGTGATTTTTCACTTATCGGTAAGGTAATGAGTTTTGGCTCAAAGATAATTCAAGTGATTTCTCACTTATCGGTAAGGTAATGAGTTTTGGCTCAAAGATAATTCAAGTGATTTCTCACTTATCGGTAAGGTAATGAGTTTTGGCTCAAAGATAATTCAAGTGATTTTCCACTTGAATAGGTAAGATACTAGAGACCAGCGAGTAATTATCTCACTAGCCGATCTAATAGATAACGGTATGGTGATATTTTTCACCTAACCGTACTCAAAGATATGTGACTTCTGGTGGGCAATCGAGGAGGTAGACGAGAGAAGATAGAAGAGAAAAATATTCATATAAATATATAGATAGGACGGTAGATAATGTTATATGATAAAAAAACAAACTAATCCTGATCGGATTCATCATCACCTGACGAATTATCAGAATCATTAAGATATGGTTTCAAATCTTTAATATGCCAGTTCCCAGCATTTGAACCATCGGGATTTCTCAGTGTATATACAAGGGGAGACAGCTTTTTGACTACCGTACATAAGGTATATTTGGGTGCTAACTTAGCCATAAACTTATCGACGGCTTTTGATAGAACCTTATTTCGTCGCCAAACTGTATCACCGACGTGAAATTGAACATCGCGTCGCCGTAAGTTATACGTTTTAGCATTGCGTTGGTACGCATTATTCAGATTAAGTTGTATTTCATCAAATACTTCACTTAACCCTCGTATTTCAGAAACATATTTGTCATGTTGCTCTGAAGTAACGGTAGATATCAAATTATCGGCAGATAAAGAATAATAGTTACCGGCAATAGGGACATACCTGGCAAAATTAAGGAAAGATGGGGTATATTTAGTGACTTCATGTCTAGCGGTATTTATAGCTTGACGGATTTTTGGAATTTCTTTATCCCAATCGGAATGATCTTTAATATAACACCTGATAGCAGTTCCTATGGTTTTATTGCTACGTTCAACAAAGTTGCACTGAGGCGAATAGACAGCATTAAACCATATTTTTTGGACCTTATACTTACTACATAAATTCTTTAACGAAGAATTATTAAGATTTCGGGCGTTATCACATATAAGAAATTGAGGGACTCCGAACATAAGAAAAACGTCATTTTCAAGAAAATTAATGATATTTTGCGTGGTAGCTTTCCGCAAAGGATGAATCAACGTAAATTTCGAAAACCAGTCGGTAACAACAAGAAGAAAAGTGTATCCTCTTTTTGAGCGAGGAAGCGGACCAATAAGATCTACAGCAATTATTTGCCAAGGGAACCTAGCGGATTTTTCTCGTCCCATTAAACCCATGGGAGCCAAAGTCGACATCTTTTGAGCTCCACAGATTTTACAAGACCTAACAAAACGAAGTACATCTTTCCACATTTTGGGCCAATAAAATAACTCTTGAATACGATTTAAAGTTTTGAAATAGCCAAGATGTGCACAGGTAGGGGGATCGTGACAAGAAGTGATAATATCATTTCTTTGGGGTTTCTTTACTAAAATTTTCCACTCTTTATTATTAGTGGAAACAGGTAATTCGGAAGGAATTAATTTAAAAACAAAATCATCCTCTACTTTCCACTGAGGATATTTATTGGGCTCTGATAAAATCTTAGAGCGAAAATCATCGAACCAATGATCAATTCGGTCCTTGTCGACTTCCAGATAAGAAAGTTGTGGTTTTTCGGTGATAGACTCATTCGTAAACATGCGACTTAGTGCATCTGGGACGATATGAGAAGTTCCTTTCCGATGGATAAGATCAAAATCATGCTGACGTAAACGCATTGCCCAACGCGCAAGTTTGCCAGAAGGATTACTAATGTTTTTTAACCACAACAGGGAATAATGGTCGGTAATTACCTGAAATTTGACTCCTTCGATATAGGGACGAAATTTTTCAATAGCGAAAATTACGGCTAAACATTCTCTCTCGGTGACAGAGTAGTTTCGTTCAGCCTTAGATAAGGTACGACTAGCATAAGCAATAACTACATCCGAGCCATCGACGGTTTGTGTTAAGACACCTCCTAACCCAGTATCGCTAGCGTCACATTGAATAACAAAAGGTTTTAGAAAGTCAGGTTGAGTTAGAACAGGGGCAGAGATAAGAGCCTCTTTAATTAAAATAAAGGAGTTTTCAGCGGAATCAGTCCAGTCTACCGACTGTTTCTTCTTTTTATCTTTTAATAGGTCATTTATAGGAGAGACAAGAGTCGAGAAATTATTTATAAATCGCCTGTACCAAGAGCACATTCCAACAAATCTTTTAACTTCCGTAAAAGTTTTTGGACGGGGATAATTAATCATGGCAGAGACTTTTTCCGGATCAGTCCTTAAAAGATTATCACCTACTATATAACCCAGAAATTTTAATTCAGACTTGAAAAATTCACACTTATCAACATTGATAGTTAAATTGGCCTCTTTTAACTTATCTTTAACCTCAGATAATAATTTAATATGTTCTTCGAAATTATCGGAACAAATGATGATGTCGTCAAGATAACAAAATATGTTCGGTTCATATTTAGGACCAAAAATTGCATCGACTAATCTCTGTTGAGTTTGAGTTGAATTACATAATCCAAAAGGCATGACAGTAAATTGAAAGGAACCTCTACCGATGACACTGAAAGCAGTTTTTTCTCTCGAAGAGGGATCTAAAGGTATTTGCCAGAAAGCTTTTCTCAAGTCAACGGAACTTATAAATTTGGTACCTTTCAGTAACGACAGGATCCTATCAATATTAGGCAAAGGGTAAGAGTCTCGTTTAGTTACCTCATTGAGAGCTCTACCATCGAAACAAAAGCGGTACTCGCCGTTATTATTTTTCTTGACTAATAGCACCGGTGAACACCACGGACTATTAGAAGGTTCAATAACACCTAAACTAAGCATTTCGTCTAATTCTTCGTTGAGAATTTTGGACATATAGGGAGACATGGGAAACGGGCGTTTTTTGAAAGGTTTCGCGTCTCCAGTATCAATATTCATTTGGATTTTATCCGTGTGGCCTAATCCATTTATATTGCTAACTTGGGAGAAAGATTCGATAGTACTAGTCGCGACATATCTTTGAGTGGGGTTTAAATGATCGATAGTACATAAAGATATTTCATCGAGCTCATTATCGATATCGGTAAAAGTTTGTGGATCATTATCGCCGGTAAGCCAAGTATTTTTAGAAAAACCTATTATAAGAGAGAAAGTCTTAACGAAATTGCTACCGAGGATAAAGGTATAAGGTAACGTAGATACGATTAGTGCTTTGATGACATGACAAACATCGTTAGCTAAGATAGGGAGATCGACTACACCGGTAACAGAACGATTAGAGCCGTCAGCTAATGAAACATTTTGATGTTGAGATGGATCAACAGATAAGTTGTTGGATTCAAGGAATTTAATGCCTTTTGCGCCAACAATAGTTATAGAACAACCAGTATCTAGAAGGACTGTAAAAGTTCTCGAGAAAATTGAGACAGAAATATGCGGCCTAGAATCGCAAATTTTATTAATTAGCACCGGGGCGGCAATTTTCGTAACACTATTACGATAAAAATATTTGACGGTCTTTAACCACTGATTCAGGTATGGACAGTCACATTAGGATTACCACACTTGTAACAGAACTTGTGCTGTCGTTCCTTTTTACAGACGGGATAGATATGACCTGTTTTCTGACAATTCCAACAGGTAGCTACTTTCGAAGTGTTTTTATCATTCGAATTAGATGAACTAGATACGTGATTAGAGGTAGATGGAGACGATATGGCATTTGAGGCATTGTTGTGAGAATGACGCTTCGACTGCGGAGTATCAGTCTCGACAACAGAGATTTTAGAATTTTGGAAGAACTTGGCCGACAATGAAGGGTTAGCATCTTCCAACTTCTTAACAATTTGAGTTAGTTCACTCACGGTATTAATGTCTTTTAAAATGACATGAGGAATATACTCAGGTAAGATATTTTTACGAATAATCCTTAACTTTGTGGATTCGGATGCTTCGCGAGATAAACGATTAAAAAGGGATAGCATTTGCGCGGCGAAAATTACGATAGGCTCGCTACGTTTTTGTTTGCGACCTTTGATTTGATCCCAAAGATCTTCGTCGAAATCGGGAGATAAAAAAGTGGATTTAAGAACTTCAACAAGTCCATCCCAAGAACTTATTGAGGACTTAATACTGCGAAACCACACCGCGGCATCGCCAGAGAAAAATTCAATAGCCGAATTAAATAAAATATCTTTCGGGACATTACGGGACTCAGATAACTCATTAACTCGTTCAATAAAATCAAACACAGTCTTGGGATCACCATTAAATCTAACATTCCATTTAAATATGGAATATTGGGAGATATTTGAATCGGGAGTCGAAACATGTATTATCTGCGGAGCAGCAGGAGAGACATACTCGACAGAAGAAGGACTAGAAGCTAAAGGAATGACTTTATCATTCATCTCTTGCTCCAATAACAAACAGGTAGCATTAGATTCATTTAGAAAAGAAATAGATTCCTCAGAATCGGGCTCGGGAATAGGGAGACGATCTATTCTACCTAACAAATGAATAAGTCGTGATTTGACTTGGCGAAAACAAGAATCTGTTGAAGAACCTTCAAACTCTTCAACTAACTTTGAAATCTTATCGATAGAATTTTTAATAGCAGTCTTTTCGTTATCATAATCTAAGGTATTTAAAGATAATTGATTGCTGTTGTCCCTAACTAACAATCTCTTGAGGATTTTCCTCCTTTCTTTTATTTCTCTACTCGTAACAGTTCCTCTGATTTTTAACTCATAATTAATTTCCTCTGGAGTAAGAAAATTGACTTCAAAATTATTCATTTTTTAATTTAAGTCTACAGGTAATAAAAAAATATAAAAATAGTCAAATATACCAAAGAAAGATCAGGTTTAATTATAAAATTTATACATAAATCTGGAGAACTTTTGTAGTGTGTTTACCAGACGGAACGAAAGAAGAAAATAAGGAATACTGAGATAGAGATAAAGCAAATAGAAGGAGAAATAAATAGAAATAGAACACGGAAGCTGATCGGGGTTCTCGTAGCTTCGCGTTCTATAAATGTGAAAGACAAGCAAAGGCAACGGACAAAGAAAAAAACAAAAGGATATAAGCCCCACGCTTTGGGCGGCATAAAAATATGTGTAACCTCGGAAACCTTTTTTGGATGGTGCTAGAAAGGTCACCAATTGAGACACTGCGGACGGCAGCCAGATGGTTGGTGGAGAGCGAGTCGTGGGTTCGAAACTAGCTTTTGGACAAAATTGTGATCAAGAAAAAACAAGAACCTGTTGTCCGTTCACATTCTTCACAACCAAGCACAAGCAAAATTGATGTACAACGACAAGTTTTACATGAATCTGACTCCGACTCAATTCCCGATTCTGTATGTTTGGGAAAATAAGTATTTATTCACATATTCTACATTCAATATTTTTATTACTGGATTATAATATGATCTTATTTAATTATATATTCTAATTACTTATTTACTCTAAAAGATTACAGTTTATTATTTTCGTCCATTTAGTAAACTCTCAGTGTCAAAATGACTAACACATGGTAATCTGTTTTTAAGTTTAAAGAAATTCACTTGTTAGAATATCAAATTTCTGCGTAATTGTGAACTGTGGCCACCCCTTAGAATTTTTAGGTACGGATTCTTACGGATCCTTACAAATGCTAACAAAGAGATCGAAACGAGACATCGGTTTGTAAACGTCTCCAGTTTATCGAAGACGCGTACCGACCTTTTGCGCCGCGGCGCAGGCGTTCATTTTTTACCGCCAAGGGACTCAGCCACTATTTTACTCTTCTAGATACAATTAATATAACATACTTAAACGGTAAGTGTTTTTCTTTGTACAAATAACATTATTTAGTTACGCCAGGTATTTTCATGATTTTTTAATTAATTGCTAATTTATTCACAATCAAAATATTGCATTTTTTCGTTATTATTTACACGTTTTCGTTTTATTTTACACAACACACTGTGCCCGATAGAAATTTGGGTAAATATTTAACCGAAATAAAAAAAAGATGCTATACGAGCATATATATAAAGCAGAGTGGGTTAATCATAAAGATCTCCGAAAATGGATGAAACCAAGCTCGCAAGGGGTTCACTATTTTAATGGTGAAATTTGTAACAGCTGCTGTTAGAAAACAAAGTTGTATCAGAAAATATATCAACAACATGAGCAATGCGAGCAAAAGTGTTTACTGTTGCCTCTGATAAAATTATAAAACAAACAAATTAGAATTTCTAAAATGTCTTGTGACCGAACAAAATGTTCTGCAATCATCAATATTGTTTTAGAAAAGACAATTTTTACATACCTTTTTTCTCAGCTAAAACTAAAACTTTCATGTCAAGATAAAGATGAATTTTTAGGGCTCATGTTAGTTGAGACAGCCACTGCGCAAAATTTGTATAATATTATAATAACTTTTTTAAAGAAAATAATATTTTCTATAAAAATAATTTAGTAGGATTTGCTTCCGATGAAGCAAATGCGATGATAGGGGCGCATAATTCGCTGAAAACTCTTTTAGTTAATGACCTCCCTGATCTATACATCATGAAATGTATTTGCCATTCTTTAGCCCTGTGTACCTCTTATGCATGTGGAACATTACCGAATGATACCGAGAAGCTAATTAGAAAGAAGCATTTAATCATATATGTATAATAATAATAGTTTCAAAAAGCAATCAGAATTCAAAAAATTGCAATCCTTTCTTAATATTAACCCCATAAGCTGTTGCAAGCTGCACAGACTAGATGGTTGTCATTGTTTGCTGCTATTTCTAGAATCCTTGAACATTATTGTGTTCTTTGGCATTAGTTTAGAATCGAAGCCTTTGATCAAGTATCAGGAGCAAATGCAATCAACGATATGCTAAACAATCAATTAAAAAAAACTATCTTCTCTTTGTTGAATAAAGTTTACCAACTTTTACAAATATAAATTTAGAATTTCAATCTGAAACTCCAAAAATGTACAAATTCTACCCCCGAATGTTTAGTGTCTGTAAATTTTTATTAAGTTTTTTTATAAAACCAGATTTAGAAAATATCAAGTACCGTGAACCACAAAACTTTCTTCTGCTTAATGAAATTTACTTTACTACATAAAGAAGAAATTTACTACATAAAGAAATCGGAGGAAGAAACCTAGAAGCTTCAAGAAACTTTTATAAAAATAAACTAATTCGATGAGGTACGGTAAGCATGTTTCATGTTAATTTGTGTATTTCAAATTAAACAATGATTTTCTTGAGGATCAAAATTTATATGACCTCATATGTTTTTCGGACCACTGGCAAAGTGAAGAAAATTTAAAATTAATTAGCATCTCCAGCTTTTCATTAGCTAATTTCTTTTTGTAGGGTGAAAAAGAAACAAGGTAAAGTTGCAATTTATGTAAAAGGAAATATTATGTATTCTTCTCTTAATCATTATTAATGATGAAAATATTTTGTATTCTCCTCATAATCTGAATAAACATAATGTAGAGCAAACTTCAGAGTTTTGTGTAATTTATGTACCTTCAATAAAAACCAATATTTTAACTGTATACAGATCGGGTAAGTGTGACTTTGACTTGTTTTTGGTGAATTTTGAGAATGTCATAACGTCCTTTGCTTAGTAAAGCAGACAAACTGGTCATACTTGGTGATTTTAATATAAATTTTAAAATCGAATCTGACCCTTCTTTTGATATTCAAAATCTATTAACATCTTTTGGTCTAAAAGTAACTATAAACGATTATACTAGAATCACATCCCAGTCCAGTACTAGTGAAAGTATCTACAGAGTGGGCGTATTTGAACCTTGTTTTTCTGACCATTGAGCTCATTTTTTTATTTATTAACTCTGAGCATAAAGTTGTTAACAATAATCAAACATTTCGAAGGTTTATTACTTCTTCTGGTTTACAGCAGCTTAAACCTGTGCTAGTTAGTACAAAGATAGATTTTTTTCTATGATATTAATAATGATCCTGCTTTTTTGACAGACTTTCTTACCGAAACTTATTAAAGCATTTTCCACTAAAAAAAGTACGACAAACTGTTGAAAAAACACCCGTGCAATGGTTTAATTAATGAAATTAAACTCATTGCAGATGCCACTAAGGATCTCGATTTGTTTAAAGTATGTAAACAACAAAAATTTGAATATAATAGGCAATTACAAATTGCTAAAAAGTCAGCTTACTGTGATTTTATTACTAATTCCAAGAATAAACCTAGATACTGCTGGAAAATAGTAAATTTCGAAAGAAACAACACAAGATCCAGTTCAGTACAACCTGATCTACCTCCAGACGAAATAAATAAATTTTCCTTTTTCGAAAGTATCCTTCTCCGAGCAAGTCCTTTTGTAGGCCCGTTGTGGAAAAAGAGGTATCTCAAATAATAAAGTCTCTTGGTAATTCTAATTGTAGAGACGTTCACGAAATTAATAGCAAAATTAAAAAAAAATAACTTACCAAATAGTTTTAACACTTTTCACTCATCTTGTTTAATTATATAAAGTGGTGTATTTCCAGAAGTACTAAAATACTCAAAAGTACTACCAATCAACAAAAAGGTGATTCCTTAAAGACTGACAATTACAGACCTATTAGCATTGTTTCCACTTTTGGGAAACTGGTTGAAAAGTTTATCAAACAACAATTTTATTCCTATTTTGAGTCAAATAATTACTTTAGCAACTCACAATATGGATTCAGAAGTGCTCGTTCTACTACCAACACGGTATTTAATGTTGTGAGCGAGGTGATTGAGGGACTTGGAGCGGCAATCGCATAACAATTTCTCTTTACGACTTGTCGATGGCTTTGACTGCGTTTGATTGTTTGACACTTGGCACCTAACATACTTTCACTATAAAACTGTTAAAAATAAATGAAGAAATAATGTAGAAAAACCTGAACTCATAGTATAATATTGGACTACTTTAAAGGTAATTATTTTTTCTTTCATGATAATGTACCATTTCATCTATCTAAAACTGTATAGAAAAGAGTTATAGAACAATTTTTGCGAAAAAATGCGTGTGACTGAAGTTGAAAAAAGTTGATTTTGCATTTTAAACATATCCCGTGAAAATGTGTAGCGTGTATCAACATGGCGTTTTTTAAAACACAACCCTAATTTGTTAAATTCTTGGCTGTTAAATTTTATTTAAAGTTGCTTTGATATACGAACGTGTCACAAAATAATTAATATCTACATTTTGGTGATTGTCAGATGAAAACGCAAATGATTCTTTGATGTACTCTTTCTGGTGTGGTGACTGGGGCCAATGACTGCACCAGTTACCTACATGTTAACATTTTTTGGTTCTGAACATCAAATTATTTTACCCGACTTATTTTTAAATGTAGCTGTAGTTGCTCAAATGAAAACCTTATTCAGTACTTTATCATTCATTACAACGAAATATTATGTAATTCCAGACTTGCTACCGTAAACAAAGAAACAACGAAACCAGATACAGCAAAATCCTAGATATAGCTATATCCAGATTTAACAAAATATTCAAGATTTTGTTAAATCTGGAATAAAAAATTAGCATAAAGTGATTGATGGCAAAAGTTATGGATTAAATACTCATTCGCAACATTTATTAACAATTAAATGATATATTTATGTTATATTTTTTCTCAACTCTCCTTACAATTTATATCTTTCTTTTATATTTATCCTAGATCTAAAATTTTTCTAACGTCCCTTGAAAACTCTTAAAATTTATAACATTTAATAATAAACAAACAGTTAGCTTTAAAAAAATACACAATACTAAAATTATCACAGTTTATGATATTTCATTAAATTAAAAAACAAAAAAGATTGCCAACAATATAATTCGAACCCACTCTTGACTGTTGAAATGTTGAGCGTTGTGATGTGAGCGCGTTGGTGCTTATCTTATAAACCGTCGACACTGTTTTCATTCGGTTTAGTACATAATATATCACGTAATGTTTACATTCATCGTTGGTACTGATATCAAGGGATAATAATAATTATTACGCTTAGTAACTAGTTATAGGAAAACATCTGTAAAAATATATACACACCCTCTGGTATCAATGTGACCAATTTGTTTTTTTTTGTATATATATATATATATATATATATATATATATATATATATATATATATATATATATATATATATATATATATATATATATATTGTTATGGATCAGTTTATCGATCAGAAATAGAATAAGGAGTTTTTTTTTATTATTTTAATATACCGCGGGCATACAAGTTAAAATACAACCCTGTACTTATTTGTAATCGTTAGGATAAGAAAAGACATTGTTTCCGTGACGGACTAGTTTTTCCTTGAAGGACTAAGTGAATAGTGAAAGGACAATGGAATTCGTGTAATTATATATTTAAAGAATAAACTTTGTAATTGTATTGTGCGGTGGACATTTTTCGAAAGTAAATAAGAATTAGATTTAGATATGAGATAACAAGAATTTGGAAGCTTATTTCGGTTGAAAAAGGCAAAATTGTTAATGGTTTCTGAAAAGTAATTTGAGTGAAATTAGTTTATTTGTTTTAAATATTATGTTGGAAATTTTCTAAATCGAAAATTAGTGGGAAAGATGAATGCTTATGATTGGTTACAAAGGAATGATGGGGGATGAGAGAGTTTGAGAAGGTTGTCTGGGAAGATTGAAAAGAGTATTATGTTACCGGCAGACCAGAAGAGAAGACGTGTTTTTTTTTGTAGTCAATCGGAGTAAGAGTGTTTTTCGTTCAATTCAACAGGCTTTCATCCATATGAATTGGTAAGTTTTAAACTTTATTATATTAGAAAGACATTTACACAATCAATCTGTATCTAACCCCAAATTATGATTTTTAGGGCACAAATACTTTCCATATGTACAAAATCATCAAGTATGATGTCAAATTGATTCATAACAAAGAAATCTACCATCTATCTATGAAATGGATCTATCAGTAAGCTGTTAGTGTTGTTATTATTAGTGTTAAAAGTATAGAAAACATTATTCATTCTCTTCATAATATTTAAAAATGTCATTGATATGAAACATGCCTCTTAGTCTATTCTCTGCATCTATCAACACATAACTATTTAGTCCATTCTGATTTTCAATTCTGTATGGACCTTCAAACATTGGTTGTAATTTCTTACAACGGTTTTCTCCAGCATTACTCTTTCTAAGTGAACGAATTAACACTTGGTCTCCTTTTTGAAATGTGATTGTTTTTTTTATTTTTTGATTTTGTCTTCTGATATATTTTTCAGCTTTCCTCCTAATTCGGTTATTCACTTTCTGCATTACTTGTTCTAACATATCCTGATTATATTCACTAATCCATTTTCTGTTTCCTATATGGCCAAACATTAAATATTCTGGTACTTCCTCTGTTTTTAAATTATGTGTATTATTTAAAAAATATTCTACTTGTGGTATATGTTGCTGCCATGTTTGATGTTGATTCTGGCATACTATCCTTAAATATTTTATAACTTCTTTAATATATCTTTCTGCAGGATTTGCCTGAGGATGTCTGATACTTGTAAAATGAATGTCGATTCCCTTTTTCTCACAAAATGCCCGAAATTTTTGGTTGTTAAAATATGTAGCATTATCTATTATGCAATTTCTCAATGGTCCTATTTCTTCGAAAAATTGATTAATATATAATTTCAATGTTTTAACATTTGTTCTGGAGCAGGGATATAGTTTAATAAATTTTGTATATAAATCCACTATCACTAGTATATGCTTTTTTCCTGTTGGACTTGGAACTAAATTTGAGATGAAATCCATGAAAACTGTATTTAGTTTTTCATATACAACATTAGATCTATATGTGTTCTGGTTTTTGAAATTCTTTTCTTTGTTTATTTGACATATTTGGCATTGGTTAGTAACTTCTTTTGCTATACTTATGTCATTCTTTGCAAAATAATTGTCCCTAAATAGCATCCATAGCTTTCTTGAACCAATATGCAT
Source organism: Diabrotica undecimpunctata (assembly GCF_040954645.1). Taxonomy (NCBI): domain Eukaryota; kingdom Metazoa; phylum Arthropoda; class Insecta; order Coleoptera; family Chrysomelidae; genus Diabrotica; species Diabrotica undecimpunctata. The sequence goes on from NC_092813.1 coordinate 15,818,076, forward strand.
ATAATTGTTATGTAAATTTTTCAATATTTTCCTTGCCAAAGTTCTACTTATTACATATACTTCTATGCCATTTATTATTTTATAATATACCCCATCTTTCCTAAGGACTTTTTGTTTTTCACTTAAATTGATCTGATCTCTTATAATTTCTTCTTTAGAATATAATCCAGTGCTTTCTACTAACTGATTTAATCCAATTTTTATTGTTCGCTGCCCTTTTTGTGATGTATTTTCTAACCTTGATAAAGCATCTGCCACTATGTTGAATTTTCCAGAAATGTATTTGATTTCAAAGGAGTATTCACTAAGTATTAGACTCCACCGATGTATTCTACTGTTTCCATATTTGTTATTTAATATAGATGTTAAAGCTTGGTGATCTGTTTCTATAGCAAATTTCATTACCCAACAAATAAAATCTTAATTTTGTGACACAGTGTATGATACTTGCTAGTTCTAATTCTGAAACTGAGTAACCCTTTTCATGTGGCTTTGTAATTCTTGAAATGAATTGTATTGGTTATTCGACCCCATTATGTATTTGTAATAATACCCCTGATAATCTCTCTATGTATGCATCTGTTCTTAATATGAATGGTTTTATGTAGTCAGGATGGTATATTTTTAAATTTGACAGAAAAATATTTTTGATTTCTTGGAATGCTAGTTCTCTTCTCTGATCCCATCTCCATTTTACACCTTTCCTCATCAGTTCAAGTAATGGAATTTCTTTTATACTTAGATCTGGTATCATCCTTTTATAATAATTAATTATTCCAATAAATCCTCTTAAAGTTCTTAAATTGTCTGGTGTTTTATATTCCTGAATGACTTGTGTCCGTTCTGGATCCATTTCGATTCCCTTAGTGTTAAGTTTATAACCTAGATATATTACTTCTTTTTGAAAAAATGTACATTTTTCTTGATTTATTTTTAGTCCAACTTTGTCTAATCTGTTGATTATAATTTTTAGGTGTTTCTCATGATCTTCAGCCGTTTTAGAAAAAATTAATATACATTAATGTAGTGAATTACAAAATGTTCATATTGATCCAAAATATCATGAAGATATCTACATAGAGCACTGCAAGTTGATTGAAGTCCAAATAGTACTACTTTGAATTGATATAGTACTCTATCTATCTAAAATCCTGTATACTGTCTACTTTTTCGTTCTAGAGGTATTAACCAAAAGCTATGCTGTAAATCGATTTTAGTGAAAAATGACATTCCTTTAATTCTTCCTAGTATTCCATCTATACTCATTGGTGCTTCAAATTGCTTTTCAGTGATCTTGTTAATATTCCTTGCATTCAAACATAACCTGATTTCACCTGATCTTTTACGTACTAGTACTATAGGGTTTATGAAACGTGTATCTGCCTTCTCAGTGATTCCATCTTCTAACATATTATTAATCGTTCTGTTTACTTCTTCTCTGTATTTATATGGTATTGGGTATGATTCTGTTTTAAAATCTTTTTCTTCTTTAACTTTTATACTATGGATATAATTTTGTGCAATTCTATTTTCTTTATTGACAAGTCCCTTGTGTTGCTGCAATATGGAAACGACTATTGATTTATATTCTTCAGGGCAATTTAAAACTTTTATCATATCTTCTTCTTTACAAATAAAATTCTTCATTATGTACTCATTATTCCTTGCTTCCAATTTTACGCACTCCACCTCGTAGGCATCCATCTGCTTAAAATTTCCATTCCTTAAATATTCACTACAATTAATCTTTACATTCTTTTGGGACATTTCCCTATCATCAAAATACATTTCTTTTTCATAAACATCATTATTTTCTTTTAATAATATCCTATCAACTCTTATTCCTTCCTCCACCTCATCTTTCTGCATAAATTTAATTATTTTCCCTTCCAAAGTTACCATTTTTTCTTTAAAATCTATCTTTACTTTCTTCTTTTCCAATTCATCATTTCCCATTAATATATCAACACATAAATCCTTGACAATAAATCCTTGCATATTAATTTCTTTATTAAGAATATTAATTTTAAAATTGGCTAGTTTATTAATTTCACCCAACTTCTTATTATTTGCACCAACAATTTTAATTTTTGGAATCTTTATTATATCTGATAGTTTTAATGTATTAAAAATAAAATTCTCCGAGACTAAAGTACTTTCTGAACCAGTATCTATCGTAATCTTAATCATTTTATTTTTGGCCAAAGCATTTATATAAATTAAATTAATAGATTCAATAATTTTATCTTCATCTAAAGAAATAAATTCAGAAGGTTTTTCATAATAGCAATGGCCTAACTTGTAATTCAGAAAGTGTACTGAACAAAATTTTGATTATTCGAATTGTCAGATTGTATCTGACCAATTGGATCTGATGTCCTATATCTTTCCCTACTATGACTTCTACTCACATTTTCTTGCCTTGTACTATTTCGTTCCCTGTCTTCGCAGCTTCTATTTCTTCGTACACAATTTACCTGTCTGTTGTAATTAGGTCGTTCTCTATTTCTTCTATTGTTAAAATTTTGTCTATTATTATTTGTATTATTATTAAAATTATAACTAGTATAGTTATTAGGATTCTGTCTATTTTGATTATTGTTATTATTGTTAAAATTTTGTAAATTATCACCATATCTAGTATTATTGTATGATTGTCTATATTGTTGATAATTATTCTTATTATATTGAAAGTTATATTTGTTTTTTCTGTTATTATTATTTATCCTAATATCATTGTTATCATTATTACTTGCCATATTACCTCTTTGTATTCTTTGAATAAAATTAATAAAACTCTCTATTGTTTGAATATTTTGTACAGTTACTGTTTGCACAACATCAGCATCAAAATGTCTAGATACATTTAAGACTGTTTCATCCTCTCTAAGTGGTGGTTCTAAATATTTTGCAACTGTTATCAGTTTCAATGCATAATCTACCATATTTGATTTTAAATTGTGATTATACTTTCCAAAATATAGAATTTCTCTAAATTTGGCTTGCTCTAATTCACCCCAATAATAATTTAAAAATTTATTTTCAAATGTTTGAAAATTATCTAAATCATTTTCAATACTAGCAAACCAAGTTGCTGCATTGTCATTTAATGTCATTCTTATATAATCTTTAATATCATTAATATTATTCACTAATCTTAATTTATGTTTTAAACTATTTATGTATACTCTAGGATGCAAATTTTTTATATTACCAGAGAATTTAATCCCAGTCTCATTAGTTAAATTTAAGTAAGGTCTCCCTATGTCTCTCATTTGTGAAATATCATCTATTCTCTGTTCCACATTTCTTATTTGATTACTATTTATTTGGATATTTTGTTGTATATCGTCTAATTTTTCTTCTGTGTTTCTCCTGTCTTCGTTAATTTTTACTTCTAAGTTACATTTCTGCAACTCTATTTTCTGTTCTATATCTATCTTATTATCTTGAATAATCCTCTTTACTTCTGTCCTCTCATTGTCTATGATTTTCTTGTAGTCATTCCGTATATTTTTTATTTCATTTGCTACTTTTTTCTCTGCAGTTTCAAGTTTTTTATCCATTTGTTTTTCTATTTGTTTTACAATTTTATTATTATTATCTTCTATTTTCTTTTCTAATTTTCTATAATTCTCTTCCAATTTCTGTTCCATTTTTTTCATGTCTTCTTTGACTTCTTTTGAATTCTGTTCCAATTTTTTTATGTCTTCTTTGACTTCTTTTGAATCCTTTTCCAATTTTTTCATGTCTTCTTTGATTTCTTTTGAATTCTCTTTCATTTTCTGTTCCATTTTTTTCAGGTCTTCTTTGATTTCTTTTAAATTCTCCTCCATTGTCTTGTTCATCTGCATCATTAATGACATCAAAGCTGCCATATTGACATTTTCCTCTCTTTCTGGATTCATTTATGCAGTATCTTGTGGAACTTGAACTAAACTCTCCTCTTGTATAGGTTGTGTTTCTACTTCCACATCTTCTTCATTCTTTTTGCTTCTTGTACCTTTCTTTCCTTAAGACATTTTGAGACTTTACTTGTTCAAATATAATTAAAATAAAATCTATAATTTTTCTTTCTAATGATAATTAATTTAATTATATGAGAGCACTTATCTTTCCAAACTAATTCTTTTAAATAGAGAGCCACCGCGGTGGGCGCCAAATTGTTATGATGTTTTATTTGTGGATGATGAGCAATGAGTGTTTTTTAATAATATATATATAGGGTTTTTATCGCGGTTCTCAAAGAATTAGTTTGTAAGCATTTTTTTAAATTATCTTTATTATATCTATTATGAAACACACATATATATCTAACATAACCAATGCAAAATTTAAAATAAACTATCTTTAAATTGAAATTCTTATGAAACTAATTAAATTCTATAGACAATGTAAAATTTAAACAAACTATCTTTAAAATTGAAATTCTTATGACACTAACTAAATTATATTAACAAAATGTTGTACCTTTCTGTCACTGAATGCCTAAATGAAAATGTTTTCCAAAATAAAGATTTTAATCACCACTCAATGTCTTCGTTCTCAGCTTCGGTTATCCTTGTTTTTGTGAAATTACTTTTTCCAATTATCAGCTTCCACCAATTTAAAATATTTTTCTTTTTAACTGCATTTATATGTATTCTTCTTTTTAATATACCAATATCCAATCACCAAATAAATTATATAATTTTAATTTTCAATTAATACTCTGTTCCATTATCCAATCACCATAACATAATTTTTAATCTTCAATAATATTATCTTTATACTGTTTCTTAATCTTCATTGAACTTATTATATTGAACATCTGGTCCTTCTGACTGACTATCTTCACTAACTAAATGTGTCTATCTTCTAACTAACTTTCTTACTAATTGACTGGCCTCATAGTAACTGTAACTCATAACTCTGAATCCAAATCACCGAGTATTTATATCTTTTTCCATGTTCCAGAATCATCTGGCAAGAAATCATGTTCGATTTGTTCCATCTCCTACATGTCTGAATTTTCTGGAACAATCCATTTCGCAAACAAGGCCATCTTCGGTGATCTAGAGAATTCCTTACTTTTCTATCGAGAATTTTATCGACATTTAGGCTTTTCAGGTCAGAATATAAACCTAAATCATTAACTTAAACACTCCAATTTAATAAACTACACATTTTAAACTAGCATATTATTATAACCCCACTTTATATTCCTAAATTCTTATTCAAATGTCATTTAAATGTATAGTTGGTTGTCTATGCACATGGCTCACTTAAATATATTTACAATATTATAATTATAAAAAAAATACTTTTTACACTTATTATATGCTAATTTCTTAAAAATGCCCACACATAAATAATTTTTATAAAATTCTCTAGTACATAACTTATTAAAATAACCAAATACTTTTTATATCTAATATTATCTAGTATATAACTTATAAATTAATTTTTTAAACACTATTTTTCCTCCTCCTACGTTCAATATCATTTCAATATATATATATATATATATATATATATATGTACTTAGTAACACCCATAAAAATCTCAGCTTCTCAGAGCAGAGCATTCAGTAAATGGAAACCCACATTTACCAGCAGAAACCCAACTACTCAAACGAGAGTACTTAAATGTTATATGTGGTCTATTTTCTATAAATCAAGTTAACCGAAATTATTAGATCTACAGTGTCAATCGCAAAAATTTCTTTATGAGGTCCTCTTGACACTATGCTAATTTCAGTGCTATTAAATCTTAGTTAGTTGCGCAAGTCGATTTAGTATGAAAAATGTGTGTTTGTGTTTGTAACTGTCTTAGTTTTAATTTGCACGTAGGCATGCGTTCTACCTATTTTGTATTGATATTGATCACGTAACAAAGAAGTTTGTTTCATGATTAGAGTAAACAAAACACACAGGTAAATAATGATTGTGAATAAGAAGCGACAATTATGTGCATTAGCTTTAATTATCGATCTTCTGCAATATGGAATAATTGGTCCATATGGTCCATATTGCAGAAGATCGAGAAGCCTTCGCAATGGTGATCGCCAACGCTGGATAATTCTTTAAGTATAATAATTAAAGAATATTCTAATAAGCTTTAATTATAATAATGATGCTAGCAATAAAGAAAAAAAATCATACGCTTCTTAAAAAAGTGTATATGGAGAAAAAATGGTTGAAGAGAAGAGGCTTAGGCAATGGAACATAAACCCTTAAGTACTAACGTCCTGTCTCTCAGACGGCATCGCTTGTCGAAAGTGGGATATCTCCCTACATAAAAAATATTGAAGGTCGCACGATTATGACTTTTCAAGTTGGGTTAGCGTTCGTATTTATTTACTTTTTACCTTAAAATGGATGAGGGACCCAGTACGTCAAAAAAGGTCAAATATGGGGATAAAAACTATGAGAAAACTGTTTTGAAATGGCTTGATGAGGTAGATGACGACATAAGCGAAGTTAAATCAATTTGTGATAGAAATGTTGCTATTGACAGCGATCACGAAACGGAATCGGAAATAGAGGGTAAGTCAAGTCTCTTGGAATTACAGTATACCCCTTCTATAACGAACATGGTTATTACGAGGTTTCGCTTATAACGAGGTACATTAGATTGTCTGTATAGCGAGGCAAATTTGGTTATAACGAGAGAAAATAAGATCGAAAAACGTATTTTTTTTACATTTTTGACCCGGCCGTGGTTATAAATGAATACTCTTTTTAACTGCCCCGCAATAAACTTAACTGCCGCCCGCAATAAACTTCTTTACAATAAATACAACTGTTTCACATCTTTAGAAAATATGATAGATAAAATGATACTGGACAATTTAAAGCAATCTTCTTCTCTTCTTTGTCAACCATTTTCCATTCACTCCTGAATGTAGGTCTCTCCCAATTGCTTCCATCATTCTCTATCTTGCGCCAATCTAATCCACTGTTTGCCTTCCACTGTTCTTATGTCATCTACCCATCTTTTTTGAGGTCTTCTCATGCTTCTTGTTGTCGTCCTTGGTCTCCATTCTAGAATTCTCCGTGTCCACCTGTTGTCATTATATCGGGCTACGTGACCTGCCCAGCGCCATTTCATTTTTGCAATTTGTTTCACAATATCCCTAATCTTCGTTCTACGTCTTATCTCGGTGTTTCTAATCTTGTCTCTTAGAGATATTCCAAGCATGATTCGTTCCATTGCTCTTGCGTTGTTTCTAATTTTTTAGCAGATTTTTTGGTAAGGGCAACTAAGTAGCCCTTACCAATTTAAAGCAATAGTTTATGTTATTTAGGACTTCTTCCAATTGCAGAAGCAATAGTTTATGTTATTTTCAAAATACGCTTTATACATTATGTAGATGGAAAAAGTGTAAATACAGTAAAAGTAAACAACTTTTTTTCAAAAACGCTATTCAAACAATATTTATTTGCATCTTATATTGCTCCGAATGGCTTCACTATAAAAAGATAATGTTTTAGAAAACTACATATCCATATGTATGCACAGTATTATTATTGTTCTCTGATATAACGAGATCGGCTTATAACGAGGTAATTATTCTGCCATTTCAGTTCTCGTTACAGAGGAAGTCTACTGTATTATGTATGCATTGTACTTAAGTTCGATGGTACTGTAGTATAATTATGTAAATATATATATATATATATATATATATATATATATATATATATATATTTATATAAATATATATATATATATATATATTTATATAAATATATATATACATATATATATATATATATATATATATATATATATATATATATATATATATATATATATGTATATAACAGACAGTTAAGGATAACCGGGAACGACCCAATACTAAGGAAGCAATAAAAAACGGGTGCTTCTAAGTGAGTGTCTTTTATTAAGAGTCAATCTTTGGCCACATAATTTTGGGCTTCATCAGAACTTGCTGTAATGGAAAAACATTCTTTGCAATATCATAATTAGATGTTACTTTAATCTTACCTTAATGTAGACACGATCTCTTAGTGTAAAATAAAATTGACATGGACATACACATATTTTTAAAAACAAACCAAACGCATCTCCCAACCAGAGAAAAAGTGGCAAACAAGGCCTTTATTAAATATGTAAGATTACTTTATTATAACCATGTGGCCGGCATTTTTGACAAGAAATTGTTAATTAAGTCATATGCTATTTCAACTGTCACCTATCGAAACAGCACCTGTCTTAATCACTTCTTCTTTTTGTTGACATAGAACAATAACATTATTCAGTCAGAAATATTAGACTTTTTTGATTGTCATACAAAATTAAATTATAAATTGAATGAATATAGGTCCCTACTCTATATAAACATATCATGTTTAATAAATCTTTGGTTTGTAATTAGTCTTGGGTATAGTAGTCAACATGACGGTGAGATGTATGTATTATATACCTTTTGCCAAAGAAACAAGTGGATGATGATAGATATAAAATAAATTAAAGTTCATCTTGTTCTCACAAAAGGGAAATAACACATCCGTGCAGTTGTTAGTATATCACAGTTGTATCATTGTTGTCTTTTTTACATTATTGATGTTAGTGGTATAAACATAATATGTCCAAGAATGGTTAGACATTTACATTTCTTTCTCAAAATTCAAATTTTAAACAAATAGTCTGATTGAAAAATATAAAATTATAAAAGCTATATAATGAAGAACATGGTTTGTACATGAAGTTAAGTTTTAAAATGTTTTAATTAAAATTATTAACAATTGTCTTGTGGGTTACATTGAATTTAATACACATGAGTTACAGGCAATAAACTGAGTCACAACAGACAGCAAATAACAACAGTACGTTAGTTGAAAGTGCGGAGGGACAGTATTATGAAATTCTAATATAAGAAGGTGGTACTTTTTTATTTTTAGTGAATTTTTGTTGTAAAACTTAAGTATAGATGGAACTTAAGTTATCAACATCTTTTTTGTGGTTCAGTGAATTAGAACAATTATTAATATAACACATCTCTAAGATTTTACGATGAGCTTCTTTTTCAGCTCTATCTAGAATTATAGCCTCATCATATAAGACATGATGGTCATTCTCATTGACATGAATGCTTAAACTAGTTGCTAGGGGTTTACGTTTACAGCCACTTTTGTGAATAGCTAGGCGCTTACTAAGTCGTTGACTTGTATGGCCTATGTATATTTTGCCACATTGACATGGTATACCATAGATTACGTTGCAGTTCTTCTCTAGTGGAACTCGATTTTTTAGTCTAGAATAGAACAAATTGAGTTTTTTGTTGTTATAATTGGCTATTTTTATGTTAAATTTACTAAATAGTCTAGTAAGAGATTGTGTTAAACCTTCTATATACGGTAATGATCCATACTTCAACTGTACGGTGCTGTCAGATGCTGACCGATCATGACCAGATATATTGTCGCTTGTAATACGTTCTGTGTGTGAATACAAAAGTTTATTGAGCAAATTTTTAGGGTAATAATTGCATACAATTATACATATACACACAATACATTGTTGGCCTATATTTTTCAGAATGTTTGATATAAGTACAGTAAATGCTTATTAATCTTTATGAGTCTTTTAAAAATAATACTCATTTAGAAAGGCCCAACCTTATTGAAAAACTGTCATTTCAACTTATCCAACCTCAGGTAAACAGAAGATTAGAAAGTTCATTTGAGTTTAAAGTTGAGCTGTAACCTCGGAAACCTTTTTTGGATGGTGCTAGAAAGGTCACCAATTGAGACACTGCGGACGGCAGCCAGATGGTTGGTGGAGAGCCAGTCGTGGGTTCGAAACTAGCTTTTGGAACCAGGAATGGGTCCAACGGACGAAATAAGCAAAGATACGATAAGAGATATTAGAAAAGACACAGAAATGAACAAAAAGATAGATGGGTAAAATTACCAAAGATAAGATAAGATAGGGAACAGGGCGCCACTTAATTTTTTGGGGTTTAAGGAGAAAATTAAGAAACCTTAGAAAAGAAAAGAGATAAGGAAAGATATTTAGGTTCTGAGACCAAACCCAAGAAAAGATATCACAGTTAATTATTGAATAAATTTGGTCAACACTCTACATAAACAAAAAATAAATATATAAGGTATTACACTTACTCACCTACGAAACTTGATAAGCCTGATCTTTCTACTGGTCAAAGGTATAGTTATATTTAAACGTAAAAAGCAAATATATCAGGGAACTTTGTTAGGAGTCGACAAATAAAATACATACGTAAAACAATAACAATATATTAAACAACAACAAAATTACGACGCTGCTGAATGCAACACAAGTAATAAAAATATACAAACAACTATAAAATAGTGGTATACATATAAAAATAGGCAGAAATATAATTCGAAAATATCTTTACAAAGATATAAGTATAACACAAGCATGCACAAATAAAGTTTTGGCGTATCTCGAGATATTATAGCAAATAAAATTGAATACAAATTATAACAAACACAAAAGGTAACAAAAATTAATAAAATTTAAATTTACAAAAATACAAAAAAGTTTACTGACGTGAAAACATAAAAATTTAACCAAACCGCACTTGGTTAAGTCGATTATTTGGTTCGTAACTAAAAAAAATATAGAATGTTCTTTAATTGACTGCAAAATTCAGTAGCTACTCTCAATTACATTTGAAGACATGTATGATCGTTCGATACGTCCAGATAATGGGAGATGATATTGTCCTCCGGAGGCGTGACAGCCGTGCCGGAGGCATCAAGGAATTTGGATATCGGTCAAAATACTTGGGAATTCCAAGGTTGGCCAAATCCAAATTTCTAATTGATTCGATGCAGGGAAATTCCACTTTCGCTACGTAAAACAAAGGATTTGTTTTACATAAAAGCAGGTAGATTTTCTCTCATCGATCAGTCGAGCTTGCCTCTTCTACTGTAGACCTAGTCGGTGCTATTATTGTTCCTACTAAGTTATTGTTTTATTTCTGATTTTTTTATATACCATTTTATTTTAGCATTATTGTATATTCAGACCTTTTCAGGTTAGAATAATACATTGATCTATATTTGTTCATATACTGATTGTTTGATATTTTATTTGATTATTTTGATTGTTTATTTTTCTTGTATTTTGTGTCTAAGTTGTTCTTCCGTAAGTTAAGAACACTTAGAAATATTTATCTTGCTTTTTCTATTTTATATATTTGATTTTGTACTTTGTATCTAAGTAGTTCTTTTCGGTAAGTCAAAGAGCTCTTAGAAGTATTTCTCTGATATCTGATTTGTTATTTTATTGTGTGTCTAAGTCGTTCTTTTTCGTTCTTTTTCTCTAAGTCAAAAGAACCCTTAGAAATATTTTCATATCGCATTATTATTTCTGATATTTTATCTAAGATATTTTCTTTCTTAAGTTAAGAAAATACTTAATACATTTGTTTCTTTCATTTTCTATTTTATGCTTAGTTGTTTCTTCCGTAAGTCAAGAAACACTTATAAATATTTGTGCATTTATTTTACTATATTTGATTCTCTTGTTTATTTTCTGTTCTAAGTTGTTTCTTCCGTAAGTCAAGAAACACTTAGACATATTTCTATAATCTGTTTCATTTTTGCATTTCTCGTTTTATATTTTGAGTATTTTATTTTTCCACTCTAAGTCGTTTCTTCCGTAAGTCAAGAAACACTTAGAAATATTTCCATATTTTACTCTCACATTTACATATTTCATTTATCTATATTTCTGTCCTAAGTTGTTTCTTCCGTAAGTCAAGAAACACTTTTTAGAAACTAGTAGAAACATTTTTTTTTCTTTGCATTATATTTTTATACCATTTAATTTAATTGTTTACTAAGTTATTCCTTCCGTAAGTCAAGGAATACTTGGATCATTTTTACCTATCGGTTTTCCATTTTTGCTCTGTTACTTTGTAACTGTTCCTTGGAACCGTTACCTATAACAGATATTTGTCACTGGAACTGTTATTTATAACAGCGGTAGTATTTAACCTTTCTACCAGCTACAAACCAAAGATGGTGAATACCCGATCCAATTCCGGGGATAGGAAGAAGCCCGAAGAGCCGGCGATGGGTCCTACAGGCCCAAATGCCCCCTCTCGGCAACAATATGATGCTATACCATGTTACTTGCCCAGATAGGTGGAGATATTAAAATTATGTCACTTACAGTAATTATTCCTGAAGGCTGCTGCTTTAATTCACTGAAGTTAATACTGTACTGGTATTAAACACTTAATTTATTTACCCTTGAAGGTGCTTTACAACTATACTTAAACTAATATAGTGTAAGATAAAAAAACTCTAATAAGCAAGTGTATACACACTTATAAAGAAAATGCACAGAGACAGTAAGGTAGCAGATACGATATTGTGAACTAAGCGTCTTAACTCGACGGATGCCCACCGATAAGTTGTTTTCTCTACGAGTGCCCACCGAGAAGTGACTTGGTTCCTCTAAAATTTTACCAAATTACCCCAGAAAAAGAAGGGATATCTCCCCTCAAAAATCATAGGCCAGTTGTATGTATTTCTGAGAAGATAAGGTTATAACTAACATTGAACATAACGGTATACTTCTACCTACAAACGTGATGGAATATCAAATCTCCTAGATTAGGTTTTTCCCGAGATTGGGTCTTTATAGAAAAATTACTATACGAGTCTTCGGAATATTTACAAATCTATCATAAAAGACCCGGATTAAGACGGAAAGGATTAAAAACCTTTCGGATGCAAGGAAATTCCGGGCATTCAATAAAATTTTGAAGACGGTAAACAGAACATAAGCGTATCATCACGGGGGTAAAAGGAATAAAAATAATTAATATTTTAATTATATAAAAAAATGTTACACAGCCCCCTCCCAAGAGAGGAAACGGGTGAAGAAGAAGAAGAAATAAAACGGTTTCCGATCAAAACCTAAGGATACATTTTTTTTATATACCCTTTAAACGATTCGAAGAGCGTGCCTCGAAAAGAAGTACAAGATATAAAAGACGTTAACATCATTAAGAAATTATGTAACCAAACGTCAAGATAATAAAATTATTTAAGGTAAACCTCGATACAAAAGAAATGCCTATTTAAGAGATAACATCGAGATCAGTACTCATCAGTAATTCGTTAAGATAAATTAGAGAACGAGATATTTTTAGGAAATCTCTAATTAAAAACAAGATATCGAAATGGCTTAAATAACAACACTGGATAAAATCCTAATCACAATGGAAAGCATATACCAAAGTGAAAGTCGAAAAGAATTAAATAAAACTCAACTAGCATTAATAAAAGTAGAAGAAGAAAGAAAGAAATTAAGTACCTGGTTGTCAGTTGATAGCTTCGCGTATCACACGCCTAAATTTAATTTAGGGTCACAATCGGTAAAGTCACAATCGGGTTGAAGTTGACATAAAGAAAACTTCTAAGTCATATCAGGGAAAGGGGTCTGTAGACAACATCAGTACTAAAAGAATGAAAGGGTAAGAAGAATTAAGAGGAATGTGTCTGTCTTCCTTAAAAGCTCAACAGGTCCCTAGCGGACGAATCCCAGATCATCATCCTAGCCGTTCCTCTCGTGACAACTAGTAAGGTCAAAACAGATTCCGAAATATAGAAGAAAAAAAGATTTTGCGTCGAGAATTTTATTCTCATGATTCACACATGGTAGCTTGATTTATCACTGGCTGTATGACAAAGCAAAAGTAATTTATCGCCATTCGGGGTTAATAAATCCATAGAGGATTGAGTATCAGTCTTTTATACAAATAAAAAAACTTATACTAGATAATGAAGGAGTTACTATAACTACTATATAGATAATAAAAGTATAATAACGTAATTAAAGTTATTACCCTTTAACGGTGCAGTAAGCAAATGATTTTTCGCGTACTGACCAGGTAATGAGCTTTCGCACAGATAATTTTAAGTGGTTTTCCACCTAAATAAGATAGATAAGAAGATAAGATAAGAAAGCGAGCAAAGATAAATTAAACTTTACTCAAAGGTAATTTAAGTGACTTTTCACTTATCGGTAAGGTAATGAGTTTTACCCAAAGATAATTTAAGTGATTTTTCACTTATCGGTAAGGTAATGAGTTTTGGCTCAAAGATAATTCAAGTGATTTCTCACTTATCGGTAAGGTAATGAGTTTTGGCTCAAAGATAATTCAAGTGATTTCTCACTTATCGGTAAGGTAATGAGTTTTGGCTCAAAGATAATTCAAGTGATTTTCCACTTGAATAGGTAAGATACTAGAGACCAGCGAGTAATTATCTCACTAGCCGATCTAATAGATAACGGTATGGTGATATTTTTCACCTAACCGTACTCAAAGATATGTGACTTCTGGTGGGCAATCGAGGAGGTAGACGAGAGAAGATAGAAGAGAAAAATATTCATATAAATATATAGATAGGACGGTAGATAATGTTATATGATAAAAAAACAAACTAATCCTGATCGGATTCATCATCACCTGACGAATTATCAGAATCATTAAGATATGGTTTCAAATCTTTAATATGCCAGTTCCCAGCATTTGAACCATCGGGATTTCTCAGTGTATATACAAGGGGAGACAGCTTTTTGACTACCGTACATAAGGTATATTTGGGTGCTAACTTAGCCATAAACTTATCGACGGCTTTTGATAGAACCTTATTTCGTCGCCAAACTGTATCACCGACGTGAAATTGAACATCGCGTCGCCGTAAGTTATACGTTTTAGCATTGCGTTGGTACGCATTATTCAGATTAAGTTGTATTTCATCAAATACTTCACTTAACCCTCGTATTTCAGAAACATATTTGTCATGTTGCTCTGAAGTAACGGTAGATATCAAATTATCGGCAGATAAAGAATAATAGTTACCGGCAATAGGGACATACCTGGCAAAATTAAGGAAAGATGGGGTATATTTAGTGACTTCATGTCTAGCGGTATTTATAGCTTGACGGATTTTTGGAATTTCTTTATCCCAATCGGAATGATCTTTAATATAACACCTGATAGCAGTTCCTATGGTTTTATTGCTACGTTCAACAAAGTTGCACTGAGGCGAATAGACAGCATTAAACCATATTTTTTGGACCTTATACTTACTACATAAATTCTTTAACGAAGAATTATTAAGATTTCGGGCGTTATCACATATAAGAAATTGAGGGACTCCGAACATAAGAAAAACGTCATTTTCAAGAAAATTAATGATATTTTGCGTGGTAGCTTTCCGCAAAGGATGAATCAACGTAAATTTCGAAAACCAGTCGGTAACAACAAGAAGAAAAGTGTATCCTCTTTTTGAGCGAGGAAGCGGACCAATAAGATCTACAGCAATTATTTGCCAAGGGAACCTAGCGGATTTTTCTCGTCCCATTAAACCCATGGGAGCCAAAGTCGACATCTTTTGAGCTCCACAGATTTTACAAGACCTAACAAAACGAAGTACATCTTTCCACATTTTGGGCCAATAAAATAACTCTTGAATACGATTTAAAGTTTTGAAATAGCCAAGATGTGCACAGGTAGGGGGATCGTGACAAGAAGTGATAATATCATTTCTTTGGGGTTTCTTTACTAAAATTTTCCACTCTTTATTATTAGTGGAAACAGGTAATTCGGAAGGAATTAATTTAAAAACAAAATCATCCTCTACTTTCCACTGAGGATATTTATTGGGCTCTGATAAAATCTTAGAGCGAAAATCATCGAACCAATGATCAATTCGGTCCTTGTCGACTTCCAGATAAGAAAGTTGTGGTTTTTCGGTGATAGACTCATTCGTAAACATGCGACTTAGTGCATCTGGGACGATATGAGAAGTTCCTTTCCGATGGATAAGATCAAAATCATGCTGACGTAAACGCATTGCCCAACGCGCAAGTTTGCCAGAAGGATTACTAATGTTTTTTAACCACAACAGGGAATAATGGTCGGTAATTACCTGAAATTTGACTCCTTCGATATAGGGACGAAATTTTTCAATAGCGAAAATTACGGCTAAACATTCTCTCTCGGTGACAGAGTAGT
Source organism: Diabrotica undecimpunctata (assembly GCF_040954645.1). NCBI lineage: Eukaryota > Metazoa > Arthropoda > Insecta > Coleoptera > Chrysomelidae > Diabrotica > Diabrotica undecimpunctata. The sequence goes on from NC_092813.1 coordinate 15,834,115, forward strand.
TTCGTTCAGCCTTAGATAAGGTACGACTAGCATAAGCAATAACTACATCCGAGCCATCGACGGTTTGTGTTAAGACACCTCCTAACCCAGTATCGCTAGCGTCACATTGAATAACAAAAGGTTTTAGAAAGTCAGGTTGAGTTAGAACAGGGGCAGAGATAAGAGCCTCTTTAATTAAAATAAAGGAGTTTTCAGCGGAATCAGTCCAGTCTACCGACTGTTTCTTCTTTTTATCTTTTAATAGGTCATTTATAGGAGAGACAAGAGTCGAGAAATTATTTATAAATCGCCTGTACCAAGAGCACATTCCAACAAATCTTTTAACTTCCGTAAAAGTTTTTGGACGGGGATAATTAATCATGGCAGAGACTTTTTCCGGATCAGTCCTTAAAAGATTATCACCTACTATATAACCCAGAAATTTTAATTCATACTTGAAAAATTCACACTTATCAACATTGATAGTTAAATTGGCCTCTTTTAACTTATCTTTAACCTCAGATAATAATTTAATATGTTCTTCGAAATTATCGGAACAAATGATGATGTCGTCAAGATAACAAAATATGTTCGGTTCATATTTAGGACCAAAAATTGCATCGACTAATCTCTGTTGAGTTTGAGTTGAATTACATAATCCAAAAGGCATGACAGTAAATTGAAAGGAACCTCTACCGATGACACTGAAAGCAGTTTTTTCTCTCGAAGAGGGATCTAAAGGTATTTGCCAGAAAGCTTTTCTCAAGTCAACGGAACTTATAAATTTGGTACCTTTCAGTAACGACAGGATCCTATCAATATTAGGCAAAGGGTAAGAGTCTCGTTTAGTTACCTCATTGAGAGCTCTACCATCGAAACAAAAGCGGTACTCGCCGTTATTATTTTTCTTGACTAATAGCACCGGTGAACACCACGGACTATTAGAAGGTTCAATAACACCTAAACTAAGCATTTCGTCTAATTCTTCGTTGAGAATTTTGGACATATAGGGAGACATGGGAAACGGGCGTTTTTTGAAAGGTTTCGCGTCTCCAGTATCAATATTCATTTGGATTTTATCCGTGTGGCCTAATCCATTTATATTGCTAACTTGGGAGAAAGATTCGATAGTACTAGTCGCGACATATCTTTGAGTGGGGTTTAAATGATCGATAGTACATAAAGATATTTCATCGAGCTCATTATCGATATCGGTAAAAGTTTGTGGATCATTATCGCCGGTAAGCCAAGTATTTTTAGAAAAACCTATTATAAGAGAGAAAGTCTTAACGAAATTGCTACCGAGGATAAAGGTATAAGGTAACGTAGATACGATTAGTGCTTTGATGACATGACAAACATCGTTAGCTAAGATAGGGAGATCGACTACACCGGTAACAGAACGATTAGAGCCGTCAGCTAATGAAACATTTTGATGTTGAGATGGATCAACAGATAAGTTGTTGGATTCAAGGAATTTAATGCCTTTTGCGCCAACAATAGTTATAGAACAACCAGTATCTAGAAGGACTGTAAAAGTTCTCGAGAAAATTGAGACAGAAATATGCGGCCTAGAATCGCAAATTTTATTAATTAGCACCGGGGCGGCAATTTTCGTAACACTATTACGATAAAAATATTTGACGGTCTTTAACCACTGATTCAGGTATGGACAGTCACATTAGGATTACCACACTTGTAACAGAACTTGTGCTGTCGTTCCTTTTTACAGACGGGATAGATATGACCTGTTTTCTGACAATTCCAACAGGTAGCTACTTTCGAAGTGTTTTTATCATTCGAATTAGATGAACTAGATACGTGATTAGAGGTAGATGGAGACGATATGGCATTTGAGGCATTGTTGTGAGAATGACGCTTCGACTGCGGAGTATCAGTCTCGACAACAGAGATTTTAGAATTTTGGAAGAACTTGGCCGACAATGAAGGGTTAGCATCTTCCAACTTCTTAACAATTTGAGTTAGTTCACTCACGGTATTAATGTCTTTTAAAATGACATGAGGAATATACTCAGGTAAGATATTTTTACGAATAATCCTTAACTTTGTGGATTCGGATGCTTCGCGAGATAAACGATTAAAAAGGGATAGCATTTGCGCGGCGAAAATTACGATAGGCTCGCTACGTTTTTGTTTGCGACCTTTGATTTGATCCCAAAGATCTTCGTCGAAATCGGGAGATAAAAAAGTGGATTTAAGAACTTCAACAAGTCCATCCCAAGAACTTATTGAGGACTTAATACTGCGAAACCACACCGCGGCATCGCCAGAGAAAAATTCAATAGCCGAATTAAATAAAATATCTTTCGGGACATTACGGGACTCAGATAACTCATTAACTCGTTCAATAAAATCAAACACAGTCTTGGGATCACCATTAAATCTAACATTCCATTTAAATATGGAATATTGGGAGATATTTGAATCGGGAGTCGAAACATGTATTATCTGCGGAGCAGCAGGAGAGACATACTCGACAGAAGAAGGACTAGAAGCTAAAGGAATGACTTTATCATTCATCTCTTGCTCCAATAACAAACAGGTAGCATTAGATTCATTTAGAAAAGAAATAGATTCCTCAGAATCGGGCTCGGGAATAGGGAGACGATCTATTCTACCTAACAAATGAATAAGTCGTGATTTGACTTGGCGAAAACAAGAATCTGTTGAAGAACCTTCAAACTCTTCAACTAACTTTGAAATCTTATCGATAGAATTTTTAATAGCAGTCTTTTCGTTATCATAATCTAAGGTATTTAAAGATAATTGATTGCTGTTGTCCCTAACTAACAATCTCTTGAGGATTTTCCTCCTTTCTTTTATTTCTCTACTCGTAACAGTTCCTCTGATTTTTAACTCATAATTAATTTCCTCTGGAGTAAGAAAATTGACTTCAAAATTATTCATTTTTTAATTTAAGTCTACAGGTAATAAAAAAATATAAAAATAGTCAAATATACCAAAGAAAGATCAGGTTTAATTATAAAATTTATACATAAATCTGGAGAACTTTTGTAGTGTGTTTACCAGACGGAACGAAAGAAGAAAATAAGGAATACTGAGATAGAGATAAAGCAAATAGAAGGAGAAATAAATAGAAATAGAACACGGAAGCTGATCGGGGTTCTCGTAGCTTCGCGTTCTATAAATGTGAAAGACAAGCAAAGGCAACGGACAAAGAAAAAAACAAAAGGATATAAGCCCCACGCTTTGGGCGGCATAAAAATATGTGTAACCTCGGAAACCTTTTTTGGATGGTGCTAGAAAGGTCACCAATTGAGACACTGCGGACGGCAGCCAGATGGTTGGTGGAGAGCGAGTCGTGGGTTCGAAACTAGCTTTTGGACAAAATTGTGATCAAGAAAAAACAAGAACCTGTTGTCCGTTCACATTCTTCACAACCAAGCACAAGCAAAATTGATGTACAACGACAAGTTTTACATGAATCTGACTCCGACTCAATTCCCGATTCTGTATGTTTGGGAAAATAAGTATTTATTCACATATTCTACATTCAATATTTTTATTACTGGATTATAATATGATCTTATTTAATTATATATTCTAATTACTTATTTACTCTAAAAGATTACAGTTTATTATTTTCGTCCATTTAGTAAACTCTCAGTGTCAAAATGACTAACACATGGTAATCTGTTTTTAAGTTTAAAGAAATTCACTTGTTAGAATATCAAATTTCTGCGTAATTGTGAACTGTGGCCACCCCTTAGAATTTTTAGGTACGGATTCTTACGGATCCTTACAAATGCTAACAAAGAGATCGAAACGAGACATCGGTTTGTAAACGTCTCCAGTTTATCGAAGACGCGTACCGACCTTTTGCGCCGCGGCGCAGGCGTTCATTTTTTACCGCCAAGGGACTCAGCCACTATTTTACTCTTCTAGATACAATTAATATAACATACTTAAACGGTAAGTGTTTTTCTTTGTACAAATAACATTATTTAGTTACGCCAGGTATTTTCATGATTTTTTAATTAATTGCTAATTTATTCACAATCAAAATATTGCATTTTTTCGTTATTATTTACACGTTTTCGTTTTATTTTACACAACACACTGTGCCCGATAGAAATTTGGGTAAATATTTAACCGAAATAAAAAAAAGATGCTATACGAGCATATATATAAAGCAGAGTGGGTTAATCATAAAGATCTCCGAAAATGGATGAAACCAAGCTCGCAAGGGGTTCACTATTTTAATGGTGAAATTTGTAACAGCTGCTGTTAGAAAACAAAGTTGTATCAGAAAATATATCAACAACATGAGCAATGCGAGCAAAAGTGTTTACTGTTGCCTCTGATAAAATTATAAAACAAACAAATTAGAATTTCTAAAATGTCTTGTGACCGAACAAAATGTTCTGCAATCATCAATATTGTTTTAGAAAAGACAATTTTTACATACCTTTTTTCTCAGCTAAAACTAAAACTTTCATGTCAAGATAAAGATGAATTTTTAGGGCTCATGTTAGTTGAGACAGCCACTGCGCAAAATTTGTATAATATTATAATAACTTTTTTAAAGAAAATAATATTTTCTATAAAAATAATTTAGTAGGATTTGCTTCCGATGAAGCAAATGCGATGATAGGGGCGCATAATTCGCTGAAAACTCTTTTAGTTAATGACCTCCCTGATCTATACATCATGAAATGTATTTGCCATTCTTTAGCCCTGTGTACCTCTTATGCATGTGGAACATTACCGAATGATACCGAGAAGCTAATTAGAAAGAAGCATTTAATCATATATGTATAATAATAATAGTTTCAAAAAGCAATCAGAATTCAAAAAATTGCAATCCTTTCTTAATATTAACCCCATAAGCTGTTGCAAGCTGCACAGACTAGATGGTTGTCATTGTTTGCTGCTATTTCTAGAATCCTTGAACATTATTGTGTTCTTTGGCATTAGTTTAGAATCGAAGCCTTTGATCAAGTATCAGGAGCAAATGCAATCAACGATATGCTAAACAATCAATTAAAAAAAACTATCTTCTCTTTGTTGAATAAAGTTTACCAACTTTTACAAATATAAATTTAGAATTTCAATCTGAAACTCCAAAAATGTACAAATTCTACCCCCGAATGTTTAGTGTCTGTAAATTTTTATTAAGTTTTTTTATAAAACCAGATTTAGAAAATATCAAGTACCGTGAACCACAAAACTTTCTTCTGCTTAATGAAATTTACTTTACTACATAAAGAAGAAATTTACTACATAAAGAAATCGGAGGAAGAAACCTAGAAGCTTCAAGAAACTTTTATAAAAATAAACTAATTCGATGAGGTACGGTAAGCATGTTTCATGTTAATTTGTGTATTTCAAATTAAACAATGATTTTCTTGAGGATCAAAATTTATATGACCTCATATGTTTTTCGGACCACTGGCAAAGTGAAGAAAATTTAAAATTAATTAGCATCTCCAGCTTTTCATTAGCTAATTTCTTTTTGTAGGGTGAAAAAGAAACAAGGTAAAGTTGCAATTTATGTAAAAGGAAATATTATGTATTCTTCTCTTAATCATTATTAATGATGAAAATATTTTGTATTCTCCTCATAATCTGAATAAACATAATGTAGAGCAAACTTCAGAGTTTTGTGTAATTTATGTACCTTCAATAAAAACCAATATTTTAACTGTATACAGATCGGGTAAGTGTGACTTTGACTTGTTTTTGGTGAATTTTGAGAATGTCATAACGTCCTTTGCTTAGTAAAGCAGACAAACTGGTCATACTTGGTGATTTTAATATAAATTTTAAAATCGAATCTGACCCTTCTTTTGATATTCAAAATCTATTAACATCTTTTGGTCTAAAAGTAACTATAAACGATTATACTAGAATCACATCCCAGTCCAGTACTAGTGAAAGTATCTACAGAGTGGGCGTATTTGAACCTTGTTTTTCTGACCATTGAGCTCATTTTTTTATTTATTAACTCTGAGCATAAAGTTGTTAACAATAATCAAACATTTCGAAGGTTTATTACTTCTTCTGGTTTACAGCAGCTTAAACCTGTGCTAGTTAGTACAAAGATAGATTTTTTTCTATGATATTAATAATGATCCTGCTTTTTTGACAGACTTTCTTACCGAAACTTATTAAAGCATTTTCCACTAAAAAAAGTACGACAAACTGTTGAAAAAACACCCGTGCAATGGTTTAATTAATGAAATTAAACTCATTGCAGATGCCACTAAGGATCTCGATTTGTTTAAAGTATGTAAACAACAAAAATTTGAATATAATAGGCAATTACAAATTGCTAAAAAGTCAGCTTACTGTGATTTTATTACTAATTCCAAGAATAAACCTAGATACTGCTGGAAAATAGTAAATTTCGAAAGAAACAACACAAGATCCAGTTCAGTACAACCTGATCTACCTCCAGACGAAATAAATAAATTTTCCTTTTTCGAAAGTATCCTTCTCCGAGCAAGTCCTTTTGTAGGCCCGTTGTGGAAAAAGAGGTATCTCAAATAATAAAGTCTCTTGGTAATTCTAATTGTAGAGACGTTCACGAAATTAATAGCAAAATTAAAAAAAAATAACTTACCAAATAGTTTTAACACTTTTCACTCATCTTGTTTAATTATATAAAGTGGTGTATTTCCAGAAGTACTAAAATACTCAAAAGTACTACCAATCAACAAAAAGGTGATTCCTTAAAGACTGACAATTACAGACCTATTAGCATTGTTTCCACTTTTGGGAAACTGGTTGAAAAGTTTATCAAACAACAATTTTATTCCTATTTTGAGTCAAATAATTACTTTAGCAACTCACAATATGGATTCAGAAGTGCTCGTTCTACTACCAACACGGTATTTAATGTTGTGAGCGAGGTGATTGAGGGACTTGGAGCGGCAATCGCATAACAATTTCTCTTTACGACTTGTCGATGGCTTTGACTGCGTTTGATTGTTTGACACTTGGCACCTAACATACTTTCACTATAAAACTGTTAAAAATAAATGAAGAAATAATGTAGAAAAACCTGAACTCATAGTATAATATTGGACTACTTTAAAGGTAATTATTTTTTCTTTCATGATAATGTACCATTTCATCTATCTAAAACTGTATAGAAAAGAGTTATAGAACAATTTTTGCGAAAAAATGCGTGTGACTGAAGTTGAAAAAAGTTGATTTTGCATTTTAAACATATCCCGTGAAAATGTGTAGCGTGTATCAACATGGCGTTTTTTAAAACACAACCCTAATTTGTTAAATTCTTGGCTGTTAAATTTTATTTAAAGTTGCTTTGATATACTAACGTGTCACAAAATAATTAATATCTACATTTTGGTGATTGTCAGATGAAAACGCAAATGATTCTTTGATGTACTCTTTCTGGTGTGGTGACTGGGGCCAATGACTGCACCAGTTACCTACATGTTAACATTTTTTGGTTCTGAACATCAAATTATTTTACCCGACTTATTTTTAAATGTAGCTGTAGTTGCTCAAATGAAAACCTTATTCAGTACTTTATCATTCATTACAACGAAATATTATGTAATTCCAGACTTGCTACCGTAAACAAAGAAACAACGAAACCAGATACAGCAAAATCCTAGATATAGCTATATCCAGATTTAACAAAATATTCAAGATTTTGTTAAATCTGGAATAAAAAATTAGCATAAAGTGATTGATGGCAAAAGTTATGGATTAAATACTCATTCGCAACATTTATTAACAATTAAATGATATATTTATGTTATATTTTTTCTCAACTCTCCTTACAATTTATATCTTTCTTTTATATTTATCCTAGATCTAAAATTTTTCTAACGTCCCTTGAAAACTCTTAAAATTTATAACATTTAATAATAAACAAACAGTTAGCTTTAAAAAAATACACAATACTAAAATTATCACAGTTTATGATATTTCATTAAATTAAAAAACAAAAAAGATTGCCAACAATATAATTCGAACCCACTCTTGACTGTTGAAATGTTGAGCGTTGTGATGTGAGCGCGTTGGTGCTTATCTTATAAACCGTCGACACTGTTTTCATTCGGTTTAGTACATAATATATCACGTAATGTTTACATTCATCGTTGGTACTGATATCAAGGGATAATAATAATTATTACGCTTAGTAACTAGTTATAGGAAAACATCTGTAAAAATATATACACACCCTCTGGTATCAATGTGACCAATTTGTTTTTTTTTGTATATATATATATATATATATATATATATATATATATATATATATATATTGTTATGGATCAGTTTTTATCGATCAGAAATAGAATAAGGAGTTTTTTTTTATTATTTTAATATACCGCGGGCATACAAGTTAAAATACAACCCTGTACTTATTTGTAATCGTTAGGATAAGAAAAGACATTGTTTCCGTGACGGACTAGTTTTTCCTTGAAGGACTAAGTGAATAGTGAAAGGACAATGGAATTCGTGTAATTATATATTTAAAGAATAAACTTTGTAATTGTATTGTGCGGTGGACATTTTTCGAAAGTAAATAAGAATTAGATTTAGATATGAGATAACAAGAATTTGGAAGCTTATTTCGGTTGAAAAAGGCAAAATTGTTAATGGTTTCTGAAAAGTAATTTGAGTGAAATTAGTTTATTTGTTTTAAATATTATGTTGGAAATTTTCTAAATCGAAAATTAGTGGGAAAGATGAATGCTTATGATTGGTTACAAAGGAATGATGGGGGATGAGAGAGTTTGAGAAGGTTGTCTGGGAAGATTGAAAAGAGTATTATGTTACCGGCAGACCAGAAGAGAAGACGTGTTTTTTTTGTAGTCAATCGGAGTAAGAGTGTTTTTCGTTCAATTCAACAGGCTTTCATCCATATGAATTGGTAAGTTTTAAACTTTATTATATTAGAAAGACATTTACACAATCAATCTGTATCTAACCCCAAATTATGATTTTTAGGGCACAAATACTTTCCATATGTACAAAATCATCAAGTATGATGTCAAATTGATTCATAACAAAGAAATCTACCATCTATCTATGAAATGGATCTATCAGTAAGCTGTTAGTGTTGTTATTATTAGTGTTAAAAGTATAGAAAACATTAATATATAATTTCAATGTTTTAACATTTGTTCTGGAGCAGGGATATAGTTTAATAAATTTTGTATATAAATCCACTATCACTAGTATATGCTTTTTTCCTGTTGGACTTGGAACTAAATTTGAGATGAAATCCATGAAAACTGTATTTAGTTTTTCATATACAACATTAGATCTATATGTGTTCTGGTTTTTGAAATTCTTTTCTTTGTTTATTTGACATATTTGGCATTGGTTAGTAACTTCTTTTGCTATACTTATGTCATTCTTTGCAAAATAATTGTCCCTAAATAGCATCCATAGCTTTCTTGAACCAATATGCATATAATTGTTATGTAAATTTTTCAATATTTTCCTTGCCAAAGTTCTACTTATTACATATACTTCTATGCCATTTATTATTTTATAATATACCCCATCTTTCCTAAGGACTTTTTGTTTTTCACTCAAATTGATCTGATCTCTTATAATTTCTTCTTTAGAATATAATCCAGTGCTTTCTACTAACTGATTTAATCCAATTTTTATTGTTCGCTGCCCTTTTTGTGATGTATTTTCTAACCTTGATAAAGCATCTGCCACTATGTTGAATTTTCCAGAAATGTATTTGATTTCAAAGGAGTATTCACTAAGTATTAGACTCCACCGATGTATTCTACTGTTTCCATATTTGTTATTTAATATAGATGTTAAAGCTTGGTGATCTGTTTCTATAGCAAATTTCATTACCCAACAAATAAAATCTTAATTTTGTGACACAGTGTATGATACTTGCTAGTTCTAATTCTGAAACTGAGTAACCCTTTTCATGTGGCTTTGTAATTCTTGAAATGAATTGTATTGGTTATTCGACCCCATTATGTATTTGTAATAATACCCCTGATAATCTCTCTATGTATGCATCTGTTCTTAATATGAATGGTTTTATGTAGTCAGGATGGTATATTTTTAAATTTGACAGAAAAATATTTTTGATTTCTTGGAATGCTAGTTCTCTTCTCTGATCCCATCTCCATTTTACACCTTTCCTCATCAGTTCAAGTAATGGAATTTCTTTTATACTTAGATCTGGTATCATCCTTTTATAATAATTAATTATTCCAATAAATCCTCTTAAAGTTCTTAAATTGTCTGGTGTTTTATATTCCTGAATGACTTGTGTCCGTTCTGGATCCATTTCGATTCCCTTAGTGTTAAGTTTATAACCTAGATATATTACTTCTTTTTGAAAAAATGTACATTTTTCTTGATTTATTTTTAGTCCAACTTTGTCTAATCTGTTGATTATAATTTTTAGGTGTTTCTCATGATCTTCAGCCGTTTTAGAAAAAATTAATATACATTAATGTAGTGAATTACAAAATGTTCATATTGATCCAAAATATCATGAAGATATCTACATAGAGCACTGCAAGTTGATTGAAGTCCAAATAGTACTACTTTGAATTGATATAGTACTCTATCTATCTAAAATCCTGTATACTGTCTACTTTTTCGTTCTAGAGGTATTAACCAAAAGCTATGCTGTAAATCGATTTTAGTGAAAAATGACATTCCTTTAATTCTTCCTAGTATTCCATCTATACTCATTGGTGCTTCAAATTGCTTTTCAGTGATCTTGTTAATATTCCTTGCATTCAAACATAACCTGATTTCACCTGATCTTTTACGTACTAGTACTATAGGGTTTATGAAACGTGTATCTGCCTTCTCAGTGATTCCATCTTCTAACATATTATTAATCGTTCTGTTTACTTCTTCTCTGTATTTATATGGTATTGGGTATGATTCTGTTTTAAAATCTTTTTCTTCTTTAACTTTTATACTATGGATATAATTTTGTGCAATTCTATTTTCTTTATTGACAAGTCCCTTGTGTTGCTGCAATATGGAAACGACTATTGATTTATATTCTTCAGGGCAATTTAAAACTTTTATCATATCTTCTTCTTTACAAATAAAATTCTTCATTATGTACTCATTATTCCTTGCTTCCAATTTTACGCACTCCACCTCGTAGGCATCCATCTGCTTAAAATTTCCATTCCTTAAATATTCACTACAATTAATCTTTACATTCTTTTGGGACATTTCCCTATCATCAAAATACATTTCTTTTTCATAAACATCATTATTTTCTTTTAATAATATCCTATCAACTCTTATTCCTTCCTCCACCTCATCTTTCTGCATAAATTTAATTATTTTCCCTTCCAAAGTTACCATTTTTTCTTTAAAATCTATCTTTACTTTCTTCTTTTCCAATTCATCATTTCCCATTAATATATCAACACATAAATCCTTGACAATAAATCCTTGCATATTAATTTCTTTATTAAGAATATTAATTTTAAAATTGGCTAGTTTATTAATTTCACCCAACTTCTTATTATTTGCACCAACAATTTTAATTTTTGGAATCTTTATTATATCTGATAGTTTTAATGTATTAAAAATAAAATTCTCCGAGACTAAAGTACTTTCTGAACCAGTATCTATCGTAATCTTAATCATTTTATTTTTGGCCAAAGCATTTATATAAATTAAATTAATAGATTCAATAATTTTATCTTCATCTAAAGAAATAAATTCAGAAGGTTTTTCATAATAGCAATGGCCTAACTTGTAATTCAGAAAGTGTACTGAACAAAATTTTGATTATTCGAATTGTCAGATTGTATCTGACCAATTGGATCTGATGTCCTATATCTTTCCCTACTATGACTTCTACTCACATTTTCTTGCCTTGTACTATTTCGTTCCCTGTCTTCGCAGCTTCTATTTCTTCGTACACAATTTACCTGTCTGTTGTAATTAGGTCGTTCTCTATTTCTTCTATTGTTAAAATTTTGTCTATTATTATTTGTATTATTATTAAAATTATAACTAGTATAGTTATTAGGATTCTGTCTATTTTGATTATTGTTATTATTGTTAAAATTTTGTAAATTATCACCATATCTAGTATTATTGTATGATTGTCTATATTGTTGATAATTATTCTTATTATATTGAAAGTTATATTTGTTTTTTCTGTTATTATTATTTATCCTAATATCATTGTTATCATTATTACTTGCCATATTACCTCTTTGTATTCTTTGAATAAAATTAATAAAACTCTCTATTGTTTGAATATTTTGTACAGTTACTGTTTGCACAACATCAGCATCAAAATGTCTAGATACATTTAAGACTGTTTCATCCTCTCTAAGTGGTGGTTCTAAATATTTTGCAACTGTTATCAGTTTCAATGCATAATCTACCATATTTGATTTTAAATTGTGATTATACTTTCCAAAATATAGAATTTCTCTAAATTTGGCTTGCTCTAATTCACCCCAATAATAATTTAAAAATTTATTTTCAAATGTTTGAAAATTATCTAAATCATTTTCAATACTAGCAAACCAAGTTGCTGCATTGTCATTTAATGTCATTCTTATATAATCTTTAATATCATTAATATTATTCACTAATCTTAATTTATGTTTTAAACTATTTATGTATACTCTAGGATGCAAATTTTTTATATTACCAGAGAATTTAATCCCAGTCTCATTAGTTAAATTTAAGTAAGGTCTCCCTATGTCTCTCATTTGTGAAATATCATCTATTCTCTGTTCCACATTTCTTATTTGATTACTATTTATTTGGATATTTTGTTGTATATCGTCTAATTTTTCTTCTGTGTTTCTCCTGTCTTCGTTAATTTTTACTTCTAAGTTACATTTCTGCAACTCTATTTTCTGTTCTATATCTATCTTATTATCTTGAATAATCCTCTTTACTTCTGTCCTCTCATTGTCTATGATTTTCTTGTAGTCATTCCGTATATTTTTTATTTCATTTGCTACTTTTTTCTCTGCAGTTTCAAGTTTTTTATCCATTTGTTTTTCTATTTGTTTTACAATTTTATTATTATTATCTTCTATTTTCTTTTCTAATTTTCTATAATTCTCTTCCAATTTCTGTTCCATTTTTTTCATGTCTTCTTTGACTTCTTTTGAATTCTGTTCCAATTTTTTTATGTCTTCTTTGACTTCTTTTGAATCCTTTTCCAATTTTTTCATGTCTTCTTTGATTTCTTTTGAATTCTCTTTCATTTTCTGTTCCATTTTTTTCAGGTCTTCTTTGATTTCTTTTAAATTCTCCTCCATTGTCTTGTTCATCTGCATCATTAATGACATCAAAGCTGCCATATTGACATTTTCCTCTCTTTCTGGATTCATTTATGCAGTATCTTGTGGAACTTGAACTAAACTCTCCTCTTGTATAGGTTGTGTTTCTACTTCCACATCTTCTTCATTCTTTTTGCTTCTTGTACCTTTCTTTCCTTAAGACATTTTGAGACTTTACTTGTTCAAATATAATTAAAATAAAATCTATAATTTTTCTTTCTAATGATAATTAATTTAATTATATGAGAGCACTTATCTTTCCAAACTAATTCTTTTAAATAGAGAGCCACCGCGGTGGGCGCCAAATTGTTATGATGTTTTATTTGTGGATGATGAGCAATGAGTGTTTTTTAATAATATATATATAGGGTTTTTATCGCGGTTCTCAAAGAATTAGTTTGTAAGCATTTTTTTAAATTATCTTTATTATATCTATTATGAAACACACATATATATCTAACATAACCAATGCAAAATTTAAAATAAACTATCTTTAAATTGAAATTCTTATGAAACTAATTAAATTCTATAGACAATGTAAAATTTAAACAAACTATCTTTAAAATTGAAATTCTTACGACACTAACTAAATTATATTAACAAAATGTTGTACCTTTCTGTCACTGAATGCCTAAATGAAAATGTTTTCCAAAATAAAGATTTTAATCACCACTCAATGTCTTCGTTCTCAGCTTCGGTTATCCTTGTTTTTGTGAAATTACTTTTTCCAATTATCAGCTTCCACCAATTTAAAATATTTTTCTTTTTAACTGCATTTATATGTATTCTTCTTTTTAATATACCAATATCCAATCACCAAATAAATTATATAATTTTAATTTTCAATTAATACTCTGTTCCATTATCCAATCACCATAACATAATTTTTAATCTTCAATAATATTATCTTTATACTGTTTCTTAATCTTCATTGAACTTATTATATTGAACATCTGGTCCTTCTGACTGACTATCTTCACTAACTAAATGTGTCTATCTTCTAACTAACTTTCTTACTAATTGACTGGCCTCATAGTAACTGTAACTCATAACTCTGAATCCAAATCACCGAGTATTTATATCTTTTTCCATGTTCCAGAATCATCTGGCAAGAAATCATGTTCGATTTGTTCCATCTCCTACATGTCTGAATTTTCTGGAACAATCCATTTCGCAAACAAGGCCATCTTCGGTGATCTAGAGAATTCCTTACTTTTCTATCGAGAATTTTATCGACATTTAGGCTTTTCAGGTCAGAATATAAACCTAAATCATTAACTTAAACACTCCAATTTAATAAACTACACATTTTAAACTAGCATATTATTATAACCCCACTTTATATTCCTAAATTCTTATTCAAATGTCATTTAAATGTATAGTTGGTTGTCTATGCACATGGCTCACTTAAATATATTTACAATATTATAATTATAAAAAAAATACTTTTTACACTTATTATATGCTAATTTCTTAAAAATGCCCACACATAAATAATTTTTATAAAATTCTCTAGTACATAACTTATTAAAATAACCAAATACTTTTTATATCTAATATTATCTAGTATATAACTTATAAATTAATTTTTTAAACACTATTTTTCCTCCTCCTACGTTCAATATCATTTCAATATATATATATATATATATATATATATATATATATATATATATATATATATATATATATATATATATATATATATATATCTATATATATATATATATATATATATATATATATATATATATATATATATATATATATATATATATATATATATGTACTTAGTAACACCCATAAAAATCTCAGCTTCTCAGAGCAGAGCATTCAGTAAATGGAAACCCACATTTACCAGCAGAAACCCAACTACTCAAACGAGAGTACTTAAATGTTATATGTGGTCTATTTTCTATAAATCAAGTTAACCGAAATTATTAGATCTACAGTGTCAATCGCAAAAATTTCTTTATAAGGTCCTCTTGACACTATGCTAATTTCAGTGCTATTAAATCTTAGTTAGTTGCGCAAGTCGATTTAGTATGAAAAATGTGTGTTTGTGTTTGTAACTGTCTTAGTTTTAATTTGCACGTAGGCATGCGTTCTACCTATTTTGTATTGATATTGATCACGTAACAAAGAAGTTTGTTTCATGATTAGAGTAAACAAAACACACAGGTAAATAATGATTGTGAATAAGAAGCGACAATTATGTGCATTAGCTTTAATTATCGATCTTCTGCAATATGGAATAATTGGTCCATATGGTCCATATTGCAGAAGATCGAAAAGCCTTCGCAATGGTGATCGCCAACGCTGGATAATTCTTTAAGTATAATAATTAAAGAATATTCTAATAAGCTTTAATTATAATAATGATGCTAGCAATAAAGAAAAAAAATCATACGCTTCTTAAAAAAGTGTATATGGAGAAAAAATGGTTGAAGAGAAGAGGCTTAGGCAATGGAACATAAACCCTTAAGTACTAACGTCCTGTCTCTCAGACGGCATCGCTTGTCGAAAGTGGGATATCTCCCTACATAAAAAATATTGAAGGTCGCACGATTATGACTTTTCAAGTTGGGTTAGCGTTCGTATTTATTTACTTTTTACCTTAAAATGGATGAGGGACCCAGTACGTCAAAAAAGGTCAAATATGGGGATAAAAACTATGAGAAAACTGTTTTGAAATGGCTTGATGAGGTAGATGACGACATAAGCGAAGTTAAATCAATTTGTGATAGAAATGTTGCTATTGACAGCGATCACGAAACGGAATCGGAAATAGAGGGTAAGTCAAGTCTCTTGGAATTACAGTATACCCCTTCTAGAACGAACATGGTTATTACGAGGTTTCGCTTATAACGAGGTACATTAGATTGTCTGTATAGCGAGGCAAATTTGGTTATAACGAGAGAAAATAAGATCGAAAAACGTATTTTTTTTACATTTTTGACCCGGCCGTGGTTATAAATGAATACTCTTTTTAACTGCCCCGCAATAAACTTAACTGCCGCCCGCAATAAACTTCTTTACAATAAATACAACTGTTTCACATCTTTAGAAAATATGATAGATAAAATGATACTGGACAATTTAAAGCAATCTTCTTCTCTTCTTTGTCAACCATTTTCCATTCACTCCTGAATGTAGGTCTCTCCCAATTGCTTCCATCATTCTCTATCTTGCGCCAATCTAATCCACTGTTTGCCTTCCACTGTTCTTATGTCATCTACCCATCTTTTTTGAGGTCTTCTCATGCTTCTTGTTGTCGTCCTTGGTCTCCATTCTAGAATTCTCCGTGTCCACCTGTTGTCATTATATCGGGCTACGTGACCTGCCCAGCGCCATTTCATTTTTGCAATTTGTTTCACAATATCCCTAATCTTCGTTCTACGTCTTATCTCGGTGTTTCTAATCTTGTCTCTTAGAGATATTCCAAGCATGATTCGTTCCATTGCTCTTGCGTTGTTTCTAATTTTTTAGCAGATTTTTTGGTAAGGGCAACTAAGTAGCCCTTACCAATTTAAAGCAATAGTTTATGTTATTTAGGACTTCTTCCAATTGCAGAAGCAATAGTTTATGTTATTTTCAAAATACGCTTTATACATTATGTAGATGGAAAAAGTGTAAATACAGTAAAAGTAAACAACTTTTTTTCAAAAACGCTATTCAAACAATATTTATTTGCATCTTATATTGCTCCGAATGGCTTCACTATAAAAAGATAATGTTTTAGAAAACTACATATCCATATGTATGCACAGTATTATTATTGTTCTCTGATATAACGAGATCGGCTTATAACGAGGTAATTATTCTGCCATTTCAGTTCTCGTTACAGAGGAAGTCTACTGTATTATGTATGCATTGTACTTAAGTTCGATGGTACTGTAGTATAATTATGTAAATATATATATATATATATATATATATATATATATATATATATATATATATATATTTATATAAATATATATATATATATATATATATATATTTATATAAATATATATATACATATATATATATATATATATATATATATATATATATATATATATATATATATATATATATATATATATATATATATATATATATATGTATATAACAGACAGTTAAGGATAACCGGGAACGACCCAATACTAAGGAAGCAATAAAAAACGGGTGCTTCTAAGTGAGTGTCTTTTATTAAGAGTCAATCTTTGGCCACATAATTTTGGGCTTCATCAGAACTTGCTGTAATGGAAAAACATTCTTTGCAATATCATAATTAGATGTTACTTTAATCTTACCTTAATGTAGACACGATCTCTTAGTGTAAAATAAAATTGACATGGACATACACATATTTTTAAAAACAAACCAAACGCATCTCCCAACCAGAGAAAAAGTGGCAAACAAGGCCTTTATTAAATATGTAAGATTACTTTATTATAACCATGTGGCCGGCATTTTTGACAAGAAATTGTTAATTAAGTCATATGCTATTTCAACTGTCACCTATCGAAACAGCACCTGTCTTAATCACTTCTTCTTTTTGTTGGCATAGAACAATAACATTATTCAGTCAGAAATATTAGACTTTTTTGATTGTCATACAAAATTAAATTATAAATTGAATGAATATAGGTCCCTACTCTATATAAACATATCATGTTTAATAAATCTTTGGTTTGTAATTAGTCTTGGGTATAGTAGTCAACATGACGGTGAGATGTATGTATTATATACCTTTTGCCAAAGAAACAAGTGGATGATGATAGATATAAAATAAATTAAAGTTCATCTTGTTCTCACAAAAGGGAAATAACACATCCGTGCAGTTGTTAGTATATCACAGTTGTATCATTGTTGTCTTTTTTACATTATTGATGTTAGTGGTATAAACATAATATGTCCAAGAATGGTTAGACATTTACATTTCTTTCTCAAAATTCAAATTTTAAACAAATAGTCTGATTGAAAAATATAAAATTATAAAAGCTATATAATGAAGAACATGGTTTGTACATGAAGTTAAGTTTTAAAATGTTTTAATTAAAATTATTAACAATTGTCTTGTGGGTTACATTGAATTTAATACACATGAGTTACAGGCAATAAACTGAGTCACAACAGACAGCAAATAACAACAGTACGTTAGTTGAAAGTGCGGAGGGACAGTATTATGAAATTCTAATATAAGAAGGTGGTACTTTTTTATTTTTAGTGAATTTTTGTTGTAAAACTTAAGTATAGATGGAACTTAAGTTATCAACATCTTTTTTGTGGTTCAGTGAATTAGAACAATTATTAATATAACACATCTCTAAGATTTTACGATGAGCTTCTTTTTCAGCTCTATCTAGAATTATAGCCTCATCATATAAGACATGATGGTCATTCTCATTGACATGAATGCTTAAACTAGTTGCTAGGGGTTTACGTTTACAGCCACTTTTGTGAATAGCTAGGCGCTTACTAAGTCGTTGACTTGTATGGCCTATGTATATTTTGCCACATTGACATGGTATACCATAGATTACGTTGCAGTTCTTCTCTAGTGGAACTCGATTTTTTAGTCTAGAATAGAACAAATTGAGTTTTTTGTTGTTATAATTGGCTATTTTTATGTTAAATTTACTAAATAGTCTAGTAAGAGATTGTGTTAAACCTTCTATATACGGTAATGATCCATACTTCAACTGTACGGTGCTGTCAGATGCTGACCGATCATGACCAGATATATTGTCGCTTGTAATACGTTCTGTGTGTGAATACAAAAGTTTATTGAGCAAATTTTTAGGGTAATAATTGCATACAATTATACATATACACACAATACATTGTTGGCCTATATTTTTCAGAATGTTTGATATAAGTACAGTAAATGCTTATTAATCTTTATGAGTCTTTTAAAAATAATACTCATTTAGAAAGGCCCAACCTTATTGAAAAACTGTCATTTCAACTTATCCAACCTCAGGTAAACAGAAGATTAGAAAGTTCATTTGAGTTTAAAGTTGAGCTGTAACCTCGGAAACCTTTTTTGGATGGTGCTAGAAAGGTCACCAATTGAGACACTGCGGACGGCAGCCAGATGGTTGGTGGAGAGCGAGTCGTGAGTTCGAAACTAGCTTTTGGAACCAGGAATGGGTCCAACGGACGAAATAAGCAAAGATACGATAAGAGATATTAGAAAAGACACAGAAATGAACAAAAAGATAGATGGGTAAAATTACCAAAGATAAGATAAGATAGGGAACAGGGCGCCACTTAATTTTTTGGGGTTTAAGGAGAAAATTAAGAAACCTTAGAAAAGAAAAGAGATAAGGAAAGATATTTAG
Source organism: Diabrotica undecimpunctata (assembly GCF_040954645.1). NCBI lineage: Eukaryota > Metazoa > Arthropoda > Insecta > Coleoptera > Chrysomelidae > Diabrotica > Diabrotica undecimpunctata. Next base: position 15,853,730 of record NC_092813.1, read on the forward strand.
GTTCTGAGACCAAACCCAAGAAAAGATATCACAGTTAATTATTGAATAAATTTGGTCAACACTCTACATAAACAAAAAATAAATATATAAGGTATTACACTTACTCACCTACGAAACTTGATAAGCCTGATCTTTCTACTGGTCAAAGGTATAGTTATATTTAAACGTAAAAAGCAAATATATCAGGGAACTTTGTTAGGAGTCGACAAATAAAATACATACGTAAAACAATAACAATATATTAAACAACAACAAAATTACGACGCTGCTGAATGCAACACAAGTAATAAAAATATACAAACAACTATAAAATAGTGGTATACATATAAAAATAGGCAGAAATATAATTCGAAAATATCTTTACAAAGATATAAGTATAACACAAGCATGCACAAATAAAGTTTTGGCGTATCTCGAGATATTATAGCAAATAAAATTGAATACAAATTATAACAAACACAAAAGGTAACAAAAATTAATAAAATTTAAATTTACAAAAATACAAAAAAGTTTACTGACGTGAAAACATAAAAATTTAACCAAACCGCACTTGGTTAAGTCGATTATTTGGTTCGTAACTAAAAAAAATATAGAATGTTCTTTAATTGACTGCAAAATTCAGTAGCTACTCTCAATTACATTTGAAGACATGTATGATCGTTCGATACGTCCAGATAATGGGAGATGATATTGTCCTCCGGAGGCGTGACAGCCGTGCCGGAGGCATCAAGGAATTTGGATATCGGTCAAAATACTTGGGAATTCCAAGGTTGGCCAAATCCAAATTTCTAATTGATTCGATGCAGGGAAATTCCACTTTCGCTACGTAAAACAAAGGATTTGTTTTACATAAAAGCAGGTAGATTTTCTCTCATCGATCAGTCGAGCTTGCCTCTTCTACTGTAGACCTAGTCGGTGCTATTATTGTTCCTACTAAGTTATTGTTTTATTTCTGATTTTTTTATATACCATTTTATTTTAGCATTATTGTATATTCAGACCTTTTCAGGTTAGAATAATACATTGATCTATATTTGTTCATATACTGATTGTTTGATATTTTATTTGATTATTTTGATTGTTTATTTTTCTTGTATTTTGTGTCTAAGTTGTTCTTCCGTAAGTTAAGAACACTTAGAAATATTTATCTTGCTTTTTCTATTTTATATATTTGATTTTGTACTTTGTATCTAAGTAGTTCTTTTCGGTAAGTCAAAGAGCTCTTAGAAGTATTTCTCTGATATCTGATTTGTTATTTTATTGTGTGTCTAAGTCGTTCTTTTTCGTTCTTTTTCTCTAAGTCAAAAGAACCCTTAGAAATATTTTCATATCGCATTATTATTTCTGATATTTTATCTAAGATATTTTCTTTCTTAAGTTAAGAAAATACTTAATACATTTGTTTCTTTCATTTTCTATTTTATGCTTAGTTGTTTCTTCCGTAAGTCAAGAAACACTTATAAATATTTGTGCATTTATTTTACTATATTTGATTCTCTTGTTTATTTTCTGTTCTAAGTTGTTTCTTCCGTAAGTCAAGAAACACTTAGACATATTTCTATAATCTGTTTCATTTTTGCATTTCTCGTTTTATATTTTGAGTATTTTATTTTTCCACTCTAAGTCGTTTCTTCCGTAAGTCAAGAAACACTTAGAAATATTTCCATATTTTACTCTCACATTTACATATTTCATTTATCTATATTTCTGTCCTAAGTTGTTTCTTCCGTAAGTCAAGAAACACTTTTTAGAAACTAGTAGAAACATTTTTTTTTCTTTGCATTATATTTTTATACCATTTAATTTAATTGTTTACTAAGTTATTCCTTCCGTAAGTCAAGGAATACTTGGATCATTTTTACCTATCGGTTTTCCATTTTTGCTCTGTTACTTTGTAACTGTTCCTTGGAACCGTTACCTATAACAGATATTTGTCACTGGAACTGTTATTTATAACAGCGGTAGTATTTAACCTTTCTACCAGCTACAAACCAAAGATGGTGAATACCCGATCCAATTCCGGGGATAGGAAGAAGCCCGAAGAGCCGGCGATGGGTCCTACAGGCCCAAATGCCCCCTCTCGGCAACAATATGATGCTATACCATGTTACTTGCCCAGATAGGTGGAGATATTAAAATTATGTCACTTACAGTAATTATTCCTGAAGGCTGCTGCTTTAATTCACTGAAGTTAATACTGTACTGGTATTAAACACTTAATTTATTTACCCTTGAAGGTGCTTTACAACTATACTTAAACTAATATAGTGTAAGATAAAAAAAACTCTAATAAGCAAGTGTATACACACTTATAAAGAAAATGCACAGAGACAGTAAGGTAGCAGATACGATATTGTGAACTAAGCGTCTTAACTCGACGGATGCCCACCGATAAGTTGTTTTCTCTACGAGTGCCCACCGAGAAGTGACTTGGTTCCTCTAAAATTTTACCAAATTACCCCAGAAAAAGAAGGGATATCTCCCCTCAAAAATCATAGGCCAGTTGTATGTATTTCTGAGAAGATAAGGTTATAACTAACATTGAACATAACGGTATACTTCTACCTACAAACGTGATGGAATATCAAATCTCCTAGATTAGGTTTTTCCCGAGATTGGGTCTTTATAGAAAAATTACTATACGAGTCTTCGGAATATTTACAAATCTATCATAAAAGACCCGGATTAAGACGGAAAGGATTAAAAACCTTTCGGATGCAAGGAAATTCCGGGCATTCAATAAAATTTTGAAGACGGTAAACAGAACATGAGCGTATCATCACGGGGGTAAAAGGAATAAAAATAATTAATATTTTAATTATATAAAAAAAATGTTACACAGCCCCCTCCCAAGAGAGGAAACGGGTGAAGAAGAAGAAGAAATAAAACGGTTTCCGATCAAAACCTAAGGATACATTTTTTTTATATACCCTTTAAACGATTCGAAGAGCGTGCCTCGAAAAGAAGTACAAGATATAAAAGACGTTAACATCATTAAGAAATTATGTAACCAAACGTCAAGATAATAAAATTATTTAAGGTAAACCTCGATACAAAAGAAATGCCTATTTAAGAGATAACATCGAGATCAGTACTCATCAGTAATTCGTTAAGATAAATTAGAGAACGAGATATTTTTAGGAAATCTCTAATTAAAAACAAGATATCGAAATGGCTTAAATAACAACACTGGATAAAATCCTAATCACAATGGAAAGCATATACCAAAGTGAAAGTCGAAAAGAATTAAATAAAACTCAACTAGCATTAATAAAAGTAGAAGAAGAAAGAAAGAAATTAAGTACCTGGTTGTCAGTTGATAGCTTCGCGTATCACACGCCTAAATTTAATTTAGGGTCACAATCGGTAAAGTCACAATCGGGTTGAAGTTGACATAAAGAAAACTTCTAAGTCATATCAGGGAAAGGGGTCTGTAGACAACATCAGTACTAAAAGAATGAAAGGGTAAGAAGAATTAAGAGGAATGTGTCTGTCTTCCTTAAAAGCTCAACAGGTCCCTAGCGGACGAATCCCAGATCATCATCCTAGCCGTTCCTCTCGTGACAACTAGTAAGGTCAAAACAGATTCCGAAATATAGAAGAAAAAAAGATTTTGCGTCGAGAATTTTATTCTCATGATTCACACATGGTAGCTTGATTTATCACTGGCTGTATGACAAAGCTAAAGTAATTTATCGCCATTCGGGGTTAATAAATCCATAGAGGATTGAGTATCAGTCTTTTATACAAATAAAAAAACTTATACTAGATAATGAAGGAGTTACTATAACTACTATATAGATAATAAAAGTATAATAACGTAATTAAAGTTATTACCCTTTAACGGTGCAGTAAGCAAATGATTTTTCGCGTACTGACCAGGTAATGAGCTTTCGCACAGATAATTTTAAGTGGTTTTCCACCTAAATAAGATAGATAAGAAGATAAGATAAGATAGCGAGCAAAGATAAATTAAACTTTACTCAAAGGTAATTTAAGTGACTTTTCACTTATCGGTAAGGTAATGAGTTTTACCCAAAGATAATTTAAGTGATTTTTCACTTATCGGTAAGGTAATGAGTTTTGGCTCAAAGATAATTCAAGTGATTTCTCACTTATCGGTAAGGTAATGAGTTTTGGCTCAAAGATAATTCAAGTGATTTCTCACTTATCGGTAAGGTAATGAGTTTTGGCTCAAAGATAATTCAAGTGATTTTCCACTTGAATAGGTAAGATACTAGAGACCAGCGAGTAATTATCTCACTAGCCGATCTAATAGATAACGGTATGGTGATATTTTTCACCTAACCGTACTCAAAGATATGTGACTTCTGGTGGGCAATCGAGGAGGTAGACGAGAGAAGATAGAAGAGAAAAATATTCATATAAATATATAGATAGGACGGTAGATAATGTTATATGATAAAAAAACAAACTAATCCTGATCGGATTCATCATCACCTGACGAATTATCAGAATCATTAAGATATGGTTTCAAATCTTTAATATGCCAGTTCCCAGCATTTGAACCATCGGGATTTCTCAGTGTATATACAAGGGGAGACAGCTTTTTGACTACCGTACATAAGGTATATTTGGGTGCTAACTTAGCCATAAACTTATCGACGGCTTTTGATAGAACCTTATTTCGTCGCCAAACTGTATCACCGACGTGAAATTGAACATCGCGTCGCCGTAAGTTATACGTTTTAGCATTGCGTTGGTACGCATTATTCAGATTAAGTTGTATTTCATCAAATACTTTACTTAACCCTCGTATTTCAGAAACATATTTGTCATGTTGCTCTGAAGTAACGGTAGATATCAAATTATCGGCAGATAAAGAATAATAGTTACCGGCAATAGGGACATACCTGGCAAAATTAAGGAAAGATGGGGTATATTTAGTGACTTCATGTCTAGCGGTATTTATAGCTTGACGGATTTTTGGAATTTCTTTATCCCAATCGGAATGATCTTTAATATAACACCTGATAGCAGTTCCTATGGTTTTATTGCTACGTTCAACAAAGTTGCACTGAGGCGAATAGACAGCATTAAACCATATTTTTTGGACCTTATACTTACTACATAAATTCTTTAACGAAGAATTATTAAGATTTCGGGCGTTATCACATATAAGAAATTGAGGGACTCCGAACATAAGAAAAACGTCATTTTCAAGAAAATTAATGATATTTTGCGTGGTAGCTTTCCGCAAAGGATGAATCAACGTAAATTTCGAAAACCAGTCGGTAACAACAAGAAGAAAAGTGTATCCTCTTTTTGAGCGAGGAAGCGGACCAATAAGATCTACAGCAATTATTTGCCAAGGGAACCTAGCGGATTTTTCTCGTCCCATTAAACCCATGGGAGCCAAAGTCGACATCTTTTGAGCTCCACAGATTTTACAAGACCTAACAAAACGAAGTACATCTTTCCACATTTTGGGCCAATAATATAACTCTTGAATACGATTTAAAGTTTTGAAATAGCCAAGATGTGCACAGGTAGGGGGATCGTGACAAGAAGTGATAATATCATTTCTTTGGGGTTTCTTTACTAAAATTTTCCACTCTTTATTATTAGTGGAAACAGGTAATTCGGAAGGAATTAATTTAAAAACAAAATCATCCTCTACTTTCCACTGAGGATATTTATTGGGCTCTGATAAAATCTTAGAGCGAAAATCATCGAACCAATGATCAATTCGGTCCTTGTCGACTTCCAGATAAGAAAGTTGTGGTTTTTCGGTGATAGACTCATTCGTAAACATGCGACTTAGTGCATCTGGGACGATATGAGAAGTTCCTTTCCGATGGATAAGATCAAAATCATGCTGACGTAAACGCATTGCCCAACGCGCAAGTTTGCCAGAAGGATTACTAATGTTTTTTAACCACAACAGGGAATAATGGTCGGTAATTACCTGAAATTTGACTCCTTCGATATAGGGACGAAATTTTTCAATAGCGAAAATTACGGCTAAACATTCTCTCTCGGTGACAGAGTAGTTTCGTTCAGCCTTAGATAAGGTACGACTAGCATAAGCAATAACTACATCCGAGCCATCGACGGTTTGTGTTAAGACACCTCCTAACCCAGTATCGCTAGCGTCACATTGAATAACAAAAGGTTTTAGAAAGTCAGGTTGAGTTAGAACAGGGGCAGAGATAAGAGCCTCTTTAATTAAAATAAAGGAGTTTTCAGCGGAATCAGTCCAGTCTACCGACTGTTTCTTCTTTTTATCTTTTAATAGGTCATTTATAGGAGAGACAAGAGTCGAGAAATTATTTATAAATCGCCTGTACCAAGAGCACATTCCAACAAATCTTTTAACTTCCGTAAAAGTTTTTGGACGGGGATAATTAATCATGGCAGAGACTTTTTCCGGATCAGTCCTTAAAAGATTATCACCTACTATATAACCCAGAAATTTTAATTCAGACTTGAAAAATTCACACTTATCAACATTGATAGTTAAATTGGCCTCTTTTAACTTATCTTTAACCTCAGATAATAATTTAATATGTTCTTCGAAATTATCGGAACAAATGATGATGTCGTCAAGATAACAAAATATGTTCGGTTCATATTTAGGACCAAAAATTGCATCGACTAATCTCTGTTGAGTTTGAGTTGAATTACATAATCCAAAAGGCATGACAGTAAATTGAAAGGAACCTCTACCGATGACACTGAAAGCAGTTTTTTCTCTCGAAGAGGGATCTAAAGGTATTTGCCAGAAAGCTTTTCTCAAGTCAACGGAACTTATAAATTTGGTACCTTTCAGTAACGACAGGATCCTATCAATATTAGGCAAAGGGTAAGAGTCTCGTTTAGTTACCTCATTGAGAGCTCTACCATCGAAACAAAAGCGGTACTCGCCGTTATTATTTTTCTTGACTAATAGCACCGGTGAACACCACGGACTATTAGAAGGTTCAATAACACCTAAACTAAGCATTTCGTCTAATTCTTCGTTGAGAATTTTGGACATATAGGGAGACATGGGAAACGGGCGTTTTTTGAAAGGTTTCGCGTCTCCAGTATCAATATTCATTTGGATTTTATCCGTGTGGCCTAATCCATTTATATTGCTAACTTGGGAGAAAGATTCGATAGTACTAGTCGCGACATATCTTTGAGTGGGGTTTAAATGATCGATAGTACATAAAGATATTTCATCGAGCTCATTATCGATATCGGTAAAAGTTTGTGGATCATTATCGCCGGTAAGCCAAGTATTTTTAGAAAAACCTATTATAAGAGAGAAAGTCTTAACGAAATTGCTACCGAGGATAAAGGTATAAGGTAACGTAGATACGATTAGTGCTTTGATGACATGACAAACATCGTTAGCTAAGATAGGGAGATCGACTACACCGGTAACAGAACGATTAGAGCCGTCAGCTAATGAAACATTTTGATGTTGAGATGGATCAACAGATAAGTTGTTGGATTCAAGGAATTTAATGCCTTTTGCGCCAACAATAGTTATAGAACAACCAGTATCTAGAAGGACTGTAAAAGTTCTCGAGAAAATTGAGACAGAAATATGCGGCCTAGAATCGCAAATTTTATTAATTAGCACCGGGGCGGCAATTTTCGTAACACTATTACGATAAAAATATTTGACGGTCTTTAACCACTGATTCAGGTATGGACAGTCACATTAGGATTACCACACTTGTAACAGAACTTGTGCTGTCGTTCCTTTTTACAGACGGGATAGATATGACCTGTTTTCTGACAATTCCAACAGGTAGCTACTTTCGAAGTGTTTTTATCATTCGAATTAGATGAACTAGATACGTGATTAGAGGTAGATGGAGACTATATGGCATTTGAGGCATTGTTGTGAGAATGACGCTTCGACTGCGGAGTATCAGTCTCGACAACAGAGATTTTAGAATTTTGGAAGAACTTGGCCGACAATGAAGGGTTAGCATCTTCCAACTTCTTAACAATTTGAGTTAGTTCACTCACGGTATTAATGTCTTTTAAAATGACATGAGGAATATACTCAGGTAAGATATTTTTACGAATAATCCTTAACTTTGTGGATTCGGATGCTTCGCGAGATAAACGATTAAAAAGGGATAGCATTTGCGCGGCGAAAATTACGATAGGCTCGCTACGTTTTTGTTTGCGACCTTTGATTTGATCCCAAAGATCTTCGTCGAAATCGGGAGATAAAAAAGTGGATTTAAGAACTTCAACAAGTCCATCCCAAGAACTTATTGAGGACTTAATACTGCGAAACCACACCGCGGCATCGCCAGAGAAAAATTCAATAGCCGAATTAAATAAAATATCTTTCGGGACATTACGGGACTCAGATAACTCATTAACTCGTTCAATAAAATCAAACACAGTCTTGGGATCACCATTAAATCTAACATTCCATTTAAATATGGAATATTGGGAGATATTTGAATCGGGAGTCGAAACATGTATTATCTGCGGAGCAGCAGGAGAGACATACTCGACAGAAGAAGGACTAGAAGCTAAAGGAATGACTTTATCATTCATCTCTTGCTCCAATAACAAACAGGTAGCATTAGATTCATTTAGAAAAGAAATAGATTCCTCAGAATCGGGCTCGGGAATAGGGAGACGATCTATTCTACCTAACAAATGAATAAGTCGTGATTTGACTTGGCGAAAACAAGAATCTGTTGAAGAACCTTCAAACTCTTCAACTAACTTTGAAATCTTATCGATAGAATTTTTAATAGCAGTCTTTTCGTTATCATAATCTAAGGTATTTAAAGATAATTGATTGCGGTTGTCCCTAACTAACAATCTCTTGAGGATTTTCCTCCTTTCTTTTATTTCTCTACTCGTAACAGTTCCTCTGATTTTTAACTCATAATTAATTTCCTCTGGAGTAAGAAAATTGACTTCAAAATTATTCATTTTTTAATTTAAGTCTACAGGTAATAAAAAAATATAAAAATAGTCAAATATACCAAAGAAAGATCAGGTTTAATTATAAAATTTATACATAAATCTGGAGAACTTTTGTAGTGTGTTTACCAGACGGAACGAAAGAAGAAAATAAGGAATACTGAGATAGAGATAAAGCAAATAGAAGGAGAAATAAATAGAAATAGAACACGGAAGCTGATCGGGGTTCTCGTAGCTTCGCGTTCTATAAATGTGAAAGACAAGCAAAGGCAACGGACAAAGAAAAAAACAAAAGGATATAAGCCCCACGCTTTGGGCGGCATAAAAATATGTGTAACCTCGGAAACCTTTTTTGGATGGTGCTAGAAAGGTCACCAATTGAGACACTGCGGACGGCAGCCAGATGGTTGGTGGAGAGCGAGTCGTGGGTTCGAAACTAGCTTTTGGAACCAGAAATGGATCCAACGGACGAAATAAGCAAAGATACGATAAGAGATATTAGAAAAGACACAGAAATGAACAAAAAGATAGATGGGTAAAATTACCAAAGATAAGATAAGATAGGGAACAGGGCGCCACTTAATTTTTTGGGGTTTAAGGAGAAAATTAAGAAACCTTAGAAAAGAAAAGAGATAAGGAAAGATATTTAGGTTCTGAGACCAAACCCAAGAAAAGATATCACAGTTAATTATTGAATAAATTTGGTCAACACTCTACATAAACAAAAAATAAATATATAAGGTATTACACTTACTCACCTACGAAACTTGATAAGCCTGATCTTTCTACTGGTCAAAGGTATAGTTATATTTAAACGTAAAAAGCAAATATATCAGGGAACTTTGTTAGGAGTCGACAAATAAAATACATACGTAAAACAATAACAATATATTAAACAACAACAAAATTACGACGCTGCTGAATGCAACACAAGTAATAAAAATACACAAACAACTATAAAATGGTGGTATACATATAAAAATAGGCAGAAATATGATTCGAAAATATCTTTACAAAGATATAAGTATAACACAAGCATGCACAAATAAAGTTTTGGCGTATCTCGAGATATTATAGCAAATAAAATTGAATACAAATTATAACAAACACAAAAGGTAACAAAAATTAATAAAATTTAAATTTACAAAAATACAAAAAAGTTTACTGACGTGAAAACATAAAAATTTAACCAAACCGCACTTGGTTAAGACGATTATTTGGTTCGTAACTAAAAAAAATATAGAATGTTCTTTAATTGACTGCAAAATTCAGTAGCTACTCTCAATTATATTTGAAGACATGTATGATCGTTCGATACGTCCAGATAATGGGAGATGATATGATGCTATACCATGTTACTTGCCCAGATAGGTGGAGATATTAAAATTATGTCACTTACAGTAATTATTCCTGAAGGTTGCTGCTTTAATTCACTGAAGTTAATACTGTACTGGTATTAAACACTGAATTTATTTACCCTTGAAGGTGCTTTACAACTATACTTAAACTAATATAGTGTAAGATAAAAAAACTCTAATAAGCCAGTGTATACACACTTATAAAGAAAATGCACAGAGACGGTAAGGTAGCAGATACGATATTGTGAACTAAGCGTCTTAACTCGACGGATGCCCACCGATAAGTTGTTTTCTCTACGAGTGCCCACCGAGAAGTGACTTGGTTCCTCTAAAATTTTACCAAATTACCCCAGAAAAAGAAGGGATATCTCCCCTCAAAAATCATAGGCCAGTTGTATGTATTTCTGAGAAGATAAGGTTATAACTAACATTGAACATAACGGTATACTTCTACCTACAAACGTGATGGAATATCAAATCTCCTAGATTAGGTTTTTCCCGAGATTGGGTCTTTACAGAAAAATTACTATACGAGTCTTCGGAATATTTACAAATCTATCATAAAAGACCCGGATTAAGACGGAAAGGATTAAAAACCTTTCGGACGCAATTAAATTCCGGGCATTCAATAAAATTTTGAAGACGGTAAACAGAACATAAGCGTATCATCACGGGGGTAAAAGGAATAAAAATAATTAATATTTTAATTATGTAAAAAAATGTTACAGAGCATATGCGAGATACTGGGTATAGATGAAGCCCAACGGCGTCCAGAAGTAAGAGTGGAAAAATTTTATAAAAGGACTTTTCTTACTGTCACTATAAAAAAAAAGAACAGCTTATGTATGCTCTCATTGTCAAAAACCAATTTGCTTGGAATGTGCGAAAAGATTTGTTTGGAGTGCGCTACACTCTACCAACTTTAGTGACTGTCAGTTTTTTTTGTGTTTATTTTTTTTATTGTAATGTTTCTTACTCTTTGCTTAAACCGATTATAAATTTTTATCAAGAATCTTTAATTTGTTTTATTTTTATGACACTTTTTTCAGGCGTAAAAATGTACACAAAAAATCGATCCATTCTTGTGATAATGTTTTTTATTTTAATAAATACAGATAAACTATATTAACTATTGTGTTTTTTAAATAACTAATACTTTCAGTAAGTTATCACAATATTTTATTGCATTAAAATATTTAACAAAAATAAATATCCACTAAAATGTTAAACCCGTCTGTCAGGCGGTCAATTAGTGTTTACGCCATTAATTTAAGATATTAGAAATACTTAAGGGTTAAATATGTTGACTTTTTACGAATTAGTCATTTGTTTAAACAATTATTACGACTAGTTAAGAGTAACTTTACTTTTAGTTAATATTTCATCATCTTTTGTATAAGAAATTAAAACATGCTTTAATTTTTAGTACTGAATCGGCGAGCGCATTTAATTTGTAGATACATTATTTGACTACTAAATTCAGTACAGTAATAATTGATTGCTTATTGAAAATTTTCTTAAGCTTTTGCTCACTCAAGGTCGTAATATCCTGATAAACAATTGAAAAATCGATAAAAGCTGACTCATCAAAAATAAATTACAAACTTTAATCATAGGCGTGGCCATTTTTTTTAGTCTGGGTTTCAATGCCCATTTCCACCCCCTATTTTTTTTTAAATTTCCAACAATAATATTTTTATATACGAAAAACCGTTTAGAATTTTTTAAAATAATTTTTTAAATTCAAAATATATTTTGACTGTGTTTATACTAAAATATTGGGCGAGTATCGGGTGGTCACATATATAATAAAATACCTACATTAAAGATTCAAATTGACATTAAAAATTTATTAAAACAACTCATTACAACTACACTATCTTGCTGTATATCTATACAGTAAAACTTCCGTTAACCGAAATAATTGGAGGGGAGGCCGTTTCGGATAACAAGAATTTCGGTTAAAAATAACATTGTTTTTTATAATATTCTTGATCAAAGTATTGGTATTAAAAAATACTATAAGTTGATTTCGTAATGTTTTCTAATAAGTAAATCCAAAATAAAGTAATAAAATTAAGGAAAATGAACAAGTTTAACATGCTTTTTGAAAGAAATCTGCTAAATTTTTTTGCGTTTTCGTTTGACAACGATGTTTCTTTATCCCTCCATCGTTAATTTGCAGAACGTCATGAGTTTGCCTCATTCGATTGTTCGACGAAACGTAAAGCAATCTGAAAGGGACAAAACTTTATGTAATGACAACAAAAATTAAGAATCTAGTCGTGTCCCTAACTAATTAGGCCTACTGTATAAATTTCTTTTCTCTAAAGCATTGAAAATCTCGTCGACGGTCTTGTGCTGCCTGTTGCCTCTTGGGTCGTCATCTTTGTCATCTGATATGCTCAGGTTGTCTAGATAAAGAACCATATCAATAATGTCCTGTACGATGAATTCACGTTCTGAGTCATCAGCTGCTAACCAGTCACGTATCTCTTCTTAGTTAATTTCGTCATGTCCCGGCAAATTTGTAATGATAGGTTTAATTTCTTCTGTCGTTTTCTTACCATTTTCTTCTTCAGGATCGTCAATCAAAATCTTATCAATAAGTTTATTCCAGCATTTTTCCAAAGTTGAAGATTTGATCTTGGCCCACGACTCAGCTCACCAATAAAAATGTTTTATTGTTAAAGATTTGAGAATTTCGGGAACACTTTTGGATTAATTCGTCTTCTGTAATAACAGATGTCTTAAGAATGCTTCTCTATAATGTCTCTTGAATGTCTCTATGACTTCCTGGTCTAACGGCTGGATTAAGCTTGTGACATTCGGTGGCAAAAATCTGACAATTGTCACCATTTTGTAGATTTTGAGGGTGGGGGCGCATTGTCAACAAGCAACAATGCTGTGATGAGAAGGTTTTTTGATTTTAAAAAGGATTTTACACTTGAGACGAATTCATTTTCAAACCATTCTAAAAATAAAGTGGTCGATATCCATTAACTTTTTTGGCTTCTATACCTTAAAATGCCTTTTCGGAAATATCTTTTAGAGCTCTTGGTTTTTGTGATTTCCCAACACACATAGACATCAATTGGTGAGTGAAATTAACGGAATTGTTTACGTTTTGCGACAAACATTTACTTTTTATTGACGAAATTATTGAAACTGTCAGCCGTTTCGGTTAAACGATATTTCGGTTAAAAAGGTTTCGGTTAAGGGAGGTTTTACTGTATATACAGCAGTAGGAATCGATCCAACTCTTGACTGTTGAAATGTTGAGCTTTGTGAACGCGTTGGTCGACACTATTTTCATCTCGTTTAATACTTATGTCAGGTCATATTTCGTTTCGTCATGGGTACTGATATCACGGGATAAGATTTACTATATAATAAGGAAAACATGTGCAATAATATAAACACCCGCTGGTTTCGATGTGATCCACACTTTTGTTTCTTTTTTTTGTTTTGATGTAATTAAAAAAAAATAAAAGCAGCTAGTACCTAAAGCCAATAAAACAAATGAACGTCGTAACAACCATATATATCGTGGTCCACCAAAATTATCCACCCAGGTTTTCTTTTTATTCATTAAAAAAATAATAATAATAAAAAAAACGCTCGGAATCTTAAATAAAAAGTGGTATCGTGTGACATTTTAAAAGTTATTTATTTTTTAACGATACTTTTTAACGATAAATACACGTTATAAAATAAAGTAAATATAAATATTTACTATTTAATATAAAAAAAATGTATCACGTAAAATAAAGATGATTAACAGCAATTTAAATAGAATTATTTATAGTCACTAAGTTTAAATAGCAGCCAAAAAGAAAATATCGCCAATGTTGAAGTGTCCCAGGCCAACAGGAGAACCAGTGAAAACCGAGACGATCCGACTACTCGAAAAAACAGTCAACTTTAGCCATATTTTGGACTATAAGTAACGGTTTCTTAAAAATAAAAATTATATCATCATAAAATATAGGCCTATAGCTATTGAGTGGCACTAATTTTAATTCTTATTTGTTATAAACACATCAGCTTTGATTTTTTAAAGAAATTAAGCTTAATTAATTAAGGTTTGAATTTCCTAAAATCCATTGCAAACTTGGTGTGGAGCGGATGTTCAAACAACAGTATTTTTGTATAGAGAACACTTTTGTACACTTTATAGAACAGCTAATAAAACTAACGTACGTAAACTGGATATTATACAAAACAAAGCACTAAGAATGTGTATGGGAGCAATGAAATCCACACCTCTCGAACGCCTAAGAGCGGAAGCAAACGAACCTCTCTTAGGACTCAGAAAACCATTTATAGCAGAAAAAATGATGGTTAAATTACAAACGACAGGATCACATATCATTATCAATAGAATATGATTTAACTAATCCTTTCTGGAGAATCAAAAACTCTCCTCTTATTTACGAAGGACTAAGAAGTGTGACTCCACACTAAACAACACAAATATAATTCGATTACATTAGCTTAATTTGTTCTAAGTGGTGTAAATCTTCCTGATTACTCTGAATTAGCATCATATAATAATACAGTTATACGCCAAATTTTGGCGGAACATTAAAACTTTCACGCAATTTATGCCGATGGGTCAAAAAATACTGATGACACAGGTTGCGCGTTTACAACTGAAGCTAGAGCAATACAAAAGGCATTAGAATATGTACAACAGGAAGATTACCAAAATGCCATTATTTTTATAGACTCGCTTACAGTTTTAAAAAATTTGAATTCCAATACATCCAATCACATTATATTTAAAATTAAAAATATACCTAAAAATTTACAAGATCTTAATACCAAACAATGAAGTCGTAGATAACATTTCCAAAGAAAGCATACAAATGTGAGAAGATACAAATTGTAAGTCAATACAAGAACATCTAAATTTATCAAGACAAAAAATGTTGAAGAAGTAAAGATACTTTTGGCAAGAGTACCATTTGACAAATCCAAGTAGATATACAAAAACAGAAATCAAATTGAGAAGAAATCCTTGGTACAACAAATATGATTACAACCATAGAACCCCACAGAAAATCGTCTGGCGGAGTTAAATCGCACTATCTTGGAGACCAATTCACGGGTCCGAAACGTAAAACTGTGAGGTAACCAAACGTTTCTTTTATAAATCAATTGTGACACGAGCTGTCGGACATATTGCGTCGCCTTGTTAAAACCCCAGCTTCTGCACATCACGGTTTTTCAAATAAGGAAAAAAAGTCAGTAGTCATAGCTCTATAACGGTTACCATTGACTGTAACATTCTGGCCAGAATCATTTTTGAAGAAATAGGGACCAATGATTCCACCAGCCCACAAAGCACACCAAACAGTTTTATGGATGTAATGGTGTCTTTGTTAAGACACCATTACGTCTGTGTCTTAACATACACTTGAGGATTATCTTTACTCCAAATACGGCATTTTTGTTTGCTGACACAGCCATTCAACCAAAAGTGAGCTTCATCGCTAAACAATCTCGTTGGGCCCATTCACAGAATCTACCCGTTGCTAGGTGATCGTGTAACTTTAATTTTTGCAAGAGTTGGATTTTGTAAGCACGCAAACCAAGATATTTCAAGCGAAAATTCAACTATAAAGCATCTTTATTTTACTCCTCATTTTTTTCCTAAATGTGTATACCCACACCATCCGAGGTCTACCTTGTGTTGTCAACACAAAAATGCCCTTATGCCCTGGGCTAGAAGAGGGTAATCCCTGTAAAATACTTTTATTAAAATAATATAATTAATGATTTTGGCTGCATGGGATTCCTCTCTAATGCCAATTAAGAAAAACAAAAAAAAGTGATTTGAATATGCAATAAATATATTTTTATAAAATTAGCTTATGCAGGAAAAACAAGTGAATTTCTTTCTGTTTTATATCAAACTAAAAACAAAATAGAAACATAAAATTTAAATTATTACATTCAGGGGTATAGAAGTAAAATGAATTAATAAGTTTAACTTTATGTTTACCATTACTAGAAATGTCGGTCCTATATAGCTTTTGTATGTGTGCATGTTTACAGCAAAAAAACCATAAAAAAGAAAATATTGAAAGGATATTTCACATAAAATACGCAGAAGTGAGATGTGCGAGTGATTTATCACGATAAAGAAGAAGCTGAGAACGAGAAGGTGTGAATGGGAGTGTGCTTGGAGTGGGAATATATCATTGAAACTAGTGCTCGAAAATAGTGGTCGTGAAAGAATGCAACATCTGTTATACAGTACCTAGAATTTGCCTTGGGGGGGGGGTTTTGGTTGTTCACCGAAATTTTTTTTATGATATTACCTCCATTTTGAGTCCTTAAAATGTGTGAGTAACAGTGTCGGAATAGGGTCCTGGGATGGGGGGTTTTAACCCCCAAAACCCCCCTGGGTGCGCCACTGCTGTTATATGAATTTACGATCAAATTCTTTGTATTGTGGTGTACAAACAACGAATTCGATTTGTTAGGATTTTATTTCTGTTTTAGTATTCTCCTCTAATCAATATTTTCGGCAACGCTTCTTTCAATCGATGCGTAAAACTCTTTCCTTTGCCATATTTGAAAGGTCCAAATGGATACGCCAGACATTTATTGCAAATCCCGTCTCATCTGTCTTGTACATTCTAGGAACCCCTTTTTTATTTAGAATTTTGATTGTATCTGGCAGAAGTGATTAACTATACTAAAATACATGATTAAATATTGTTAAATATGCACACACACACACACACACACATATATATATATATATATATATATATATATATATATATATATATATATATATATATATATATATATATATATATATATATATATATATATATATATATATATATGTGAACAAATCCCCTTCGTTGGCTCAGTGAAGATGTTCGTTCAGTTGTAATGGAAACACCAAATAATAGTAGCAGAGTTTATTGTAGAGACGTACACTATGGGTGTTAACCCGGCATTACTTTGAGTAGAGACTGATGAAGTTGATCGTTGAAGACTATCAAGTTCGTTGAGTGAATATTGATTGAATGCTTCTCTAGGCAAGAGATCTTAGTTTTATGTAAACTTTAATTGGGTCAATATTTTCGCGGACCTCGCGTGACATGTGTATTTAATTTATGTAAATTGTTTAACTTTGTCAGCACTTTTGACTGATGTCCAAATTATATTATTGATAATTGACCAAATGTGTATGTAACCTAATTAACTACGTGTGTGTATTTAATAACAAATAGATTCATTCGGTCTACTGGGTGATAAAATTATACTGTCCAATTTCGGATATGAATTCTAAAGATTTGATATTGGACAATATGTAAAAGATAAAATCTTTTAGCGAAAGCCGCTATCGCTTTATTAAATTAAATGGCCAAATATATGACCTAGGAGGACAAATTCGTTAAACTTCCCGTGCTCGAATCGGTATAAATAAAGTGTTGTGATCATTTCGGCCTATCCCAGCCTCATCAGACACTTGGGCTGATACAATTTCAAACTCGGAAAGTCCAATGAATGTCTCCCAAAACTTCACTACAACCGTAGTTAGCTTACAAAGGCGCCACCTGCTTTGGCGGCCGTGAACGAAAACGATATGATAATATCGTTTTCTGTATCCTTTGCGCTATGCGAAATGTGTAAAAGATAAAATCTTTTAGCGAAAGCCGCTATCGCTTTATTAAATTAAATGGCCAAATATATGGCCTAGGAGGACAAATTCGTTAAACTTCCCGTGCTCGAATCGGTATCAATAAAGTGTTATGATCATTTCGGCCTATCCCAGCCTCATCAGACACTTGGGCTGATACAAATTCAAACTCGGAAAGTCCAATGAATGTCTCCCAAAACTCCACTACAACCGTAGTTAGCTTACAAAGGCGCCACCTGCTTTGGCGGCCGTGAACGAAAACGATATGATAATATCGTTTTCTGTATCCTTTGCGCTATGCGAAATGTGTAAAAGATAAAATCTTTTAGCGAAAGCCGCTATCGCTTTATTAAATTGTATATATATATATATATATATATATATATATATATATATATATATATATATATATACAGAATGTTTCATAAAAACAAGGCAATGACAATACTTTACTGACAATATTTTAAAATCTATAAGGCAGATGAAACAAGATATTTTCAATATATCGTCAGTGTTTTTTTTGGGCCCTTCCGAGGATACTATCAAGGTTCAAATCCAAGACTTAAATTCAACTGAGATTAAGATGATGTTAGAAAGGCTCTCTTCAAACTTCAGTGAAATATCTAATCAAATTAGTAATCTTACCAACAAATTATCTACTATACCAACGAAAAAAGGAGTATTGAAGAAAAATATATTTTATGGCACCTCAGGTACCCAAACTAAAATCCCTCAACATGTCAAATCAAGTGCAGAGAAAAAGCCAAAAATTATAGAAAATAAATGCCATTATGTAGTTATTACCAACTCAACTCCAATTTACACCCCTATACAAGTTGTTACTTTATTAAAGAGAAACTAGGCATGAAGGAATATATTAGATATAGGGGTATGGAATTTTCGCAAATAAAAAATATTAATTTCGCATTTACTTTTTTTATAATTACAAAATTTCGCATTTATTTTTAACTACGAGTAAAACAACAAAAAATATTATTTAAAAGCTAACATCGTTGTAATTTCGACATTCGACTCTTTAAGAGCTATTCTTCGATCTGTCACTACAATATTATATTTGCCGAAGAATCGTTCTGCTTCTACGCTCTTCGATGGACTCCAGATGCTCTGTAATGAGCATCATAATAATAAGATGTGTTTCGAAGAAAATCAATTTAGCATCTTCCAAAGTAACACATTTTTCTTTGTTAGAGTTTCATCTTCAATATGGTTTTGGGGTTCTAGTATAGCTGCCCAATCTGGTGGCTTTTTTAAATTATAAATATGAGCAATACGGTATCTTTTTGGCCTCAGTAAAATAACACATTGCAGAAGCTACTTCAAAAATCACGGGATTTTAACGTTTTCCTCTTTATATATTTTAGAAAATGTTTGCATAATTCGTAAACATCCACTTGTTTTTTCAGCAAGACCTAATCATGACTACTCTACCAAAAATTCAACCTTTGATGTGTATTTACCGACACCTTCTACTAATTAATAAAGAAAACTATATTATATTCGGCAAAAATTATACAACCATCTCCATCTACAAAGTTTGAAATACCCTGTATATATAAATATATATAAATATGTATATATATATATATATAATTATATTTTATATATATTGTACATATATATATATATATATATATATAATTATATTTTATATATATTATACATATATATATATATATATATATAATTATATTTTATATATATTATACATATATATATATATATATATATATATATATATATATATATATATATATATATATATATATATATATATATATTGTTATGATATGTAAAATCGAGAAAAATATTGGTTTGTTTAAAAATATTTCAAAGTTCAAAAACATTAAAATAATTCAGATAAGTAGGATAATAACCAACAAACATTTCGAAGAAGGAAAGTTATTAAATTCTTGGATTACCTGTACTAAACAAAATGTAAGCTTTGCATAAATTATTTCTTTGTTATACTTGAGTGACCCGCATAATTTTAAGTGAAATCCAAAGACAATTGAACCACATTAATGCAGTGATTAGAGACAAATAGAAGAGATTTTAGAAAGAGGTTTTTTGTTAGTTTTTAAGAATTATAGAAAATATTATTTGTAAATAAGTTTTAGGAAATTTTATAATTATAGGTAAAAATTTGTTTGTTATCGAAATGAAAAAATGGGGGAATTGTGACGAGTTTTGATTGGCGGAGATTGAAAAAGGTGGGATAAGTATGTAGGAAAAAGTTTAGCGAGATTGAGGAGAGAAAAAAGATAATCAGTTGGTTTTCCAAGTCTGTAAGACGAACAGTGATTGTTCTCTGGTGGTTCCCAAGAAGTAGCAAGCAGTAGTGTTGAATGTTAGTGAGTTTTTGTGGAGTTAGTGTATCTGACAGAAGCTGAAGCAGCAAAATATTGTAAGTCATATTTTCCTACTTATATTCCAAGAGTCACTGTTCAGGCCAACGAGAGATTCAGTTTATCGTAAAGAGAAGATATTCCAAGAGTCATTTTTCACTCGGGCCAACGAGAGATTCAGTTTATCGAGAGGAGAAAGGCTATCATAATTTGAATGATTGTTGCTTTTGAAGGAGATCATTAAGGACGATATACTTGCAACAATCTGTTGTAAGATTGCTGATTACATAGGGAGCGGTTGAGAGGAGATAATACAGTCTACAAGGAACAAGGATTTGGACCACTCATCATCAAAGAGAGATATTTTTTTTCTGCAGTTTTTTTTCTTTTATTGATAACACAATTTTTACACGTAATTTAGAAAGGACATAAATATTTTGATTAGGAGAGTTAGAATAGTTTGGGATTTTGAGTTTTCAATGAATATTGTTTGTACCATTAATTTTGATTGTTCACGTACGGAGAACAAAATTTTGAGAATCCTTATATGAGATTTGTTTATTGAAAACTTTTGAGTGTGAATTATTTCATTATTTTTATTTCAATATATAGTGTTAGATCATATGTGTTTTTTTATTATTCCGGTATTCTCTGGACCTTACCTTTCACATGTAATAGCATAGATATTGAAGCACGAATTTAACCCTGAGATAAAAGAATTAAAAATTGTGATAGAGTCATAATCATATCATTTAAATAATTTTAATTAATTAATCGAAAAATTAATTAGCTAATTATTGCTTGGCGCACCAAGACTTTAAATATCACAATAATATATATATATATATATATATATATATATATATATATATATAGATATATATATATATATATATATATATATATATATATATATATATATATATATATATATATATATATATATATATATATATATATATATATACAGGGTGGTCCTTAAGTAATTGTACAAACGAAAACCGTAAATTCTACACTTTAAAATATTACGGTTTAAGTCAACTTTCTTTAATAAAATGTTGATATTAAGAAAGATACAGGGTGTTAAAGTTAAAATTTAAAATTCTATTTTTCGCTATAACTTTCATGTTTGTAAAGATTTATGCATAAAAATTTACAACTGGGTACTTTTAAATATGAGAAATTATAATTTGTTGCACACTTTGATGTAGCTGATAGAGGGCGCCACATATGCCACATATGTGGCATACATTTGCACTTAACTTTTTTGCTCTTTGAGTTACCTGTATCTATGATAAAAAATATTAAAGATACATTATTTTAACAAAAAAAAGGTATACTTGTTAATAACTTTAAAACTTAACAGTTTTCGGGATAATCGCATTTTAAAAATCAGCTGCATAATTCTGATTTAAGGTAATTACTCCAGTCAACAAAGGAAAAATAGACAAAAACATTAATAAATCTAAATTTTGGTATAAAATACCTTTAACTAAAGTTAATAGTTAACGAAATATTAAATAAAATAAATATATCAGCAGGAAAATTAATATGACAAAAACAGAATAATAGGATTTTACATCAAACATTTTACGTTTTATGTTAAATTAAAGTCATAATCAAAACATTTTGTTTACAAACCAAATTAAGAAATAGTTAAACTAAATAACATAACTTTTTGTCAAAGTAAGTGTTCGATATGTCCACCATTTTCTTTAATTCATTTTTCAATATATTACATAAAAGATCGTCTCATATTAAATAGCATCATTGGTTCTAAAGAAACTGCTGCAGTATTTATTTCTTCCCATAGTTGGTTGCGAATGTTTATGGGATTCTTATAGACACGTTGTTTTAATACGCCCCATACACCAAAATCAAGCGGATTAAATTCTGGGCTACGTGGTGGCTATAATGTATAATGGATGAATATATTCTTTTGGATACATATCCAAACCTTGTGGTATATTATGGAACTACATCTTATTTGTCGCACAGGTTAAATAATGTATTAAACTGTGATGTATCTGATTCATTGGTTACGTATATAAACACGGAATAACCTATCGATGACATTACTTATTTATATGATTACGTTACAGCTTACGAGTTACTATAATTACATCTCGAACAAATGGTCTATTATGATTAACTAACGAACTAATATTATGCTGAACTAAATTACCTATGTGTTTACTATATTTATAACAATATCGGTTATTAGGCCAACAATGATGTTTTTGTAAAAATGCTGAGTCTTTAAGGTTAGGTTGATAGCAAAAGTATTATGAAACAAGACACATATGTGTTATTCAATACTTGTGCTTTAGTTTCTAATTGTCAAATAATAAGTATTCTTTTGGAATTTTTTATAAATTAAATAATTATATCAATATCTTACTACATTGCCAAGGAATATGACTGCCACGATCAATCCAACGTTCAGAACAGTTATATTTAAGTATGTTCTCACTGCCTTCTCTATAGAATGTGGTGGTGTACCATCTTATATAAGCCACATATTTTGGGTTTTTAGCATTTTACAATAGGGAAAAAGTAATACAACGCCAGTAGGTATAGAAACTTAAGAAGCGATAGAAAAGGGAAATTGTAAACATGATGACTGCCAACGTCTGAATACGGACACGGCACATAAAGAAGAAGATGAAGAATATTTTCTTCAATAAGACATTTAGCAGCCATAACAAAAATTTTGTAATATTACATTATCATCTTTGAGTTGTTGTAATAAGAATAAACTGTGAATTATGCTTATCTACAGGTATTCAGTGCTTTACCGCACAAATATTACAACTAAGAATTATTATGCAGCTGACTTATAAAATGCGAATATCTCGAAAACGGTTAAATTTTGAGGTTACTAACAAGTATACCTTTTCCTTGTAAAAATAATGTATCTTTAATATTTTTTAACACAAATAGAGCTAACTTAAAGAGCAAAAAGTAAAACGCAAATCTATGCCACACATGTGGCATATGTGCCCTCTATCAGTTACATTAAAGTTTGTATAAAATTATATTGTATTCTGCTTTAAAGCATCCAATTATAAATTTTTGTCCAAAAATATTTACAAACATAAAAGTTATAGCGAAAAATAGAATTTTAAATTTCCACTTTAACACCCTGTATCTTTCTTAATATCAACATTTTATTAAAGCAAGTTGGCTTAAATCGTAATATTTTAAAGCGTAGAATTTACGGTTTTCATTTGTACAATTACTTAAGGACCACCCTGTATATATATATATATATATATATATATATATATATATATATATATATATATATATATATATATTATATATATATATATATATATATATATATATATGTATATATATATATATATACCCGGTATTTTAGGCGTCACGCCCTTCCGGTAGGGATCTATGGAGGAGTATCACCGAGACGCAAGCCCTTATATATATATATATATATATATATATATATATATATATATATATATATATATATATATATATATATATATATATATATATATATATATATATATATATATATATATATATATATATATTATATATATATATATATATATATATATATATATATATATATATATATATACCCGGTATTTTAGGCGTCACGCCCTTCCGGTAGGGATCTATGGAGGAGTATCACCGAGACGCAAGCCCTTATCTCTTGTCGTACTGCTCCACCGTAGGCCGATCAGACACCAGCATATTCTAGTCTAAGCCGCAGATTCATCTATAATTTTAAACTGCTGCGTTAGACTTTTTGTTTTTCTGTACACAGGAATAGACAAAGGATAATTTTCGAATATCACAACGACCCGGGTAATTATCACAAAGGAATTAATGAAACTGCAGACAAAATTTGACAACTTTATAAATGGAAAAATATGTATAGAGAAATAACCGAATTTATTACTTTATACCCTACTTGTCAACTCTCAAAATTTGATCGTAGGAATCGTACTCAAGGTTTAAATGTAAGGCCTTCTCCGGAGAAACCATTTGAGGCTTTATCTGTAGACCTGTTCTTTTTTGATAAACAACAAATGCTCACCGTTATAGATAATCTAACAAAATTTGCACAAGCGTATATTTGAACTGATAAAAACCCAGAAACAATAATTAGTAAATTAAAAAATTAATTTTCGCTTTTCGGCCTTCCTAAGATGATTATGTCAGATCACGGGGGTGAATTGAATAATAAAAAGGTGGAAAGTTTTATTAATTCATTGAATTTCGAATGGCACCTTACTTCGTCTGAGTACCATGCCTCTAACGGTATAATTGAGCGTTTCCATGCTACCATAACAGATACTTTGCGAAGTTATCTTTTAGAACATAACCAGTGCGACTTAGAAGATGCACTTTTAGTCGCTATACACTCATATAATTCTAGTAAACATCATTCAACATCCACTACACCCTATAGTGTAGTATTTCCTTATAAAAATGATAGAGAATTTGATGAAATTTCGTATAATAATCAGTTAGAAAATATAAGGGAAAAACAATGCGATCAAAGGAAAAAGCAAAAGAACCGTTTTGATAACTTAAGAACGAGTAATTTGGAAGTAAAGTATAAAGTTGGAGATAAATTTTTTTTAAAAAGACCAAGAAATCCAAATACACCAAAATCGGTATTAAATACAGGACCATATGTTGTTCTTGAACAGTTTTTTTACTGTTGTAGGTGTAATATCAATTTGAAGATGTTTATTAACAAGTCCTTTTATTCTTTCTTTTAGGCTGCTTGGTTCATTTGTATCCATTTTTAGACCATTCATTACAATGTTGTTTTTTCTTTTATTTTTTTCGATTATTTGGACTGCTTTTTTCATTTCTTGTAACTCTCTCCTTATTTCTGAATTCTCTTTTCTTATATCCTGATTTTCTTTTTTGAATTCGTTCGTTTTCTACTGTCAGTTTTAGTAGAGCTTCGTTTGTTTTGTTTTGTTGGTCTTTAATTTCTCTTATTTCAGTTTTTATTTCTTTCTATTCTTGCTTCATATCTTTTTGAGTTGTGTTCATTTCTTTCATCATTATTAATAACTGGTCTAATTTCTCAGATTCAGTTGTTTGGCGTTTTGTAGGAGTTCTTGGTGTTTTTTTGCTGTTTACAAAAAAATCTATATTTTATTCTTTTCTTTTTCTTCCTTCATCTGTAGAGTATTCGTCGCTGTCCATTCTTACAATATTTTCCTTGGACTTTTCTTGTTATTTCGCTGGTTATCTCCTTCCCCGTCCTACACCGCGAAAAGAGTCGTCGACCAGTCAACCCGTCGAATCTCCGACCCTTATCGGTGTTTATATGTGGGTCACTTCTACCGAGTTACTTTTCGTTGTAAGTCCCGTTTCCCGAGTTTTCTTACAGCCGAAAATTAAAACGATATTTTTCTTCTTAAAGTCAATGAAAATTCTACCAATAAAACTCTAATAATGTAGAACCATTTTATGATGCGATTAACTAAACGAAGTTGAAGTGTAACACATCAAGTAGTAGATATGAGCTTTAATTATCCATATTATAAAGGAATTTTAATCAATAATAACTGCAACATATAATTCGATTACCTTGTGGTACACTTCATCTACAACTTTCTCATAACAACAAAAGTAGAAAAGTTATTGCCGGTTGGTTTTTTTTTGTTCCATGTGGCCCTACCTGCCCTGTACGGAGTATGTCTAGAGAGGCTCTTCACTACAAGTTAAAACTTCGAAGCTGCAAAAGAAGCCCTTCTTACACACCCCAGCTTCGGTCTTCAGGAGGGAGGTGTTACGGCGAGCACGCCACTGTGTGTGTGTGTGTGTGTGTGTGTGTGTGTGTGTGTGTTTTATCTCAATATTCAGACTACTTAGAAGATGATTAACACCCACGCTGAGAATCTCGAGGTGTTTATGATATGATCAAGAACTATGAGAGGTTTTTAGGATATAGTTTGTATTTCTTAAGTTAGTATAGTTTTATAACTGTTAACATCTAAATAAATTTGTGCATTTCATTCAGAGTTACGTTATTTAATTCTCCAACGAACACACATCATTTTATAGAGAATAAAAGTTATTTAAGTCATCGTTATCAGGATTGCCGGTTATGAATTTAATCACAGATCCAAGTCCATTAATTAATCCACGTCTTTTTCTATTGTGGTTAAGAATAGCAAATTGATCTATAATATCCTTTAAATAATTAGAATATTGCGTTTGTAATACAGGGTGGTCAATTTTAACTTTTAACTTTTTTATTAGGTTTTCGATACGTGTTAAGTTGAGAGAAAGTAAAAATCTATGTTTTTGAATTATTTCTGTTTGTATTCCGGTTTCTTCTTGAAAAAATCCATTTGGGTTGTTAAAACATTGAGCTTGAGCTTGGATGGTGTAGAGTAGAGAAGTAAGCAGAAGTAACCTGAAAATAAAAGGAAAATGTACTATTTTCTGATCCTTTTTATGTTCTTAGCATCCGCAGTTATTTTTCTATTCGCAGGAGTTAGGAAAAAATTTGGGTTTCATTTTGTTCAAGAATTTTAATACTTTCATAAGGTATATTTTTGTTGATTTGTTTCTTATTTCTATATACTGAAGTTTCTGGATTAACTTCGGGAATTTGCTCCTCTCTGTTTCGATTTGCTTTAGTTAGATTTTGGGTCATTTTTTCTTTAGTATTTTTATATACGTGTTGTATAAATGGTTGTATTTCGTTTTTTCTATTTTCATTGTAATTTTCGTATATTGTTAGGTCATTATCGAAGAGGACCTCATCTTCGTAAGGGTCGTACAAAAGGGTAAAAGGTGTAAAGTTAGTTGAGGAATGAATACTTTGATTATAGATAGTGATTGTGGTAACCATTAAATTTTTAATCCTTTCATTGGGATTTTGGATTTGCAAAACTCGTAATTTTTGCAGTAGTGTAGAATGTAGTCTTTCGATAGGTGAATTGCTTGTAGAATTTGCAGTTGTGGTAACATGCTTTTCTATTTTATATAAGTTTAAATATTCAGTAATTAGGTTTGCACCAAAGTTAGTTGCACTGTCCACTACTATTCTCTTTGGAAAATTATGATGTGAGAAGAAATGTCGTAATTTATTCAAAATTGTTATTGCTGTTTGATCTTCTATTAAATATGCTTGTGCGTATTTAGAAAAGGGATCTATTATAGTTAAAAACTGATTTGCTTTAATATGAAATACGTCTCTGTGTAAAGTATGTAGAGGTTTGGTAGGTAACATAGGGCCTTTAAATGGTATTGTATATGGTTGTCTTTCATATTTGGCTTTTAAACATATGTCACAAGAATTTATATATTTTGTAATCGAATCTTTTATGTTTGGAAAATATATGGATTTCTTTAAGTGTGAATAGGTTTCATTTATTCCATTATGATTTAGGTGATGGTAATTTTTTATATAGTTTGTTTGTTCGTTTTCTTCTTCAATGTAAAGTAATTTTGTTAGACAAAGAACAATATTTGTATAGATAAAGTTCTCATGTAAGAGTTTTTCCATAATAGGTTTTAAAATTCTCCTTTGTGTTAAAAATAGACCATATGTTTTATTGGGATCAATTATTTCTATAAGGTGATTAATTATTTGATTTTCTATATTATCTTTTTCTAAATAAATTAAGTGTATGTCTTTCTTGAATCGTTTGAGAAATTCATAACGAAGTGTTTGTGTAATGTTTATTATTATTTGATTTTTGAATAGATTTACGGGTTTTTCAGAAATAGGGAGTCCTGCAGAAATGTTTTCTTCTTAAGAATGAATCGTCTCGCAATTTGAAGGTTGTGTGGATCTGAATTTAAGAAATTTCGATAATAATTTATCAGGATTATCGGAAGAACTTTGAGACTCTTCTAGTCCTTCATTTTCTACTACGTTATGTTCTTGTAAATCAGTAATCATAGGGACCATTGAACTTGTTTCGTCATTTTCATTAGGATCATCTTCATGAATATTTATTTCTATTCGTGATAGTGCATCAGCTACAGAGTTACTGGAACCTTTTAAATGTTTAATATAGAACTGATATTCGTCTAATTTAATTTTCCAACGTATTAGGCGACTATTAGGAGTTTTTAGTTTCGTTAGCCATACGAGGGGATTATGATCTGTTAATACTGTAAAATGTCTGCCATATAAATAAGGTCTAAAATGTTTAACTGAATCTATAATAGACAATAATTCTTTTTCTATTACTGAATAGTTTCGTTCTGCTGTGTTCAGCGTTCTGGAAAAGAAGGCTATTGGTTTATTCTTTTGTGACAGGACAGAACCTAAAGCTATATCAGATGCGTCAGTAGTTAACGTAAAAGGTAAAGAGAAATCAGGATAATTTAAAATGGGAGAATTATTAATTAGTTCTTTGCATTTTTCAAATGCCTCTTTGTATTCAGAAAGTTCGATGTCAATCTTTTCATTTTTTTGTAGTGCACCTGTTTAATGGAAATGTTATTTTCGCAAAATCCGGAATGAAACGTCTATAATAACCTATTAAGCCGAGGAAAGATTTGATCTCCTTAACCGTTCTAGGAATAGGGTATTTTTTAATTCCTTCAATCTTTGATGGATTTGGAGTGATTCCCTGAGGTTTAACTATGTGTCCTAAAAATTCTACCTTTTTTGTTAGAAATTCACTTTTGTCTACCTGTATTTTTAAGTTTGCTTTAGCAAGAGAGTCAAAGATTAATCTTAGATCAATAAGGTGATCATGTAAGCTTTTAGAAAAAACTATGATATCGTCCATGTAGACAAAGCATCTTGTATGGGTATGAGGAGCTAAAACTTCATTCATTAAACGTTGAAATGTACTTGGAGCATTTTTAAGTCCAAATGGCATTCGAAGATATTCATAATGACCTTGAGGGACTGTAAACGCTGTTTTTTATTTTCTGTTGCATCATTTGAGGATGTCTAAAACTTTTAGTATATACAGGATCTTCATCTAAAGTTCTTATAAAATGTTTAGTTTGTGTCGTTGCTGACAAGTATTCTTTATTGTCATGAAATAGATAAGAGTATCTTTTACAAAGTCTAATATTTTTTTCTTTTTCTTCTTTGTTCAGATGATTAGTGCGTATTATATTTTCATCGAAATCTTTTTTTGTTCCATCCTTTATATATTGTTTCACATCAAAATTATTTAGATTTTGTACATATAAGGGCTTATTAAGAGGTGCCTTTAGAATTAGATTTGGTATTTCTATGTGACCATTTATTACTTTATGTATCGATGGTGGAATAAATATATGGTCTTGTATTTTAGTTTCAGGTAAATAAGCGTAACCATCTATTTGATTTACTGGAATTAGATTACATCTTGTGTCTCCTAGTTGAAAAGCAATAATATTATCATTTAATTTGATTGTTTTATTTATGTAGCTTATCTGTGCTTTTAGTTTTTTTAAGTCACTAGAGCCAATTAATGCATCAAATTTATCATGCCATTTAAAAATTCGGAACTTTACCAGATTTTCTACATTATATTCTTTAAATATGGGTATTTTAATAATAAAAATTCGGAACTTTACCAGATTTTCTACATTATATTCTTTAAATATGGGAATTTTAATATTTTGATTACTGTGAAAAGTTGTAAATACCGACTTGATTGTAAAATTTTCTTGGAATTAAAAATATTTTGGAAAATTACTCACAAGTTCAGGATTTATAATAGAGTTCTCAAAGAAAGAAATTCTCTATATTCTATATCCTCTTGTATACCATTGTTTACTTAAGAAGTGCCAGAATAATTATCTTCATTGTTCAAATCGTCGTAAGAATATGAATTGCTGGGATAATTATTTTCTAAAAATTGGTCTTGTTCTAAGTTATGAAAATTGTGCTGAACGTTTTGTCTGATAGAAGTAGTTCTTATGGACATTGGTTTCCATTGTTGATTATTTCTAACTTGTTGTATTATATCACGTCGTGGTTGTGATGGTGGTTGTCGAGGAGTGAAATTTCTTTGAAAATTATTTGAATTATTGTTATTTCTAGAGTTATTTGTATTACATTTATCTCTAGACATATTATTATAGTTGCCATTGCTATTATTATTAAATGTATTAAAAGGTCTCTGGTTATTTTGGTTCAGCGATATATTTCGTGAACGAGTCATGAGGTTAGCGTAACGCTCACATTATTCAAGGCATTGTAATGTACGAGGATTGGCATAATATACAGTTTCTCTGTAAGGCGACTGTAAACCTGAAATAAAGGTTTTTAAAGCTTCTGTACAGTAAATATCTTTTAATGTTGCAATTTTCTGTTCACAATTATGTATAATAGTTGTACATGCTTCATAAGAATATTAAATTTAGTATTAATTCGCAGATGAAAATCTCTATAATGTTCGTTAGGTTTTTGCCTTTCTCTCTGTAGTTCATTAAAATAATGTGTCTTCTGATTTTGTTTGACCAAATTGTTCTAAAAGGGCTTTACGAATATTTTTCCAAGTAGTAAAAGAATCAGGAATAAATTCGTGATAATTATTTGAAGTGATATACGTATGAGCTGTGTCTTTTAGTCTACTACCGATGTGGAGATTTAACAAATGGACTTGTACATTTGAACACATTGTAAAAGTACCAGATTCAAAGAGTTTAATTATATCATCAACTCTTATAATAAACGTAGATAAAGTATCATTTTGTTCAGGCGAAAAAATAGGTATAATTTGACAAAACCTTTTCAATTGTTCATCCGTAATAACTGGAGTAGCCATTTTTTGATGCTTTTCTAGTTGGGAATTGATTAACTGATTAGGATTTTTGTGAGAAATTGAAATGAGACTGAATTTAAGTAGTAAATGTTCAAGATCACTGTTCATGTAAAGTTATTCCAAAAAGGTGTATATATTAAAAGCAAAAATTGTAACCAAAGAAAATAGAAATGAGATACAGATTTTCCTAAAAACCAAATAAAATATGCACTTACTCAGATAGTAGTCTCATGTCAGATAGTAGGCAGGAATCTCTTGTAACTTCTAGTTTTCAACGTTATAGTCAGCAAAGTATTGAAATACACGATGATAAACTGTTCACCTCTGACTATCCTGTTCGCAGCGCCAATTAAATAATTTGTTTCAAAAATCACCTTTTTAAAAATTAATTTTTACAAATAATAGAACTGCTACAATAGAAATGAAAATTAAGTCTAATCCTAAAATGTAATTTAACTCTGCATGAAGGCTTCTCTTTTCTAATCGGTAATCAAAGGTCAATTGCAGATAACTAATGTCTTTACAGGTTCGGATTCCTTAATTTTAAAACATTAAAAACATTAATAAAAGAACATGACATACTGTCATTAAAAATCTTAAATTTTAACACAGATTGTAGTCATTTTTTATTTATTTACTTCAAATAATAGTCAATAGGGAAATACTTTAATCAAGACTTATCTCATCTCAAAAATATCTCACAAAAAAAGTAAAAATAAACGATCATCAAAAAAAAAATGATAAAATTATTGTCACTAACAAAAAACATTATCATTATAAAATATTCATTCACACTGGTTTGTTGACCTGTGATGATAGGGTCTGTATGAAGGCCTGGAGATAAACACATGGTATTAGATGTTGAAATATGATATCTTTACCTCTTCCGCAAAAATATTGCCAAGGGTAGTTGGCCTCCACGTGACACAGGGGCTTATGAGTGAATACTAACAGCACAAGTGAATGGCCAGAGGGAGGAACTCTGTATAAATAGACAATACAGAAATTGTTACTATCACAATTAATTATTAACGAACAGTAAGCGACTTATCACAATGGGCAATGTGAATAAAATTGTAGTATGCACTTAAAGTACCTTTTTCGTAGCAAAAGCTAACATTTTTGTGAATAATATTAAGTCGTAGCTTAAACTTATAAGTTTATTCTGTTTGCTTTGAGTATTTTCTGTCTTTTTGTAGTAAAAGCTTATTTAGATGTGAATAAAATACAGCATTTACTGAAATTTTAAAGTAACAACTGTAATTTGCAGCTTAAAAATTAGTCTTGTATAGAACTTCAATCGAACACGTTTAAAAATGGCTCAATTTATGAACATCTGACGTCGAAAATATTATTCTCTAGGAAATGAATGTCGGGATGAGGAATATATTAATTTATATCGTTTTTCAAAAATTAATGTGGAGTGGTTAGTAGAAAATTTCCTTGAAGTCACTGGAGAAACAAGGGGAGGAGCATTAAATCCCAGACAAAAAATGCAGATATTTCTTCGATTTTTAAGTGATCCTGGATTTCAAATTGGAGTTGGCAAGGTGTTCATCGAACAACAGTGAGTAAAACTGTGAAATTTGTTTTGACTAAAATAATTCAAAAATCACATATTTGGTTACGTTTTTCTTTAAATAACATTGCTGAAGCACAACAAGAGTGGAGTGCTAAGTATCAGTTTCCTTGTGCATTTGGTGCTGTTGATTGTACACATATAAGAATTCCGAAACCATCTGAGCATGGAGACGAATACTATAACAGAAAAGGTTACTTTAGCATAAATGTACAGGCAACATGTAATGCAAAAGAAGAATTTACTTCCATAGACGCTCAGTGGCCTGGGTCAGTACACGACAGTAGGATACTAAATAATTCTGCAATTTATGTCGAAATGAATAATATGCAGCATAATAATATGATGTTATTAGGTGATTCTGGTTATGGAATCAAACGTTGGCTGATGACGCCATACAGAAATCCCGAAACTCGTGAAGAAATTGCGTTTAACACACTTTTCATGAAAGAAAGAGTCATAATCGAAAGGTGCATTGGCTAACTGAAGAGAAGGTTTCCAATTTTGCAACATATGGTTAGAGTAAAACTAGACAGAATTGCATCTGTTATTATTAGTTGTAGTGTACTTCATAATATATCAAAGTATTTAAATGATCTACTTCCTGTCGATGAAGAAGAAGATGTCATGAATGACGAAGAAAAGCAATACAATTTAGAAAATGACGCTGAAAATGTTATGAGATGGGGAGAAGGGTTATAGTTATAAATTCAAAATTATATTTAAAAACTGTTGAAACAAATAAAAATATACAGGGTGTGTACCTTAAAAAATATATCATATTTCATAATATATAACATTGTATATATTTTGTCTAAATATAAAGAAGTTGAAATTTCGGGACCTTCGCTTTCGAGACCTTGGGTTTCGATTAGTCTTTGACGTAGCTTGTTCAATAAAAGTTGTTCTCGCTCGATCTGCATGCGCGTAAGTTTTAACTGCTCAAGAAGAACCAGTCTTTGTAGATCTGCTGTGCATAATTTTGCAGTCTCATCTGTTTCTTGCCCTTCCAGCTTATTTCTTTTTGCTTGTGATGGTGTAAAGAAATGGGCTGGACATAACGAACGTATTACGGATGGCCGACGGAATAAAGAAATCGGGAATTGGCTGCCATATGAAGCCAAAAGACCACGAGGAAGACCGCAAATGCGATGGACTGACGATATTAAAAGAACTGCAGGCAGGGCCAATGTGGAAACGTCGTACAAACAACAGAGATGAATGGCGAGAGTTAGGAGAGGCCTATATTCGGCAATCCGAATAGAGACAAGGGTTTAAAAAAACATTTGATAAAACTATATTTTTATTACATTGCGGTTTCACATTACTGCACAAGAAAAATATTAAGGTTTTAAAGTTGTTATTATACCCATATATACCCAGAGTGCATACCCATAAACTTTTCAAAACACATTAATTACAACAAAATCCTCTAATAACCAAATAGAACAAATTATGGAAACTGATAATAACCTGACAGGATCCATAAGTAATAGAATTGAAACATCTTCCTTAAAAACTCCAACATCATCAACCTCAAACAACATCAGAAATCCTACTCCAGTAGAAATAACACCAAATCCAATTACTACAAACGTCCCTTCTCCAGACATTAACGAAAATACCCCACAGATCGATTCACAGGTATTTACTTCTCCTGTAGTAAGCAAATCAAAAAAAAAAGTCAAAAAAGTCAACCAGAAATTCCCGCGAAGAACTTTTACTTTCACTAGAGTTAATTAAAGACAAAATAGAAAACAGATCACCACCGTTTATCCAGTTTATTTCTTTTTGTTTGTGATGGTGTAATATAAGAGGAAGGAGGAGTAGGTCTGACTAAAAAGTGCCTTGTCTTCGCTGGTTTTTGCATTTCTACAGTTTCCAATGGCTTCAATCCCGTTGTCGCTGCTCCAGGAATTTTATGCCATGTTGGGTTTTTCTCATCTTTATCTATAATGTCCATCAATTTTTTTTTCCCCATCTTTCAAAATAATTTTTTTATTTCTAGTTTCTTTCTTATCTGCTTTCTTTTTTAATTCGTTTTTCATATTTTGAATCTTTTTTTTTTAATTGTTTTACATTAATACTTTTGCCATAAATCGTTTGGTATGATTCCTTTATTATAATTAAGGAAATTTCCTTATTTTTTCTTATTAATGGCAACTGCGATTTATCAAATAAAACTTTGTGATTAGATAAAGCCTCTATGAAGCCCAAATTGCCACTTTGTTCTTCACCGACTTCGGAGTCAAGAGATTGACTGTCGTACTCGGAACTCATTTTTAACACTTTTACAAACGTGTGTCTGCTAATGGTTGTAATAACTAAATAAACTGAAAACACTGTTGACAAAAATAGAATACGGCCGGTTTTTAAGTTTTTTCTAGATTTGTGTTTCCTGTTGTTAGTTTAAACTTAAATTTTTTAGTACTTTACACTTATAAGTATAAGCAAAATATTATTCACAAATTTTTCAGAATGTACTTAAACTTATAGCTGAATCTAATAAGATTGTAATTATGCTATAACTGAATTCTTAAAGTAAACACTTATTTTTTATTCACACTGCTGACTATAGTGAGTTTCTCTACAACTAAACAACAAATATCTACGTCTGAATGCATATTGACATTCAAATATATTAACTGGCATCTGGCAACTGACAATTAAAAACGGATAGTGCCTTTCCATAAATTCGGCCTTAGCTAATTAATTTTTGGGAAGAGGATGTGTATTTTGCTTTGAAATATGTATTCCCATAAGAAAATAACGCTTTCGAACACTTTTAACTAAAAACCAATAAAATTTTAAGAGGAATTATGTTATTAATACTTAAATGGTTTTTAAGAGGAAGCGTATTCGTTTATGAAATAATATAGTCCCAAACATAATTTATGACGAAAAAACTATTTTAAGAAAAAGGGTCTTCTAAACACTCACATGTAGGTACTTAAAGCGATAAAAATTAATAATCCCAAGACATAGTTAAATAAAAATACAGGCCAGTAATAGGAAAATTTAGCATGCCACAATATGGGAGAAGGCTATATGACCGCATAGATCAAAATCTCGATATATAAAGCATGTGTAGATGTAGTACTAATATATGAAGAGCTGAAACCAGAGCTAAAACGGCTGTTACAGAAATATTGATGGGAACTACAGAAATGAAAGTATTAAGAAACATAAAAGGAATATGTCTCAGAGATATAATAAGGAATGAGGATACATTAAGAGAAACTTGAGTTCAGAATGCAATGAGAGGGACACGAGCACGACGCCACAAATGACGATATAATATTAACAAAGAGATACGGGAAGAATCTCGAAATGGGCGAAAATAGATAAATCCAATACAAAAAGACCACTAGGAAGGTGGTACCTTCCCTATACCCGAAGAAGTGATATGACTATGTAGCTGGGGTGATATATTATATATAGAAACATATTCTAAAAGAAGAATGGAAAGTTTCGAACATAGTTTTGAGGTTTGAATCGGTTTGTAAATGCCCCTTTGTCCGCTTCTTGTCGATCGACGATGATAGGTATAATAAAAAGTGTTGATTTATTGATAGCTACTGGTAATTACACAATATGATGTTCGTTAGGTAACTACTTATGATTGACTGTAGTAAACTGCTCTCACGTGAGCTCAAATCCCCAATTTATAATCTCACAAATATTTCATACATAAGCACAGAGGTTATTGCTTCTATGATACTAACCAACTTTGAACTATATGCTTACATTACAATTTAATCTAGACCATCATTGCAACACTTAGGAAGTTCAATTAGAAACAATATATTATTCGGCAATTCATTAACAAGTGAATGGACTTTAATTATTAAAATATTACTTGATATCATTTTCACAATGTCACTTATACACGGTGAAACTATAATAGATTAAGAAGTTAAGAATAATGTGAGATTACAAATTAAGGGGTTAATTTTTGATTGAACAAGCAGAAAAAGAAAACGAAGAACCAATATGTCGGCAGGTGAATCATCAGTTCTTGATCTTTCTTTATATAATTCTAACTTAACAATAGGTTTTGACTGGGAAGTACGTATTGCCATATATATGGAAGTGATCACTTTCACATAATTTTATTAATACGAATCTCAACCATTATGCAGAAACAGAGCCGGTGATAACGGGCCTGCAAGAAGTACAATGCAGGCGGGCGCCTCTGTTTGAGCGGCACCAAAATGAGCTTTTTTTCTGCTAGCGTTATACAAAATAGTAAAAGGGATAAATTAATTTTTTAAGTGTGATTTAACCCGGCAGTAGACGTGTGGTCTAAAAATCTAAGTGGACGGGTGGGGTCTATCAGGACCAAAATTTAAATGACCCACAAGTTTCAGATAACATTCACATAATGTTTTTAAGATTTTGTCGGTTTATCTGTCTCCTACTTAATGATCTTGTGGCATTGTATTTTCGTTTTGTTTTATTTTTCAAAAAATATAGCAATTAATCTAAAACCTTGCATTTTCTGCTTTGTTTACTTTTTATTAGTACTGATTAGTAAATAAATATTTTCCAAAATTCCCACATATGTTTTATTAAAATACAAATATTAAGCTTCATAAATTTGTTTATAACAAAAAATTATCTGCACAAAATACAAAAGTTTTAATTTTACTTCTCCCCTTTCATTGGTATTTAAATTTCCCCTTTTATTGGTGGTCACTTCTAATGGGCCTGGCATAAGAGTATTTGATAGGCACGACGCTGATTGTCGTACAACTCTAGCTAAATGAGGTTTCAAAGATCTACTTCCCATATTTTCTTTTGTCATATTTATTCCTAAATCTTTCATAAATAATCTTCTGCAATTTTTATATTCTCCTTCTGGATTGTTGCTTTTGTATATTTCGAAAGCATTGACGGCAGCAATATTCATAAGGCCATAGAATACTACCATAGGCCAACGTCTAGTGTTTCTAGCAACATTATAGGAAGGTATTTTTCGGTCAACAACGTCTAATCCTCCCTGTGTCAGATTGTAAAATATAATGATTTCTGGTTTTGCTTCTTGTCCAGATGCCTCATCAATTTTATTTTCGAGAATCATAGCACACATTTCGACAAAAGCAATACATTTTTTGATTTTTTTGGTACATATGACACTGCAGTAATATCGGTACCAAATGCAAAAACAGATAAATGTTGACATCGGTGTTTGATGTCTGTTATTTGATGCGGCAATTCTCTTCTGTTGGACTGAATAGTACCGACCACTGTAAGTTGGTGAACTTCTAACAAACATTTTACAGTCTGATATATATTATCAGATTATATATATTATTATTATTATATATTACAGAATAATATATTAGTATTTTCTATGATGATGGAAAGAATATCACCAAAAAACAGCATAAAACATTCAACAGGTATAGAAGAATTTCTACCCATTTCCTGTAACTCCTGACAAATGTGTAATAATATTCCTTGCCCGAGTACTAACATTTATGAGTGAAGCTTCTTTTCTCCATTTCGTCCCATCCTTACCATAATAATAAGCTGATCTACTCTCTTCTGAAACAGATTCTTCTTCTTCTGATTCTCCGCCTGTAGCTTCTTGTTCTATGACGTGATCGCTCTCTAAAAAAAATTTTTCGTCAGCAATCGAATCGTTGTCGCTTTCTGCCATTTTTTCCACTTCTTCATTATCAGTTTCTACTTCTTCATAGGGTTGTCTCAGTTTTTCAATTTCTCTTTCATACGGATTCATAATTAACTATTAGAATACTGCTGTGGAACACTTACTGGTTTTATTTCTTGATATTTGATAAATCCAAATAAATATCACCACAAACTTTACACAGCACACACCAGCTAACGAATTTGTAATGAATCGTTGTCCCTTTATATAAAAAACGAAAGTAAAGAACTCGATTCAAAAATTTGAGATTGTATCGGGAATAACTTATTTTTCTAAGTAGCTGAAATTTTTAATAAAATGGAGGTTTTACAAAAAAAAAATGTGAAAAATACTAGTAAAATGTACACATACAGAGCCAACAAAGATTTAATAAATCCGTTAAAAGCCACAAACAAATTATATTTTAGGTCAAAAACCGAAAAAACTGCATTACAAGTATATGAATCTTAACTTCCAAGAGTAACACTAGTGGACGGGTGGGGTCTGTCAGGACATATTTTTAAATATCTCAAAACCAAACAATAAATTTGTTCCAAACATATAGCTATTAGTTGGAGTGAGCAATTATTGAAAGGTGCTGAAAAGGTCATTTTATGGCGAGTACGCCACTGTGTGTGTTTTTATTTCAATATCTAGACTACATCGGAGATAATAAACACTCACGCTGACGATTTCGAGGTGTCAGCGATATGTTCAAGTACTATGAAAGGTTTTAATAAATAGTTTGCTAAGCTGTTAACAAGTCAACAACTTGTGCATTTCCTTCAGAGTTTCGTTACTTTTCCAACAAACACACATCATTTCCTACAGAATAAAAGTTAAACAACAGTTAAAATATGTACAATAATTTTTCATTCTTGCAGTGACCAATAGAAATAGACCACACTCGTCCACTCCCGGGTTAAAGTTCAGTCATAATATGCTAATTTAATAATATTAGAATTTATTATTGGCAAATGTATTATGTTTCAAAAAACAAACAATATTGCACTTATTCGAAACGCTTTGTTAATTTTCTTCAAATTTCTGAAGTTTTTTAAAGGTTTTGTGTCAGCAGTTAGGAGCGTAATTGAATGATTAGTAGTAAAATGAACATTTTACATTTTTACAATTTACAGTTTACATAAAGTTTAGTTTATCAAGAGTTTTGTCAATTTAGTAGTATGTGTCGTTAGTAATACAGAATAGTTTTTCAGCTTTCTGTGCAGTTAAAAGAACATTATCTAGTGTTGCATGCAATTAACATAAAATTACATTTGATACTACGGGTAGCGGGTAGGAACTCCTTTGGATAGTCCTATCAGGGAAAATAAATTAATCCCTGCCCTCCACAGATTCCAGGTGTTTCCTGATCCGGAAAACTAATACCTGCTTAGGGTCCCTTATCCAGGGTCACGAATGAAATCCACAACGGCAGCCACGGCGGAGAAGAATACCTTCGGTACGGTGTGAATGGCGGAAGTAGCAATCTCTTGATTTTATAGATTGTATAAAATCACTCACCAACCCGTCTAGCCAGCGTGTTGTTTTAAGGCTAAAAATAGGAATATGGCGATAGCTAAAACAAAAGGAATGGGTTCTCAGGTAGGTAGACCATACAGTAATGGCAAATCCCACTCCTTTCGAAAAAAGGACAGCTTCATGGAATCTGGGGGAAGCAAGAAATCGCTAAAAAATCACACGATTGAACATCGCAAATATAAGGTCCTTAATCAAAAATGGAAAAAGTCTACGAACCCGAAGAAGACATCAAGGACTTAAAATGGGACATATTTGGTCTAGCAGAGGTAAAAAGAAAAGAGGAAGCGTGCATAACACTAGAGTCCGGTAACGTCCTATATTACATTGGGCGAGAAGAACAAAGCGTAGATGGCGTAGGATTCCTAATTTCCAAGAAATATGCACATAAAGTAGAGTAATTCGTAAGAATATCTGAAAGAATTGTAATGATTAGATTAAATGTAAACGAGAACATCTCCCTGAAAACTATTCAAGTATACGCTCCAACCGCAGCACATCCTGATGAAGAGATAGTCGAATTTTATGAGAAAACCCTCAAATAGGAAGACGTTGCAAAAATCAAAAAAATATCTGATATATGCTACATGCGCATCTATGTGGAGGATGAATTCAAAATCACAAAAGACACCCTACAGTGTTATAACTGTCAAGGGTTCTATCACAGCTCAAAGGCTTGCCATTGCGGATCCAGATGTGTAAAATGCGGAGAAAACCACATCAGTAACGACTGTGAGAAAAGCCGGGAAACCGACCCCAAATGTGCAAACTGTCGTGAAGCGCACACAGCAAATTATAGAGGATGCTCTAAGGCCCCCAAAAAGAAAACACCTGCCCCAACAAGACCGATAGGAAGACTCATAAACAGCGCTCCAATCAACAAAGGAGTCAGCTACGCACAGGCAGCGAAAAAATCCGCTGCCTGTCCACCACAGAAGCTCCAGCACAACCACAAGAAGTGTCGGTACAGGACGCAGCTACCCTCATCGCAAACTTCCATACAGAGTATAATAACAAAATGATGGAAATGATGTCCATAATGGACAAAGCAACAAAAATGATGACTGCATTTGAAGAAGCCGTCCGAAAATGTTAGCAAACCAAAACGAAGATCTACGCATTGGGTCATGGAATTCCGGAGGAATATTCAAAACGATCAACCTTATGGATGAA
The DNA here is from genome assembly GCF_040954645.1 of Diabrotica undecimpunctata. Lineage (NCBI taxonomy): Eukaryota > Metazoa > Arthropoda > Insecta > Coleoptera > Chrysomelidae > Diabrotica > Diabrotica undecimpunctata. The sequence goes on from NC_092813.1 coordinate 15,894,719, forward strand.
ATAATAAACAGATTAGAGCTCGATGTCGTAGCCCTTCAAGAAACCAAACTAGTAGAAAGGAAAAAAACAAAATTTCCAGGCTACGATATCTATAGAACGGATCATAGAGCATTATCAGGAGGAACAGCTATATTAGTCAAAAAGGGACTCGAACACGAGCACATCTCAACACCAGACGGACTGGTGACAATGGAAGCCACAATTATTTGACTTACGACCAACAACGAAACACTAAAAATAGTGTCAGCTTACGTCAGACCACATGATCCGATTTTCAACGAAGATTTGAGCCTAATACTGAACTCAGAAGAGCCAACTATAATTATTGGAGACCTAAATGCTAGATCTCCCAATTGGTTTGATAGGACGACCAACCGAAACGGAAGATATCTCTGCAACCATATCGAGAACAGACCGAACACATATGTCATCGGACCAACAGAACCGACATGTTTTCACGGAGAACTCCCTACGTATCTTGACATTGCAATCCTACACAACGTGGGTCAACAATTCGAGATACACTCTCTAAATGAAGGCGATTCGACACATAACCTAATCGTCCTGACCCTGGGCGCAATAGAATTGAACTATTTGCAGCCCCACAACAGAAAGAAGACAAGTTGGCACAACTTCAGAAGAATTGTGAGCGAGAACATCGGTAACATCCCAACAATTAATAATATAACAGAACTAGAAGATAGTGTAATAAAACTAGAACAAGCAATAAACAATGCTATCGATGCCAGCTCCAAAACGGAAACAATCACAAGACAAAAAGGAGGAAGATTCAGGGATATAAGTATAGAACTTCAAAACCTAATCAAAGAGAAAAACCGGAAAAGAAGAAGAGCCTACCACACAAGAACGGTAGAAGACAAAAGGATTGCAAATGAGCTAGACAGGGAAGTGAAAAAACAACTTCAAAATCATAGAAATGAAAGCTGGGACTCCTATATCGATGAGCTAAATCCTAACAAATCCGCCTTCTGGAAGTTATCTAAAATCCTCCGAAAGGACAAGAAACCCATACCTCCCCTACACGGAGTAAACGGGATTGTCCATACGGATATCGACAAAGCCGAAGTCATGAAGGACGAATTAGAAAGGGCGTGTAGAAACAACGAACACCCCGACGATGACATAGACTTTGAGGAAGAGGTAGAAAGAGCAGCGAGAAGACTTAGAAGGAAAAAGGGCAGAATAGGTATTACACATACACACTTCCGAAGAAATAAAGGAACTTATAAAAATGACAAATGCCAAAAAAGCCCCAGGACCCGACAACATCACAAATAGGGCGCTGAAAAATCTACCAACAAAAGCTGTTGTTTATATCACTAACATAATAAACAGCATGCTAAAACTACGATATTTCCCAGATAGGTGGAAAGAGGCACACGTAATAATGATTGCAAAACCTGGTAAAAACGGCACATTTCCGCAAAATTACAGACCTATCAGCTTATTATCATCTATAAGCAAGATAGCGGAAAGAGTCATACTAAAAAGACTCAATGAAGAATCACAAATGCTAGGAACCATACCAGAGGCTCAATTCGGGTTCAGAAGCGAACACTCCTGTGAAATACAGGTACTACGACTTACAGAATTTATCACCAAAGGATTTAATGAAAAAATGTACACAGCTACAGCTTTTTTGGACGTCAGCAAAGCCTTCGACAGAGTCTGGAACCATGGACTCATCTATAAAATGAATGAATTTGGTTACAGTGAGGCGATGACATGCCTCCTTGCGTCATATCTTGCCAACAGAAGGTTCAGAGTTCGAATAGGGGCAACCCTATCCGAAGTCGGGACCCTGGAGGCGGGTGTGCCTCAGGGAGCGGTGCTGTCGCCTTACCTGTACACCATTTATACGGCGGACACGCCAAAAGAGCCAGGCTCTCTATTGAGTCTTTAAGCTGACGACACAGCAATAGCTGTTAGCTGGAGAAACCCGGATCACGCAGCTAATCATCTGCAAATAGCACTAAACAGATTCCAAAGATGGTGCATGAAATGGAAAATAGCCCTAAATCCAGACAAAACACAGGCTGTAATGTTAGTCACAGAAGAAGTGTACCAAATCGCGAAATTACAATCGAAAACACCCCAGTAGACTGGACCAACCAAGCTAAATACCTAGGGGTACATCTAGACAAGAAGCTAACGTTCACTGACCACATCAATCAGCAAGTACTCAAAGCCAAAGCGTTGAAAAGTCAGCTCTCAACACTTAGAGGAAGGAAAAGTAAACTACGATTTAAAACCAAAATCAGGGTTGCGAATAGTATTATCCTGCCAGTCCTAACATATGCATCCGCAGCGTGGGGACACACCTGTAAAACAAACAGGAAAAAGATACAGACCACTCAGAATCAAATATTCAGAGATGCCCTCAAGATACCAAGGTACGTACCCTTGAGATACGTATATAGAGACTCAGGACAAACAAGAATCCTACGCACGCTAGACGAGAGAGCATATGAAATTTTCAACGGACTAAGAAACCACCCAAGCAGAATGTTAAGAGAGCTGACTATATATATACAATAGCACTAAAGGCCTTAGAGGCCCATGGCTTAAAAAGTTTGTTCTTTCTTCATTTTCGCTTTTCTTTATGTACTGAGATCTTCTCTGGCTCGATATGTGATTTTTCTCCATTCCTTCTTGTTATTCATTTTTCTTTTCTGGCCTTGTAGTCCAATTTCTTCCATATCTTTTTCTACCTCCTGATTCCATCTATTTTTTGGCCTTCCTTTTCTCTTTTTTAAAGTTATAGTGTAGTTCATTACCCTTTTTGAAGTCCTCGTGTTCGGCATCCTTTCTAGGTGACCTCGCCATCTTAGTCTCTGTGCCTTTATGACTCCTATTATGTTAGGTTGATTATATAATTTCTTTAACTCATCATTTGATCTTCTTATCCATAAACCGTCCCTTATTATTCCTCCATATATCTTCCTCAGGATTTTCCTTTCCCATATCTCCAGTAAATTTTGTTCATTTTTTGTCATTGTCCATGTCTCACTGCAGTACGTTACTATTGGTTGTATAGTTGTTTTGTATAACTGTATTTTTGCCTTTCTTGATAAAAACTTGCTTTTCAACATTCCACTAAGAGCATGTACACTTCTATTGCCTGCCATTATTCTAGCTTGTATTTCTTCTTTAATGTTAGGTTTGCGTGATATTATTGTACCTAGGTATGTAAATCTTTCTACCATTTCGAATTCGTATGATAATCTTTCTTCTACTTCTACTTTAAACTTTTGTCCATCCCTGAACTGATCATCTGTCCACTGCATACATTTTGTTTTAGTTTCATTTATGTAAAGTCCCATTTTCTTTGCTGCTTTTACTATTCTCTGTACTATCTCCTGTAGCTCTTTTTTTCCTCTTGCCAGCAACACTATATCATCCGCAAATGCCAAAACTTGGTGTCTTTTATGATATAGGAGTCCTTCTCTATTGATTTTCGCTTCTCGCATTATTTTTTCTAGGCATAAATTGAAGAGTAATGATGACAAAGGATCGCCCTGCCTTAATCCTTCGTTTACTATAAATTTGTCCGATACATGATTGTTTACTTTGACTCTGTTTTCTGTATTCTCTAAAGTAAGATGTATCATGTTACGCAACTTTCTGCTAACTCCCAGTTCCTCAAGGGTCTCTTTTAATTCCTTCCTTTTTATTCTATCGTATGCTTGCTGGAAGTCGATGAATAGCGCTATCGTTGGTAAGTTGTGTTCATAGCTTTCTGCTTGTAATTCTCTGATTATGAATACTTGGTCCGTTGTGCTTCTCCCTCGTCTAAATCCGCATTGGTATTCGCCTATTATATTTTCAACTTCTTTTTCTAGCTTATCTTTTATGGATTTTGATAGGATTTTATATACGGTATTTAGTAACGCTACTCCTCTGTAATTACTGCATTCTGTTTTGTCTCCTTTTTTGTGTAATGGGCAAATAATGGCTTCCTTCCAATCTTCGGGTATTCGTTCTTTTATCCATATCTCCTTTATGATCTTGTATATCCAATTATTTAGCAGTTTTCCACCATATTTCATCATCTCTGCTGTTATGTTATCGCTTCCAGGGGATTTGTTGTTTTTCAGATTTTTTATGATTTCCTCGATTTGTTCTTTGCTGGGTGAATTATCTTCTATGTCTTCTAAGTGTTCGATTCTTGCTTCTGTTTACACGTATTCTCTTTGGTTTGACTTATTATTGCCATTTAGTAATTCATCAAAATACTCTTTCCATCTTTCGGCAATTTCTGTTTCCCCGCTTATATTATTTCCTGCTTTGTTTTTGACGAATATGGGTTTTTGTTGGAAACCTTTTTTTTCATTTCTAGCACCTTGATATAGGTTTTTTATTTTTTTATTTCTGTAATTCTCTTCTATTTCTTTTAGCTTATTTTCTATGAGTTTTCTCTTCTTTTCTCTCAGCACTCTCTTTACTTTTTGTCTTTGCTCCCTATATCTATTCTTTGTCTCTGTTGTTTCTTTCGTGATCATTTTAATCCGTAATGATTTTCTTATTTCTATTTCTTTTTGGCACTCTATGTCGAACCAGTCTTTCCTCTTTTTATTCTCTTGTTTGTTACATTCTTTTGCTGCTTTGTTTATTATTTGCTTTATGTTTTCCCATTTGTTCTCAGTTTGCTCTTCTATTTGTATCTTTTTTAGTTCTCTTTCCATTGTTTCCTCGTATATGTCTTGCTCTTTCTTTGTTGCTAATCGAATTGGGTTATGTATACATTTCTTTTTTTTTATTTTGTTTTTGTTTTCTGGTATCAGTTGCTTAATTTTGATGCCCACCATGTAATGATCTGAGTCGGCGTCTGGTCCTCTGTATGTTCTTATCTTCTTTATACATTGCTGTTCTTCTTTTTCGATGAGCACGTGGTCTATTTGGTTTTTAGTCTTTCTATCTGGCGATATCCAAGTTTCCTTGTGTATTTCTTTTCGTTCGAAATATGTGCTCATTATGATCATATTTTTTTCTCTTGCGAAATCTATCAGGAATTGTCCGTTCTCATTAGTTTCATTGTGTTTACTATATTTTCCTATTGTCGGTCTAAATACTTCTTCCTTCCCTATTTTGGCATTTGCGTCGCCTAGAATAATTTTCATATCATTCATATTCAGCTCAGGCTGATGGCTCTATGGTCGGAACACACGCTCTTTTTTCTTCTTTTTAGGGACTCAAGTCCCGACGTAAAGCTAGAGTAAAATCAATAGAGTCAGTAAAGTAAATAGGGAGAAAAGCCTAGATGTGGCTACCCCTACAGTTAGGTGGCATAACCACATTCACTAAAAACCGAGGATGTCCTATTACCCAGGGCATCTTAAGTAAATTTCAGATCATAGGCCTCCTCACGTAAGTCACACGATGAGGAGGGGTGGTGGAAAAGCCTGGGGGTCAGATAGGTACCACTTCGTCTAGCGAAGTGTGACCGGTTTGATCTTCGGACATGTGGATCCCATTTTTACATTGGTATACACATGTTCCTAGGGGCAGGGTTGATCACTGCGTGTGTGTGTGTATGTTTTTATTACATATCGGTTTCACATAATAACAATAATAATAATAATAATTAGGCACCTGGATGAGTAAACCTCTGCATGGGCGACATCTTAATGAGATCAGCCAAGAATATGTCGACAATATAGCGTCGAACTATTGGTTGACATCAGGAAAGATGTTTCCCGAGACTGAGGGTTTCCTACTTGCCATTCAGGATCAGGTTATTCCAACTAAAAATTACCTGAAATATATTGTTAAAGATCCTCAAGTCCAAAATGACAAATGCCGATATGGATGCCAAGCCCAAGAAACCATCCAACATCTTACCGGTGGCTGCCAGGCATTTGTCGGTACTGATTATAAAGAACGTCATGACTCAGTAGGAAAGATTATCCACCAAGAACTAGCTGACAAACTGGGACTTCTCCAAACCGACCATTTTCCTTATTATCAATACGTCCCTGATAGAATGCTTGAAAATGACAACTACAAGCTATACTGGGACCGCACTGTGCTTACAGACCAACCAGTGGCCCATAATAGACCCGATCTCATACTAGTTAATAAAATTACTAGGCAAACAACACTTATTGATGTGGCGATACCCAACACCAATAATTTACGTGTTAAATACAACGAAAAGATCGCCAAGTACAGAGATCTAGAAATACAAATCAGGAGACAATGTAGAATGGAAAGTACCCAGACGATACCTATTATTCTTTCTACCACTGGAGTCATCCCGAAAACCCCCTTCATAAAAAAGCTGGGTCTAAATGAACATCTATATAAGATTATGCAGAAAGCTGTGTTACTTTCGACGTCCAGATGCGTACGAAAATTTTTGGGAGATACACCGACATACCAATTCACCTAGGACTCGATAACATGGAAAGAGTCCCACCAGAGCTCAATCCTTTTGATACCGTAGGTATCTGGGATGAGTGAATTTTCCCCTTAGAGGGAGTGTGAGCCGTATGGCTAAATCTGGATAATAATAATAATTATTATTAATTAATTATTATCAATACGTCCCTGATAGAATGCTTGAAAATGACAACTACAAGCTATACTGGGACCGCACTGTGCTTACAGACCACCCAGTGGCCCATAATAGACAGGATCTCATACTAGTTAATAAAATTACTAGGCAAACAACACTTATTGATGTGGCGATACCCAACACCAATAATTTACGTGTTAAATACAACGAAAAGATCGCCAAGTACAGAGATCTAGAAATACAAATCAGGAGACAATGGAGAATGGAAAGTACCCAGACGATACCTATTATTCTTTCTACCACTGGAGTCATCCCAAAGAGCCTCCTAGAAGACATAAAAAGCTGGGTCTAAATGAATATCTATATAAGATTATGCAGAAAGCTGTGTTACTTTCGACGTCCAGATGCGTACGAAAATTTTTGGGAGATACACCGACATACCAAGTTACCTAGGACTCGATAACATGGAAAGAGTCCCACCAGAGCTCAATCCTTTTGATACCGTAGGTATCTGGGATGAGTGAATTTTCCTCTTAGAGGGAGTGTGAGCCGTATGGCTAAATCTGGATAATAATAATAATAATAATAATAATAATAATAATATAATAATAAATATATATATATATATGTATATATATATATATAATAATAAATAATAAATAATAAAAAACTCTCCGTTTATTCAGGTCGCCTAAGGAGATACAAAGTTAGTAACAACCGTAAATGCGACAATATACTTTTTGAGAATGCAGAGAAGGCTTTCTATAGAAAACTAAGTTCCACCGTAGAAAATGTAAATAAATCCTACCCAAGCCAAGAAGAAATTCATGAGTTTTGGGGAAACCAACTTTCGACGCCAGCTACTCATAACAACAATGCTGGATGGATTGAACAAACGACGAACAACTGTCAACACTACAGTAATATTCCTTATGAACCTTTCACCACTGAAGAAGTCTCGAACATTATCAAAGAGCTTCATAACTGGAAATCTCCTGGACCAGACGGAGTTCAAAACTTCTGGCTAAAGAAGTTTTGGAGTGTTCATGAGCTTTTAACAGCATTTATTAATAATATTATTTCTAATTCACAGGAAATACCATCATTTCTTACTCAGGGAACTACTTATCTAATACCGAAGGATCAAAGTAACACCCAAGATCCAGCAAAGTACCGCCCAATTACTTGTCTTCCAACTTTGTACAAATTGGTCACATCCTGTGTGGCCCGGCGTATCTACCAACATTGTGCTCTGAACAATATCATAGAGCCTCAACAGAAAGGATGCGCTAAGGGGTCCATGGGCTGCAAGGAACAACTTATTATCGACTCAGTCATTTCTAACCAGGCATACAACAAAAAAAGAAACCTTTTTACTGCCTTCATTGACTACAAGAAGGCTTTTGATTCAGTGCCGCATGAATGGCTTATAGATATATTGAAAATATATAAAGTCGATGATAATCTCGTGACCTTTTTGAAGCATATAATGGCAGAGTGGAAGACTAAAATTCACCTTCAAATACCGGGTGAAATTAATATCGAAACTGAAGATATCCCTATTAACCGGGGGCTTTTCCAGGGGGACTCGTTGAGTCCACTTTGGTTTTGCCTAGCAATGAACCCACTATCTCAGCTGCTGAACTCTACTGACTCAGGTTTTAGCATCAAAAATAACAACACTGTTGTAGCGAAGCTTAATCATCTGTTGTATATGGATGATTTAAAATTAATGGCTTCCACTCGAAACCACCTAGATGAGATGCTAAAAACTGTAGAAAATTTCTCAAATGATATCAGTATGAATTTTGGACTAGACAAGTGCCGTATACTAAACATAGTCAGAGGAAAGGTTCAGCCCGGAGGTTTCGATATGCAAGATGGCCAAAACATCGAGGCAATGGGTGAAAATGATATGTACAAATATCTCGGAGTAAAACAAGCGCGGAAAATTGACCATAAACAAATGAAAACTGAACTAACTTCGGAGTTCGTGCGAAGAGTAAGACAACTAAATCGGTCATATCTTAACAGTAAAAATTTGTTTAAGGCATTAAATACGTACGCCTGTTCCGCGCTGAGCTACTCATTTGGTATTATAAAGTGGTCAAAAACGGATATAGAGGGTCTTCAGCGGAAAGTAAGAACACTTCTCACAAAGGCGCAAAAACATCATCCACGTAGTGCAGTAGAGAGAACAACATTACCGCGGTATCAAGGGGGAAGAGGACTTATGGATATAGGTGAGCAATTGGATAAACAAATTGCTAATTTAAGAACTTATTTTCAGGTACAGGCTGAGACATCTACTTTACATCGAGCAATTTGCGCAGTAGATGATACGACGCCGCTTAAACTGAGGGAACAAGAAATGCGCATAAACCACCTGACTAAGCAAGACAAAATGCGCGCCTGGATGAGTAAACCTCTGCATGGGCGACATCTTAATGAGATCAGCCAAGAATATGTCGACAATACAGCGTCGAACTATTGGTTGACATCAGGAAAGATGTTTCCCGAGACTGAGGGTTTCCTACTTGCCATTCAGGATCAGGTTATTCCAACTAAAAATTACCTGAAATATATTGTTAAAGATCCTCAAGTCCAAAATGACAAATGCCGATATGGATGCCAAGCCCAAGAAACAATTCAACATCTCACCGGTGGCTGCCAGGCATTTGTCGGTACTGATTATAAAGAACGTCATGACTCAGTAGGAAAGATTATCCACCAAGAACTAGCTGACAAACTGGGACTTCTCCAAACCGACCATCTTCCTTATTATCAATACGTCCCTGATAGAATGCTTGAAAATGACAACTACAAGCTATACTGGGACCGCACTGTGCTCACAGACCAACCAGTGGCGCATAATAGACCGGATCTCATACTAGTTAATAAACTTACTAGAAAAACAACACTAATTGATGTGGCGATACCCAACACCAACAATTTACTTGTTAAATACAACGAAAAGATCGCCAAGTACAGAGATCTAGAAATACAAATCAGGAGACAATGGAGAATGGAAAGTACCCAGACAGTACCTATTATTCTGTCTACTACTGGTGTTATTCCCAAGAACCTGCTAGAGAACATAAAACAGCTGGGACTAAATGAACATCTCTATAAGGCCATACAGAAAGCTGTACTCCTCGTGACGTCCAGATGTGTACGAAAATTTTTGGGAGATACTCCAACATACCAAGTCACCTAGGGCTCGATAACACGGAAAGAGTCCCACCAGAGCTCAATCCTTTTGATACCGTAGGTATCGGGGATGAGTGAATTTCCCCCTTAGAGGGAGTGTGAGCCGTATGGCTAAATCTGGATAATAATAATATATCCTTTTGATACCGTAGGTATCTGGGATGAGTGAATTTTCCCCTTAGAGGGAGTGTGAGCCGTATGGCTAAATCTGGATAATAATGATGATACACCGACATACCAAGTCACCTAGGACTCGATAACATGGAAAGAGTCCCACTAGAGCTCAATCCTTTTGATACCGTAGGTATCTGGGATGAGTGAATTTTCCCCCTAGAGGGAGTGTGAGCTGTATGGCTAAATCTGGATAGTAATAATAGCGTTTATTGTCCAACAGAATCCATTTATAGGACAAAATACAATACTAAAGTTAAATGATATATTAATAATTCATAAGTACTAACTAAATAACACATTTTTCGAGTATTTTACCTTAACATAAAGAAACTACTCAATCACCTAGGTAGATCTCAGCCATCCTAGTAAGCTGCTTTAACTGCAGTGAAATATATCGCAGTAAGCACTTAAGGAATTATAATAGTTGCACATGAGAAATAGAGGAGAATTTAACATAAGATTAGTTCTAGTTTGTGTAATTCTGAACGTAATCGAATTTCTCACTGGATAAGATGGAAGGTTAAAATTTATTTGTCGAAGAATATCAGGGCAGTCAATGAGATTATGTAGTAGCTTGTACAGTAATATTAGGGAGGCATTAATTCGTCTAGATTCTAATGATACTACGTCCAAACCGCTACACAACTCACTATTGCTGATGCCCCTCTTGGGATATATGCCGTTAATTTTGAAAGACAAAAATTTTAAAAATTTACGTTGCACCTGCTCTATAAGTTGGATATGTACATCATAAAAAGGTGACCAAATGACAGAGGCATATTCCAGTTTACAGCGTACAAAAGTGTAATAAAGTAATTTAATTGCCTTAATATTAGTAAGATTTCGACTATTTCTAATTATGAATCTATAAGATTTAAGTGCTTTTTTAACCTTTAGATTTACATGTTCAACAAAGGTGAGTTTATAATCAAATGTAACTCCAAGGTCTTTAATTTTATTTAAACGTTCAAGTTCATTGCCATTGATAATATAAGGATGGTATAAATTAGACTGTTTCCTAGAATAACTAACTACTTTGCACTTATTGGCATTAAGATTCAAATTATTTGCATTACACCATTCATGTACACGATTCAGTTCACTCTGCAAAAAATAACAATCATTAAGGTCACTTATCAATGAATAAATCTTTAAATCATCGGCATAACATAAACATGGTGCAGAAATTGATTCACACAGATCGTTAATAAATAACAAGAACAATAATGGACCTAGATTAGAACCTTATGGAACCCCTGAAGAAGCTAGGTACTTTTCCGATTTGTAACCATTATAAGCAACAAACTGCGTTCTATTTGACAAGTAAGACCTCATAAAAGTCACGGCATCCTCAGAAAGACCAAAGAGACACAATTTAGAAAGTAATACGCCGTGGTGAATTCTGTCGAACGCCTTCGTAAAGTCAGTATATATGACGTCAACTTGACTTCTATTATCTAGGGCCGCTGAGATATATTGTGTGACCATTAATAAGTATGTCACAGTGGACCGGTTGGAGACAAAACCATGTTGATATTGAGACAGCTGATTACGAGTGCGTGAGTAAATACGATTATACAAAACTATTTCAAAGACTTTCGATAGATTGCAAATAATGGAAATTGGTCTGTAGTTTTCTACCTGACCCTTTTCACCAGTTTTGAATATTGGGCACACTTTTGACTCCTTTAAGAGACTCAGATATTCCTTGTTAAGAAGACATAAATTAAAAATTTTTAATAGTGGCACAGTTAAGGCACCTATGCAATCCTTAACCAAAAAGGATGGAATATTATCAGGTCCACATGTCATTTTGTCTTTCAATTTCTTACTAGCCACAATTATCTCAGACTCTAAAATAGGATAAAAATTTAAGTAATCTGCGTTAATTGAGGAAGAGTTAGCCTTGAAATTAATATCTGATGACAGAAAAACACTCTTGAAAAATTCTGCAAACATATTCACAATATTTTGTGGGTCGAAGGTAGTAATGTCATTATATTTCATCACACCAGGAATTCTTGAACTATTATTTTTTGAATTTACGTACGACCAAAACTTCTTGGGGTTGATGGATAAAACAATTTGGATATTCTCGATATATACATTGTAGGCCAAACTGATTTTTGATTTGACAAGGTGTCTTAACCGTTGAAACTCAAGCAAATCACACTGATTTTTGAATCGTTTAAACTTTTTTCTAAACTTTGCTTTTAATTTGATGTTGTGAATGATATCAGCATCGAACCAGGGTGGGTATTTATGGCTAAAGTTTTTGTAAACTGGAATATACTTATTGAACACAGAAAAAATCTTATCATAAAAGTTATTTAAAGTTTCATTAACGTCATTAGAAGTATGCAGAGAGTTCCAAACCGTTTCATACAGTTCTCGATATAAAGCAGGAAAATTTGCTGTTTTAAAGTTGTAAGTTAATTGCTCCAAACCATACCTAAATTTAGGCTCTTTTACAAATATATCCGTAAATGTTATTAGAAGAGCTGGGTGATGAGAGTCTTCATAGACCAAAGGTGAGTCATCATGCTTCACTTCACAACTGAAATGCGATAAGACCAAATCTAGCAGTCTACCCAAGTGATTAACAACATTGTTAAATTGTCTAAGGCCAGTAGAGCCCGCAAAACTTAAAACTACAGAAGTTTTGAAATCAGACATATCATTATCTATAAACTTTGAAACATTGAAATCGCCTAGTACCATGCAGTCATTATTTAAGTAATCAAATTGCCCCAAGCAATCGAGAAAATATTCAAAGTCTACCAAACTTAACCTATCAGGTAAATAAACAACAACTATATAAAAATATTTGTAATCAATCCGGCACTTGACAATAATAAGATCAATAAGTGGAAATTGTGCGTCGAGAGCAGTAATGTCCAATATTTCAGATGTTATGAAATTTTTTGCTGCACAAGCAAAATATTGAGGTTTTAAAGTTGTTATTATACCCATATATACCCAGAGTGTATACTCATAAACTTTTCAAAACACATTAATTACAATAAAATCCTCTAATAACCAAATAGAACAAATTATGGAAACTGATATAAATAACCTGACAGGATCCATAAGTAATAGAATTTAAACATCTTCCTTAAAAACTCCAACATCATCAACCTCAAACAACATCAGAAATCCTACTCCAGTAGAAATAACACCAAATTCAATTACTACAAACGTCCCTAATCAACTAAAAAGGTTCATCTCATCTTCTCCAGACATTAACGAAAATACCCCACAGACCGATTCACAGATATTTACTTCTCCTGTAGTAAGCAAACCAAAAAAAAAGTCAAAAAAGTCAGCCAGAAATTCCCGCGAAGAACTTTTACTTTCACTAGAGTCAATTAAAGAGAAAATAGAAAACAGATCACCACCGTTTATCCTAAACTATAATGAAATATCTGACTTTCTAGAAAACACAATATATGCCAAACACCCTGAAATAATTTCAAAAGATTACTCGAATGAAACTGCCGAGCTAATTGAGATCCTTAATTTTGTTCACGCTTATACCCACAATTCAAAATTAAAAAATAAATATAACTAGATTAAAAAGAAACTAAAACCCAATAATATCTCTTCCACAGAAGAAACAGATGAATAATTATCTCAGGCAGAATTTTAACATATCCAATTCCTTTATTTTAGGAACAGTTTTTGGAACAGTTAAAACTCTTATTAAATGAATTATGCCCAAAGATCTTATGTCTTCAAGGAACTCATTTTAAACAAGTTAATTATAAATCTTCGAAATTATCAATGTTTTCCAAAAAACAGAGTAGCACAACAGGCCAGTGGCGGAGTAGCTATCTTCGTAAGTACAGACCTAGAAGCTAAGCCAATTACAATAAGTACTAATCTCGAAGCTGTGGCAGTGAGTATAACATACCAAAAACATATTAATATATGCAACATTTATTTACCACATCCTAACGAGCTAGACCTACAAGTACTAAATAACCTTCTTGATCAAATTCCACACCCAAAAATCATTTTAGGGGATACGAATTGTCATCATTCTGCATTGGGAAGCTCTAAACCAGACAAATACGGTAATCTAATGAAACATCTCATTGACTCTTCTGATCTAATATTACTTAATACAGGAGAACCTACCAGATTTAACTCCTATAACGGCTCTTTTTTCGCTACAGATTTATCATTATGTAGTCAATCCTTATCAACGTTTCTCACGTGGAATACTTTAAAATCGTTATATGGCAGTGACCACTTTCCTATCTGCATATCATTAAATCAAATTCAATCTCCTAATTTTCCAATCTATCAATCCTGGAAATAAAAAACTGCAAACTGGTCGTCTTGTCAAGATGACATAAAAAAGAAAATTGAAAATTCTCATCCAAGTGATGATATAAACTCTAATATTACCTCCTTAAACAATATAATTATAGAAGCAGCTTTAAATAATATAGGTAATCTAATAATTTGTCACCACTCTAATAAATGCTGTCACCATTGTAGAAGACGCCTGTCTCAATATCCTTATCAATGTATCTACAATTCTTAGGGATACTTATCCCTGCGAGCGGGACAAGGCTTACTGGTTCCACTAGCCTGGACTGACTGGTTTCGCCCTCGCGGATTTACAAAAGGGTAGGGAGATTTTGGGAGGAAGGGGATTAAGGACTTTTCGGGCTCAGGTCCTGCAAAGAGTAAGAGGCTATGGGCTTACGTTAGAAGCCGGAGCACTGCATAAGCGAAAATGTGTATCTGTTCTAGTCTCTACCTGTAACGGCCGGGAAGAACAAAAAATCAAATTTCGAGTTTACAATGTATTAAATAGACTGTATACTAAAAAATATTAGTTATGACCAATACTGTTTCGATCAGGCGTGAAGGGAGACGAGAAGAGACAAAGCAAGGAATTAAAAGGCGGACAATTCCGTATTATTAGATATACCTTGGGTTAGTATATAGATCTTAGTTACCTTCGCGTATTTAGGCTCTAGCTAATGAATACGCCTTCAGAGTTGAAGCACGGCGCGCTATCGCGAACTTTCGAATCTCCAGATACCGGCACTTCTACGTCACACTATCCCATCGAGTTAAATAGCGCGCTCACTGGCTGCGTATCGTCCGATCTCCCGTACTTCTTGCGTGGGGCGCTCTCGAGTGCCACCTTCCCACTAGTCCTCGCTGACCCGCTTGTTCGGTTTTTTTATGAGAGCGTATTCTCAATTTTCAGTAGTAGTACCAAGGTCGAGTTATTGTTTTTTTTGCTGACTGAGTCCCCGTGTTATTTTTCAGCGGAGGTTTCTATGTTTTTTAAACGTGATTTTTTCTTTTAAGCAACCGTGGTGACCTGATATTTGAGACTCGTGTAATACATTTAAACTGGGTCGAGCTTCCAATCTTTGTTTAATGTAAAAATATATATATATTAACTATGTTACTTACTAGCTATGAATTTATTTGTTCTTTAATCAATTTGGAATATGTAATAATTACTTAAACATTTATTACTCTTTTATAGGCTAATTACCCCTTAATTTTTCCTTCTTCATTTCCTTGTTATGTTTACATTACATTACTCCCTTCGCAAAAAAAGAAATGGGCTGAGAGGCCTTTTCCTTTTCCAAACCATAATAATTATTTTACTTACATCTTACATTACTTATATCCTACTATCCTCTTTTATATTAAGTCCCAATTATTATGTTATATTATATTGTTTCTTATAGACTCTTGTGCGGTGGTCAGCGAATGTATCGTGCTGCCCCCGTATTGTACCCATGTGTATGACAAGTTGAGTTACTTTTGTATTAAATTCTTATTGAAATTTACAAGTGAAAACATTCTTGACTTATTACAGTGTTTTGTGACTACATTGTGTCATTTATTCTAAAATTCTAAATTCTAAAACTGTTCTTTCCGAATGTAACTCGCGTTTCTCGGCAATCGCGGTTTTGCTTATGATCGTTTACTATCGGCGTATCCCTGTGGGGATATTCCGCACTTTACTCGCGTCGTCTTGGCTTCTAATGTCCGTTTGCCAATTTTCACGTACCGTAAATGTTATCTGTCTCCATTGGGTTGCTCTCGCTGGTTGGTCGTTTCTGATTGATACTGCTTTACTTTGCCGCGTTATACTTCTGATAAATTGGTATCTGGTATGCGTTTGCTGTATCTCTTTTTCCAATGTTCATCTTCTGATTCTGGTTGCTCATTGCTTGTATTCAGGTTTATATTTTGTTCTTCGTTCTTTGATTTTTGATGTCGGTGTGTTACCCAGTTGGTGAGGTTTGTCCATAACCCTGCTATGATTATGTAGCTGCATCCTATTGTTTGGTATATTCTTAACCCATTCAGTATTATTTCACAAGCATATATAATTGTTCTATATATTAAATATATGCCAATTAGGCTACTGGTGATATTTCCTAATGTGGATAACCATCCCCATATTCTATTGAGGGTGGAGTGAGCGATCTCCTTTAGTTCATTTTCGTCAAATATTTTGGTTAATGTATACCCTTGATTTATTGTCTCTAGGCCTGCTGTTCTTCTGGTGATTATGTTCTCTATTCATGGAAACATTTGTTTGTTCTTCGTATGGTCACTGGTTTCGGTGTGCATTGCATTATGTAAAGTACTTCTCCTAGTACTCTTCCTGTGTACCCTGGCATGTTCTGCATGAGTTGACTGACAGCGTTAGGTAGGGATGGGGCCATTAGTAATCTGTTTTTTAAAATTTCTCTCTTTGTTTGAAATCGACGCAGTACTGTGTCTAAGTATAGATTCTCTATTTCTCTTTGGTAGGCTTGGTCGGTGTAAAGGAATTTGCTATTGATGTAGGTCATTAGGTCTACGTTTTGGGGAAGGAGTGGCATACTAGGATTTATTTTGTTGCTTACAAGGAAATTTATTAGGATTCGAGGGTGTTCAGTTTGCCATACCTCTGTGTTACATATTATAGCCCTTTTGTGTAGCGTTAGAGCAAATATGTTTTTATCTTGTTCTACTATTACCAGCTCTTCTAGGGATTGTTTATTAGTGATCTTTTTACCGTGCCCTTTATAAAGTTGTGACAAATGACTTTCACAACTGTTGTCTTTGTATTGTTCCCAGGTTATTTCGCCTATTGTAGAGTCGAAGCAATAGCCATTGATGAATGGACATGTTACTCCCTCTCGTAGGTGGATTTCATTGTCGTCTATGCTTACTGTAGCTTGGTAGTCGGATACTGTTATTTTTACTGTTACTAGTATTACTACGTCTTTCCACGTTCTACAATTTTCTTGATATACAATCCCGTAGCATTCGCCGTTTTCTTGAAGGCTGCCATGTGATTGACGCTGTGGTGGTCCCATTTAGTGTTATTTGCCCTATGGTTTTCTTGTAAAGTTGTATTGATCGGTAGCGGTGTAGATTTCGGCATTCCTCTGCTCCTATCTTCTCGATGTAATTGTCAAGTCCTCCATCGACTATGAAGGTGTGGCTGTACATCCCACAGTGGAACATGAGTCTCTCCACCGTGATGAGGCAGGTCATTACTCTTTGCGTCTCGAATGCGTTCCTTTGTATTATCTGCACTGTGACATTCTCCTTGTTGTATGACGTCTCTGGTGGTGAACAGGGTTTAACTTCCCTTAAGGATATGGCGGCAATGTTTGATCTGTGGTCGTTGCAGTCATAAGCTATTAGTCCTTCTGTTTGGTTGCTGGTTACTGCTGCCAGGAATATGATAATTAACAGCGTGATCGGTTTTGGAACGGTACCCATGGTTTTCTTTGTGGTTTCTGTAACAAATCGCACTGTTATTACTGCCCGAGCAGTTGCACTCCCGTTAGCAAACTTTAGTTAGCCTTAGTACTTTTTACGCGTAAGTCCAACGCACCTTAACCTATACATACGTACATAGCTGCTTATTGCAGACAATTGTAGCGATAGCTTTACATAATTCTGACTTATAAACTAACCTACATTGTATTGCATATTAGTATGCCTTATGACCATAAACTAATAAAATAAATTGATATTTAAATAGTTATTAAAGGTTATATTAATAATTGGGACTTTGCATTTTTAAACGATTACAATGTACTATATGATATTTATGTTATATATACACCCTGTAAAGTTAAGTCTTATATTTTTAATTTTCAACTTGTCATCACTTATTGTTTACAGTATCATATGTGTACTTAATTCTGCTTTTATCAGAAAACTATATCAAGTATCCTATTTTCAAATGTAATTCTTAAAGTTCAAGATTATTCCTTAAATCTTTCCTAAAATTCCAAAATAATTCCAAGATAGAGTTTATCTTTATTTCTTTATTAAACAAAATGACCTGTTGTTTGTACTTTACAACTGTTTATCGTAATTATGTTTCAAGGCTAATTAATTACATTTTGCTGAGCGGCAAATCTTTGTTGAAGAAATTGCATACTGACCTATAATATGAACTCTTGGTATTTGAACTACATTTTCACTATACTACATTTTTAATTATTGACGATTTCTAACTTGACCTCTAATTTTATTTTTTTTATTATTGTTTTCTACGTTGATAGGAATCCAAGTCTGTCAACTAGTTTCCGACATAGCAGTCATGGATAGCGTATAGAACCGTACTAATCCAGTCTCCTATTCTTTACTAATTAGCAGAGGCTTAGACCCTTATTAACCTTGATTAATTTACTTATTCTTTTCCTCATTTCTTGCTTATTTTTATGATAAAATAATAATCTTATATTTCTATTTAGTGATTTCTTTTTCCACATTAGTTTTTAACTATTTTTGTTTAATTTTCAGCCTGCCCTATTTATATTTTCAAAGAAAATTATTTTCATTAACTGTGTTTGGTCTTTCGTCCCTTGTTGTTAATGGCGAATTTTCTTACCCATTAACATGTGTACTTCTGTTAGGAAGGGTGACGACCATATTCCAATCCGTCGTTACATTTATACTGGATTGCAAAACCTACCCTTTTTATAGTTATTTGTTTTCCATATTTTCGGATTATGGGAGCTAACATTTTCCGTGCTAATGTGGTATGTCGGTAGAGAATTGTGTCACAGGCACAATAATTTCTTACGGGGGCTGAACAAGGTTTAGAGACACTAAATAATATGTCAGGAGATGATGTGGGGTGTTTGCAAACATTATCGAACGCACATCGGAACATTTATACGTTCCAACAAGGCAAGTATGATTCTATTCGCTTGATGATGTATGGAAATTGCTGGTAAGATATAGGGAATTTGGGTGTCTCGTCTGAGAATCTGAAACCGACGTCTACTTCGTCGTACCAAGTGTTTCGGCGTTTTTCTGCCTTCTTCAGACGCCATTCTAGCGCTCTGATTCGGCGTTTTTCCTTCCTTCTTTCCGTGTATATTTTCTGTGGGTGTTCTGGGGGCGGTCTCCACGCGAGCGTCCTTGTGCTGGGTGCCTTGCCCAATTTGTCTTTTTGAATTCGCAGGTCAAATGCCTGAAAATTCCTCTCTGCACATTTGCACAATACGCTATAAGCTGGCATTGTACAGCTGGAACAGCTTCCATTAACTACTTCTGTTAATATAGGAAACCAGTATGTGGTATTTACCCATCTGTTGGTAATACCACCAATAATGTGTTTGCCTCGACAAACATTAAATTCTTGTTTTATTTCCGTGATTGTGTCGGGATCGGTGATTACATCGCCGCTGAAAATGTCGTTCGCTAATGCGTTTGACATTAGAGCTATTTCACAATAGCAGAAAACAGCCAGTGCTATTTCTTTGAGTTGGGGGTCATTTATGAGATTGTTAGCTTTGGACATCGCTGCCTCATTCTCTAAAACGTCGCCATGAAAATTGAAGTTTTGGTCGCCTTCCATTTCAGTGTTTTATAACACTTCCGTTCCTAGAAATGATAATACTTGCTATACGGTGATAATATGACTGTCATTAAAAGAAAGTTTATTTATAATAGAACGCGACAGATGAGCGAGATAATATGCAGAGTATATTACGTTAGTAATACATATTTTTGACTTGTACTTGTAATGGTATACCTTTATATCGGATTTCTTACTTTATTGAATTTCTTGTTAAAATTTTAGTATCATTCGAGCGGCCGTCTCTTGTAATACCAAGCTTTTAACCTTTCTTATCGTTGATTGATATTTTCATTATTGGTCTTCTGCGTCGAAAAACATTTCTGCGTTCTCATCATTTAGTGTTATTATTGTTGTCTCATTTTTATTTCTTCTTCTGTTGTATGAGTTCCATCCTTTCTTTTTCGTTTTATGGGATATGCAGCAACATTTTCTTTCGGGCTTGCTGCCTAATCTATTCCTTATTCGTTCTGATCTTTTTGGTTGTTGGCTGATGTCTCCCTGGCTTCCTTTTCTTCTTCTCGGCGGTTTGTTAAGTGAAGTTCCTGGTCCCCATAATGGCAGTGTTGCCACCTTCGAAAGGTCAACTTCTTCTTCTTCCGTTTCTTCTTTTTCTGATTCTCCTATTTCTTCTTCTTCCTCCGTGCAGTAATCAATTGTTTCATTCTCGTAATATTTCTTTAACCTATTTACGTGCACTACCGGTCTAGTTTTTCCTTTTTTTGTACCCACTGCATACGTCACTGGTCCGACTTTTTCTATAATTTCAAATGGTCCTATCCATTTTTTTCTGTAACTTCTTTGAAAGACCTGTCGTGCTACTTAAGTCTCTCAGATATACTTTGTCTCGTTCTTCAAATTCTCTAATTTCTGTGTTTTTATTGTATCTTTCTATCCTTGATTCTTTAGCTTTTTCTACATTCTCCTGCGCTTTTGTATATACTGTTTTAATTCTTGCTTCTAACTCTGCTGCATAATTTTCGTCTAAATCGTACCTCTTCCTCTGGGGTTGTGTTATGAGATATAAGGGTAATATTTGTTCTGTTCTGTGTAACATATAATATGGTGTGTATCCTGTAGAAGAATGTATACTTCCTCGATAAGCCATTAATACGTACGGTATCCATTGATCACAATCTCTTTGATTATCCGCGATATAGTGCGAAAGCATGTCCTTTATAACTCTGTGCAATCTTTCAATCTGTCCGTTCGTTGTAGGTGCATAGCTAGCTGTGTATAACCTTTTAATTTTCAATATATCGCAAACTTCTTTCATAACTTGTGACATAAAATTGCTTCCTCTGTCGGTCAGTAATTTCTGAGGGGTTCCATGTCTGCATACTATTTGCTCTACGAATGCTTTTGCGACCGTTGCAGCTTTTTGATCTGGTAACGGTATAGCTTCACAATATTTCGTAAGGTGATCCTGAAATGTAAGTAAATAACGATTTGCATTATGCGTCACTGTTAGAGGCCCTACTATGTCCATTGACGCAATTTCCCATGGTTTAGTAACTGCTGTAAATTTTTGTAATGGCGCTTTTCTGAAATGCGGGGAAGTTTTCCTTATGTTACAAGAATCGCATTTTTGACAATAATTTGTAACGTCCGCTCTGAGGGTTGGCCAATAAAATCTACCTGTTATTGACGTTATCGTCTTTTGTTGTCCCTTGTGGCAATGTAGCGGTGTATCGTGGAAATCTTCTAAGACTTTTCTTACTAGTGTCTTGGGTATTACTAATTTCTCTGCTCCTCCTTTCTTGTCACAATGATAGAGCAGTCCTTCCGTGTCTATGTAATAATTTTCTTTACATTTTTCTTCTCCCATTTCCATTTGTTGTATAATACTTTTGCAAAAGGTGTCTCGTTGTTGTTTATTCCTCAAGTTATCTTTATCCCAGACTGGTTCCCATTGTTCTTCCTCCTTAAATGATAGAATTTTCTTTTCTTTCTTCGGCTTTACTACTTCTACTTTTATGTTTGAGTTGTAAAAAATAAATTTAGCCATTTTGCTTATTTCTTCGCAACCTAATCCGTTAAGTTGCTTCTCTGAGTATATTATCGTAATCTGATTTTCTTTATTCTGTTCACATTCATTTTTTAAGTTCCTTACGCATTCCCAAACGTTCTGATATGATGACTCGCATTCTGGTCTTGCCTTTTCTATAATATAGTAGAGATTCTTTTCTGGTACGTTCCATTGTACTATGCTGCATATTTCATGATCTTTCGGTATCACTGGTTTTCCAAACACTTCTGTGAGTTGATTTGTTACGGGGTCCATGATGAGTCCTTCTCGTGGTATGAATATTGCTAATGGTTGATCCAGGATTCCTTGTAAGGTATTAATTTTTTTGTACTCTAAATATTCGTCATATGTGGTGTCTATGAAATTGTTGGTTGTGTCGTACATTCTACTGAGCGCATCTGCGTTTCCGTGCTTGCGTCCTGGTCTGTGAATGACTTCGAAATCATATTCTGCTAGAGTAAGTGCCCATCTGGTTAGTCTGGAACTAGGATCTTTGAGTGATAATACCCATTTTAGTGGTCGATGATCTGTAATGATTGTGAATTTTTTTCCATGTAAGTAGCATCTGAATGTTTTCACTCCGTATATTATTGCTAATAGTTCTTTTTCCGTGGTGAAATAGTTTAGTTCGGCCTTGTTGAGTTTTCTGCTTGCGTAAGCAATCGGTTTCTCTTTTCCTTCTCTTATCTGGCTTATTGTAGCTCCTACACCTATATTTGATGAGTCTGTTGATAATATAAACGGTTGATTGAAATCTGGGAATATGAGTAATTTGTCGGATGTTAGAATTCCTTTTAATGTGTCGATCGCTTTTATTACTTCTTCTGATATTTTGAACTTTACGTCATTTTTCGTTAATTCTACCAAAGGGGCTGATATTTCCGTTATATTGGGGATGAATTTTCTATACCAATTTACAAGTCCTAAAAATGATCTAATTCCTTTGACATTTTTCGGTAACGGGTATCTGTGCACTGCTTCCAATGTTTCTGGATCTGGGGAAATTCCTTCCTGTGTTACTATGTGTCCCAAATATTTTACTTTTTGCAAAATAAAATTGCATTTCTTTGGTTTCAATTTTATGTTAGCGTCGCTTAATCTTTTGAAGACTTCTTCTATTTTCTTTATGTGGTCCATTTCGCCCAAATAGTTAAATAGTATCATATCATCTAGATATACCATGCAAAATATTCCTGTGAGTCCGGCTATTATGGCGTTCATAAATCGCTGAAAAGTTGCTGGGGCGTTCGCTAATCCAAAAGGCATTTTCGTAACTTCGTAGTGTCCGTGGTATGTACTGAATCCTGTTAGTGGAATGTCTTTTTCGTCCATGTCTACCTGGTGGTAAGCGTCCGCGACGTCTATTACTGAAAATAACAATTTCTCTCCTGCTTGATATCCTTGTAGAAGGTCATTTATGTTTGGTAAGGGGTAATATTCTTTCTGTGTTACTGCGTTTAATCCTCTGTAGTCTATAAGTCTATGCACAATCTTATTTTTTCTGTTCCGTCCGGTTTCTGCTTAACAATCAATACTACTGGGGCGCTCCACTGACTGGTTGATTGTCTTATGACTTTAGCTTTTAGTAGTCTGTCTATTTCTTTCTTGAGTGCTCCTCTTTGTTGATATGGCATTCTATATGGGGTCTTGAAAACTGGTTTTGTGTCTGGTTCTAGAGTAATGCTGTGTTTGACTTTCAATCCATTTATTGTTTGAGACATCAAATTTGGAGATTGTTTCTGCTTTCTTTTGTTGTTGTTCTACAATACATTCTGATGCTATTCCAATCTTCTCTCCTTTTCTCAAAGTTATGCTTTGGAACGATGCGTTTATTAGTCTTGTGGGAATCATTTTCCTTATTATCCACTACTGCATTAGCCATTCGTATGAAGTGTGGCCCATTTTTTTGTGATTTACAGACTATTGTCGTACCATCTATTTGTTTTCTGATTTTTCTCATTGTGACGACTTCTGATCGGGCCGGTATGGCTAGCTCATCGTTCAGTACTATTGGAGACTCTTTGTTTTTTGAGAAGTATTCTTGTTG
Source organism: Diabrotica undecimpunctata (assembly GCF_040954645.1). Lineage (NCBI taxonomy): Eukaryota > Metazoa > Arthropoda > Insecta > Coleoptera > Chrysomelidae > Diabrotica > Diabrotica undecimpunctata. The sequence goes on from NC_092813.1 coordinate 15,918,582, forward strand.
GTTATCTTCATTCTTTAGATTTGTATCGTTGGTTCATGGTTCGATCTTCTTGACCCTTTCTGATTCGTTGTTTTTGTCGACTGGTATCTCTTCCAAGTCCACTTGTTTTTCTTCGGCTTTTTTATCTTTTCTCTTGTTTCTTCTTTTTGGTCTCGTTCTTTGTTTAGGTTCCGTCTTTTCTACCTTTGACTGATCATTTTTCTGTTGTGTTTCATTGATGTGGTGTACTGTTTCTTCCTGATTGTGTTGTGCTGTTTATGGCCGTTTTCTCTTATCATCTGTATATTGTTTCATGTCGTTTTTCCTTCTTTGCTTTGTTCTTTTGTTTGTAGAGATTCTAGTTTTTTCTGTCCTTTTCATTTTGTTCCTGCTGTTCGATGTTTTAGTAGTGGTTGGCTGCTGTTCTGGTGATACTCTTGGCATTTGGGATTCCTTTTGTGTCTCCTTTTGTTTATTTGGTTCGCTCTTTCTTGATGTATCCTGTCTGTTTGCGTTCGGAAAGTTTTTTCTGTCTTCTTTTATAACACTTTTATGTTGTTTTTCCAAAAATTCTTTTACTATTGATAACCATTTGTTCCATTCTTGTCTTGTGGTTTTGTGGTCATTGTCGAATGCTTTTACCGTCATTACTTCCATTATCTCTCCTGCTGTTATCATTGGAATTGATTGTCCCCATCATATTAGTGAAGGTTCGTCTTCATATGAGATGATTGCTTTGTGGCTTGCTAAAAAGTCTCTACCTAATAACATTGATATTTCGCCTAGCGTTATGTCGCTACAGACTATGAATCTGGCTTTGTTTTCCTGCTTTTGGGTGTTGTTTGTATATCCACATATGCTGTTCCGTATATATCTATCTCATGTCCTGTTATCCCTCGTAGCGATAGTGATTCCGTGATTTCTGGGTTTATATCTTCATCTTTTATCAGTGATTTCCTTATCAATGAGAACGCGCCGCCCGTGTCTATCATGGCGGAGAGTTTTCTTCCATTAATCGTGAGTGTTATTACATAGGTTTGTTTTGTTTCTGTGCCGTCATCGATGTGTTCTATTTTGTGTGTGCCCCTCGTAATTTTTTCATTTTGGCCACTGGGTGAGGGCTTATTAGTGGCCATGGTAAGTTTAAATTTTGGTTGCGGTTCTTGTTATGTTGACTTTCTCGTGTTTCTTGTTTTCTTCTATCCTCGTTCCTGTCTCTGTTGCTGTTCCATCTGTTTCTGTCCTTTCCTTGCGAATTGTCTCGTTGCTTGCTTGTGTAATTATTCCTTCCATATTTTTGCGTGTATGTTTTTGTCTCTTGTCTACTTTTTGGCTGAGTGTCGTTAGATTCTTCTGTTAAGTAAGCAATTTCTTGCCCAGTGCCCTTTCTTTCCACATTCAAAGCATTCTTTTACCGTTTTCTTAGCTAGATTGGCTCCTGTCCAGCATTCCTCTATGAAGTTTCCCTTTTTCCCACATTTGTAACATTTAAATTCTTGTGCTGCTGGTGATAATTGTCCCCTTTTCCTTGTTCTGCATTCCCTTATGAGATGCCCTGTTCTGTTACAGTAATGGCATCTTTGTTCTTCTCTTATGGCTGAAACTCTGGCTGTATTCGCTCTTCCTTGTATCATCATTAGATTTATCTCCTGTAATGGTACTATTTTCTCTGCTTTTTCCAAGTCTAAGTTTGGCTCCTTTAACAGTAAGATGCCTGTTTCTTTCATTAGATCTCTTCTGAGTCCTAGTTTAAGTTGGTTAAGTACCAGTTCTTTGTTTTTCTTCCTAATATCTGGTTGCTCTTCGGTTGTTGCTCCTTCCAAATCTTCTTCTAGAACTCTGACAGCTAGTATTTGTAGTCTTGTCGTAAAATCCGATACGCTTTCGTCGTGTCTTTGGAAGCAATTTGAGAGTATCATCGTCCTCTCTCCTGGCAATTTTTTTGGTGCAAATTTTTGGATTAGCTTCGCTTTTAAATCTCCGTAGTTCAGGTTATCTAATGTTGGATCTGATTTGAAAAATTGGTACCCCGGTCCTCTTAATTTGAATTTTAATATTTGTAAGGCATCCTCTTCTTTCCATTTATCTAATTGTGCGCGATGTTCTAGGTTCTCGAAGTATCGAATGGGATCTTTTGTATTGAAATCTGCTAGGGTAGCCGCGACAACTCCTAGGGGTTGCGGTGGCCATGATATCGTTACTGGGGTAATAGGCGTTGCTTGTGGCATGTTAAAAAATAATTTTTTTTTTATATATGTTTATACTTTTATACTTTCTTCAAAATATTCCTCGAGTAACAAAATATATATGGCACACTTGATTCATTAAAACAAAATTGAATGTGATATGTGAACAGTTATCTAGTAATACTCAACAAATGCTATTTTGCACTTTTACAAGCAACAAGGTCGTGCACTCGACACTGTGAACTTGACCTAGTTACTGAAATTCCTTATTTTCAACTACTATGTAAATAATACCAGTGTCTTAAACTGTATACTTTATATGTTTAGTAGAGTATTATATGGTAATTTTTAAGAAGTCAAAAAAAACAAATATATAGGGAATAAATTGTTGTCAAATAAAATAAAATTAGAATTGTACGTTCAATTAAAATCGACTGTTCCAGTTAAGTATTAGTAATAATAATTTTTTTTGAATAAATATTTAAATTGTCCTTCCTTTAATGTTTATAAAAGGCTTTACCTACCTTAGTAAGGCTTCTTAGGATTCTGGGTTTAAGGACGGGATTATTAGGATGTTATTTCCTTTAAAAAAAAATCTACTTTCTACTGACAAATTTGTGCTACAGTGCAAAAATTATTTTGTACTGAATGGAAATTTTCCAACTGATTAATTTGCTTATTCACGAAAGATTCTGCACACGAAAGGGAATTATTCACTGTATATTTCACTCTGTTGCTGTACTAGGAAAAAAAAATTTGGAATGTCACTGGTGAAACCAAAATTTCAACGATGGAAGAAATTCTTATAAATATAAAAAAACTTGCAAAAGTTTACCAAAAAAATAAAAAAACTGAAGAAGTGACTTAATCATCCCTATTTTCCGAATTAATTTCCCTAAACCGGAACCGCTGTCACCACTCTAATAATTTGTCGCCACTCTAATAAATGCTGTCACCATTGTAGAAGACGCCTGTCTCAATATCCTTATCAATGTATCTACAATTCTTAGGGATACTTATCCCTGCGAGCGGGGTACGGCTTACTGGTTCCACTAGCCTGGACTGACTGGTTTCGCCCTCGCGGATTTACAAGAGGGTAGGGAGATTTTGGGAGGAAGGGGATTAAGGACTTTTCGGGCTCAGGTCCTGCAAAGAGTAAGAAGCTATGGGCTTACGTTAGAAGCCGGAGCACTGCATAAGCGAAAATGTGTATCTCTTCTAGTCTCTACCTGTAACGGCCGGGAAGAACAAAAAAACAAATTTCGAGTTTACAATGTATTAAATAGACTGTATACTACAAAATATCAGTTATGACCAATAATGTTTCGATCAGGCGCGAAGGGAGACGAGAAGAGACAAAGCAAGGAATTAAAGGGCGGACAATTCCGTATTATTAGACATACCTTGGGTTGGTATATAGATCTTAGTTACCTTCGCGTATTTAGGCTGTAGCTAATGAATACGCCTCCAGTTCTACATGGATTCGAGATCCGTCCGTTGAAGCACGGCGCGCTATCGCGAACTTTCTAATCTCCAGATACCGGCACTTCTGCGTCACACTATCCCGTCGAGTTAAATAGCGCTGCGTATCGTTATTGTATGAGCCCGTATTCTCAATTTTCAGTCGTAGTACCAAGGCCGAGTTATTGGTTTTTTTGCTGACTGAGTCCCCGTGTTATTTTTCAGCGGAGGTCTATGTTTTTTAAACGTGATTTTTTTTCTTTTAAGCAACCGTGGTGACCTGATATTTGAGACTCGTGTAATACATATTAAATGCAAGAATGCAGGGAAAAAGACCTGTTGGAAGACCTAAAAAGAGATGGGAAGATGAAGTCGATGAGGATGCCAGGAACTGCCTGGGAACGCGTTCATGGAAAAGAACAGCGGTAAATAGAGATGGTTGGAGAAGCCTGTTGAAGGAGGCCAAGGCCCGATTTGGGCTGTAGCGCCATTGGATGGATGGTAATACATTTAAACTGGGTCGAGTTTTCAATCTTTGTTTAATGTAAAAATATATACATTAACTATGTTACTTACTAGCTATGAATTTATTTGTTCTTTAGTCAATTTGGAATATATAATAATTACTTAAATAATTATTACTCTTTTCTAGGCTAATTACCCCTTAATTTTTCCTTCTTTATTTCCTTGCTATGTTTACATTACAGTAAAACAAAGTTCTACAAAAGACCTCCAGTACCTTGGTGGAACAATGAAGTAGCATATGCTCTATCTTCTTGCAACCATGCTTTTAATGTAATTAAAAAACATAATACTAATGAAAATTTACGAAGTTTCAAAAAACTCAGGGCTACAGCAAGATATCTCATAACGAAAAGCAAAAGAAATACCTGGAGAGAGTACGTATCATCTATCAATTCGTCAACACCCTCCGAGGTTATCTGGACTAAAATTCGTAAACTTAAAGGCTCCAATTCGTATAGAAATATAAACACCTTAACACACAATAATAAATTAATCACTTGCAAAAATACAATCGCAGAAACTTTAGCTAATGTCTATCAAGAAAATTCTAGCGACAAAAATATTTCTGACAAATCCCTAACATATAAGAAAAACATAGAAGCTTCTACAATCTCCATTAACAACTCTGACTAGCCCTTAAATGCTCCTATAACTCTTCAAGAGTTAGAATTTTCTCTCTCAAATATAAAAAACACATCTGCAGGACCAGATGATATTCTACCAGTCTTCATAAAAAACTTACTATTCGGCGCCAAATTAATTCTGTTACATTTATTTAATACCTGCTTCTTAAAGCATGAATTCCCAGATCTTTGGTCTAAAGCAATTATCATTCCCATTATTAAGCCTAACAAACCAAAAGACAACCCTACCTCTTACCGACCCATCTCTTTTGCATGTTGCATGTTCAAAATCCTAGAAAAAATTTTAAACCTCCGCCTTATATGGTACTTGAAAAATAATAACTTTCTTACTCCCTTTCAAAGTGGTTTTCGAAGAGGCAGGTCCACATTAGATAATCACGTTGCATTAAAGACTTCAATTAATGAAGCTTTTGCAAATAACCAAAAACTAATATTTTTCGATATTACCCAAGCTTACGATAAAGCATGGAGACACTGTATTGTATTCTACAAACATTAAAAGATACTTTTATTCAAGGTAACATACTTGCATTGTAACACTGCCGTGCTACAATAATATTACAAGGCCAGAATCGCTCGTTGTCGAAGAGAATAGGGCGGGGTTATAGAAACTATATCGTATTTTAAATTCAAGCACAATTAGATAATATGAAATTATTATTTATTATTGGACGCCACCCCTGGTTTATCCTCGAAGGGGAAGAGCAAAAAAAAATTAAGATTTATTGAAAGTTTACAAGAAAACTATTCTTTATTATTTCTTAGTAATGAACAAAAAGAAAACATTAAAAATTACGTCATCCCAAAGGGATTCCAAAATATTATTTTATGTTAACATTATCATAAACAAAAAATCTTTGTATCGTATTAAATTAAGAATTGGTTATAAAGAAAATGAATGTATATATACACATATATATATATATACATATATATACACATATATATATTAACCCCAAATTTCGAAATTTGTTTACATTGAAAATAATATAGTAATTTATCAACTAGGAACAATGAAGAAAATAAACCTTTAAATTAAATTAGAACACTTCACTATATTTTCATTTTTTTTTTTGAGTTCATAATCATTTCTGTTGTCTTGAAAGTAGGTATAATAAAAATTGGTACAACCTTAATCTGCTCTGTTTCTCTTCTTATTTAATCAGTCACCAAATAAACCATTGATTCAGCTACGTACTATATCAAATCACCACCATCCTAGATAAGAGGGGTTAGGTATTCCATAAAAAGATACTGCTACTGGGCCATGATCTGGAATAACTCCATAGCAATACTATCTTGCGACGAGTATTAGAAATATAATATCAGCATTATAGCCTCTCCAATAAGGGTCTAAAAAAATAAATATCTATCTGAAATATGGACAAGAAAAGGATTTATTAGCTCACCTCTGAATTGAGACCCACTTTGGAAACACGTCTTAACGGTTGGACGGTCTTAACAGAAAAGAGCGAAGAGCTATCATGGCGCCTGAATCTGGAAATTGGGCGTGAGTGACAAGTTGAAAAATATGCTCATCTACCGGATATATTTGGGAATTACAGAAGAATCCTTGAGTCGGCTACAGGTAGGTACTTGACAGATAGATGGGGCTATTAGTTTTATTAAAAAAAAATATAATCGAAATATATAATGAGTTTCTTTTAAATCTTTTGAAACGGTTACAGCATTTATAAAAAAAAATTTTAAAGATCGCTCGATTCAAGTTGGAATAAATGGTGTTAAAAGCTCATTTAAGATACTAGATACTGGAATTCCTCAAGGTTCGATTCTTAGTCCAACTTTATTCTTAATCGCTTTTAATAATATTATGGATGTAATTAAAGCACCCATTAAAGCTGGTTTTTACGCAGATGACATTGTTATTTATACTAAATTGAATTTTGTACTGAGAGCAACTAAAATTATACAGAGTTTCCTAAATCGGCTTTGTAATTGGACGATAAAAACGGGATTTGTTTTTTCTACTGAAAAGACACAATACATTATTTTTAATAAAAATAAAACCCACCTCACAACTAGTCTAACATTAAATAATTTACCTTTAGAACAGTCAAAAGAAATAAACTTTCTAGGTCTAACTTTTGAGAGAACTTTATATTGGAATTCGCACATAAATAAACTACAGCTTTCCTGTCAAAAGAGATTAAATATACTCAAAATATTATCCAAGAAAATTTGGGGTGCTGATCGTAAAATATTAATAGGCTTTACAAATCGCTCATTAGAACTAAAATCGACTATGGTTGCATATGTTACGATGCTGCATGTAAAACCACTCTAAAAACCTAAACAGTATTCAATCTACAGCTTTGAGATTAGCACTGGGAGCTTTTAAAACTAGTCCGGTTAGTAGTATGCAAGTTCTAACTGGAGAACCTCCCTTACATACAAGACGACAGAAACTATCCTTGAACTACATTGCAAAGATATCATCCCAGAAACAGCATCCTGTATTTTTCCACATCTGCAACCCTGGACTTCCTCCTAACAATAAGACCAAAAACTCTACACCCCTCATAGAAAGAATAAAGCTCAAAACTTTCGATATGAATCATCTTAATGTATCGCTAAATATAAATGCAAACTATCCCCCATAAACAAGCCACCCATTAACTATTGGCGTAACACTTAACAAGTATCCCAAATCAACTACAAATTCCACAATAATTAAATATCTATTCATGTAAATTCTAGACCACTATCCTAATTATTTGCAAATCCTTACCAATGCCTCTAAAACTCCAAATGGTCACGCTGCTGCCTACTACTGTAAAGAAAATTCTTATAGGATATCGATACCAACCAACTGCAGTATACTAACAGGTGAGGCTACAGCTATTTTGGAAGTCCTAATCTTCTTCGAAAAGAGTAGAACGATGAAGTGCATTATCGTAACAGACTCATTAAATGCATTACTGGAACTGAAACAAATATATAACCAACAACCCTATTATACAGAGTATAAAAAACGAACTAGAAAAATTTCGATCATCAGGAAAGGAAGCGGCTTTTATTTAGGTACCTTCACATACAGGTATTTACGGAAATGAAAAAGCAGACCAACTAGCTAACAAAAGTCGAATGAACTCAAAACATCCTGCAAAATTGAAGACATATCCGTACACCGATCTAAAAAACCTGGTTAAAATCCACTGTATTAATACTTGGCAAAATTATTGGGAAAAATTAGGTACTAAATTAAATGAAATTTACCCAAAAATAACTGATGTCCTGGAGACTCCTTTAAAAAGAAGAAACCAAGTCATTATTAATCGTTTAAGAATTGGCCATACTGTCTTAACACACAAATACCTAATAACAAAAGAACCACTACCTATCTGCTCCAGCTGCTCTAACCCACTGACTGTAAAACACATCCTGCTTAATTGTCCTCAATTCAGGGAAAAAAGAAGATCCCACGGATTCACAGATGATGATCTCAAGACAGTTCTCACCAAAAAAATTTCGACAGTGTTAAGCTATTTAAAAGACATCAAGTTATTCAATTTTATTGAATGTAATATTTCATGTATTTGTTATATCCACTAATAACCCTGCGTGGTTGGTGTGGTTTTGTATTTAAATAAAAAAAAATAAGTTGTTATTTTTATTTAGTTAACCTAAATTTTATATGACTTTCAAAAGATTAAATAAATATAATTAAACAAAAAAATCGGAGGACGCCTATGCTAGTATTGCACGCGGGAACCTTTTACCCTATTTTAACACTGGGACTGTCCAAAACATCAATAATTATAGTAATTATAATAATTATAATTTACACCAAAATGGGAAACAGGCAACTAAATTGGAAAATATTTTTTCAATATATCGATATTCACATATTATCCAGGACCCAGAGAACCAATAACATTGACGAAACCATTTTCTCATAGCGTGTTTAACGATAAAAGACTTTTATTTATATAATTTGCCATCAACAAATCCCACGAGCGGTATGATTATCAGAAATCATATCCAGTTTCACGATCACTTGGCTCTTGAGTGAATTGAGATAATGACATTTGGAAATAATAAATCTTTCTATATCTGATAAAATTTCATTAGTTGCAATTTATGTTTTAAACATTTTATAACCGTACAATTAGGGACGGACTAAGGCCTAGGCAACCTAGGAAGTGCCTAGAGCTCGTAATTTTTAGGGCCCTAAAATTAGGTTTTTACTTTTTAATTTTTATAATTAATTTTTATTTTTATTTAACAGAAAAACGTAATACTCGTAATTATTGCTGAAACATGTCTAAATTATACCGAATCGTTGATTGATATTCGACAAGGTTAGAAAAGCGTTCCCATGCTTATCATGATTGGAAAACTGTACATAAAAAATTGCCAGAGTATGAAAACTCCAGTGACCACATTAACTCCATCAATAAATGTCGAGGACAGCGTTTAGATAATGCGTTAAATATATCAGGTAAATATAACGGACTCCAATCCAGAATAAAACATTATATTTTTCTGCCCATTTTATACCATGCGCCAATCATTCTTAAATTTAATTGGACAGGCTAGTGTCGAAATTTTCGTGGAAAATGAAAGTTTGAACTTTTTTCAGTATCGCTCAGGAATTGTACGTTTTTGTTTTCTAATTCAAGCTCTACACATAGGTGAAATTCATTGTAAGGGCAAACACTTGAGTATTAAACCTATTTGTGATACCAGGTGGTCTGCTCGTTCTGATGCTGTGAAATCTTTAAAGGAAAATTATGAAAAAATTAAACATTGTGTTCGTCATTTTTCCTCAAACAAAAATGGAAAACCATTAAAAAGGTCATAAGCTATCAAATCACATAAAACATTTGATACATTTGAATATGTACTGTTACTTAGTATGTGGAAAATGATTTTAGAGAAAATAAATGCTGTAAACAAGACTTCAACAAAAAGACGAATACCTAAATACAGTAGTTTTAATATTATGATTCATTGATTAAGATTCATTCAAAAGAAGCAGAAAAAGTTTTCGTCAACCGTCAACACAGTTTTCATTCAGTTTCTAACTTATTAGAAATATGCAGTGATAATATACGAGTTATTCGTATACAAACCCGCTGGTATCGATGTGACCCACACTTTTAATTTTTTTTTAATTTTATATAAATAAAAAACTAAACGAAGCTAACACCTAAAGCTACTAAAGTACGGGAACGTCGTAACAACTAAAAACTATTTACATGGTGGTCCACTAAAAACTATTCACCCAGGTTTTCTTTTTAGTGAAATCCATAAATCTTCTTATGGATATCATGTTTAAAATCTTAAATAGAAAGTAGTATCGCATGAAATATTTAAAATTATTTATTTGTCTTTGCAACGGCACCTCATAGTGCCAGTGTTGACTAAATTTGATTTTAAAATATTTGTATACTTAAAATAAAAAAAAATAAAATAGATTCAAATAAAATTATATAAAATAAATAAAATTAAATAAAATTAAATAAAAGTAAATAAAATTAGATAAAATTAAATAAAATGAAATAAAATTAAATAAAATTAAATAAAATTAAATAAAATTTAAAAAAATTAAATAAAATTAGATAAAATTAAATAAAATTAAATAAAATTAAATATAATTAAATATTATAATTTTATTTTTTATAAAAATAACAAAATGGAGCAGTTTTCTTCCAGCATTCGTTTTACTTTTTGGTTATTGCCCTTCGTACCCCTCTTTGAACCGTTTGGTATTCGTGTTTATTTTTTATCATTATTGGTCTCATACTTACCTTATCGATTCTTCATTTTACCTTACAAATAATGTACTTGATCTCTCATCTCCATTAATTGTTCGATGCTCCAGTGACTTCCAGTTTACGTATTATTGGGTTTTTACTGATTTCCATTAAAAATGGTAAATAATTTAAAAATGCTACAAGGAAATAGCTTTAAAAAATATACATTTTAATATACATTTTATTCAAAATATATAGAGGAGCAGGGTACCCAAACCCTCATTTACAGGTGAAAATACTCTGCACCTCTTATATTTTAGAACTGTCATAAATCTACAAATTAAATTTAGTTGAAGAAATTAAGTAGAAAAATGTTTACTAAAATTCCAAAAAAGTTAACAAAAACAAAAAAAAAATATATTTAAAAAATTAATGGGTACCTGGGTATCTTTTTAGTCACATTTTAAGTTTAAACAATTAATAAAAACAAAAAACTAAAAATAGCACTTTTATTAGTTAACTTTAAACATCCCCAATGTTGATACTTGTTCACTCTGTATATAACTAGCCAGTGAGGGTAAGCTCGAAACGCATATCTATAGAGTCAAGGTATTCCTTATGGTGCAATGCCGCAGCTGCAACCACCACTTACCTTTTAATAATTACAACTTTTATACACAATATCATGATCATTAAGAGTATTGATAAGATTAAGGTGAGACAACCAGAAAAGCTTTCTCGTAGTGTGTTCTACCAGTCCTCACATATGGAGCAGAAACCTTAACTCTCACCCAAACATCAGCGGAAATATTGAAAAGGACACAACGTAAAATAGAGAGATCAATTCTTGGACTAAGCTTGAAAAATATCCACTAATATCCACCCTGGGTAAAGCAACCATCAAAGCAAAAGTAGATGGAGGCTGTCCACAAGAAGGAGTTTTGTCCCCTCTACTTTGGGCAACCTTGGTAGATGATTTCCTCAGAAATCTGTTCACAGAAGTCTTTTACTGTCTAGGATATGCTGACCATATAGTAATCATTGTCAGACGCAGGTTTGCCCAGGTGCTGTCTGAGAGAATGCAAGCAGCCCTAAATATAGTTGACGACTGGTGTAAACAAGAGAGACTGATAGTCAATGCTCAGAAAACACAAATCGCCAATTTCACCAAAAAACAGTACTACAATGCCTAAAACCACCGATGCTGGGAGGAACAGAGACTTCATTTGCCAAAGAAACAAAATACCTTGGGGTGTATTTTGGTCATAGGATTACATGGAATACACACATTCTGAAAACCACACAGAAAGCTACTACGTCCCTGGGCAGATGTAGAAGAATGTGCGGTAAGAATTAGGGACTTAACCCCAAAATGACTCTATGGTTATAGACAAAGGTTATTAGACCCATGATAACCTATGGCTCGGTGACGTGGTGGACAAAGAAGCAGAAAGTGGGAGCAATAAGGCTGCTAGGTAATACACAAAGGCTAACATGCCTGTGTATTACGGGGGCCATGAAAACAACTCCTACTGCATCTTTGGAAGTCCTGCTGAATCTACAACTACTTCATATCTTTATACAGAGCGAAGCCACATCAGTGATGCACAGATTAATCCATATTCAGCGACATATAAGCCAGATGCATGTTACTGACAACAGGAAGCTAATCGAGGAGCTAAAAGCCGATATTGTGATAGGGAAACCTATCGTTGCAACAGCTACGAGATATAGCTTTAAAAATGAGTTCAGTATTAAGATACCAGGCAGGGAAGACTGGAATAAAGGTGTAACCATACAAGCTGCTGCTACCTGGTACACGGATGGCTCAAAAACATCGGAGGGTGTGGGAGCCGGCATAGTAGGGACAAATCAAGGGATACATTTCTCGGTAAGTCTATCTAAGGATGTGACAGTTTTCCAGGCGGAAATAGCGGCAATCCATCACTGCGTGGAAGAAATAAAAAGGCAGGAAACAACGTTATGTTCAGTTGCCATCTTCACAGATAGTTAGGCAGCGCTTAAGGCACTCAATTCTGTAGAGGTCAATTCTAAGTTAGTATGGGATTGCGTGTGTGCCCTAAATAAACTAGGAGACCGTAGCAAGGTTACGGTAGCGTGGGAACCGAGGCACGAGGGTCATAAGGGCAATGAAAAAGAAGATGTAATGGCCAAACAAGGCTCAACAATGCCATTCATTGGACCGGAACCCTTCTGCGGCGTTGCAAAGTCAGTAACAAGAACGGCTACATGGAAGTTGGTATCTCACAAATGTCTGGAATGGTGGAGAAATTCACCAGGACAAAGACAGGCGAAACAGTTCATTACAGAACACTCGCCAAAATTTACGGCAGACCTAATAAGCAAAGATAGGAAAACAGTCAAAGTCATAGTAGGTCTTCTAACAGGGCTTTACATAGTAAGCTGAATAGGCACTTGAAGCTGATGGGATTATCAGATGATGACCTGTGCAGATTATGTCACCTTGAAGAAGAAACAGCAGAGCACATTCTGTGTCAATGTGACATTCTAGCAAATGTGCAGTTCTTTACATTAGGAGAAGAATATCCACCGGCAAATAGCTACATGAAAGGTACAGTCTTGAAGCTATTAGACTTTTTAAAAAAGAATCAGACTTGAGAATGTTATCTAGAACTAAAGAACCACAATCAATCTGAACAGGTCGCAGTAGAATAGGCCAAAAGGCCACCTCTCTAAATCTATCTATCTATCTATCTAAACTTGAGAAATAGACTAACAAACAAGAAAGTTGTGTGGCACCAGAGCGGACCAGAGTGGAAAACATTATCGAACTTATTACAAGGCAAAAATGGAGATGGGAAGAGTGAGAGACGGCAGGTGGACAAAAAAATTACTTGAGTATAGACCACGGGCAGACAAGCGAAGCCGGGGAAGATCCCAACGCGACTTCAAAAGAAATGCGAGCAATTGGATAGCATAGGCGCAAAATGGAAATATTTAGAGGAGGATATCATAGTATTGGTAGATATAATATCTACCTATGTTATGTCTACTATAAATGTTATTTTAAAATTGTAATCTTCTAAATCGAATGACATTCTAGTCAGTTTTTGACGATTTTACTAAAAATTTGTCGTTTTGTGTCGTAACATATAAGTAACTAAATGCCCGAATGGATGGATATTAACTGCTTCAAAATAATTATTAATTAGTTTAGGTCACTCTTTAAGAAACTTCCTGATTCATACTCTATTCGTTGTTCTGCTTTATATGTTTTTTTGAATACATACAGCTTAACTTGAGAGCTAGTTCATTAGAGCATTTTTTAGTGTATCAAGGACAACTTTCTTTTGTCACATTGAATTTAACATTTTTGTTCATGAATGCGTTGAGGTATAAAATTTTAGACAAATTTCTTCAAAATTTAAAATAAAGAATTTATATTAGAACTTAAATTTGATAGCTTTTTTACTCTTGTCATTTTCATTTTTATTCTTCTTCTTCTTAACATGCCATACACCAAAGTGCATAGGCGACTATCTCATTACTAGAATTCTGTTCTTGGCGGCGTGACACAGCTCGCCTGTATTGTGTATTCCTGTCCATTCTTTAATATTTCTTAACCAGGATAATTGTTTGCGGCCGGCTCCTCTCCTACCTTCGATCTTCCCTTGTAGGATTAACTGAGGTATTTCATATTTTGCTCCTCTCAATATGTGCCCAAGGTAACCAATCTTGCGTTTTTTAATTAATTTAAAGAGTTCTCTTTCCACGCCGGCTCTCTTAAGGACGTCATCGTCATCGCATACACCAAAGTGCGTAGGCGACTATCTCATTACTAGAATTCTGTTCTTGGCGGCGTGACACAGCTCGCCTGTATTGTGTATTCCTGTCCATTCTTTAATATTTCTTAACCAGGATAATTGTTTGCGGCCGGCTCCTCTCCTACCTTCGATCTTCCCTTGTAGGATTAACTGAGGTATTTCATATTTTGCTCCTCTCAATATGTGCCCAAGGTAACCAATCTTGCGTTTTTTAATTAATTTAAAGAGTTCTCTTTCCACGCCGGCTCTCTTAAGGACGTCATCGTTTCCAACTCTATCCACCCAAGGTATGCGCATCATTCTTCTTAATGACCACATTTCAAATGCTTCAAGTTTGTTGATAGATGTTTTTTTCAAAGTCCACGTTTCCATGCCATAAAGCAAGATGGACCATATGTAGCACTTGACCATTCTGTAGCGTATTTCGAAATGTAGGTTTTGATTACATAGAAGCGGTCTGAATTTCACAAAAGCTTGTCTTGCCATTTGTATTCGGGTTTTTATCTCTTGTTGTGGATCCGATTGGTCATTGATTGTGGTGCCAAGGTATTTAAAAGTTTTCACGCGTTTTATACGATCGTCACCTATGCATATTATCGGGTTTTCTGGAGGGTTTCTGCTAATGACCATATATTTCGTTTTCAAAATGTTGATTTTGAGGCCATATTTTTTACCTATGCTATTCACCCTATCAAGTAATAACTGCTGATCTTCCAATTTATCAGTTATAATTTTTATTAAATTACAGTAATTTGTCTTTGAAACTAAGTTCCTGAATAGTTTTCTGTTCTTTTCAAATTTCGAAGGCGTAAAAAAATTTTTTTGTATTTATCTTTAAAATATGCGATCAATTGGGCTAAGTGCCACACCTAAAATTGTTGTAATAACCGACGCGACGCGACGGAGGAATTTGTCGAATATGCTATATTATACCCCCACTGTTAAGTTAGAAATATGCTATGCTGTAGCCGTAAGCCCTAAGCCCTAAGCCTAAGCCGTGTTCGTACTTCAGTTCAGTTTCAGTTATCAGTACTTCGTATTCGTTTAATTTTACTTAACGTTCGAAGTAACACATGTTTTTTTGCTTGTTTGTAGTAAGTGGCAGTAGTAGTAACTTAGTTTATAGTGATTTTAACATTACCGACAGATAAAAGACAATAATAATAAAAATAAAGCAGATAAAGCAAGAAAGAGGGACACCGGCAGTGCTTTACTTTAACAAAAGCAACTTAAAATAGTGCAAAGAGAGTATAGAACCCACACAAACATCTTGCGACCTGCGAAAAAGGAATCAAGTGAAACGGTAAATTAACTATTCATATTTTTTGTTATTTGGCAGCTTTAATTATGTATTAATAAAATGAATAGAAAAATATCAATCTTTTCAAATAAAAATTGTGAGCTTCTTAGTCTGATTTTAAGTTAGTTTGGGTTATAGTGTTTTAACAGAAACCTACTGCTTTTTACCAGGGTTAGGTTAGATTTGGTTAGGTTTGGTTACGTTATGTTAGGTTTATTATCATTGGTGTATGTTCTTATGAGTGTAGGCTCAAAATTTCGGACCGATGCTTTTTAAATGCATTTAATTTTTTTTCGAACACTGAGAGAACTAATAAGTATTTTTAAAAAATTTAAACGCAGAATGAAAGACTATATTATTACCGATGATATTATATTTAGTAAGTTACAAGGGTGAACAAGATAATCAGTATGCACAATAACACATAACAAGCATATTAAGTATGATTTTTAATTTCAAATCTTCTTCTTCTAATGGCGCTACAACCCTTTGTGAGTCTTGGCTTGCTTAACAGTGTTCTTCCATTCTGCCCTGTCGGATACTTTCATTCGCCACTGCCTGATGTTCATGGTTTTAAGATCCCTCTCTACGTCGTCTATCCATCTTTTACGGGGCCTTCCTCTTGTTCTGTTTCCTTGGGGCTTCCATCTCTGGACTACTTTTACAGCTCGATTATCTGGCATTCTTTATAGGTGACCAAGCCAGTTTAGTCTTTGTGATTTTACAAATCTGACAATATCTGCGCTCTGCATTAGTTCATCCAGCTCGTGGTTCATTTTAATTCTCCACGAACTATCGCTGCATTGGGTTGGTCCAAATATCCAACTTCAACCCGCTTCTTGCTTTTTTGTTTATTCGTCATCGTTACTAAAAAAAGCTGTAGGTAATGTCACAGAGTGACATTACCTACAGCTTTTTTTACATTACACTAGTTTTTCTTTTATTACACTATGTTTAATCAAAAGATTTTTGATTAAACATAGTGTAATAAAAGAAAAACTATTGTGTCGATGCGTCAACGAGTTTTTGCATTGACGCTGTAAGTAATGTATTATGTAATAAACTTGTCCCAAAAGGTGTGTATATACCTTATCGGCAAAGAAAGGGACCTTTTTGGAAGCGAGTAAACTGCCGGTAGAGAAAATATTTATGTTGGTGGCATTAAGCATTTTTTCATAATTTAACAGTAAAAATCACTGATATTTATTATTTTTTAGTTACGTTGTTTTAAGACTATATATATATATATATATATATATATATATATATATATATATATATATATATATATATATATATATATATATATATATATATACTCTTTGCTTTTTATGTAATTTTTTTTTGGTTCATAATACTTTTTTTTTTTTTTCTGTATTTTTTGAATATTTTGACATTTTTACTAGTTTTCAGCAAAGAAAACATTAAAATTTGAGGCTAAGTCCACAAAAAATTGGGCATTTTTGAGGCGTTTCCGTCTTACTGAATAATTGCAGTTCCAGATTACACTTAATATTCGACAAATGGGGTAATTATTTAGTAATCTGGAACGCCTCAAAAAAGCCAAATTTTTTGTGGACTTAGCGAAAAAGTGAAAAAAACCTCAAATTTTAATGTTTTCTTTGCTTTAAACTAGTAAAAGTGCCCAAATAATGAAAAATACAGAAAAGATAACAAAAAAGTACTATGAATCAAAAAAAAATTTCCATAAAAACAAAGAAAAGTATATATACATGTCTTAATAAAAAAAACGTAACTAAAACATATTAAATATCACTGTTTTTTACTGTTAAATTATGAAAAAATGGGTAAAATTGTTTAAAATAATCAAAATTTTTAATATTTCAAACAATATGGCGGCCATGCGCAAGAAGTTAAATTTTATGTACTTTTGACGTTGTTGCCAGTTTCAACCTTTAAAATATCTAAAAACTTCATGAAAATTACCTTAACACGTTCGCGGACACCTAGTTTTTATAGGGGGTCGCAAAAAACACACTTGTAAAAATCTTAAAATTTGTTATTTTTCTGTCATAAAAAAGTAGTTTCATAATATTTTAGAATGTTTAGGATGTTTTTTATAAAAAAAAACAAGGTGCGGTAAATGCCGCTATGTCCATATATGTCACAAAAGTTGTGCAACTGGATAAAGCGGTACATGCCGCTCTCGAGTAGTAAATGCAACTAAATCTTTATTTCTGTAAAAAATAATAAAGAAATATCCTTATAACGAAAACATAATACCGAGATACGCTTATATTAAAAAATTTAATTTTTGTGGTACAGTTCAAAACACGGTACAATGCAGTGCTGGTTTATCGGCACACGTTTTACACAAGTATCTGGTTTTCTTGCGTTTTTTGTTTCGTAAACACCACTTACACCTCACATGATGAGTTTTGCGGGGTCTCCGTAGGGTGTGGAATTATATCTGGAAAGTGTTGTTCATTGTTAGGGTTGAAAACTATTCGCTTCCATTCGAGGTCGTTTTTTACCGTGCAAAGCTCCCTTATGCATTAGTTTTCTACCATCATTCATATCTTCTGGAATGTTCAATAATTCTCTTACCAAATTTTCTCTGCATTCCAAAAGGGTCAGTTTTACATTTTTGTGCTTCTTCATTGCATAGTAGGAATTTCATATAGCTACATCCAGTAAGTGAAACATCACTTTTTTGTACCACCTGATAGTTTTCTGTGGAGAAGAATAATAACTCACAATTTTTTTTTTGTGGCATTGACTTTCGTCATTCAGCCAGTCTCGAAAGGTTATAATAGATTCCTTAAAAAAGTATACACAGATAAGTACAGATTATTTCTCTCAGACAAATGCACAGCGATATCCCTAAAACGAAATAGACGAATAATTAATAGAAGAACACGTCGAAGGAAAATACAAGGACACTCGCTTCTCGTCTAGGGGTCCGCCAAGACATTTATTTTAACAGACAAACAATACTGGACCATGGATAAGGTATTGATATATATATATATATATATATATATATATATATATATATATATATATATATATATATATATACTCACCATTTAATCGCTCCTAGCTATTCCTGACATGTACTCATTGTACCTGGCAACTTCTTCAGGTTTTATTACTGTCTTTCCAAACCTGTTCTGTACATTTATAAGTTTTGGGTGATATTTGGTTGTTATGCAGAGTACTTCCCTTTTATCCTTCCACTTTGAAATATAGATGCTACCGTCTCTTCGCCATTTGTGTTCTCCTTTCTTTAGATTGGTGTTTAGAAGAGCTTTTGGATTTCCTTTTCTGTTTCGTCTAAGAGTTCCTGTAGAATGAGTTTTTCTTTCCAAAAGGGATTTTGACAGCAAAATGCAGTTGTAGAAGTTATCAAGGAATAAATGATGGCCTTTATCCAAATAAGGTTCCATAAGTTGCAGTACTAACGACTCAATTTTAGATAATCCTTCTACATCTTCGGATTTTCCTTTATAAATTTTTATATTCAATACGTATCCGTCTGCTGTAGATAGCTCGTAGAACTTAATGCCATATTTCGCTTTTTTTCCTTTGATATACACCCGAAAACTCAGACGACCACGAACGAGAAGCAATGATTCATCTAGTGACATTTCTTCTGCAGGGTAATCAGCTTTTTGAAAATTGAGTAATAGTTTATCGAGCAGAGGATTGACTTTTTTCAGTGAATTAGTTCCTGTTGTTTCCTCTTTACAAGAACAGCTAAAACAATGCAGCATTTCTTCAAATCTTCTACCAGATTGGGTGTAATGAAAAACTGGTGCATAATAAAGTGGATTTATTGAAAACAACTTCCTTACAGAGGGGTATTTTATTTGACCCTGTAATATGCACATAGCTAAAAATGATTGAAGTTCCTCCATAGTAAATGGCCTAATGTATGCTTGTCTGCTGTATTTTTGCTTGGGCCTATTTACATTAATCAATATTTCAATGTATTTGTTCATTGAATCAAGAATTAGCTGCATAATTTCTTGATCCCAAAATTTAAAAAAATAGTCTGTAGCTTTAGGAGTATCTGTGTCAAAATTAAGATGAAGGCCACTTTGGGAATTGTCAAACAAAAATATTTGGAATATCTGCGACAATATCATCCCACTCGTTATCAGTTCCAATATCGCCCATCTCTAGCAAATTTTGTATATCATTACCTGTTTCGTCATTTTCTGGCTCAACTCTGTCTTCGTAATTTTCGTTTGAAAACAGATTCTCGTTTGCCAACGAATCTTCACCACTACTGGATTGATATGATGGATCTTGTAAATCATCATCAGAGCTATAAGGTTCTGATTCAGAACTTTCAAATTCATCTGTGCTCACTTCATCCATAAGTCCAAGAAGCCTTGCTTCTTCTCTAGAATCCATTTTCTGTAAAAACAAAAAATAGTATATTTACCGAAAATATAACCTCAACATTTTATTACTGCCTCAACAAATCTAGTCAAAATAAACAAAACACCAACAAAAACAACAAAAATGAAGTGATATAGTACCACGTGCTCGCCGCCTAACACACGTCTAATATTTCAAAGCTAAACTGACCGACACGGATAGTTCACAATATTTTATGTTATTTGCTGGGACACCTAAGGTGTTTGAATAGTATTTCATGTACAAAAATGTGCTTGGTAAGCCGCTTTGCGTTTTGGCCGTTCTCAACATTAGACGGGATATCGCGCTTTGTCCCAGAAAGTAGAGCGGCATATGCTGCTTTGTCCGCGAACGTGTTAATTAAAACAGGTGGATGCAATCTT
Organism: Diabrotica undecimpunctata; assembly: GCF_040954645.1. Lineage (NCBI taxonomy): Eukaryota > Metazoa > Arthropoda > Insecta > Coleoptera > Chrysomelidae > Diabrotica > Diabrotica undecimpunctata. The sequence goes on from NC_092813.1 coordinate 15,938,975, forward strand.
AATAAACACGTGCAAAAAGAGTACCCGTTAACCATCGTCTTATTTTATTATTAAAAATGTAAACCAATAAACCAAATCTAACCTAACACTGGTAAAAAAAAGCAGTAATAAGAATAAAATGTTATAATATAATTAAAAATAACAATTTTTATATTTCATAAGAAAACATGAAATTAAAACTAAACCAACGTAACCAAATCCAACCTAACACTGGTAAAAAAAAAGCAGTAATATAAATAAATAAAATGTTATAAACTTTGTTTTATATAAATTTTTATTTTTCATTAGAAAACATAATTTTGAATAACTATGGCAACACTGGTTAAAATTACCCTTCTTGACCATAAGAAACAGTTGTCATTCCTGTCATGTGTCATTTCATGTTGTTTCATGGTAAATAATGGCGGTGGCTTTTAAAAATCGGGAATATTTCTCATGGAAATTACATAAAAAAGAACGTTTTGCACCGAATAAAAATTATTGCGCAATCATTAGTAAGTGAAGCAGAATTCATTGATATATCTCGTATGATCTTCGTAGACATGGTTCCGGCTTATTACACTAGTACCGAATTTGGTTTTACACGATGGTATTATACTCCAGTTCATAACACTGCTCTTATTTACAATCATCTAAAAGATAACTTTCCTACGACGTAGATAGGCAGAGGGGAACCAACTGTTAGGCCACCTCGATCTGTATTAGGATTGTTGTGCTTATTTCTTCTATTTTTTTTTTATTTATTTTGTTACGATACCTCCATCTGCATTATTTGCCCGATATTTTTTTTATTTTTCTGTAAGTCTGTGTTGCTGTGTTTTATATGTTTTAGTTTCTTTTCTATAACTTCTTTTACTTTTATAAGTTGTTGGTTAGTTGGGCTTATTACTTCTATTTTTTTCTCTAATTTATTTAATCATTTTCTGAATTCTTCTTGTTATTCTTTTGCGCGTATTTATCAAACAATAATAAATATTTGGACACACATTGAAATCCTTTATTTTGAAAGATACATTGACGCTGAAAATTAAGAAATGATCTCAAAATACTCATAATCATAGTTAAATCCATTTATCGTCTATTAAATGTCTACATCTTATATTTACAAGCGTTTTATATCTAGTTCAAGCTGAAAAAATAAAATATAATAATTCAATCAACAGCATTCATTCAAAATTAGTAAGATATTTAATTTGCTTTTTTTTAGGTTCGCCATTTGTAAGTTCCGGCATGGCATCTTCTAATATCTTTTCGATCCCTACTTCGATGCGACGACTCCCAGTAACGGCACTATTCTTTTTGGGAAATCAGCGTATCTTAGTTGCCGAGTTCGAAATTTAGGAAATAAATCAGTGAGTAGACTACTTTATGTAATTAAAATATTTAAGTTGGGATAAATAAGATACTGGCTGGGGGATATAATTCGATTAATATTTTTACTAACGTTTTACAATAAATATTGTTTTTAAGAATAATTCAAACTTAACTATAAAAAGCAATTTTTTTTGAAGCTTGTATGAAGCTTCCATACTGGCGTTGTATTTCCTATGTATCCAACGATGCTTCCCGATGAGCCTTCCCTCTTGTATGTATGCTTTAAAGCCTGTTTCTTCTTCAATATTAGCCTCCTAAATTGTTTAAATTATCGCACCATCTTTTTCTTGGTCTGTTAATACTTCTTCATCCATATGGTGACTTATCTTGTGCTAGTCGTACTATCCTATCCTCTGTCATTCTACTAATGTAGTCGTTACACTCCTATTTCCGTTTTGTCACCCATCGCCCATTTATGTCTTCTATATTTCATGCTTTTAATGTTTTCGCTTCTGTGTAGAAGTATTTTCATCTCTGTTGTTTCTAGTAGTCGTCTCGTTTTAGATGTTTCAGGTCTTGTCTCCGCCGCGTATGTTAATATAGATCTAATTGCAGCTTTATAGATTCTTGTTTTTATTGTATTTTTTTATAGAGATTTTATGTATTTTATAGATCCCGTAGCTTTACTTGCTTTTAAGCTTTGTTGTGGTAGTTCTCCTTCAACATCTCCTTAACTACTTATATCTATTCCCAGATATCTAAACCTTGCTTCCTGCTTTATTATTTTCCCATCAATTTCGATTTTACATCGTAGTGGGTATTTAGATGTTGATATTATCATATTGTATTTCTTGTCTGTTGTATTGAAGATGTGTGTTAATCTTTGGAGCTCGTTTTCTGTCTCGGTGATTATTGCGACGTCGTCTGCATAACATAATATTTGGATTTCTTTCTTCCCCATTCTGTTACCATGCCCTTTACGTACTGCGTGTATTATTTCGTTCATTGTTATATTAAAAGAGAAGTGGGCTTAACGAGTAACCCTGTCTGACTCCGCTTTGTTCTGGTATCCACTGTGTTAGTTTTCTATTTATCTTTGCCCGTATTCGATTATGGAAGTAGATGTTTTCGATGGCTTGTATAATATTGATTGGTATGTTTCTTTTATACAATAGGTGTAAGACGTCTTCTACTGGGATGCAATCGCCTTTATCAGTTATAGTACAAATACGGCGGCTACGCAGGATCGTTCGGATCTGAATACTTATTGTTTATTTGATAAAGTTGTTAGTTTATTGATTTTGTTGGTTAGGACTTTTGTGGTAAGCTTAAGTGCGGTGTTCAGTAGATTTATACCTCTATAATTCTTTATCTCCTTTCTTGAACATTGGTATCATTATGATGTTTCTCCATGCGTCTGTTATCTTGCAGTGCAATATTAGTTTTTGTTTAAGTTTTGTCATCTCTAGGGTTATACTTTCTCCTCCGTGTTTTAGAAGCTCTTTGGTTATTCCGTCTGGTCATGGTGACTTTTGATGGTGCTATTTTTGAGTGAATTTATGGCTATCTCTATTTCCTGAAAACCGATTTCTATTTCGTATCTTTTTAATTCAGGTACATTATGGTGTTTAATTATTATTTTTCTTTCCTTTAAACAATTCCGTCAGGTATCTTTCCCATTCGTTTGCTGGTATGTTCCAGCTTGCGTTTATATCTTCGATGGGTTCTATTTGTTTCAGCTGTATCTTCTGTGCTAGCTTCCTTTGGTACATTTTTCTTGCACTTGTTCCACAGTGATTCTATATTGAGTTTTTTTTCGGGGAATTTCCTGTAGAAAATGTTTTGGTGTTATTTTAATTCTTATTTTTGCTAGTTCTAGTTTGTGTTCACTCCCTGCGTCTGCTGAGTTTAAAGTTCGGATATCTAGAATCTGCTTTGGGTGGATTTTTCTATTAGTGACTATACAATTAATCATAGATTTGTGCCCCCTGGAGTTTTCAAATGTACAGTTATGATAATATGAGCCAACAATCTCTGTAATTTTTACATTTATTTTTATCTCTTTTTTGTGTATAGAGCTTATATACGCCAGGTTTTAATCTTCTGAAATATTTTATTGTTTGATTAGATATTTATCAAAGATCTCTGCTAACAATTCTGTTGGTATTGACTGTCCGAGTTTTATCAATTTAATGGGTATCTTTACAGGCTCTGTAACTTTCCCGTATTTCATTTCCTTTAAGGTTCGTCTTATATCGTCCACGTTGCTTAGTTTTACTTTTTCTTCTTCTATTGGATCTGTTCTAATGTTTGTATAATTTATTTCACAATATCATCTTGCGTCCGTAAATAGGGATTTGTAATATTCTTCTCACTCTAACCTACCTACGGGGTTTAATCTCTCTGTTCCTTTGTGATCTTTTCTGAAGTTTATTATAAACTTCCAAGCTTTAAATACTCCAGTTACATCCGTATATCTGTTTATTTCTTCACATTTTTTGTTCCACGTTTCGTTTTTTCTGTTGGTCACAGTGTTCATAACTTTCCTATTACAGTAAGTGTATGTTCTCCAGTCTTCCAGATTTTGTGTTTGGAGCCAGATTCGATAGGCTTTCTCTTTAGTATCTACAAACTCTCTTATTTCTTGTGACCACCACTCCGGATCTTGATGTCACACAGTTTCCTATAGCCTCTTGTTATATTTGTTTATACTCATATTTCTGGATACTGTTTTTTATATTGATGGTCGCTGTTATTTTCCCGGTATTTAACTAACACATTTGCCATAGTTAAGTCATCCCATCCGCACTCCGCTCCCCGATACACCCGTACATCCATAATTTGTAGATTTGAGTGTTGACGTATGATGACATATTCAACAATTAACCTTAGCCCTCTTGTTGTCTGTGTCCATGTATATTTCTATATGTCTTTATAAGCGTAGAATCCATTTGTCACATTTATGATTTGTCCGATAAGCTCTCACATAAGCTAAAAGGTCGCACATCGTTTTAATTTAAAATAGCTTCTCCCTACTTCCTAATAATCTGAATGTTGTCTCTTCTTCCTGCTGTAGCATTTAAATCTACCAGGATGAATACTTCCTTGTTTTTCTTAATTCCTTCAAATACTGCCATTAGATTATCATCATCGTTTTAATCCATCCATATTCCGAGGCAAATTATCGAAACTTTTAGCATATTTAAATCGTTTTCCGAAGCACGAGTTTTATGTTCGGGGTTTTTCTCTTAGCCGATCTGTTTATCCATTATAAGATTACGAAACAGTAGACTACAATAGTCTTGATACCACTGTTTAAGAGAATACACACGCGTTTATATTTATTCTTAAAGATAAGTAAAATTACTTAAGTTGCTCTTTATCTCTTAAATTTCTACTCCTTTGTCTTAATACTAGTTAACTAGTTACACCTACTTTTGCATACTATAAAACTTTCTCCTCTGTTTTTTCATAAAGTAGCTCAATTTTGTTAAGTTCAGATAGGAATTAAGTTCTGTGGGGTATAGCACGGACTTTTGTCTGGGAAAACGGGTGCATACCACAACGTCAGTAATGGCGAAGGTGCAGATCATTTACGCTGCGCAGCCGGCATAAATGGCAACCGAATTCCACAATATTATTGAGATGATGACTTACTTTCAAAAACGAAAACTAGCTCCATAAACTATTAAAGATTTCCACAATTCCAGCAGGGTCCTTTTTTAATTTTTTTTGGGGATTGAAGTATTTATTACTAATTAATTCCATCCAGGTACCATTGTCATTTGTGAATTTCGTTCTTTCCCAGCTTTAAATATGGTATTTTTAGGGGATTAAATCACAATTGATTGTAATGAGAATTGCATTTTACAATAATTTTGACGATTCGACATCCAGTACAGAAATCTTTTTAAAATAATTTATAAATTAAGAAATTATGTTAAAATATAAACTTTACCATTAATTTGGTACGAAGAGCTAATTGGTAAGCATTTTGAAACGTTAAAATAAATGTAAAATGAAATTCTCATTACAATCCATTATGGTGTAATTGCAAAGAAATACAATATCTGGATACTTTCCATTCTCCATTGTTTTTTAATTTAAATTTCCAGACTTCTATACTTAGTGATCTTTTCATTGTATTTAACATGCAGATTGTTGTTGTTAGATATCATCACTACACCAGTTAATATTGTCCAGATTTAGCCACCTTTTCAGGACGTGATTTATTTTTTTGTTGGGTTGGCTTCTGTCGCTGCATTGGATCTACTGGTGGTTCGCTTCGTTGAATATGTCCCGCGGAGGAGGATCCTGGATAATCAGAGGCGAAAGGGTTGTTGAACTAAAACGGTCCTTTTTAGAATTTTATTAGCGAAAATATATAGTTATAAATTGACTGAATTTAATTAATAAGTATATGAATTGTAAATCGCGTTAGGACAGTTGTGGCTGTATCCTCTGCAATAGACAGTTATCATTGTGCAATGAGATCGGGAAACCACAGAAACCCTATCCCTCCCTGTCTATCGAGCTCGAAGTGAACATTTACTGATTATTGCTGCGATAAAAGAGTGGAATTGCTTCCAGGGTGTTAATGTATTCATCAGGGAGTTCGTTGCTGGCAAGGCCCAGTAATTTAGTGGGTAGGATAGGGAGTTTGGGTTTAGGACGTCTTTTGAATACATTGTCGATGGATGAGTAGGTTCTGAAGTTTGGGCCACGGATGGTTTTGATTGTGTAACTACTGCTCAGAGAGGAGAGCCTCTCATTGATGGGTTGGATGTTCTACAGTTGATGAATGAGGGCGGAGAGGTAGTCATACCGTTTGTTGTTTACTCTACGCAGGATTCCCCGTTCCAATCCCAGCAGTCTTTGTGTGAGGTGGCAGTTGAACAAGATATAAAGATTAAATCTATATTCAATCACCGACCTGATAAATGTTTTGTATGTATGTATGAGTGTATGTGGGTGTGTCCGTGTCAAAAAATAATTACCCATTGTCATTTATAAACAAGGAATTTTACAAGACTGGAGAAGTGAAACAACAAAACGTCACAAGTAATCCAGAAACACTCACAAGAAGAGATTCAAAGATGACAATAATACCATATTGAAAGGGCTTAGAAGAAAAATTAAAAACTAGAGGAAATAAGTACATCACATTATCATCAGCCGTTTTGAGTCCACTTCTGGACATAGGCCTCCCGTAAATAATTCCACTGCATTCTATTTTGAGCACCCTGAATCCAGTTGTGCTGAATGCGCTTGATGTCATCTGACCACCTTGTTGGAGGACGTCCTCGATTACGATAAACATCGTGTCTAGGTCTCCATTCAAATATCACAACAACATCACGTCAACATCACAATAACATCAAAAAAAAAAACAATACACTAAGATATTTCATGTCCAAAACCAAATTTAACAACAGAAGATTTCTATGTACGGAACATACATCAAAAACAGAGGCTTAGTAGAGAGAAGCTAAAACTTAGTGTTAGCCAAAATTTGATCTTAGGCTCCTGGCGATCATGTTTTCTATTTCAAACCATTCAACAACTTATCTTTCGTTATTGGTTAACAAATTTGATAATGTTTAATATTTTTGGTTTTAGGTATCATGGATCAGACACAGAGATATTCATCTCCTCACAGTGGGAAGCTATAAGGCAAATTAATATTTAAATGGGAATAAGCTACAATTAAAGTTAGTTTATTGACGTTTCAATTTCCACTTCGAAATTATTAGTAAATTACTAATGTTTATATTTTGAGAATGATTTCCGAAGCGGAAATTGAGAGGTCAATAAACTAATTGTAACCTTTATTTGTGGCTTATTCCCATTTAAATATTAATTACTTTTGAATGCCACAAGAACATTGTTTCAGTTTTCACGCAAATCACCATCCTGAAACAGATGACTGGACTTTACAGATCAGATGGGCTCAAAAGAGAGAGGCTGGTACTTATGAATGTCAGATTAGTACCTAACCAGTAAAAAGTCATTTCGTCAACTTAAATCTAGTCGGTAAGTTATTTTACTATTTTATCAGTGTTTTGTTAAATTTTTTTAATGCATTATACTAGGGGTATAAAGAAGATAGAAAAACAGAATGTTTAATATACATTTATTACAAGATTAAGATTAAGATTAAGATAAAAAATTATCTTAGCATGTAAAATTCAGCATAAAACAAGTCGCGTTAACAGCTTTGGAAGAAGTTGTAAATATAAAATATAACTGAAGAACAAAAAAGTTCTCCCAAAAGTTAGACCTAGAAATTTTATTTCTTTTGACTGTTCTAAAGGTAAATTATGACTAGTTGTGAGGTGTGTTTTATTTTTATTAAAAATAATGTATCGTGTTTTTTCAATAAAAAAAAACAAATTCCGTTTTTATCGTTCAATTATAAAGCCGATTTAAGAAACTCTTTATAATTTTAGTTGCTGCCATTACATTATTCGATTTAGTATAAATAAAAATGGCATCTGCATAAAAACTAGCTTTAATGGATGCTTTAATTACATTTATACTACTATTAAAAGCGATTAAGCATAAAGTTGGACTAAGAATCGAACCTTGAGGAATTCCATTGTCTAGTATCTTAGAAGATATATCAAATATAGATACTAGTTCAAATACCAAAAGCTGCGAACATAATACATGCGGCACAAAACAGAGAAACCTATCGTTTGATGGTCGCCAACCTTCGGTAGAAGACGGTACATAAAGAAGAAAAAGTATCTTAGATAAGCTTGTAACATCATTAATTCTAACTTGAATTGAGCGATTAAAATAAAAAAATTATAAATGCAAGTATGTGACCTTGAATGCCAGTATCTTTAAATGTTTGTAGAATACAGTGCCTCCATGCCCTATCGTAGGCTTGGGTTATATCGAAAAATATTGCAATTAGTTTTTGGATATTTGCAAAAGCTTCATTAATTGAAGTCTCTAATGCAACGTGATTATCTTATGTGGATCTACCTCTTCGAAAACCACTTTGGAAGTTAGTAAGAAAATTATTATTTTATAAGTACCATATAAGGCGGAGGTTTAAAATTTTTTCTAGGATCTTGCACATGCAACATGTAAGAGAGATGGGTCTGTAAGAGGTAGGGTTGTCTTTTGGTTTGTTAGGCTTAATAATGGGAATGATTATTGCTTGAGACCAGAGGTCTGGCAATTCATGCTTTAGGAAGCAGGTATTAAATAAATCTAACAGAATTAATTTGGCTTCGAATGGTAAGTTTTTTATGAAGACTGGTAGAATATCATCTGGTCCTGCAGCTGTATTTTTTATATTCGAAAGAAAACTCTAACTCTTGAAGAGTTATAGGAGCATTTAAGGGGCTGTCAGAGTTGTTAATGAGGATTGTAGAAGCTTTTATGTTTTTCTTGTAAATTAGGGATTCATAAGAAATATTTTTGTCGCTATCAGCTAAAGCGATTAATTTATTATTGTGTGTTAAGGTGTTAATATGTCTATAAGAATTAGAGCCTTTAAGTTTACGAATTTTAGTCCAGATTATGTCGGAGGGTGTTAAAGAATTGATAGATGATACGTACCATCTCCAGGTGTGATTGCTAGAAGATAGAGCAAGTACTACTTCATTGTTCCACGAAGGTACTGGAGGTCTTTTTCAGAGCTTTGTTTTACCTATATTATTTAAAGCTGCTTCTATAAATATCCTGTTTAAGGAGGTAATATTAGAGTTTATATCATCACTTGGATGATAGTTTTTAATTTTCTTTTCAATCTCGACTTGATAAGACGACCAGTTTGCATTCCTTAATTTCTAGGATTAATAGATTGGAAAATTAGGAGATCGAATTGCATTTAATGATATGCAGATAGGAAAGTGATCACTGTCATATAACGATTTTAAAGTATTCCACGTGAGAAACGTTGATAAGGATTGACTACATAATGATAAATCTGTGGCGGAAAAAGAGCCGTTATAGAAGTTAAATTTGGTAGGTTCCCCTGTATTAAGTAATAATAAATAAGAAGAGTCAATAAGATGTTTTATTAGGTTACCGTATTTGTCTGTTTTCGAGCTTCACCATGCAGAATGATGACAGTTCATATCCCCTAAAATTATTTTTCTGTGTGGAATTTGATCAAGAAGGTTATTTAGTTCTTATAGGTCTAGCTCGCTAGGATGTGTTAAATAAATGTTGGATATATTAATATGTTTTTAATATGTAATACTCACTGCTACAGCTTCGAGATTAGTACTTAATGCAATTGGCTTAGCTTCTAGGTCTGTACTTAACAAAGATAGCTACTCCGTCACTGGCCTATTGTGCTAGTCTGTTTTTTTTGAAAACATTGGTAATTTCGAAGATTTATATTAACTTGTTTAAAATGAGTTTCTTAAAGACATAAGATCTTTGGGCATAATTCATTTATTAAAAGTTTTAATTGTTCTAAATGAGTATAAAACCCATTAAGATTCCACTGTAAAATAAAGGAATTGGACATGTTATAATTCTGCCTGAGATAATTGTTCATCTGTCTCTTCTGTGGAAGAGATATTATTGGGGTTTAGTTTTTTTTTAATATAGGCTATGGGAATAAGCTACAATTAAAGGTTAAAGTACGTTTATTGACGTTTCAATTTCCACTTCGGACCTTCTTCGGTCGTTCTTAAAATAAAATCAAAAAGGTTTGTATTTTGAGAACGATTTCCGAAGTGGAAATTGAAACGTCAATAAACTTACTTTAACCTTTAGTTGTGGCCTATTCCTATTTAAATAGTAATTACTTTAAAATGCCACAAGAAAATAGCTTCAGAACAATATTAAGAAACCGTTATGGGCCCAGCGTTATTCAAAATTTTTTTGTATTTTGAGAACGATTTCCGAACTAGAAATTGAAACGTCAATAAACGTACTTTACCCTTTAATTGTGGCTTATTCCCATTTAAATAGTAATTACTTTAAAATGCCACAAGAAAATAGCTTCAGAACAATATACTTGAGTTTCTTTTATTTTAACATATTTATGGGAATATAGCAGTGAATCAACTGCATTTTTAAATCAAAGATATAGACATTCTATTGTTGGCAATTCTGGAAGCGAATGATACGTTACGTGGACCAACTAATAAACCAACGGCTATAATGTAGTTATGAACTTTAGTTCCTTCAATACTAGAAAAGAATATTTAAACATTTTAACACAAGTAGCTTAAACTACCACATTAAGAATATTTATATACATACTAACATATCCTTCTTTTAGGTGAAATCCTAGCTGCAATGCAAACAGGCTCCGCTGGATTGTCCAACAGCTTATTCAACACCTTCGCTCTCATAATAGTTTCTTACATATACACATCCTGCTATTTTAGCCACCTTGAGATAAACCAAGGAAGTTGAAGGATCTTTGGAAAATAGAAATTTGTAAATAGCTGCATATTCTTCTTAATCTTAAGTAAAACATTGTTAATGTAATCTGTTTTGTCGGAATATCCCTTAAAGACTAAAATACTAGTGGTATATATATATATATATATATATATATATATATATATATATATATATATACAGATTGAACGAATTTAAAACGGAACATACAATTTAATATATGTCTGTTTGAACTGCATTTGAAATAGTGGACCAATATAAAACTTGGACAAAAATAAATCCATACCCAGTGATAGACATTGTATAAAATATCGTTCAACTATCTGTCTCCTTTAAAGGAAAGAGGAGCTTGCCTAATAGTCGGAGAGATAGAGCCGAAATTTTGGAATGATCAGTAATATGACATTTCTCTATTGGAATATATTCATTGTAACTGGGTTAAGACTTTGCCTTACAGGCGGACGCCCCTCGTGGTACAGGGGGTGGCTATACAGGGATGAAGTTGTAATTTTTTTCGAAAAAATTAACGATCGATAATATGGCTGAAAATTTGCCCAGAGTAAGATCTTGGTATAACTAGACGAAATCCCAAAGGGCGGACGCGAGAGTGGATACATAAGGGGTGGCGGACAGGGGTGAAATTGCAATTTTTTGGGGAAAAATTAGCGGTAAGTAATATGTCCGCCATTTTCATGGCTCATTATTTAGCCCCCAAAAACTCTAAATCCAAAAGAGCGGACAGCTGGGTTGGTACAGAGAGCCATAAAACGGGGTCAAATGTACCACTTGCCTGCCCATTTTAGGTCTCGGTAACAATTTTTAAACTGATTTTATTATGATATTTTTATACCGATTGATTTGAAAATTTGTATGCTTACTTCTGTTACTATTCTGAAAAGCGTCAAGTAGTTTTCCTCAAAATTTTCCAAAAAAATTTCCGTAAATGAAAATTTTCGTAATTTTTTGAGGTAAAATCTAATTTGTAGAATCCTTTCGATTTTCTGTCAGTTATACCATGATTTTTTTCCAAAAATTTTCAAACGATTTTTCCGATAAGAAAAAAATATTGTGAAAAACTTTAAAAATTTCGTCATTTTTCTCACTCTCATTGATGTCATCACATTCATCATCTTCGTCACTTTCACTTTCAATAATATCACATTCATTATCTGCTTCATTTTCAATCACTACTTCTCGAATTGATTCTGGCATCTGAGGTCCACTAAACCATTTGAATTTATATGTTTCATCTTAAAACTCTCAACCATGTTCTTCAAGAATCAATTCTGTTGTTACTTTTTTATGAGCATTTGTCCAAATATTTGAAATATAATGGGCTCGCAGTAGATGTTGGTGTAATTCATCTTGACATGGTGGTAAGCTTGAAGCATCGAAATTTTTTAGTTTTTTTTTTAAAAAGGCTCGTTTACATCATGCAACTTATACTGCCGGTTAAATAGTGAAAATCTGACATCGTTTTCTTTTCTTTATGGAATTGTTCTCGTCAGTCCTGTTCCATATAAGTGACATGAAAGTTTCTAAAGTTTCAAAAACTTCATTACAATCGAAGTCAGTTTCACCAAGTTGGATAAAAGCATCTTGATACTTATTACATTTAGCGCATGCGTCTAGAATTACTGGTCTAAATGGAACGCGCATCATAATATTTTAAAATAATAATGATGCAAAATTAATGTCCAAACAGAATTTGTAAAATTATAATTAACTAATGAAAAAAAAATTCAATCAATTTAAAAGTTAAAAAAAATATTGAAAATATCTACAAAGTAAATTTCAAAACTTAAAAAATTGATAATTCCACTATTAAATTGATTTTTATTAATAATTATTTGTAAAATGTTAAAGGAATTCTACAAAATGAATTTTACCTATTGATAAATAGAAATAATATATTTTATATTTGATTATTAATGTAATAATAAATCAAATTTTTCTTATATCTGAACAACCATTATATATGCAATATAAATTTAAAAACCTTTTTATTGTAATAAAAAATAAGTAAAATTACTATTTGTTATACAAAAAATATTTAATAGTTAACATTATAAAATTACTTTAATTTAATAAAATATCAAATATCAAACATTTATTCCATTAAAAATTAATTATAAAAATATTTATATTTAAGAAAAAAATGTGATTTGTAAAGTAAATATGACTTTAGTTTGAAAAAAAAAACATTATCATAATATCATTTTAAAACTACAAAATATTCTATAAAAGATTCAGGCGATGACGTAGAGTTTTATCAAATGTTTTAGAAAAGTTTTTCTAAATTTTTTTTTCTTATCGGAAAAATCGTTTGAAAATTTTTGGAAAAAAATCATGGTATAACTTACAGAAAATCGAAAAGATTCTACAAATTAGATTTTACCTTTAAAAATTACGAAAATTTTCATTTACGGAAATTTTTTTGGAAAATTTTGAGGAAAAATCTACTTGACGCTTCTCAGAATAGTAACAGAAGTGAGCATACAAATTTTCAAATCAATCGGTATAAAAATATCATAATAAAATCAGTTTGAAAATTGTTACCGAGACCTAAAATGCGCAGGCAAGTGGTACATTTGACCCCGTTTTATAGCTCTATGTACCAACCCAGCTGTCCGCCCTTTTGGATTTAGAGTTTTTAGGGGCTAAATAATGAGCCATGAAAATGGCGGACATATTACTTATCGTTAATTTTTCCCCAAAAAATTGCAACTTCACCCCTGTCCGCCACCCCTTATGTATCCACTCTCGCGTCCGCCCTTTGGGATTTCGTCTAGTTATACCAAGATCTTACTCTGGGCAAATTTTCAGCCATATTATCGATCGTTAATTTTTCCGAAAAAAATTACAACTTCATCCCTGTATAGCCACCCCCTGTACCACGAGGGGGTCCGCCTGTAAGGCAAAGTCTTAACCCAGTTACAATGAATATATTCCAATAGAGAAATGTCATATTACTTATCAGTTCAAAATTTCGGCTCTATCTCTTGGACTATAAGGAAGCGATAAGTGGTTTGACAGCATAATAACTGCTTGTGTAGTCTAGTTTTTTCAGTGATTCTAGGCAACCTATTTGGGTGGAGTTTTGATTTGTTCTTGAATGAATTCAGAATCCAGCAGCCCGCTGAAGTATTGGATTTTTATAATATAATTATTTGACAACCTTTTGTTGGCCAACCACCTAGAGCGGAGTTGAGCCGAAATACATTGATTTCGTATGTTCCGTTCTAAATTCGTTCAATCTATATATATATATATATATATATATATATATATATATATATATATATATATATATATATGTATGTATACATATATATATATATATATATATATATATATATATATATATATATATATATATATATATGTATGTATACATATATATATATATATATATATATATATATATATATATATATATATATATATATATATATATATATATATATATATATATATATATATAAAATTAGTTTTTCTTGGTTTTAGGTTCAATAAATTATATTACATGTGGAACTAGATTTTATTTGGAAATCAACGTTTCAGCAGGAAACCCTTGCCATTGTCAAGATTCTAAAATGTACAAGATTCAGAACAAAGATTTTATTATTTTAATTTTATTACATTTTAGAATCTTGACAAAGGCAAGGGTTTTCTACCGAAACGTTGATTTCTATGGAAAATAAAATCTAGTTCCACATGTAATATAATTTATTGAACCTATACCCAAGAAAAACTAGTTTTATATTAATTTTATATTAAATATAGTACGGTTCAAGAACGTAGTATATATATATATATATATATATATATATATATATATATATATATATATATATACACGGACCATATTGTTGCTACCATTGGCGCTCCATTGTCAGAATGTGCTAGAATAGCAGAAGATAGGAAAACGTGGAGGAACATTGGGAAATTTAGTTAATAGCTTCATGATATCACGATACCTGCATCAGGTTAACGACTAAGAAGAAGATATATATATATATATATATATATATATATATATATATATATATATATATATATATATATATATATATTATAGATACTTTTTTGCATATTTTTTGCGATCTCAAAATTGATATTCTCAGCATAATTTGATGATGATTTTTAAAGGTTCACTGGCGTTTTCGTATCTGACGACTAGAGTATCGAGCGAGCTTTTTCGATTTGTTTGGACTCGACATCCAAAGTTCGCAGGTTTACTCAGCCAATTCCCTTTCAGGATCTTTATTCAGACCCTCGAGGACTAATTAATATGTATTTTAAAAAATATATTTTTTTGTAGGGACTTTGAAAAAAAACCTTGAATTTTCTGGGAAACCTTTTCTGGGCTGATCAAAAGCGATTTTCGGTTTAAATATTAAATTATTAATTTTTTCCTTCTGTAACTAACGTAGGACACGACAGAAATTATTATATCCGCTTTTAATATTAAAAAAGAATTAGACAGTTTCTTAACTTTTTTTCAAATTCACTCTCTCATGTTTCTTCACCTTCTAAAGGCTACTGTTAGCTTTGTATAAAATTCCAGTTCTGATTGCCTAAAAGGCAGACCTATGCCAATTTACGAATCATGAATTTATTGAATATATGAAAAAAATTATTTTTAAGCAGTTTTTCGCTTTTTCGCCTCACTGTGCGTCGGTCTTTTCCACTAATTTTGAGTGATAGCTCGCGTTATCGAAAACACTGACAGCATTCATGCATGGCTTATTCACTCCTGGCGGAGTGTTTGCCGCCCTTTTGGGCTCTCTGATTAATTTATTGCGGAGAATCAGTCCGCTGTTGTTTTTTTTATTATTATAGCGCTCCTTCCAATTGTAGATTCTCAGCTTCTTTATGTCTCCTAAGACTTGATCTCTCCATCTTGTTTTGGGTCTCCCCTTTGTTCTCTTTGTTGTTGGTCTCCATCCAGTTATTCGCTTTAGCGTAGAGTCTGGGTTAGCTCTTTCTGTGTGTCCCAGCCACCTGAGCCTTTGCGTCTTCACGAACTTGATTATGTCTTCACCCTCGATGACTTCTTTAATTTCTTCATTGGTTAATCTTCTAAATTCGCTTACACTTATTCTCACCGGTCCCATTATTCGTCGAATTATCTTTCTCTCTAGAATTTCCAACCTCATTTGATCTTTTTGTGTTAGGCACATCGTCTCTGCACCATAGGTGATCACTGGCCTGATTGCAGTCTTGTAAATTTTTAATTTGGTTTTCTTACTAATGTGCTTTTCTTTCAGGAATTTTTGGTAGTTCCAGTAGGTTTTATTACCCAGTAGGATGCGTTCATTTTCATCCGTTCTATCATTTCTGTCATTCACCATCACTCTCAGGTATTTGAAACGGTGTACTCTTTCAAATGTATATGCACCAAGCTTAATTTCTTTCTCTATGTTCGTATTCTCTCTTGAACACTTGAGGTATTTCGTTTTGCTTTGGTTTGTTACTAGCCCTCTCTTCTTTGCTTCTTTATCTAGTATTAATATTATGTTCTGCATGGGTTTTAAATCTCTAGTAACCAGTGCAATATCGTCTGCATACGCTATCAGTTGGGCTGAAGATTCGATAATCGTTCCCATAATTTTGGCTGTTCTTCCTTCTATGGCAATGTTAAATAATGTTGTTGACAGGGAGTCTCCTTGTTTGACACCTACCTCCATTTGTACTTCATCTGACGGGCCTTCCCTTGTTAAGATTCGTACCTTGGATTCCTTCATCGTCATTTTCGTGAGACTTATTAGTTTTTCTTGGATGCCTAATTGATTCATATCCTTAATTAGTTCCTCCCTTATTACACTGTCAAAAGCTTGCTTGTAGTCAATAAACAGTATATGTAGATCTATTCCGTGCTCGTAACTTTTTTCGACGATTTGCGTTACAATGTGTATTGCATCTATTGTTGACTTACCTTCTCTGAATCCATGTTGGTACTCACCTATTTTTGTTCTAGTTTCTTTTTCTATTCTTTGTCTGATAAAATTAGTTCATATTTTGTACATTGTATTTAATAACGTGATTCCCCTGTAGTTATTGCATTTCGTCTTGTCGCCTTTTTTTGGGGATTGGTGTTATCAGACCATAATTCCAGTCGTTCGGCATGCATTCTTCTTCCCATATTCATTCTATTAGGTTGTGGATTCTGTGGGCTAGTTCCTCTCCCCCTTTCTTGAAGAACTTATTTATAATGTCGTCTGGTCCTGCTGCTTTCCTTGTCTTTAATCTGTTTATGGTCGCCAATACTTCGCTGTATGAGGAAGGCTCTGATTGTTCTCCATTCCTATTTTCTGTTTTTTCTTCATTTTCTGCGTTTTCAGCATCGTCTTTGTTTTTAAACAGTTTTCTATAGTGTGTTTCTCATTCCATTTTTCCAATATTTGCCGGTATCACTTTATTTTCTGTGATTTTATGTATTTGTATAGTCTTGCATTGCCATTACTATTGGCTTCGAGTTCCTGCAGTAATTCTTCGATCCATTTCTTCTTTTTTGTTTTGCAGCATTTGTCTGACTCTTTCTTCTTCTCTTTATAGTGTAGGAGATCTTCTTGTTTCCGTGTGGTCACCCACCTGTGTCTTGCTTTGTCCTTATCTTTACTAGCTTGCTCGCATTCTTCATCGTACCAATCCTTTCTTTTATTATCTTCCATTAGTCCTATCGTCTCCTCTGCTGTTATTAAGATACTATCTTTTATGTCTTCCCATGTTTTATCTACGTTCGATGGTTTTAGGACTAGTAGTTTTTCTTCCAATTTAGTGCAGAATTTTCTGTTTGCATTATCTGTATTTGGTTTCGACCGATTCCTCCTCTTTCTTTTCTTTCTGTCGTTTTTATCTGTAAGTATCTTCAATTTCATGTCGCTTATCACCAAAATGTGATCCGAATCAGCATTGGCTTCCCTGGAAGACCTTACATTCTGTAAAATTGTTCTCCATTTTTTTGAGATTAGGATGTGGTCTATTTGGTTTCCGTCTGTTGTTCCAGGTATTAGCCACGTTACTTTGTGCTCTTTTTTGTGCTTGAATTGAGTGCTAATAATAAAAGTATTGGTTGCTGCTGCTAGATTACATATTCTCCTGCCATTGTTATTCGTATTTTGATGGATCGTTTCTTTTCCTGCGATTTCTCTGTTCGTGTCTTCTTTCCCTATCTTTGCGTTGAAGTCTCCTAACAGGATTAGTATGTCGTTCTTTGGTATTTCTTCGTACAATTCTTCAAGTTTCTCATAGAATTCATTCTTTTCTTCTTCAGAAGCATTCTCAGTAGGGGCATATATGTTAAAAAATGTTAAATTTGCTTGTTGATTTTTCATTCTAATATATTATACTGACAGCATTATTTGGTAGAAAATTCAATACATGAGAAAAGTAATCCTTAAAAATATCGGAGTTCATTTTGTCGTGGTAATCTTTATTGGATTTTGAAACGAACTCAAATAAACCATTCTCCACACAACCATATTCGCTGCCAATGTGCGTGATTATTAATTTTCAACCCTGTAGGGAGATTTCATCTAAAAGTCAGATTTCATCTAAAAGAAAATGCACCTTCATTCTAATCTAAATCTTTTTGTCGTTCTTAAATATTTCCTTCGCCAACAAACAATCTCTTCTATATCGTTCAATATAGGATTTTTTCTTTGATTTTTATAGTATAAACCGATTTCTTTAAGTAATTTCCATAACTTATCTCGGCCAAAGTGAAGAAAATTATTATCTCTTATTGCCTATTAATATTGTATCCAATGTAGGAATCTCCTTGTTTAAAAAGAACAAATGAACTTTTCTCCGAAGGACGTTTCCTCCAGTAATGGTTCCTTCTTTCCTTTCTTTTAAAAATCTGTAAATTGTTCTTTCACTTTCACTCACGTATTGAAAAATAAAATAAAAAGCTATTAAACACATCCAAAATGCATAGAATGCATTTGAATAAGGCGCGAAAAAACCAGAGCAATTGTCAAACTCGAAGAAGATTGCTCACTAAGGCAAGTTACTGCAGATTTAAACGTGAGCCATATGTATATATGGAAAATCAAACAACGATGGGATCATTTTCACTTTATAGTACGGTTAAGCGGTTCAAGGGTGCAGACGATCTCCACAGAGCAACAAGATGAGGTGTTAATAGATTATCTGAGAGATCCTTTTGCCACAGCTCGAAGAGCTAACGAAGAGACAGCGTTTCCGGGCAGCATTCGCACTGCACGTAGAGGGATTAAAGCAAGTGAATTGATAATTTGTACAGCTGCAAGGAAACTTTTTTTTGGCTGTGGATCACAAGGGAAGACGAATTGCGATTTGTAGTGAATTCATAAACCGTGAAGACAATTGTTGGTGTAACGTTGGATTTTCTTGTGAAAAAGTGTTTCAATCATATAATAGTTGTCGAATAGTTTATGCTCCGAGAAATCATAGGTTCATAGAAAACATATTCTTGAGAACATAATGTTGCCATCAGTGATCCAGAGATTAACCAATAACAACTCCATCTTCCAACATGACAATTTTCCATACTACATAGGTGCATACTAGTAGAATTGTTCGTGAATGGTTGAAAGAAACTCATGTTAATGTTCTTCCGTGGCCTTTCCAGAGTCTAGACCTTAACCCCCTCGAAAATGTGTAGGCGGACAAAAATATTAAATGAAAGAAACCTTAAGCCACGAAACAGAATTGAACTATGGGAAGCAATTCAACAGGTCATGGGAGAAGCTTGTTGAATATAGCATGAGGAGATTGTTGCTATCTATGAACAAAAGATTGCAATTCTGTATTGACAATAATGAGGCTTTCACCAAATATTAAATATTATGTTACTGTTTATAATTATTTAATATAAGATCAATTTAAAATAAAATGGATTTTTTTAACCCAGACTTCCTTATTTTCGTTATTAAGAACATACTAGATTTTATTCAAAAAAACGTCTTTCTACAATTTCCATTTTATTACATTTTGTAAAGTAGATTTATTTTATTTTGATTTTTAAATTTTAATCAATATATTCCGGGTTCGCCACTGGTCATTAACATCACTTGACTAGGATAAATGAAAAATTTTATTAAGGAGATGGATAAAGTAGTCAATCATGAGTAGTCTTTAAAGTAGATAAAGTCAATCATTGTACCCGAAGAACAAATTACTACAATCAGTAAAGCTAAAATAAAAGAGGGTCTATTTATAGGCCCTCAAATAAGGGAGCAGTGTACGAAGGGTCGTGGATTAGAAAAAATTTTAATTGAGACTAAAAAACCTGCTTGGAAGTTTTTTTGAAGATGTCACTACTAGTTACGACTGTTGCCTCATCGCCTTCGATAATGTCTACCACTGTTGTAAACAAAAAGCAAAGAAGTAATTCCAGAGTGCAGCCTATAAATCTGAGACGCATGTATCTTTACAAAACAACTATCGTGAAAGCCCACACTACGAATAAATGTTTTTTTAAGCAAGAATTCTCACAGCATTATAGAAGATTTTTATGAAACGTCACTTAAACTTATTCCTCACTTTTACAAATTTTAAGTATTGGTACATATTTTACACTTATAAATTGTTTTTGCCTTTTAAGCGATAATTTGATCTGTTCTTTTTACTGTCCAATCTGAAACCTTTGTAGGGTTGATGCAAGTAAATCCTAAAAATTCATTTATGTATTATGGTCAACTTAATACATTATTGGTTTCCTTCTTTTCATATCACATTCATTCTATTTTGAAAACATATTTTCATTTAATCCTTACATGCCTGTCTATCTTGTGATTTGGTTTTCTTTTAAATGTAGTTCTAATTTGGTCCTACTACCAGAGTACCATGCGAATTATCGTGGAATTTTATTGTAAGTAGGTATATTGAACATCTCGATTTGTAGATATTCTGCGTTTGCCTTAAAGACGAAAGTCACTTTATATTAAATTTAACAATTTAACGACAAATTTGTTTGCCGCTAAAAAATCTTTTTTATATCTTCTATGGTCTAGTGAACTAAAAATAAATCTTTAGACATTTATATTTTTAAAACATGCTAAACTCCTAGACGCACTTACTTACTTAGTCCTAAGACTTTCTACCGTTAGGTGTAGACAAAATACGAAACGAAACAATCAGACAAAACCTAAAACTAGAACCAATAAACGAAAAAATAGTAGAGGGGCAACTAAGATGGTTCGGGCACGTGTGTAGAATGTCGAATGAAAGATTAACAAAACGAGTGTTTGAAACGAGAATGCAAGGGAAAAACAAACGAGGAAGACCAAGAGTTAGGTGGGTAGACGAAATCAGAAAAGAAGTTGAGAAGAAAGGATTGACATGGGAAAGTGCACGAAATCTAACACAAGACCGGATAGCATGGAGACAACAGTGCAAATCGTAACCCTAGACGCACTACTTATTTTAAATTTGAGAGTACATTAACACGAAAACAATAATAATACTAATGGTAATAGTGTTTCTCATCCGTGTTATTATTTAAAAAGTAAAACTGATTGTTGTGCATCATGTAGGTATTTTTATGAATAATGTATGGTATTGCGCAATATGTCAGTAATTTTTAAACGAAATTATTCAATATCTATTATTATCCATTATCCATTTTATCGAATAAGGATATTCATCATATCTATATTATAAATAAAAAACAAAATTAATCTTTGTTTCCAGAAATTCTATTTATTTATAAAATTGACAAGACCTAAATGAATTATTAAACTGCGTAATATTGCATAATGTCAGAATTAAGTAAATGATTAATTTGTATTCCTCTAATTATATTCATATAATATTTATCAATTATTTTAAAGGTAATCCTACAAAAGCGCAGAAAGGTATATATTCTGAGAGAGGACGTGATGTTACAATAGATTCTATTTTGATGTAATTTCAATTTATGTTTATTTATTAGCTATTTATTATAGTGATAATGTCATTTTTAAACACAATACTTTTTAATACCTACGACGGTCATATAACTCATCTAAAATTAAAAGATCCGTTATATGGAATAATAGTGCACCCAGATAACGAATATTTCACTTCCAAACAGTTCCGACCAACTAAAACTAGTTGTGCAGCTAAATATTCGATAGAAATATATGACCTCAAACAATTATATCGAGTTGGAATACTTTAATGAAAGTCAAATATAATTATCATTCTAAATTTTGTGACATTTTGCATATATTTTATTAGCTTTTAAAAATACTGTATTGTATAAATTGCCTGAATTTACTCATAATATATATATCTTACATCTATACATCTAGATTAAATATTACCTTTTATAAATAAAATATTTCTCCTAGCATCTGAAACCATTAACTTTTGTCTTCTGTTTTAGGTGTTGCGTAGTTCATGAGGTGCTCTCTTTCTTGCTCAGTTCATCTATCGATATTATTGCAAAATTTCAAATACCATCATTACCATCTTGATAATGTCCTAAACAATTAATTTATCCTTATTTGGATCCTTTTCATCCTAATTATTCGTATAATGGCGCGAAATTTTAAACTTATCGGTAGATGCCGCTAGTAAAAAGGAAGTGATGTCAAACTTCCAACCCCCAGAAGGAATGAAAAGTGAAGACAGAGCGCATGCATGGTACAATGAATACACAAGGTATGATACATAATGTTCCAAAATCGGTTCGCTTTCGCGCATGACGTAGTCAAGATCGCTTATTCCCGCAACATTTGAATGTAGTTGTATAGGAAAGACTTTTAATTTTAAGTTTTTTTATATAATTTGGCTAATTTAATTATAGTAATTATAAAGAGATGATAAAATTATGTTATTATAATATTTATCCTTTATAAAACATAGATATCCTTTATAAGACAAGTTTTAATTATCTTTTATTACACGTAGGTACAGGTTAATTAACTTATACTCCAGAGTTCGATATTTCAGATGTTTAAAAAGATACAGAAAAGTGGTAATGGAGGTACACAAAATTTGTACGTATATATACCTACTGAACTAAACACAAAATTAAAATAAATAATGACAAAGTCAACTTTATTTATATCGAATGAGCTAGCTGGCCATCGAATATGAATGTAGTGAGGGCACACAATATTGCACAACATTTAAAATGACATTTTTGTAATACTCACACATAAAATTATCTTGGTATTGTTTATCATAATGATAACATTGTATATTTTAATAATGATAACACGATTTAACAAAGAAAAATATGTTATTTTGGAAGATGCTAAATTGATTTCCTCCGAAACAGTTCTTATTGCAAATTGCATAGCAGGCTGAGGCTAATTTCTTACTTAACAAATCGATATGAAAAAATCATTAAGGTTTCATGACTAATAATTAATAAAAATAAAGATTTAGACTTACGTCGTTGACCTAGAAGTAGTAAGAAGCTGCTCAACATACTTTTTGGACTCTCTGTGTTCGCCTCCTTGTACGCGTTTCTTTTGGTTGGTTAAAAGGGTAGCCGATGTTGATTTAGGCAAATAAAGACTAGGTACTGCCTCAGGTTTGAGTTTTAGACCCTTTTTAGAAACGTAATTTAAAAGTTCCTGTTGTAGATTTCTTTGGTAATCTTCAGTTTTAAAATGTGTATAACAAATTCTTGCAGTATTACAATTAAAATTATCCTATCTACAACAAGATATAATCCACAGTTTTCTGGTCACGCTATCTTTAGGAAATGTATGAAACCTAAAGATTTTATCTTCATTGTCACTATTGCAACAAGCAATTGCACAGCGTACTTTGAAAAAGATACAAAACCAGATATACAATGGCAAATAAAAACTTTCAGTTCTACAAAAAAATACTATACAGTATAAATAAATAGTAACTAAACACCATTTGTATAAAGACACATATATAAGCATATATCTAAATTATTTTTCTATTATAAAATAGATGACTCAGTCAGTATTGAGATACTTTAAAATATATTTATTATCTCATAACTTGCAATTTGCAATAGTCACCATTGATAACCGATATTATTGTTGAACTTTTGTTTTTATACAAGCTTTCTGTCTTGCCGGTGTAAAGACGTCTGAAGTCGATATTTATTGTGTTTTGCGTTTAAACTAATTTGTGTCTTATTTTCATATTATTATATTGTTTGATAAGTAAATTTTGCATATAATAATCGGTAGGTTATAGTAATGTGTATATTTTTCTATTGTACTCTATTTTGTTTTTATTTCAGTAAAACTGCTTGGAAGTGAGTGACAGTGAATCAGAATAAGCAAATCTACTACTATTTACCTATTCACAGTATTTCCTCTGCAGAAAATTTTTAAATTTCAAGGGATTTGCATACAAAATTGTACTTATATTATTAGTATATGTATGAAAACAAAAATAAATATTTTGCCTGAATCTCTAGGAAAAGTAAAGGTTTTACGCTACTGAAAATATATTTTTTATTCAATTATAACCAAAACAAAACATTTAAAAAAAATTAGATCACTTTTTAACCATAATTTCAAAATTAATGTGTACGTTAAGCTGTAATAATGGGTTCGAGGTAGTTCAGGCGATCTTAACTACGTCACACTCCTGGGCCAGCTGTCAAATGTCATGCGCAATATCATACCTTGTGTATTCATTGTACCATGGAGCGCATGTTGAGATTATCTTCCTTTTTAGTTTACTCGTCGTACGGTGTGGACCTCGTGCCTGTTGTTACATCCCAAGTAGTGTTCCTGTTATTCTAAGTTTAATTTCGAAGACTTGCATTTACTTTATTTCCAAACAGTAAGTACAAGCTTTTATATATTATTTATATTCTAATTATATGTATTTTTCGAGAAATTTAGCAAAAACCTTTACTCACCACGTGTACATTGTACTTTGGTAATGGCGGCCATATGGTTTAATTGGTTTAAATTGAATTTATTATTAGATTTTCTTTACAAATATTAATTCTTTTATAAAATTTAGGATAATTTGTCGGTTATAATATTACATTTATCATAAAGATAGGATCTACATGAGATGATCATGTTCTTCAGGTCATACATGTGCAGGATATCCACCTGTTGTCGGCTTTATTGTTTTACTCAGCCAGTTTTTTAGTGAAAATTATTTAAATTATTTGTAGAATAATTTTGGTGATGTTTAAAAATTTGGTTTTTAATTATAACAAGGGTGATTGGCCTGTAGTTTTTTTTATATTTGCCAACTTTGTTTCTCAACTATTTTACATCTAATGCCATATTGTTTTTGCTGTTTTACTCTTATTTCTATTTTTCCAAATGCCGGTTAATCTATCTTTTGTAATAACTCATCCACATCACATATTCCGATAATTCATTTCATTCTACTCTTGTAGAAGAGTAGATTGTTCTTTGTGTCACATCATGCTCTACATGTATTCTTCATAATATTCAGTTTTTTTATATCCACAGCACCTGCTGTGCTGCTGCTACAAATATATTGTGCAAAATTTTCAGGTTAACCTGAACGTGGTCTTCATATTGTTCTATGTTCCATGAACAGTCTTAATCATTTTAGTTTATATGTATATTTTAAATTTAGTATTTCACATTTTTTACACTACTGTTTTTGTTATAGATCAAAATGGGTAAAGAAAAGATTCACATTAACATCGTCGTCATTGGACACGTAGATTCTGGTAAATCTACTACTACTGGACATTTAATTTACAAATGTGGTGGTATTGATAAACGTACCATTGAAAAGTTCGAAAAGGAAGCCCAAGAAATGGGTAAAGGTTCATTCAAATATGCCTGGGTACTTGACAAACTTAAGGCCGAGAGAGAACGTGGTATTACAATTGATATTGCTCTGTGGAAATTCGAAACAGCTACATACTATGTAACCATCATTGATGCTCCTGGACACAGAGATTTCATTAAGAACATGATCACTGGTACATCACAAGCTGACTGTGCTGTACTTATTGTTGCAGCTGGTACCGGTGAATTCGAAGCAGGTATTTCAAAGAATGGACAAACACGTGAACATGCTCTTCTTGCATTAACCCTTGGTGTAAAACAACTTATTGTTGGTGTCAACAAAATGGACTCCACTGAACCAGCATACAGTGAATCACGTTTTGAGGAAATCAAGAAAGAAGTAGCCTCGTACATCAAAAAGATTGGTTATAACCCAGCTGCAGTTGCGTTTGTGCCAATCTCAGGATGGCATGGGGACAACATGTTAGAAGGATCTGACAGGATGCCATGGTTCAAGGGATGGAATATTAAACGTAAAGAAGGTAAAGCTGAAGGAAAGTGCTTGATTGAGGCTTTGGATGCTATCCTACCCCCATCTCGTCCAACTGAGAAGCCCCTCCGTCTTCCACTCCAGGTATTTAAAATATTATTTTGGTAATTATTAAGAGCGATACCTCAAAAATGCCTAATTTTTTGTGA
This sequence comes from Diabrotica undecimpunctata, assembly GCF_040954645.1. Classification (NCBI taxonomy): domain Eukaryota; kingdom Metazoa; phylum Arthropoda; class Insecta; order Coleoptera; family Chrysomelidae; genus Diabrotica; species Diabrotica undecimpunctata. Next base: position 15,965,074 of record NC_092813.1, read on the forward strand.
GTTTTGTTAAAAGTAAAGTTCAAATTTTAATGTTTTCTTTGCTGTAAACTAGTAAGTGTCCAAAAATCAAAAAAAGTATTCAATAGTAATAAGTAATAGTAATAAGTATCAATATTCAAAAAAATTGTTGTGAAAAGCTAAAAATATGTAATTGTCTTGAATCATATAACTTTTTTAATGTAGATAATCAAGATTTTTAGTGTTTTACAATAATATGGCTGATATGTACAAAAAGTAAAATTTTATGTACATTGTATACTGTTGCTACTTTTTTAACTTTTAAAAGACCTAACAATTTGATTTGAAAAATTTAATTTATATTGACTAAACTTAACCTAATGAAAGTTTTAATCAAACCTAATGTAACCAAATCTAAACCTGCTAAACACTTAAAATTTTAAAATATTAATTTGAACATCTGTTAATTTCCTGAAACATATTTTGAATAACTAATGCAACATCGGTTAGAATTAAACTGTTTGAGTATATTAAATGGTGTTCGTTAGTTTCATTTGTTATTATTTCACTGGCTTTTAAAAATAAGACATTTTAAATTGAAATTACATAAAAATGTTTTCTAGACAATTAAATTATTGTACAATCATCAGTAAGTGAAGCAGAATTCATTGATACAAATTTTATATCCGTTCACTTGTTTTAATGTTTTTTTTTTCTATTCATATAATAAAAGATTTTACCCAAAATTTACATAGTGTAATTGTAAGTATGAATTAACTGTTTCTTTTTTCATATATTTCATGATGACCAAACTAGAATGAAAACTTGATTTTATCATAAGGCTTAATCTTTTCTGATGTTGTATTTTTCATTTTTTAAATTTTTTGTTTCTTTAAAGATGTCTAATTTCAATGTGTTGTTTTAGGATGTCTACAAAATTGGTGGTATTGGAACAGTACCTGTAGGCCGTGTTGAAACTGGTGTATTGAAACCTGGTATGGTTGTAGTTTTCGCTCCAGCCAATTTGACGACTGAAGTAAAATCTGTTGAAATGCATCATGAAGCACTCCAGGAAGCAGTACCTGGTGACAACGTTGGTTTCAACGTCAAGAACGTCTCTGTTAAAGAATTGCGTCGTGGTTATGTAGCTGGAGACACCAAGAACAACCCACCCAGAGGAGCTTCAGACTTCACTGCCCAAGTCATTGTACTCAACCACCCTGGTAAAATCTCAAATGGATACACCCCTGTGCTCGATTGTCACACAGCCCACATTGCCTGCAAATTCGCTGAAATCAAAGAAAAGGTTGACCGTCGTTCTGGTAAAACCACTGAAGAAAATCCCAAAGCCATCAAATCTGGTGATGCCGCCATTGTCAACTTGGTACCTACGAAGCCCATGTGTGTAGAATTATTCCAAGAATTCCCACCCCTTGGACGTTTTGCTGTCCGTGACATGAAGCAAACAGTTGCAGTAGGAGTCATCAAGAGCGTTGCCTTCAAAGATCCCAGCGCCGGAAAAGTCACAAAAGCTGCAGAAAAGGCACAAAAGAAGAAATAGTCTGCTTGGACTCCATTACTTAAATAATTTTGATATGTTTTGTTTCTTTTCTATATTAATATTGGAGTATCAATGTATTTTTAATAACTAATGGGCTTACTTGCATTGCATTATTTGTGATCTGTAAATTAAACTTGGACAAATAAAGAAAAAAATTAACTTCTGCATTTTATTCCCCCTTTTTCAATGTCAGATTTGCAAATGTAACTTTTTGGACATGAAAGAAATCATCTTTTACTAATACAAAGAGCTAAATGAACTTTCAAACCATATATCACTCTAAAGAGCTAAATGTTGGAAGTTTTATAATAGGTTGGTTAGTTTCAAGCAAAAAACTTTTCACTTATTTGTTCGTAAATAATTATATCAAGTAAAAAGAATTTATAGTTAGATTTAAAAAAGCTAAATTTTTGAGTTAGCTAAATATGAAGGATAGCCGAAACTGAATTTAATCTGGGTGTATATGAAAATAAGTAAAAAATTAATTGACATTTGTTTTAATTTTGGTAGTACATACATAGTTCTATTAACAGAAACAGTAAGAACAATTTTGTGTTATCCAGAGGCTGTATTATGGTAGAGGTACATAGAATCGTTGATTGAATAACCCAAATAGATCAGCAACGCATATGGAGAGAAACGTGCAACCCAAAAAATTAAAATTTCATCAAGAATCAGCGACTCTAGTGGATATTTCGGGAAACAACTAGTTACGAATTTGCGCTCATACGAGAATGATCGTAGAAAGAGGTGACGTTACCTCCCCTATCGTTCCCTACCACAACCAATTTACGGCAGTACTTACGAAGTGTAATGAGTCAGAGAACTAAACACCATACCAGCGTTATCTGAATTATGATTTCTAAGAAATATGTCTGTGAAGCATTTAGCAATTCGCGAACAGTTTGAATTTATTTTGTCAATATTATATTTTGTATACAGATACGATAAAGATCGAACTGCAATGAAAATTATTTGATATGTAATTTAGAATGTTAACAATTATAAAAACAAGGGGTGCCCGATCTAATTTTGTTGTGACTATAATTAATTAATAATTAAATAATAACTTTTTTTATAAAGAAAATTTTGCGGACACATAATATTTTAGATTCATTCAAAACAAAAAAAGGCTTTTTTAATTTTTCTCTTAAGCTGATCGTTTTTAAGTTATAAACAATTTAAAACTGAAAAAATAATGAGGGATGATGATCTTCAAGGCTTAGAATCATAAGTTTCACTTCATTTTTGAAATTTTAAAGTACCTAAATTCAAGCTCAACATTATTTTATCAGGTCTTGATAAGTATTTTGGACTTTCATTTGAAATCATTGTTTTTTACTTGTTAATGTAGCCCAGCCCGATCGCCTGTCTTTCCAGAAGGAACCTTCCTCATTACCAATTAAAAAATATTTGCAAAAATGCAAAACATGGCAAACATTCTTATCTTGACTTAATAGAAAAAATTTCGAAAGTTTGATGATTACAAAATTAATATTTTTGCTTGTGTTTTTGAGCCTTGAAAATCGAAATCTTTCGTTTTTTTCTTTTTAGTTTTAAATTATTTAAAACTCGAAAACAATCAACTTCAGAGAACAATTACAAAAGACCTTTTTTGTTTCGAATGATAAAAAACCTAACATAATACCTGCCCAAGCCTGATTTTTATTATACTTATAAAAAAAAGTTATTTTTAATAATTTTTAATTAATTATATTCAAAACAAAATTATCTCAGGCACAGCTCGTTTCTCATAATTTTGTTAACATACTGAATTACATATCAAATAATTTTTAGTCATTAAAAATAACGGTGCAGTTCTATATTATATCGGATCCTATACTAATCCAGTAAAATAAGGCATAAAAGGGGGCAAACCTCGGAATGAAAGATAATAAGCTGAAAATTTGCATACGTCTTTATTTTGATGGTATAAAACTTACCTCAAAAGTCTCATATAATCACGTGTCCGCGACTTAAGATATTAAAGGTCAAAGGTCACGAAAATGAGTTTTCTGCAAATATCTCGTTTCCCTTACACTTTATGACATTTAAGGTAGTAAGAAAAATTGTAGAATGGAAAATTCTCTTCAATTTTTATCTCAAATACTTTTATGTACCTTCAACCCTTCTTAAGATAGAGCGAAAAGAGTGGGGGACCGCTTACCTGTTTATACGGTAACGGTATAGACATGCTTATCGACAAATTAAAAGCTGTTAATATCACTACAAAACAAGCCAGAGATGATGCTGATATTCTCATTGTAGAAACAGCTGTTGCAGAGTCTGAACATGTAGGAAAAACTTCCGTCATTGTAGGAGAAGATATTGATTTGCTAGTTATCTTGATAGGACGAGCTCAATCACATCAACAAGAAATTTTTTTAAAAAAAATTGGTAAGGGTAATGCGGAGACAAAATTATATTCATCGAAAAGTTTTGATAAATACCCTCATTCTAAGAAACACATCTTATTTTTACACGCGTTTAGTGGATGTGATACGACTTCTGAGATTTATAGGAAAGGTAAAATATCGATAAAAAATGTTCGAAAAAAATCACCATTTACATCAGTCACCTCAACTATTTCAACAAAAAAACTGCTCTGTACAAGAATTATTTTAAAATGGAGTACGTATTTTCTTAGCAGCGTATAAGGCTCCAACATCAGAAGACGATATAGACTCTTTTCGATACACCCAGTTCATCAAATCAACAAGACTCAACAAACCAGTGCAGTTATCAAGTCTTCCACCTTCAAGTGCAGCAGCTGGTCAGCATATCATTCGTGTCTATTATCAGACCCAAATTTGGTTGGGAAATGATTTAGAACCCCAAGAATTCGGCTGGGTAATGCAAAATGAATTTCTGGAACCAATAACAACATTATTACCGCCAGCACCAGAAGAACTGCTGAATACAATATTTTGCAATTGCAAGAAAAGTTCTAATTGCGGATGCAGGAAATCAGGATTGCAATGTACTTTAATTTGTGGGCAGTGTAATGGACAATCATGTCTAAACGCTTCATCAACTTCAGATGATTTCAATGAAGAAAGTGAATATGCACCTGATATTCTTGAATATTTTTATTCTGATACTTTAATAAACGAGAATGATGATGATGAATCCGATATTGAGCAGTCAGAGGAAGAAGAAGAAGAAGACTATGAAGAAGAAAATTAATACAAAAATATTAACCATAGATAATAAAAGAATATATATTATATTTGTAACTTTAATAAATCGATTATTGGATTAATAAATAAATATATAATTTAAAAAAATAATAAATATGATTTTTTCAGTATTTAATTAAATATAAAAATGATTATTGTTGAATTCTGCACTTGATGATGATGATGATGAATCCGATATTGAGCAGTCAAAGGAAGAAGAAGAAGAAGAAGACGATGAAGAAGAAAATTAATACAAAAATATTAACCATACATAATAAATCTTGATTTTTAACGGGAAATTTAAATAACACTACACCGTCTTTTCTCGATAGATTACAATTTTTATACACACAACGTGTCGTAATTTTAGAGGAATTCATTTTTCACCAAACAAATAAATCGACTAGAACACAAACAAATTACGAAACAAATTCAAAATGCACAGTTTGCAAGTATGATTATGTTAAGGAATTAAAGTGGGAGACCAATATTTACGTTGAGCATTAAGGGGAAATATTATGAAGAGAAGAAATCTTTTATGTTTAACCGTAGTGTAATTTTCTCTCCCGAAAATAGATGGCGAAAGTGTTTTTGAGAACAGAAAAGTTGCTACGTTTAATTTGTGTACGGCTGCGGATCTATTTGGATTATTCAATCAACGATAGAATATAACAAATATAAGGTACAAGAGATATATATCATACATGTTATGGAGATCGTTAAAGTATTTGAAGCTTTTATATATAAATGTGTATAAAAAGTTAAACCCAGTTTTTAACGTCCAATTTTCAATCCGAGTTAAAAATTTTTGTAAAATTTTAGTTGCCGATTTTATATTGTTTGATTTAGTATAAACGACGATGTCGTTAGCATAAAGACTGGCTTTAATTGGTGCCCTAATTTCATGAATAACACTATTAATAGCTATTAAGAATAATGTTGGACTTAGGATGGAACCTTGAGGGATTCCATTATCTAATGTTCTTGTTGAGCTTTTAAGGCCATTTATTCTAATTTCTATTGATCGATTATTTAAAAAATTGTTTACAAATGCTAGTATGTTACCTTGAATCCCGTTATCGCTTAGATTTTTCAAAATGCAGTGTCTCCAAGTTCTCTCAAAAGCTTGGCTTATGTCAAAAAAAATAGCAATCAGTTTTTGGTTGTTTGCAAAAGCTTCATTAATTGAGGTTTGAGAAGTAACATGACGTCGATCTACTTCTTCGAAAGCCACTTTGATAAGGGGAAAGGAGATTATTATTTTCCAGGTGCCATACTAGACGAAGGTTTAAAATTTTAAGATTTTACACATACTACAGGTAAGCGAGATGGGGCGGTAAGAAGTGGGCTTCTTCTTTAGGTTTGTTGGGCTTGATGATGGGAATTAGCCTGGGACCAAAGATCAGGAAATTTATGTTTTAGAAAACAAGTATTAAATAAATCTAGTAAAACTAGTTTAGCTGTAAATGGAAAGTTTTTTATAAATATTGGTGGTATGTCATCTGGTCCAGCCGAGGCGTTTTTTAAATCAGAAATAGCAAATTCTAATTCTTGAAGAGTTATAGCGATGTTTAAAGGATCATTGGTATCGTTTATGGTGATAATAGAGGATTCTATAGTTTCCTTGTGCGTTAACATTTCCTGAGGTATATCATTATTGCTAGAATTTTTTTGATACATATCAGCAAATGTTTCTGCAATAGCTTTGTGACAAGTAATTAGTGTTTGACCATGAGTTAACGAGTTTATTTGTCTAAAAGAGTTGGAACCTTTGAGTTTACGAATTTTAGACCAAATGACAGCTGAAGGGGTCGATGAAGTTATAGAAGAAACATAATTTTCCATGTATTTCTTCTACTTTTTTTATGAGATATCTCGATCTTGCTCTAAGTTTTTGAAAACTAAGTAAATTTTCTTCCGTATTATGCTTTTTAAGTTTATTAAACGCTCGTTTTGTTATAGATGGAGCTAGTACGATTTCGCTGGTCCATCAAGGCACTGTTTGTCTATTACAGAGTTTAGTTTTACCGATATTAGTTAAGGCAGCTTCTGTTTATGTCACTGCTTAATTGGAAATTTTCAATTTTCATTTGGATGTCGATCTGATAGGAGTTCCAGTTTTTTCCAAGATTGATATATATATATATATATATATATATATATATATATATATATATATATATATATATATATATATATATATATATATATATATATATAGAAATGTTGGGAACACTTAAACTTATATTTTTAAAAAAGGTTTTATTTGAGAAATCAAAAATTTTGCAAATTATGGAACTTTTTTTTTTTTAAACACTTATACCACATCAATCACGCAGGGTTATTAGTGGGATGACAAACACAATAGTTTTAATACGATTATGTACATTAAATAGTATTATACAATTTCATATCTTTTAAATAGCTTAATACATTAAAATTATTATCTGTCAAGATGGACTTGAGGTCGTGTTTCACTGTCAATGAAGTATAGCAGTTATTGCAAATTCGCGGTGGATCTTTAGTGATTAAAAATTTATGTGTGACAGCAGTATGACCAATTCTTAAACGGTTTATAATTACTTGATCTCGTCTACTTGTGGGGTTATTCAAAGAGCAGCTGTTCACCTTTGGGCATATTGGGTTTAATTTGGTTACTGAATTTTCCCAGTAATTTTGCCAAATGTTACTGCAATGATCTTTAATCAGATGTTTCATGTCACAATAAGGATATTTTGTCATTTTTGTAGTATCTTCTAAGTTGATACGGCTTGTAGTTGCTAGTTGATCTGCTTTTTCATTTCCCCAGATTCCAGTATGCGATGGTACCCAAATGAAAGCTATGTCCTTTCCCATGGAATGAAGTGTTTGTAATTCATTTTTTATTACTTGTATAATGGGATTTGTTGTATAAATTTGCTTTAATTTCAATAACGCATTAAGTGAATCTGTAATGATGACGCACTTCATATTGTTTTCTTCATCAGAATAGTAAGCAGCAGCATGTCCATCTTGGGTTTTAGAGGCGTCGTTAAAGATTTGTAAATAGTTGGGGTAATTTGATATGATTTCTGCAAAAAGATGTTTAATTATCGAGAAGTTTGTATATGATTTGGGATATTTTCTTAGTGTTAGGTCAATGGTAAGTAGGCGGGTTGTCCATGGAGGAGAAATTGTATTTGTATATAGCAATAGACTAAGTTGATCCATGTTAAAATTTGTGACTTTTATTCTTTCTATTATAGGAATATAGTTTGTTGTCTTTTTAAAAGAGAGGATGCCAGAGTGGAAAATTTAAGAGAAAAGAGGATGTTGTTTTTGAATTGAAATTTGGGCAATATAGTTTATTGATAATTGTTGTCGCCTTATGTTTAGAGGTGGCTCTTTAGCTAGAACTTGTAAACTACTAGTAGGACTAGTGCTAATCTCAAAGCTGTAAATTGAATACCGTTAAGCCTTTACCGTTAAGCCTTTTTAAGGTAGTTTTGCTTGCAGAGTTATAACAAATGCAACCGTAATCTAGTTTACTCCTAATGAGTGATTTATATAAGTTTATTAATATTTTAGTATCTGCGCCCCAAACTTTATTAGACATAATTTTGAGCATATTTAAGCTAGATTGGCAGATTATTGATATGCAAGTTCCAATTTAAGGTTCTGGTAAAAGTTAAACCTAGAAAATTAACTTCTTCTGATTGTTTTCATGCTAAATTATTTAAAGTTAGGTAAGTTGAATACCGAGATCTGTTTTTATTAAAAATTATGTAATGTGTTTTTTCTGTAGAGAAGTTAAACCCAGTTTTTAACGTCCAATTTTCAATCCGAGTTAAAAAATTTTGCAAAATTTTAGTTGCCGATTTTATATTGTTTGATTTAGTATAAACGACGATGTCGTTAGCATAAAGACTGGCTTTAATTGGTGCTCTAATTTCATGAATAACACTATTAATAGCTATTAAGAATAATGTTGGACTTATGATGGAACCTTGAGGGATTCCATTATCTAATGTTCTTGTTGAGCTTTTAAGGCCATTTATTCTAATTTCTATTGATCGATTATTTAAAAAATTGTTTACAAAAAGTATGTTACCTTGAATCCCGTTATCGCTTAGATTTTTCAAAATGCCGTGTCTCCAAGTTCTCTCAAAAGCTTGGCTTATGTCAAAAAAAATAGCAATCAGTTTTTGGTTGTTTGCAAAAGCTTCATTAATTGAGGTTTGAGAAGTAACATGGTTATCTGACGTCGATCTACTTCTTCGAAAGCCACTTTGATAAGGGGAAAGGAGATTATTATTTTCCAGGTGCCATACTAGACGAAGGTTTAAAATTTTAAGATTTTACACATACTACAGGTAAGCGAGATGGGGCGGTAAGAAGTGGGCTTCTTCTTTAGATTTGTTGGGCTTGATGATGGGAATTATTACAGCCTGGGACCAAAGATCAGGAAATTTATGTTTTAGAAAACAAGTATTAAATAAATCTAGTAAAACTAGTTTAGCTGTAAATGGAAAGTTTTTTATAAATATTGGTGGTATGTCATCTGGTCCAGCCAGAGGCGTTTTTTAAATCAGAAATAGCAAATTCTAATTCTTGAAGAGTTATAGCGATATTTAAAGGATCATTGGTATCGTTTATGGTGATAATAGAGGATTCTATAGTTTCCTTGTGCGTTAACATTTCCTGAGGTATATCATTATTGCTAGAATTTTTTTGATATATATCAGCAAATGTTTCTGCAATAGCTTTGTGACAAGTAATTAGTGTTTGAGGGCCTGCGTAGCGCAAGCGGTAGGATGCTTGCCCCGCAAGCCGGTGGTTCGGAGTTCGAATCCTACCGCCGGCAAGAACAACAAGACATTTTTAAAAATGTCTATAGGCCCCAGGTCGACTCAGCCTGAATAAAAATGAGTACCTTGGGTAAAACCAGGGGTAATAATAGGCGGTTGAAGCGTAGCACTGGCCATGTTACCTTCCTTGTATACCGTAGGCCCTAGATATAGCAGACTATCCTGCTATACTCCCAAAGCCGCGAAGCGGTATAAAACGGGAGACTATTATTATATAATTAGTGTTTGACCATGAGTTAACGAGTTTATTTGTCTAAAAGAGTTGGAACCTTTGAGTTTACGAATTTTAGACCAAATGACAGCTGAAGGGGTCGATGAATTTATAGAAGAAACATAATTTTCCATGTATTTCTTTTACTTTTTTTATGAGATATCTCGATCTTGCCCTAAGTTTTTGAAAACTAAGTAAATTTTCTTCCGTATTATGCTTTTTAAGTTTATTAAACGCACGTTTGGTTATAGATGGAGCTAGTACGATTTCGCTTGTCCATCAAGGCACTGGTTGTCTATTACAGAGTTTAGTTTTACCGATATTAGTTAAGGCAGCTTCTGTTATGATATTATTTAAGGATCTAATATCAGAGTTTATGTCACTGCTTAATTGGAAATTTTCAATTTTCATTTGGATGTCGATCTGATAGGAGTTCCTGTTTGCATTCTTTATTTTCCAAGATTGATATATTGGGAATTTAGGAGATTGAGATTTATTAAGTGAATGGGGAAATGATCACTGTCGTGTAGTGATTCGAAAGTATTCCATAACAGATAAGTTGACAATGATTGGCTACATAATGTCAAATCTATGGCGGAAAATGAGCCGTTGGAAGAGTTAAATCTGGTCGATTTTCCATTATTAAGTAGTATTAAGTCTGAGGAATCAATGAAATGATTTAATAAATTACCGAATTTGTCAGTTTTATGACTTCCCCATGCCGGATGATGGCAATTCATATCACCTAAAATTATTTTTGGGTTTGGAATTTGATCTATAAGATTTCTAAATTCTTGTAAATTGAGATCGTTGGGATGAGGCAGATAAATATTGCAAATGTTAATATGTTTTTGGTAAGTAACTGTTACAGCTACAGCTTCAAGACTAGTACGTAATGCAATTGGTTTAGCTTGTATATCTGTTCTAGTGAAAATAGCTACTCCGCCACTGGCTTGGTGTGCGTTTCTATTTTTTAGAAAACATTGGTAATTTCGGAGATTTATATTAGTATTTTTAAAACGGGTCTCTTGAAGACAAAGTATTTTAGGAGATAGTTTATTTATTAAAAGTTTTAATTGTTCAATATGGGTGTAAAACCCATTAAGGTTCCACTGTACAATAAAAGAAGCTGGCATTAGATTTCCCAATGGGATGGCGGTTCATCGGACTCTTCAATTGAAGATGTTTTATTGGGGTTTAGTTTCTTCTTTAAACGGGTAATGTTGTTTTTTAGTTTTGAATTGGAGATATAACAATGGATGAAGTTAAGAATATCGATTAGTTCAGTAGGTTCATTGGAATAATTTTTGGAGATTATTTCGGGATGTTGGGAATGTAGTGTGTTTTCTAGGAAATCGCAAATCTCATTATAATTTAGAATAAATTCGGGTGATCTGTTCTCTATTTTTTCTTTTATTGATTAAAGAGAAAGAGTGAGTTCATCGCGAGAAGTTTTATCTGATTTTTTGGATTTTTTCTTGGGTTTGTTTAGAGTAGGAGGCACAAAAAGTTCTGTGTTAGTTTGAGCATTGTTTTCGATAATGTCTTGAGAGGACGATATTTGTCTTTTACCTTAATTGGTTTTACTGGCAATGTTTATAGAAGGTAAAGATGTTTCCTCTGCTAAATTTTTGGTTAAATTGTTTGAGTCTGATGATGTATTGGGAGAAGGGTTTTGGGTAGTGTTGGTTATAAGTGTTACTAGAATAGAGTCGGTTTCCATTGTTACATTTGTTTGCTCATTAGATTCCTGAACTGGTGTTCTAGATAGGATAGGTGCTAGGGAAGGGTTTAATGGGGTGAGATCAGTTCTGTGAGGACATTCTGCTTCTTTGTGACCAATAGTTTTACAATTTGAGCAGTTATATCCATCTATGGAACGGTACAGACGATACAGGGTGTTATCATGTGATATATTAAAAGAATCGGGGATAAAGAGATTTTCTAGGGGAGTGATAAATATTTGCCTTCTAAAACTGAGGACATGGCTGTATTATTTTTCTGGCATACCTATTCTTAAGATAGTCATCTTAGACACAGCAATGATACCCATTTTTTGTAGTTATGCTTCTATAATATTGTTAGGAATTGTAGGACATGCATTAGGTACTATGAGTCTATCGGCTGGAGTGATCAATCTTCTTATTTCTATTTGTGATTCTTTTATGTTTACAAACTTGTAGGAGTGGAGAAGTGAGTCGATCGTGCTTTTTGAGGAAAGATAAATACAAATTCGGTTGTTAGAAATTCTTGATGCGAAGACGACATTACGTGGTCCTACTAGTGATCCTACAGCTATGATGTAGTCGTGAATTTTGGTATCTTCCATACGAGACAGGACAATAGCCTGTTGTTTTGTTGGGCGTTTAAAAGAATTTACTACACTGGAATGTTTAAGATGAGCTTTGTGGTTGATTCATGTTGATTGGGGTAGTGTTATTTAAAATAATATTGGTAGAAATCATGATATTTTAAGATGCCGTAAGTCCGGTCCTGCCGCCAGTTCGAAAACTGGTCGTCGTTCCGGATCCAGACTCAAACTTGTTTTATCTTTGTGTATTTTGCAGGTTATATTTCTGATAATATTGTTTATATTAATGTAATTTCGAGTACTCACGTCTGTCTATATTGGTGAGCACTAGTGTAGCACTATAACTTTTTGCACAGATGAAATAAAAATTTTTGAAAGGTAATTTACCATTCAAAATAATTTTATTTTTGGACGGCTTTAAACGTGGTATATTGTACCTTAGTCAGGACCGTACTCCATGGAACTTTTGTTTAATAATGAAATTACAAATTTAAAAGATCGTTGAAAAATGTATGTTGCACCTATTTATTGGTCAGGTTATGCTTCCGTCAGAGTCTGCTTCCGGGTCATCGGTCGGCTTGGGTCGCTGAGGATTGCATTTCTCCTTCCTCCTCTGGAATTGACTTCGACCTCGAAGTCTGGGAAACTTCTGCGATGAGCTGATCTAGAATTTGAATTTGGGCTGGCTGTAGTTTGGGCCCAAAAAGTAATCTGGAAATCCTTTTTTTCTTTTTTATTAGAAAAATAAAAATGAATAATAAGAGGAAAACTATTAAAATTAAACTGGTGGTGCCAAGTCCCGTTGAAATTTGTGGAAGAGGGTCCAATGTTTCTATTGGCTGAAGCTGGCTATGGGTCTCTGGAATTTTGAGTTTTTCAATTTGAATCTTATGCTCGGGTATCAATTTTATGGGAACGACTTCTGGGGTGGAGATTTCTTGTGTAATCTTTTTATTATATTTGGTTCCTTCTATGATAATTGGTTCGTCCGTCATTATGATACCACTGGTTATGACTTCTTTTTCTTGAATTTTTATTGGATTGACTACTCCTAATAAAATTACTTTATTGGTTTCTTGAAAGAAGTTTTCTGTGACAACGACTTTCGGGCAATTTTGAACATTGGGTATGGAGCATCTCGATTTGACCAATTTCGTACAAACTATGTACTCAGCATGTCCCTTACAGTCTTCGTACCATTTATTGTTAGCATAGAAATGTGTGGGTGGCAATATCATAATGTGATCTGAATTAGAGATAGGATAAATTCTATAGGTGAGGTATAGGTTAATGTCAAGGATAGGAATTTTTATTATTATGAGCATTGTTTGAAAAGTGACACAAATAAGGGCTTTAGATGCTTCTATAAGTTCATAAGGATGATTATCATCGATGAGGAGGGCATTTCTTGAATAAATTTGAAGAAGATTTTCTTTTAAACTTTCGAGTTCATTTAATGTAAATAATTCAATATTTGGGATATCTAAATGAGATAAAGTGATTGTTCTGATAAGTTTCATAAGAAGTTCATTAATATTTTGAAGGTTAATTATTTCATTATGTAGAGCAATATAGCCGTCAAAATCGGCAGATAATTTATTAACTGCGGATAGAAGTACGAAACTATTGTTATTATTTTGTTTATAAGTTTCTCGAATCTCGTATCAATTGACTGTCCAAATGAGATTTGATTGTTAAATTTTTTATGATTTCATTTTCTTTAAGTTCAATAATAGCTGTAATGTGTGTTCTTACCATATCTAGATCTGAATTATCGGGATTGCCCGCTACATATTTAATAGCTGTACCAAGAAAATTAAAAAGTCCTTTTTTCTGTTTTCTAGTTATTTTATGTAAATTGTCTTTAGGTAGGTCATATAAATGATTATACTGGGAATACAATGAGGACAGGGGTCCATTTTTAATAGGGGTTTTAAAATAGTAAATAGGATCTCTTTCTAAGGTTTCTTTTAATTTTTGTAAATTTATGTGCAAGATATGTCTGTGATAATGTGAGGTTTCTCTGGATTTTCCAACTTCTTCGACAAAATAACCATTATTCGGAATTTGTTGGATCGTGAGAAGATGTCCCAGGTATAAGATCGTTCTGTAAAAAAGTTTTGTTTATAAGTTTTCGGGCTCTTTTTGCAAATTTTAAGTAAGTGCTTGTTTCGTTTTCTTTGTCAGTTTTACCGGCTACTTTTGTCTTAATTTGTTTATCGGGGCGTAATATATGTAGAATAGTTTTGCAAGATTTATTTCAGGTATCTCTTCGGCAGTCTCGTTTGCTTTGTCAAATATGTTTTGTTTTTTTTTTTGTTTTTTGTATGTGTTCTATAAAAGGTTGAAGTTCATCTTTATGTCTTTGGTTATAGATTTCATATACCGGAAGATCAAAATCGAAATATATTTCTTCGGCATAAGGTCCGTAGAGAATAGAAAAAAGAGAATAATTAGTGGCACTATGGATTGATTGATTATAAATTAACACAGCATGGGTGAAGATATCATTAAATGGATCGTTTGGATTTTGGTCTTTTAAAGTTCTAAGCTTTTTGATAAGGGTAGAATGAAATCGTTCTACAGGGGAGTTCGAAGATGAATTATTTACTGTAGTGAAATGTAGTTCCATTTTGTGAAGATTCATGAATTCTTTAATTATGGAGGAATTAAATTCTGTACCACTGTCGCATACTATTTTTTTGGGATAGTTGTGGTGTGAGAAGTAGTGTCTGAGTTTTCTTAGGATTGACAACGAAGTTTTGTCAAGTATTTTGTAACACTGTCCATACTTTGAGAATTAATCAATAACTGTCAAATAGAGATTTTTGTTGGAATAGAATAAATCTAGGTGTAAGATATCAAAAGGTTTTTGTCCAAGTAAAGATCCTAACTGTGGAAGTTTCTAGGGACGTCTTTCATACTTATTTTTAGGGTAAATTTCGCATTGGTTAATATAGTTTGAAATAGTAGTTTGCATATTAGGCCAGCAAAATTTATTTTTTAAATGTTTGTAGGTTTCTACGATACCGTTATGATTCTCGGTATGGTATTTCTTTACGCATTCGATTTGTCTTTCTTCTTCTTCTTCAATGTCTTGCAGTATTTTATTGCAGAAAAAGGTTTTAACGGTTGAGTCTATATTTTCTCTAAAGTAGTTGCAAATAAAAGGTCTAAATTTATGAGATACTTTTATGACAAATTTTTTTTTGGGTCTTAAAATATTTTTAAAAGAATCTGGTATTTCTATTTTCCAATCTTCTGTGACATTTACATTGTATCTATGTTTGTTTAATATTTTTCGATAAACTAAATCGAATTTTTCGGAGTTACCAATAATTATAATTTGATTTGTCGACATATTAATTGGTTCTTCCGAAATTTTGATTCCAGAAATGGGATTTTCAACTGCAGTGTGTTGCGTATCGTCACAATTTTACAGTCGGTCATATTGTTCCAGAATTCGTCTGGGTCGAACTGTTCATCAATATCTAAAGGTTCGGCACAGTTTGAATTGGTACTTAGAGCATTAATTTGTACTCTAGAAAGGGCGTCAGCAACTTGATTTTTCTTTCCTTTTTTATATTTTACATCAAAATTATATTCATCAAGTTTTAGTCTCCAGCGTGCTAATCTAGACGTAGGATCTTTAATTTTATAGATCCAGACAAGGGGATTATGGTCCGTTTCGACCAAAAATCTTTGGCCATATAAATAGGGACAAAAATGTTTGCAAGAATCTATGATGGCTAAGAGTTCCTTTTCAATTGTGGAGTAAGCTTGTTCAGCTGAATTTAGAGTTCGCGAGTAATACGCGATTAGATGATTGTCCTGAGAAAGCACAGAACCAATAGCTACATTGGAAGCATCAGTAGTGAGAACAAAAGGTTTTGAAAAATCTGGATATTGGAGTACAGGGGCATTGGTTATTAATTGTTTGCATTTTTTAAATTATTTTAGAAAATTAGGATTCCTAGGATCGACTACGACTCCTTTACGAGTACATCTGGAAAGAGGGGATGTAATTTTCGCAAAATTTGGTATAAATTTACGATAATATCCTATAAGACCTAAGAAGGATTTGATTTCTTTGACTGATTTTGGCAATGGACATTTTTGGATAGCTTCTATTTTGCTAGGATTTGGTTTAATACCATCAGCGGTTACTAAGTGACCAAGAAAAGCAACTTCTTTCGTCAGGAATTCTGATTTATCCAATTGTACTTTCAGATTATTATTTCGGAATGTATCGAATATTGTAGCAATATGAACAATGTTCATGTAAAGACTTGAAAAACATAATAACATCGTCCATATATACGAAACAAAATTTATGAAGAAAAGGTCTAAGAACATTGTCCATCAATTTTTCGAAAGTGCTTGGGGCATTTTTTAAACCAAACGGTATCCTCGTAAATTCAAAATGACCATGAGGAACTGTGAAGGCACTGTTCTCGATGGAATTAGAATGTACCTCGATTTGGTGAAAACCTTGAGCAAGATCGAGAACTGTGAAATATGTGGCTTTACCGAGATTGTCTAATATCTCGTCAATTTTGGGTAAAGGGTATTTATCATCTATCGTATTTTCGTTCAGTTTACGATAATCAATTACCATCCTGAATTTTTGCTCTCCGGATGCATCGGCTTTTTTCGGTACGATCCAGAGAGGAGCAGAAAACGGCGATATGGAAGGCCTAATAATATCATTATCTAATAATTTATTTACTTGTTTTGTACGTCTATCGCCATATTTAGCGAGTAAAGCTGGCCGAATTTCAGTCCAAATAGTTTTATTGGAATAATTTAAAAAATCTTTAGGTTCGCCCTTGATACGAGAAGCGATATTGGCATTTAAAACAAATTCTTGTGACTGTGTAATATCTTGTGTACCCAAAAATACAATTAGATTATCAACAGATCTAATAAATGTGGAGAGATTATCTCCAGTAGAAAATTCAGACAAAGTAGCGCATACGCTAGAAATATCAGCGTTTGACATAGGCATTCTTGATTTATTTAGAGATTTTTTAGAATTACGAATATTATATTTAGAACTATAACTAGCAGTACCTAAAATAAGATTTTTAAATAAAACTTCCAAATTATTTCTAGAAATATCGTTTAAAATGCTCATAAAGGAAAAAAAGGAAAATTGACTTACAGGATGACGATCAGTGATGATGTTCTCTGCATGCTCTTCCTTCTGATCCCAGGTTCAATGGATTCTCGCCGAACAACTGAAGTTGACCAGGAAACGGATGGATTCTGTACGAAGAATCCTGTTCGCAGCGCCAGAAATGTTGGGAACACTTAAACTTATATTTAAAAAAAAAGGTTTAATTTGATAAATCACAAATTTACAAATTATGGAACTTTTGTTTAACAATGAAATTACACATTAAAAAGAACGTTGAAAAATGTATGTAATTGCACCTATTTATTGGTTCGGGTATGCTGAGTCTGCTTCCAGGTCATCGGTCGGCTTGGGTCACTGAGGATTGCATTTCTATATATATATATATATATATATATATATATATATATATATATATATTGAGATGATTGGTGTTTAAAGAAAATAATTTATAAGTTATATACTAGATAATATTAGATATAACAAGTATTTGGCTATTTTAATAAGTTATATACTAGAAAATTTTATAAAAATTATTTATGTGAGGGCATTTTTAAGAAATTAGCATATAATAATTGTAAAAAGTTGTATTTTAATAATTATAATATTGTAGATATATTTAAGTGAGCCATATGACTAGGCAACCAAAAATACTCTTTAAAGTGACAGATAGAAATTCATAATTAGGAATATAAATGGGGTTATAATATGTTGTTTAAAATGTGTATTTTATTAAATTAGAATGTTAAGTTACTAATTTAAGTGTATATTCTGATCTGAAAAGCCTAAATGTCAACAAAATTATCAATAGAAAAGTAAGGAATTCTCTAGATCACCGGAGATGGCCTTGTTTGCGAAATGGTTTGTTCCAGAAAATTCAGACATGTATTTAATAGAACAAATGGAACATGATTTCTTGCTAGATGATTCTGGAACATGAAAAAATATATAAATACCCGGTGATTTGGATTCAAGATGTCCATTCAGTTAGTCAATCAGTTATGAGTTACAGTTACTATGATGGCCAGTTTTAGTATGAAAATTAGTTAGAGGCAGTCAATCAATTACAATTGTTCAATATAGTGAGTTAAATCAAGATTAAGAAACAGTATAAAGAAAATATTATTGAAGATTAAAAATTATGTTATGTATAAATGATGATAATGGAAGAAGTATTAATTGAATATTAAAATTAAATAATATTTTTGGTGATTGGATATTGATATATTGAAAAGAAGAATAAAAATAAATGCTGTTTGCTGGTTTGCTTGGTGGTTTATAAATGCTGTGAAGAAAAATATCTTAAATTGGTGGAAGCTGATAATTGGAAAAAGCAATTTCACAAAAACAAGGATAACCGAAGCTGAGAAGAAGATATTTGAGTGGTGATTATAATCTATATAGTGGAAAACAGTTCATTTGGGCATTCAGTGACAGAAAGGTACAAAATTTTGTTAATATAATTTAGTTAGTGTCATAACAATTTCAATTTTGAAGATAGTTTGTTTAAATTTTACATTGTCTATAGAATTTAATTAGTTTCATAAGAATTTCAATTTAAAGATAGTTTATTTTAAATTTACATTGGCTAGGTTAGATATATATGTGTTTCATAATAGATATAATAAAGATAATAAAAAAAAGTACTTACAAACTAATTCTTTGAGAACCGCGATAAAAACCCTATATTATTAAAAAAACACTCATTGCTTATCATTCACAAACAATACATCATCCCAATATATATATATATATATATATATATATATATATATATATATATATATATATATATATATATATCGAGAAAAGGAGTACGACCGTCAATCCAATATAAATTAAGGATCACTCAGAAGAGTGGTGGGTTTTTTCGGTCAAAAGGTGGAGAAAAAAGACAAAGTTGATGGCTACTTCATCTATTGATTGAAGACGTTTCGCTTTCTTAATCAGAAATCATCATCAGTTCATCTAAAAAGAACAATATGAAAAAACCACACAAGCATGGAAAAGTTGTTACATGTGTTACCTTAAAAAAATATGTAGCAGTCAGTGATATTAAAGTTGTAAAGACACTTAAGTAAATGGACATTATACGATAACGATGTATAAACAATAAATTGAACTAAATAAGTTAACAATTTGTTCAAACTAAGCACAGCAAAAAGAACATGTGGTTTTGTTTTTTTTATATAAAAATGTATAAGTAAAAAAACATTGAAAAAGAGAATAAAGAACTAAGAAAATCATAGATGCACTTCCAACAATACAGCAATAGTTATGATTTGATTTTAACTTTAGGTAGCATTATTGTATTAATTAATATTGAAATTGAATAATTTAATGTATAATGAAATTACCACTCCTGGCTTCTTGAATGCTGCCGGTAAAATGGTGTTTTATTAAGACAAACACGCCACCAACGTAAAAAAACAGTAGAACCTTGTAGTCATTAATTATGATAGAACAGCAAGGTAAATTACCTACCCTAATAATAGAGCGGTTTATTTAAATGATAAGATGAGTTTGGGTGACAACCTGCGTGTAAGGAACCAATAAATGAAAGGAAAGGTGGTTAATAACACCGAATTTTCCCCATTGATCAGCTAAGAAAAAACAAACAAACAAGTGAAGTCAAACCAAAAACTCATATATAAATCGTCAACGTTGTGGCTGGTTAATCAGCCACAGGTGAAGATCAATTATAATTTCCAACAGTCCAAGGTTCATACACTTGGAGCTGCAAAGAAAAAAGGATTCTATAAATCAATTCTCAACTGCTTTCAAAGAAGAGCTTAGAGGGGTCCGAGGTGTAGTTACTAGCGTTTGGACAGTCGGAAGAAGACTTAAAGCAGCCAACCTGACACCAAAAAGAGCAGCTACGAGTCCCAAGCTAACTGCAGCCCAGAAGTAAAGGCGACTAGAATTTGCTCGTGAACATCTGGATTGGGACGACTATCAATGGAGTCAGGTGTTATTCTCCGACGAAAGTAGGATCTACCTACATGGCAACGAAAAGAGGCGTCGAGTCTATAGAAGGCCAGGAGAACGATTTGCTCAATGTTGTATACGAGAAATTGTGTCATATGGAGGCCGTTCTTGTATATTTTGGGTAGGCATTTCCATGGATGGGAAAACCGAGTTGCTTTTCGTGCCTGGTCGAGGACGACGTGGTGGAGGTTTAACGGCGGATCGGTACATCAGAGATATTTTGGAGAAAATGTGGTTCCATACGTGGGATTTATTGGTGATGCTTTATTTTATTGCATGATAATGCACGATGTCATACCGCACGAGTCACCACCACCTATCTGACTGAGATCGGTATACCTACAATAAATTGGCCTGCGTTGAGCCCGGACATAAATCCAATAGAGTATGTTTGGAATGAGCTTAAACGAAGGGTCAGAAATGGAAATCATGCACCAAGGAGCATAATGGAATTAAGGGGTGCGCTTGATGATGAATGGGAAGCAATGCCTCAAGAATTTATTAGAAAAGTCATCCGATCCATGCGAAATCGACTGGAACGTGTAATTAGTAATAAGGGTGGTAAACTCAGATATTGAAAAATAAACAAATTCATTTCGTAATTGATGATTTCTCTGTTCATTATGTCTTTCTTGGGATAGTTCCAATGACGAATATTTGAGTAACTTTGTTCGTATAGCATATTGTTTTTATAATGTGTCTTCCAAATAATAAAATAGCGGTTTTTGTAAGTTCAATAATAAAATTACTGTTTGCACATTACATCTTGTTATTTTCATACTTCTTACATTAAAACAGAAGGTGTAATCTCAAATATCGCTTTTGAGTCGATTGTTTTGCACTCAAGTATATATATATATATATATATATATATATATATATATATATATATATATATATATATATGTATATATCGAGAAAAGGAGTACGTTCGTATAAAATAATGCAAAATAAACTAAGGTACACTCGAAGAGTGGTGGGTTTTTCGGTCAAAGTGGAGAGTGGAGTGGAAGAGTCCTTCTGTTGTCGCAATTGGTTAATTGTACATTATTGTACATTTCATTTATTCATAACACCCATGTCAGAGTTCTGAAACTATGTATAAAATTTTAAAAAATTGAATTATCAATAAATCAATATAGCTGTGCCAAACAGAGTGTTTAAAAAGGCACATAATACATTTTAAACAAATTATCCAAAATATATACTCATATAATAGTTTTGTGAAAAATAGTTTTAGATAGTTTTTGAAAAAAAACATTTTTATCATTTTCTTGATAAAATTATAATAAAAATTCATTAATAAACCAGTTATTGCAAATCAGTTTAAAAATTGTTTCAATAATAAATATTTAAGTAGTCTATCTTTAGTAAAACAGCAACAGGTGGTGTTTATGTCACATATTTTAAAAATTTACTAAAGACAACAAAACTCAAATATTATTGTACTATTATGCTGTACGCAGTTTTCTTTTCAGATGTGTCCAAAAGGAAAAGTGCCAAAAAAATATAACACTAAATTAGAGTATAATGGGTCCTAAATATAGTTTAATACAGTATCACACTATGGAAAAGTAGCAAACGAAAATTATAATTAGTTCCAATATATTAGGAGCGGTTTAAAATTGAAAGATAGAAAACTACAACGAAAACGATACTGATCAATGTGTTATCTCAATAAGATGGCTTTTGGCCTATTTCACTGGGACCTTTTTAGATCTATTGGTCCTTTAGTAACAAGGTATAATTGCAACATGTAAAATAAACAAGAGAAAATTATGCTAAATGGAAGTGTCCAAGATAAAATTCAGGATAGTATGTACATGAATATGAGTGCAGTATGGTATATTAGCAAAAGAAAATGATGCTAGATTAAGGTGATACGTTCCAGGATATACAGGTGTAGTATAGTTGGTGTATAATAGCAGGACCCAGAATACATGTATTAATTACTGTTCAAAATAAGCTATAGAAAATTATTTAACTAACCTGTTTCTTAATATTCTATGTGTTCTTTTATGTACCACAATATTCTACCTTGGAAGAAACATTGTAAAGCTTCTAATTTCCCATAGTATAGCAGATCAACATTTTCATAACAGAACATGGCGGTAGCTTCGTTTACTAAATGCAGGTAATATTTTCTAGTGAAAAAGTCTTAACAATTAATACTTTATTAAATATATTCTTTTGATGATACTTTTGCGTTAATTTGACCCAAACTCCAGACAACTGTTGCCACCAATAACCTCAGCAAAGCCAAATTCGCCAACAAAATTTTTTGCAACTACTTGGATCTCGTCCATTGGATCTTCCGTTGGAATTGGAATTGAAAATTGAAACGTCGTAATAGGTCGCACTCTAAATTCGTCACATGTACGTTTTAATTTTTTTTTATTGTTGCCATTGAAAGGGGATGCCATTTTAGAATGCATAGAATACATAGATTTTAAACCACCAAAATTTTCTTCTAGTAATTCACTGATAGTTGAAAACTACTAATTGTGTTCCTTGATTTAATTTTATAATTACCTCTATAAGTTTTTAATGATTATTGTCACAACATTCCACTTTGCCCTTAGATTTTCGACTAATGTAAAAATACATCGGCACTCTCTTCTACTCTTCTATGATATGGTGAAAATTGTCTCCCGATAATTATATCATATCGTCGATATTGTTTATTCTTCAAGTCGTTTGTTTATTCACATTATTAATATTGAGGACTACCAGTTTCGTTTTTACCTTCAAACGATAAGGATATTCATACTAATCGTTTTCGGTACAACAGCCTGCTAATTAGTTTCAAGATTTTTACTTGTATTGTGGTGTATTTTTATATTAGAACCAAATTGTGTGTTTTCAAATAAATGCAATCCCAGTTGGGGACTCATAAAAATCTAAGAACGTCCTCTTCGACGAAAGAAATAAATATGGATATGATTAGTGAGAACAGTGCATTGGAAATTGATGATGAAACAACGCAGGAAAAAGATGGTTTACAGCCCACGAAAACAAAGATAAAGCATTTTAATTTGCTATCAGATAAGTACAATTTAAATAATATTTGAGTATATCTTGAAAAAATCCGTGAAGAAAACTTGGGTAGGTTGCACCCAATGACTGTAGGACATGTGTTTAAGATATTAAAACTTAGTAATATACAAGAAATTAAGAGTATTGGTCGGAATCGAATAAAGATTTTAGTAAATTCTCGTATAGATGCCAATGAATTAGTTAATATTAAGTCACTAAAAGAACATAATTTAAGAGGATATATACCAAATCACTTATTGGAAGTGAAAGGGTTGGTTAGGGACGTAGATACTTTGTACGATATTAATTATTTAATGGAGAATATTGAATGTACGTCTAAAGTTTTAAGTATATATAGAACAAAGCGTAAGATTCAAAAAGAATCAACAATAGAGTATGTAGATAAGAAAACTGTAGTTATTACTTTTGAGGGAAATATTTTTTCCAGTTTCGTAGCCTTCAATCGAGTTTATTTTCCCGTTTAGCAATTTGTTGGTAGAGTTGTACAATGTTACAGGGGTCTGAAATTTGGACATGTTTCTAAACAGTGTAAAAGTATACAGGATTCCTGTATACAATGTGGTGAATTAAAAAATGCAGATCATAAATGTGAAAACACCAAGTTTGGCATACACTAAAAATAGTGACCATTTAACAATATCTAAAAGCTGCCCTTTTTATGAAAAGCAGAAGGAAATTTTGACCAATATGGTAGAGCAACAAACTACGTTTTTAAAAGCAAAATTATACTGTGAAAATTCATTATATGGCCAAATTAGTCACAATCCTTTTTCTGTTCTTTCAAATTATGATAAAGAATTTTCCACACTCCCTGTAAATAATAAAAATATTTTTATAAATCGACCCAATATGAGTATGAGACAAACTCAGATTCCAACACACCATCAAACTAATTTTGATAGCGAAAACCTTTCTACAGGAAAGAAAAGAAAAGCCAATTCCCCTTCTATTCAATCACCAGTACAACAACCAATTTTTCCCTTCACATTTGGACCCTCACAACCCTTACCTCCTAACCCATACAAAACAATCTACAGAAAAAATTATAACAAAAATAAATTAGCTAAATTTGTGTCAACTTTTATAATCAAGCTTTTAAGTAACATTCGTACATTGGAAGACATTACAACAATAGACGATAAAACAATAATTTCAGGTTAAGAAGAGGTATTTCATATAATAGATAATAGTAATTTTAATGTCTCTTATACATTCTTTTAAAATAAGTCAGTGGAACTCTAGATCTGCGGTTGCCAATAAAGGCAGCCTAACGAATTATTTAAACAAAGAACAAATAGACATTCTTCTTCTCAGTGAAACATGGATTACAATCTTATCACGACGAATGACAGGCACGACGGTTTTGGCGGCGTTGTCAAATTAATTCATAATTCAATTTCTTTCAGTGAATTAAAGTTAAATTGTAATTTTAATAAGAATATTCAAGTTTGTGGTACAAAGATTAAATACAAAAAATTGAATTAAGCATATTATCTATATACAGATCGCCTAAAAGTAAAAGCACAGTAGATGATTGGACGAATATTTTCTTGGAAGTAAGTAAACCAGCCAGTCTTAGCTTGTGTAGAGGAGGGACGCTGAACTGAGTAAGGGCCTTTAGTACTTTGTACAAGACAGACTGGGCGTGGAAGTCCTCAACCCCGACACGGCGCGTCCCAATGTCTGATAGGAAAACTTTCTGTAGATATGCAGGACAAGTATGAATAAGGCCAAATAAGTACCCGCGGATCAACGGAGAACATGACACAGATCATCAGCTGTGGCCCGTGGCTAAGGAATACAATTCCTGACAGGTGCGGTACCACAAAGTCGTAGGCGAAAGTCAAATACTGATTTAACCGGCTGTGATACTGCGAACAATCACCAACCCGTCCGGCAAGCATGGTGCTTTAATGCCATTATACCCCTCAAAACCCTTCACTTGAAACAAAGTGAAACGATACCCCAGGTGGGTAGAGCTAGCAGCTCAGAATCCCACACCGGAAAACCGGTCAGACTCACGGATTTTGGGAGAGGCACAAGCTCAACAAAACGCACCAAAATAGATACTAACAAACAAAAACAGTTACTACTAGCCACATATAACATCCAATCTGTGGCTAAAGATGAAAAGGTCTACGAATTACAAGAAGAACTATCCAAGAAAAAGTGGGATATTGTCGGACTGTCAGAAGTGAAAAGAAGAGGCGAACAATGCATCCATTTAAACTCTGGAAATCTATACAGGAAATATAGACGAAATATATGGTGAAATAGGATTTCTTGTCAAAAAGTATCTCTCATACATTTCTACATATAAAAGTGTTTCTGATAGAGTAGCTTATATTATAATAGACCTAGATAATAAAACCAAGATCAAGGTTATACCAGTGTATGCTCCCACAACAAAACATCAGAAAGAGGCAGTTGAAATGTTCTACGAAGATTTGATAACTGCATAAGAAGAAAATGATACAAAATATACCACCATTGTGGGAGATTTCAACGCAAAATTAGGTAAAAAAGAAGAAAATACTGAAACCAAAATAGGGATGCATTGTTATGGCACACGAAATGAAAGAGGAGAAAAATTATATAACTTCTTAGAACAACAAAATTTATATGCCATGAACACACACTTTAAGAAACCAGCAAACCGAAAATGGAGTGAATATCTCCCGATAAAAAGACAAAAAACGAGATCGATTACTTTTTGTGTTGAAACAAAGACATTTTTGAAGATATAACTGCTCTCAATCGATTCACAACTGGCAGCGATCATCGCCTTTTGAGAGCAAGGATTCTTATTAAACAGACGAAAAAAAGTAGGAACAGGCCACATAATTATTGAAATGAAATAGATCAAACTAAAATACGACAGAAGGGAGATGAGTACAGAGAAGTCTTAAGAAAAGAATTTGTAGAACATTATCAACAAGAATATTCCGACATGAACACAATTAATAAAGAAATGCAACGAAAGCTCTTGAAAGCAGGACTGACTGTTGCAAAGAAAACGAAAAATAAAGAAGACCGAATAAGTAAAGGAACAAAACGGTTGATGGAAAAGAGATGCACATTTCTAAGCGAAGGAAAGCGAAACACCATTAGGAAAGCCTATAATAATCTCATTGAAGGATAAAGATGGAAAAGAAATAAGAGAAAAGAACGAAATCCTAAAAGTTACTCAGACATTTTACCGTGATTTATATTCCTCAAACAAGAACTCAGATAACACTGCAAAGGAAGACCTTAAGAGAAAGATAACGAATGTCAATTCAGAAATACTCCCTAACATATAATTCTTTGAAATAAAACAAGCTATAGCACAACTAAAGAACAATAAGGCTCCTAGTCCAGATCGAATACTTGAAGAAATGTTGAAGGAGGGGAATAAAATTATTCTCGAAGAATTGAAAAAAACTTTTCAACGAATGTCTTCACAGAGGAGAAGTCCCAGATGATTGAAATGCAAGTTTGACATTACTTCTATTCAAACAGAGAGACAGGGAAGATCTCAAGAACTATAAGCGAATCTCCCTGCTGTTCCAAATGTACAAATTGTTTATGAGAGTAATAACTAACAGATTAACGTCAAGCTCGATAGCTATCAACCGGTAGAGCAGGTAGGATTCCGAAAAGGTTACAGTACAGCGGATCATCTTTTTACAGTCAGAACTCTAATAGAGAAAGCCAATGAATATCACTTGAACTTATATATTGGCTTCGTTGATTATGAAAAGGCATTCGACTCCATAGAACTTTGGACAATAGGGAGAGCTATGAACAACTGCAGGATAGACTCCCGATATAGACTGCTCATACACAATATTTACAAGAAAGCTACAATAAAAATTCAAATTGATGCGAAAACCAAAGCTATACCAATCAACAGAGGAGTTCGCCAGGGAGATGTTATCTTACCAAAGCTATTCACACTTGGACTTGAAGACGTGTTCAAAGACATTATATAAGGCAGATAAGGGCAGATAAGGGAGTAAATGTTAATGGAAGAAAACTGAGTCATTTAAGATACGCTGATGACATTGTAATATTCGCTACAAGTTTCGAAGAACTACAGACCATGATGACGCAACTAGTTCAAGCTTTGGAAAAAGTATGTCTTAAGATAAACTTGGAAAAAACAAAAATAATGACAAATACACCTAATATTCCAAAAATAACATTGAACGACATAAATTTAGAAACAGTAAGTGAATACATCTACCTGGGACAGATAATGAAAATTAACAAAGAAAACCAAACTGCTGAAATTACCAGAAGAATAAAGTTAGCGTGGGCAGGATTTGGAAAACTGAGTTGGATCTTGAAAAGCACTATAATAGAACAGTATTTGAAAACCAGAATTTACGATCAGTGTATCCTCCCTATACTCACGTATGGTTCACTCACCAAGTCCAATATGGATAAAATAGTAAAAGCACAAAGAGCGATGGAAAGATCAATGCTCGGGGTAAGACTTATAGACAAAAAAAACAAGCAAATGGATTAGAAGCAAAACCAAAGTAAAAGACGCTGGAGAACATGCTGCCAAATTAAAATGGAGCTTCGCAGGACACAATGCCCGACTGAAGGATAAGAGATGGAACCACGAAATACAACAGTGGAGGCCATGGTTAGAAAAGAAAAGCTAAGGAAGACCACAAATGAGATGGGCTGATAACATTAAGAAGATCGGAGGACACAACTGGAAGCAAGTGGCGTAAAATAGAAGACACTGGATTGATTTGGGGGAGGCCTATGTCCAAAGTTGGATTACTTAAGGCTGAAAAAAAAAAGAAGTAAACCAGCAATTATAGGTGGAGACTTCAACGCTCATCATACAATCTCGGGATCGAATTTTAACGACGTAATTAAGAAACAACTTATAACAGCTGCAGATGATTTGGGTTATTTAGTAATGAATAACGGCCAACCAACTATTCTTACCCGACCTGATCAAAATATTTCAGCCATCGATGTAACTTTCGCCTCACCTTAACTAACTAGTAAAATAATCTTGTCCGTCTATCCAGATAGGTTAGGCTCAAACCATTTTGTCATCAACATGGAAATTAATTGCAAGAATAAAATTAAAAAGATTAATCCTGCAATCAAGTGGAATATAAAAAAGGCCAATTAGTATTTATATGCATTTTCTGTTAAACAATTTTTTAATAAGCAGTACCAAATGGAAAATATATCAGAAAAATACAGTTTCTTAGTAGATGGGATCAACCAGGCAGCAGAAATTTCAATTCCACAGTATTAACTTTTTAAAAACAAAATTCAAAACCCTCCCTCTTGGTGGAATAGAGACTGCGATATAGTCATCAGTAAGAGACAAGAATCCATTTCAATATATAAACATAATTCGAATTTTGAAAATTATTTGAAATGCCAAGAGACCATAGCAAACGGTAAGAAAAAACTAAAAGTAATATCCAAACAAAGTTGGAAAAATTTTGTCTCCGCCTTAAATAAAAATACTCCGTCATCAGCTTTATGGAATCAAGCCAGGAAAATAAACAGAAAACCAATATCGAACATAAAATGCTTTGACAGTACATTAGAGGAACAATTTTTAGATCAAATAACACCACCATCTGTAATACCACGGAAAATTACAATACATTCTACATACAACGAAAAGGAATTTTTACTAGAACCATTTAATATTAGTGAATTAGAGTATACACTTAAAACAGAAATAATTTATGTCCAGGATTGGATAATATTAAATATCTTATGATTCAGTTCCTTCCAAAAATTGCTAAACTATTTTTATTGGATATGTTCAATGACCTAATTATCAATAATTCAGTTATTCATAAATTTAAAGAGGTAATTATCATTTCTATTATCAAACCAGGTAAAAATCTCAATTTATCCGAGTCATATAGACCCATTTCCCTGATGTCTTGTCTTGTAAAAACATTAGAACGAATGATCAAACATAAACTGGAATGGTGGTTGGATAAGAAGAAATTACTTCCAGACCTTCAATTTGGATACAAAAAAGGATGTGGTACTATAGATGCTCCTGTTACATTAGTAACGCACATTCAGAACATATTTTCCAATAATACATACCTACCTACAATATGTTTGGACATAGAAGGTGCTTATAATAATGTTTGTCTTGACATACTTATGGAAAAAATGATTAGACATTTTCATATACCAGGTGCATTAGTGAAAAGCATTCTCAACTTTTAGACTTGCAGAAAAATTTATTTAAGATCAAATAACAATAAAATTATAGGTCCTCGATATAACAACCTAGGACTTCTACAAGGATCAGTTTTGAGCCCTTTATTATTTAATCTATATACATCTAATTTGCACAATGTCTCCATAGTAAATAACAGTTTTAATATAATACAATACGCTGATGATAAGTGATAAGATAAGTAAAAAGGGTTCGAAATAGCACCAAGTAAATCTAGTCTATATATTTTCACCAGGCATAATCTCCCAAAAATAGACAAGTTAACAGTGAACAGTCGGGAAAATTATTTGTGTTCTTCATTTAAATACTTAGGGATGATTCGTGACCGTAAATTAACTTAGAAGTTACACATTGACTTCATGTTAAATAGATGTAATAAGGGATTAAATTTCCTTAAAGTAATTACTAAAACTTGGTGGGGAGCCGATGTAGAAACTGCTTACTTTTTTATCGATCGTACATATAAGATCAATCATAGGGAATATAGACGTGTTTCAAAATACAACATTACGGATTTGCCTAGGTACTATGAAATCAACTCCAACCAATTAGTTATATGTTGAAACACTAGAATTTCCACTCAAATATAGAAAAGAATATCTTAGTAAAACATTTCTGATTAACATTAGGCATAGAAACCTCTCGTTTTACTGCAGTATTAGCAAATTTAATAATGCAGATTTAAGAAATAAATATTGGATCCACAAAAACTCTCCTTCACTTTGTGACGTTTTTAGAAATCTCTCAAATTGCGATTAGACCAACTCATACACATACAATAATTCAAACTTTAAAGAATTTTTATGTTTTTTGCAAACTGTTACGGTAATTAAACCAAGGTACCATGTAAATACTACAATCGGCTACAATATTTTAAGGAATTTATTAGAAAACTGGCCAGCATCAACAGCCATTTATACAGACGCATCAAAGTCTTCTTTTGGCACTGGATGCGCTTTTTATATTCCTTCAAAAAGTATAGAAAACATGTTTACTCTAGATCATAATTTTTCAATTTTTACTACTGAAGCCATAGCAATTTATGAAGCATTAAAGAACTTTAAATAAGTATGTTTGAATTTCAACAGGAACAAAGAACAGTTTGATTTTTGTGGATTAAAGCTCACATAGGGCTTGAGCATAATGAATTAATGAGCATGTAGATATATTAGCTAAGAAAGCCGTTGATTTTGGTGCGAAAATAGATTATAAGCTCTGCATACCAGATATATTTGTAACAATTAAGAATATTGTAAACAATCAGTGGAAACAAGAATATCATGAATATAGTCAACACTATAACTAACAATATAATATGCACTCATACAACCCACAATCCTGAGTGAATTTTGGTTTCAAAATTACTCTGTTCCACGTAGATACATTACATCTATTATCAGAATGAAATCAGGATGAGCCGGATAACGCATGTTATCCAGCTTATCCTGCAAAACTTAAAATTGTAAATTCCAATTTATGTGAAGTTTGTAAAAAGAAGCAGATTTAAACCACCTTTTCTTTGAATGTACAAAATATATACAAAAAGCTGACGACTTAATAAAACATTTAATCAAACATAAAATCCTTCCACCCTCTAACCCTCTTTGTTACCTTTTGTCATTAATAGACTTCGGCAAATATGCAAATAAAAATGTAAAAAATATGCGCATAAATATGCACGTGTTTACCCGAAAATATGCAAATATTTTACAAAATATGCATACAAATAAATAAAAAAATCGTAAAATAGTAACAATTTTATTTAAAAAAAAAAGTGTACATAACTAAATATTTCCTACTATTATTATACTACATGACGCAAATTCTGTTATTAATGCTGTGGTTTCGAACAATGACAGTTTTGGTGATTCTAACTGAGTAATTGTTTTTTGAACAAAACTAAAATTTGATTTTATAAATGAAAGTTCTTGTTGAAGCAAGTTACTCTGAAAAGTTTGTTTAGAATCCAAAAGAGATTGGGAACTTTCATCTGTTAACGTATCAATTATGTTCTTTATTTTAACAAAATGATCTGCATAAAAATTAGCTGCTTCTAAAGTTTATTCGTTTACCAAATTCCCATCAGTAAACATGAGCACGTGTTGATATTCGCCGTCTCATTCGTCAAAAGCCTATTAATTTTAATTTATTACCTTAAGCGAGACAGATTCTCATGTTACAGACCCCAAATTGCGAGCATTTTAAATTCAAATTGTATCGTGTTGATTTTTAAGTTAATATATTGTGTTATATTTATGTTATAGTTATTGTTAAGTTATTTACTGGTCGTGTTATTTTTTAGAGTTTAATTTAATTGTGATATAATGATTAAATTTCAAGAAATTCTTACACTAACAGTTTCAAAAGTAAATATTTTTAAAAATCATATGATACATAGGTCGTACATCAGTACGACCCTGTTTGGCTTACACGTGGTTCTATTGACGATTGGGAATTTGTAGAATGTATAGGGTTTAACCATGTTTCCCATCGCGTTAAAATAGGTTGTGGTGGAAGAGGAATGTTAGGTAACATTTCTTTATAAAGTTGAATTCTTATAGGAGATTTAAGAAATACTTTTTTGACACTGGATATCATGGTATTTACAAGAGGAAACTTTTTTCGTATTTCCTCTGCAACTCTGTTTAATCTATGCGCTACACAAGTAACATGTATTAAATCTGGGAAAAATATTTTTAAATTTTGTCCTGCTTTCACCATATAAGGAGCAGCATCCGATAAAATAAGCAGTAATTTATTAGAAGGAATAGTTGTCGGAAGAAAAAAAGTTGCTAATGTTTCTTATATAAAACGCGAAATTGTTAAAGCTTTTGTTTTCTCAAGTTGCTGGCATGAAATAAGATGAGATTTTGGTAAGGTATCTTCTTTAAGAACACCAATCAATAAATGAGCAATATACTTTCCTGATGAATCAGTGGTTTCGTCTACAGATATGTAAAAATAATTATCTGCAATTTCTTCCTTAATATTAATTAACACCGACGAGTATAGCCCGTTCACATTATTTTTTCTTAGAGACCGATCACTTGGAACATTAAGTTTGCAATATTTTTTTAGAAACGAACTAAAATTTACATTTGCTAATTTTGAAAGCGGTATGTTTGCAGACACTAATGCGCGACACAAGCCTTCATTAAAAGTTTCTTGCTCATCTAATTTTTTTGAAGTAGATTGGAAACATTTAGCCATTGAAGTTTGATGTTTTCCTCCTATTTTTCCTTTTTTTGCAATGTGTGAAGCAGTTCTCACATGTTGGTCTATCTGAAATTTCTTCTCACATGCTATCTATAAATAAAAATAAAAACCTTTATTTTAACCCAACCTTTTTTTTTTTTTTTTTTTTTTTTTTTTTTTTTTTATTTTATTAACGCATCAACCACGCAGGGTCATTAGCGTATTTAGATTAATACAATATAGATACAATAAGTAAAATATACATTAGTTTACAATAATAATAATAATAATATCTTTGTATGTTACAATGTTCATTTTAGATCTTTTGAAGGAGTTGGCAGTCTTTAAGATAGGAAAATATTTTTCGGGTGTCTGTATTTTCTTCTAGGGCATCTCTTAGGGAGTTGGGTATGTTATATTTTAGTCGTTCACTATTATATTTGGGACACTGTATTAAAAAATGTTTAACCGTTAGAGCACTGTTGCACACTTCACACACTGGTTTATTTTTGCGCTGGAATAAATAGTCATGAGTAAGTCGTGTATGGCCGATACGGAGACGGGTAAGTATCACTTGCTCTCTCCTGTCTTTTATTTTTGGTTTCCAAAGATGTGAATGTTTGTTGACTTCGTATAGCCTTGATGGAGTGTTGTTCCAAGTTTCTTGCCATTTTTGAATTATTTTTTGTTTTAGGTATGGTTTTAAATCGTTTTGTACCAATATATTACTTTCTTCGGACATCGGGTTAGTTGGTGCGTTCTTAGCCAGTTTATCTACAACTTCGTTACCTTCAATTCCTATATGAGAAGGCACCCATAAAAAGTGAACTTGGATGTTCTTATTTGCAATGTTTTTAAGTTCTTTTTTAATTAGAAGTAGAAGGGGGTTGTCACAGTACAATTGAGTCAGTGAGGATAATGAACTTAAAGAATCTGTGATTATTATATATCTTTCTTTGTTTTTGTTTTGTATTAACAATAGTGCTTTTAGGATTGCAAATAATTCAGCCGAAAAGATGGTTGTAATTGATGGCAATTTGAAACTAACTGAGGAGTCTTCCGAATAAATTGCTGCTCCAACTCTGTCTTCATTTTTTGACGCATCGGTGTATACGTTGTAGGTATTGCCATATCTGTTTAATAGTGTATAAAACTTTTGTTTAATGACGGTTGATGATATTTCTGATTTTCTTAGGCTTGTTAGACTGATGTCGATATCAGGAATAGATATTGTCCATGGTGCTGGGTTGTGGATTGAAGAGGTATCATAGGTTTTTGGAAATTGAAAATTTAATTTGGATAAGTATGATTTTATACGAAAGTAAAAAGGATGATCAATTTGATGTGTTTGTTGGAATTTATTTGTAAATCGATCAGCAAAAACGTTATGCAGTACTGGATTATTTCGGTTTGATGAGACTGCCGCTGCATATGTTAGGCTTAGATATTGTCTTCTGAAAGAAAGAGGAAGTTCTCCACTTTCCCAATAAAGACTTTGAATGGGACTTGTGTAGTGAGCACCTAAAGAAATACGTAGACATCTATTTTGGATAATATCCAGTGACTTCAAATGTGTTTTTTTGGAGGAGTTGTAGACGATGGCTCCATAGTCAAGTTTTGATCGAATTATGGATTTGTAAATAAGTATTAAACTTGAATAATCGGCACCCCAGTTTTTAAAGGCAAGGGATCGTAGTAAATTTTTACCAGGTAGACAGGATTTTTTCAGCTGTTGAATATGTGTCTTCCAAGTTAATTTTTTATCAAACGTCATACCCAAAAATCGGATTTCTTCTACATAATCTAGTTTTTGTTCGTGTAGATATAATTCTTTTGTTTGGATTTGATTTCTCTTTGAGAAACATATTGCTTTCGTTTTTGTAGTGTTAAACTGAAGTCCACTTGTAGCTGACCATTTCTCAATGTGTGTTAACGCTTTTTGAATGTGATTGTGAATCGTTGCTATGTTTTTTCCTCTACAGAAAATAACTAGGTCGTCAGCGTATAATCTAGCTTTGACGGGGTTTTCAATTTGTGTTAATATCGAATTTATTGCTACTAAGAATAAAGTTGTGCTTAAATTTGATCCTTGTGGTATACCATTTTGTTGAATTTTTGTTTGAGAATATGTTCCGTCAACTCGAACTTGAAATTGTCTGTTTTCAAGAAAATTTGAAATGTATTTTAATATATTACCCCTTATTAACCAGCTGCTGAGTGTTTTAATGATTGAATATTTCCAAACTGTATCATATGCTTTGCTTATATCAAAAAATATTCCAACACAATGCTGTTTTATTGCAAATGCTTCGTGGATTTCTGATTCTAAGTCAACGAGATTGTCTAAAGTTGAGCGATGTTTTCGGAAACCACATTGTTCTGGAATAATTAATTTGTTTGCTTCTAAATACCACATAAGCCTATTGTTTATTATCTTTTCTAATATTTTACCTATGCTACATGTGAGTGATATCGGTCGATATGTTTGTGGATCTGATTTTGGTTTAGTTGGTTTTTGAATAGGTATTATGATTGAATTTTTCCATGATTTAGGAAATACGTTTCTGGATAAGATTATATTGTAGATTTTGAGTAGGTGTTCTTTAGATTGAGGGCCTAAATTTTTAAGAAATATAAACGGTATATTGTCGGGTCCAGGACAAGTGTTCTTACAATTCTGAAATACATTTTCTAATTCTTCCTTTGTTATTTGTATATTGAGATCGTTATTGTTTTGATCGTAATATTCTATAGGATTTTTTTCTTCTTTTATTTTGATTTTTAAGAAATTGGAAGTATAATTTAAGTTACTTGAGTTATATTCATAAGTAGATGCTAGTATATTGGATATTTCTTCTGGGCTTTTATAAATAGTGTTATTTTGAGTTAAAAAGTTTATTGATTTATGGGGTTTGGAACAAGACATTTTGTTGACTTTTTTCCATATAGCTGTTATAGGAGTTGAGCTATGTATTGTGGTGACATATTCTCTCCAAGAGTCACGTTTGGCTTTTTTAATGGTATACCTAGCGACTGCCCTTAATTTTTTGAATTCTATAGAATTTTCTTGAGTTTTTTGTCGTTTGAATTTATTAAAAGCTTGTTTCGATTGTTTTAATGCTTCTTTGCAGTCATGATTCCACCAAGGTACCGACTGATGTTTGTGATCGTACTTAATTATTCCAACATACTTTTTTGCTGATTCTGTGATTAGGTTTGTCAGAGAGTATATTGTTTTGTCTATATCTACATTGTCATTTAGGTTTTGCAGGTTGTTTTCAACGTAATTTTGAAATTCTGTCCAATTTGCGCCTTTTAAATTCCATTTTAGTTGTTGCGGGGTAGTTGATTGTAGTTCATTGCTTATTATGATAGGGTAGTGATCACTATCATATAGATCTGGTAACACATCCCACGTAAGAGTATGTGTAATTGATGGTTCGCAAATACATAGATCTATACAAGAGCCTTCACCTGTTCTTGTGTCAAAGCGCGTATGTTGTCCGTCGTTAAGAATATTTAGGTTGACTTCTTCTATTATTTTTTCTATTTTTCGACCTAGAGATGTTAGTTTTGCTGAACCCCATAACGGATTATGTGCATTGAAATCTCCAATTATTATCCTTGGAGCAGGTAGTTGATTTAATAAGTTTGAAATTTCTTTTGAATCGGGTTCTTTATTGGGGGGAATGTAAATATTGCAAATTGAAAAAGAAATTGTGTCTGTGACTCTAATTCCAATTGCTTCAATAGTTGTTGTGAGTTTTATCAGTTTAGCGTCAAAGCTATCTTTTATGTAGATTGCTACCCCTCCGCTTGCAATTTTCGAATTTTCTCGATTTCTAAAAAAACAATTGAAATTCTTCAAGTCATGAGCTTTGTTGTTTTTGAAGTGGGTTTCTTGTAAACATATCAGACTAGGTTTATGTTTTGAAATTAGTAATTTTAACATTTCTAAATGGGTGTAATACCCATTTATGTTCCATTGAATTAGAGAGTTTAAAATGATGTGTTATTAATTTTCTATTGATGCGTCGCTTTCTAAGTCTGTTTGAAGGTCTAAGTTGATTTGCTTTAATATTTTATTTTTTATTCGAGTGCATTTGACTTTAATTTTTCGGTCCTTTAGGTAAGGGTATATATTAGTTAATAGATCTGTGACCTCTGCTGTTTCTTCTGTATACATTTTGGTGACACTTAACGGGTCTGGTGAGTTCTCACAGTTTTCAAAAAAGTCTAATAACTGTTTGTAAGTTATAGGGTAGTTGGAATTTGGGTTCTCAAATAAAGGTTTACAGTATCTTAGCATTTCTTCTAGTGTTTTTTGTGGTTTGACATTTTGATCTGATTTTACTTTCTTCTCTTTATTTTTTGGTGTAATAAAAGTAGGTTCCTCTGTAGATGTAGTAGCTGGTGGAGAAACTTGGGAGATTGTGCGTTTGTTTTGTGCTTTCCCTGTGTTTATATGCGTTGCCTTATTTTCTATATCTATTTTTGGGTAGTTTGTTGTTTCTGAATCTTCTTTGGTTAGCTGCATGTGTGGTTTTTCTTGTTGGCTATTTTGTGGTTGGGTTTCTTGTTGTGTGCTTTCTTCTTTTGATTGTTGTTGTTTAGTGTTTGTCTGGGTTTTTTGAGTTGATAGATTAGTTGTATTTTCAATTGGGTTTATATTTGGAACTGGATTATTTGATGTTGAATTATCTGTTGTAATCGCAGTAGACATTGGACAATTTTTTGTTAAGTGGTTGGTTTGTTTACATGTTTGACAAGCTTGGTTATCTAATGAAAGGAAAATTCTGTATGTCGTTTCCTCATATGTGATAAGAAAAGAATCAGGTAAGGGCTGGTTATTTATTGGAGATATGTATGTTTGGCGTCTGAAACTCAAAATATGTTGGAATTGTGGTGTTGATGTGCCTATTCTTAGGAATGTTATAGGTGACAGAAGATTTAATCCATGTGATTTTAATGCGGATATTAGGACTGAGTGTGGGATTGAGGGACAGACATTGGACAATACTAATCGCTGACTGGGGCTAATTAGTCTACGAGCTTGTAGGAGTTGATGGTTTATTTGAATTTTTTCATTTCTGTTTATGAAATCCTCAGCTAGTTTTTCGTTTGCTAAATAAATACATACTCTATTATTTGATAATTTTGAACAGAAGGATATCTGGGTTGGTTGTATCAGATGACTCAAAGCGGACAAGTAATCATCTAGTTTGGTATTTTCAATTGAATCAAAAATAATTGCTTGTTTTCTTGATGGAAATATATTGGATTGTTGTGTTTGATTGGTTACGGAAGAATATGTAGGTGATCCATTAAATTGATATGATGAGGAGCTGTTTGGTGTATTGTTAGTTGTAGGAATTTCAGATTGAATAGAACTATCCATTTTTAATTATCATTTGTAACTGGAGTACGGTCCTGGCAAACAACCTTCTTAGTCTGTAGTGGAACAGGTTTGGTATAAATACCTGTCCTAGATTTTGTAGGTTATCCAAAATAATATTTGATAATAGTAAAAACTGTTATGTTTAAAGTAACTTACTATCTCTGTTGTGTTTATTTTTGTTATTTCACTGCTGGATCACTAATTAACGAAAATATTTTTAGTATTTCACTAGTTTTTAAATTAATTATGAGAGCTCGATTTAAAACACGTATTAGCTACTATGTTCCTAACCCAACCTTTAAAATATAAAAACATACAAGGTGTTTTTGGTTAATCAAATAACTGGTTTGGAAAAAAAAAACATTCGCTAAGTGTTTTAAATGCAGTATTAATCCACAAATTAGTTTTTGTTACTAACCATTAGTACCTCATATAACTTATTTTAAAATTCAACAAAAGTTTTTTTTTGTTAATTCAATTACAATAAAAATAATTGTGTTTTAGAATAGCTGACTTCATAAAAAAAAGTAAAGGTGCAAAATTTTTCTAAATACACACCATTGTATTGTACCATGGACAATTTTTTCTCACTAAAGGAAGCTATTTTTCATTTAAAAACAACCTACGAGTACTAAATTTCAAGTAAATACGTTTATTGGTTTTAAAGTTATTGTTGTTATTAACTAAAAGAATTTAATTTTTTTTAATTTTAACACCCTGTATCTCGAAAAGTAAATAAGTTTGACCCCTCATTAACTATATCGTTTTGTTCAATTTTTCGAGAAGTATCTACAGTCAAACGTTGTAAGTGTCATTTGGAAACACCCTGTATGTATGAAATATTAGATATTTAATAGAAAATATTAG
This sequence comes from Diabrotica undecimpunctata, assembly GCF_040954645.1. Lineage (NCBI taxonomy): Eukaryota > Metazoa > Arthropoda > Insecta > Coleoptera > Chrysomelidae > Diabrotica > Diabrotica undecimpunctata. The sequence continues at coordinate 16,004,015 of NC_092813.1, forward strand.
ATACTTACAATTTTGCCACAGACTGAACAGTAGATTTTTCCCATATCCATAGACAGCTCTTTATAAGGTTTAATCCAAGTTGAAGCACTGGTTGTTTTAGGCATTATAAAATCACAATCTTCCGTTTTGTTACGCACAACAGTCATTAAATAACAAAATTTTATATAATTACTTAACAAAATTTATTTCGAGAAATAACCTAAATTTCTAAGCCCAGTTAAAATAGTAACCTTTGTTTTATTCCATTTGTTTTAAACCTATTATCCGTGACCCAGTCTAGTTTATGTTTTAATTCAATGTCTTGATGAGTCGCTAGACAAGAAGCGAGTAACCATGTTTGTTCCTTTACTGATAACCAAATATGCATTGTAATAATTATTTTCTCTTCTTTCCTTTGGGAAGAACTTAAAAAAGTTGTGACTTTTTTACCTTTTAGCACCTCCAAACGAACTCAATTTAAATTTACGAGTTTTGTCAAAAGATACCAACAGAAAACAGCTCCAAATTTAATAGACCTACAGAATGTGTTTCATTTTTCATCTAAAACAAAAATATTTTTCGTCTGGTCTGATTAACTCTATTTTATTTACGTGGTAAACAAAACTTGTTCTATTTATATCATAAAGATAAACAACAGATAAATATATGAGTTTTATGTAAAATAACAAGGAAAATCAGTTCCAATTTTACTAGGACAATACCGTGTGTTGTATTTTCCTTCTTAAACAAAATAATTTTTCTTCAATTCCAATTCACTGTATTATGTTTACATTGAACAGGAAACTCCTTTTACTTGCACCATCAGACAAACTCGATTTAAGTTTAAAACTTTAACAAAAGGTACCAACAGAAAACAGCTCAAAATTTATTAGTCCTATAGAATGTGTTTTATTTTCCATTTAAAACAAAAATATTTCTCGTCAGGTGTGATTCACTCTATTATATTTACGCGGTAAACAAAACTTGTAAAACTATTTATAGCATAAAATAAACAACAACTAAATATACGAGTTTTACCTGAAAGAACAAAGAGAAACCAGCTCCAATTACACTAGGGCTATACCATGTGTTTTATTTTTCATCGAAAATAAAAATATTTTTGGACATGTCCGCTTCACTCTATAATATTAATGTTGCACAGGAAACTTCTTTTATTTGCACCATCAGATAAAATCGAGCTAAATATACGAGTTTTATAAGATGTGACAAACAGAAAACAGCTCCAAGTTTTGTCAGGATTCACTCTAATATATTTGCATTGTAAAAGAAACTTATTCTATTAATATCATAAGAGAAGCACCAGCTAAATATATGAGTTTGACCTAGAACAGAGACAAAATAGATTCACTCTTCCTAGGGCTATTCCATGTGTTTTACTTTCCATCTAAAACCAAATTATTTTTCGTTAGGTCAAATTCACTGTATTATATTTACGTTGTACATGAAACTTGTTGCTGCACCATGCGTTTTATTTTCCTTCTAAAACAAAATTATTTTTCATCAGTTCAGATTCACACTACTATTTTTTCGTTTTAAACGAAACTTGTTCTATTCATATCATAAGATAAACATGAGTTTAATATATGAGTTTTGTTGGAAGGTACCTATAGAAAACAGCTCCAAATTTACTAGACCTATAGAATGTGTTTTATTTTCCCTCTAAAACAAAATTAGTTTTTGTAGGTATGATTACACTGTATTATATTTATTTTGTACAGGAGACTTGTTAATGCACTATTTTAATGCACGTATGTTTTAATATCCTTCTAAATAAAATTATATTTCGTCATGTCCGATTTACTGTATTTTATTTACCATGTACAGGAATCTTGTTCTATTTATAACATAAGATAAATACGAGCTAAATATACGAGTTTACCTTAAAAAATAAAGAGAAAATAAATCCAATTACACTGGGGCAATACCATGTGTTTTATTTTCCATCTAAATTAAAATCATTTTTTGTCGGAACTAATTTACTGTATTATATTTACGTTTTACAGGAAACTTGTTGTTGCACCATGTGTTATATTTTCCTTCTAAAACAAAATTATTTTTTGTCAGTTCAGATTCACACTACTTTTTTTTTCATTGTAAACGAAATTTGTTCTATTCATATCCTAATATAAACACCAGCTAAATATACGAGTTTTACCTAAAAGAACAAAAAACAAATAGCTCCAATTTTACTAGCACTACACCATATGTTTTATTTTCCTTCTTAAACACAATAATTGTTTGTCAGGTCCAATTCACTGTATTAAGTTTACGTTGAACAGAAAACTCTTTCTATTAGCACCATCAGACAAACTCGATTTAAATTTACGAGTTTTGTCAGAAAGAACCAACAGAAAATAGCTCCAAATTTAGTAGACTTACAGAATGTGTTTTATTTTCCATCTAAATTAAAAATATTTTTCGTCAGGTCTAATTCTCTGCATTATATTTATGTTTTAGAGGAAACTTGTTGATGCATCATGTGTTTTATTTTCCTTTTAAAACAAAATTAGTTTTCGTATGTCCGATTCAGTGCTTTATATTTATGTTGTACAGGAAACTTGTTCTGTTGATAACATAAGATAAATACGGGCTAAATATACGACCATTACCTAAGAAAACGAAGAGAAAACAGATCCAGTTCTACTAGGGCTATACCATGTATTTTATTTTCCAAATAAAACAAGAATATTTTTCTTTAGGTCCGATTCACTCTATTATATTTACGTTGTAAACAAAACTTGTTTTATTAATATCGTAAGACAAATATCAGCTAAATATATGAGTTGTGCCTGAAAGAAAAGAAAAAATGGGCTAAATTATCCTAGGGCTATATGATGAGTGTTATTTTTCATCTAAGGCAAAATTATTTGTTAGGTTTGATTCTCTGTATTATACTTAAGTTGAATACAAAACATATTGATGCACGATGTGTTTTATTTTCATTCTACGACAAAATTATTTTTTATCAGTTCAGATTCAGAGAAAACAGTTTTACTTTTAGCAGGGCTATTCCATGTGTTTTACTTTCCATCTAAGTAAAAGGGCTAGGACAGTTGTGGCTATTTTCCCATGTTAAATCCCATAAGAAATCGCTAAGGTCCATTCTGCTCGTTTTTGGCTCATTTCGTGGTGGGGGTAAAACAGCTCATCGGATCGCGACGTATGAGGTATTGTTGGAACCGTACGCGCAACGGGTTTCGCGCAGCTATGGGTAACACTGTTTTGGCTACGGGGTGGTGGTGGTAGGGCGAAGAAGTGGCGAGTGGGGCCGTCGAGGGGTGCGGGGGGACGGGGGTACTCGAGGTGTCGTCGATACATGAAAATAGCGTTAATTCTTTTTCTTTTGTGAAAAATCGTCCAAACGTGAAAATAGCGTGAATTCTTCTTCTTTTCGTATCGTTCAAACTTGAAAATAGCGTCAATTCTTTTAAAGTGTAACAGGAGTTGTTGGAAAAAGGCGGCGTTGGCTCGGCGGATCGCGATGTATGACATGTCAAACGAACGGGAAGGGGACGGGGAACACGTAGAGAGAAAAAACAAAGATGGCGGCATAGTCAAAACGACACTATAACGTATCGCCGGGTCTATTGGTCCGATTGCAACGTATGAGGCGTCAAACGAAAGGTGAGAGAATAACGAATACATCAAAATTAAAACATGAAACAAAATCAATGCCAAAACGACACTATAACGTATCTCCGGGTCTATTGGTCCGATTGCAACGTATAAGGCGTCAAATGAAAGAGGAAGGGGTAATAAATACATGGAGATACAAAACAACAACGTATGAGGTATCAAACGAATATAATGTACAGCAGCGGCTATCGCCGGAAATGAAAAGAATGGGAATGTACAACATCGTGACATGTGAGGTATCGTTGGAAAGGGGAGGAGGTAACGAATATGTTAAAGCAAAAAAAAACAAAGATGGCGGCATTGCCAAAAGGATACTAAGCTTGTAGCGTCTAAACGGCTTAACGTATAACAATGTGTAAGGTATCGATGGAAAGGGGAGGGACAAACGAATACTTTAACATGAAAATAAAGATGACGTCATTGCCAAAAGGACACTAAGCTTGTAAAGCCTAAACAGCTCAACGAACAACAACGTGCAAGGTATCAATAGAATTGGGAGGTGGTAACGAATATGTTAAGACAAAAAAGCAAAAGCAAAGACAATGCCAAAACAGCACTATATCGTTTTTGTGTTGTTATTAGTCAGATTACTACTTGTAACACGTTAAATAAAAGAGGGGGGGATATCCAATACTTTTACACAAAAACAAAGACAAGACATTGCCAAAAAGGCACTACACCATATCTTCGTTTCTATTGGTCCGATCTTCGCGAATGAGGGCTCGTTGGAAAGAGGAGAAGATATCAAAATATGTTATCATAAAAACAAAGACAAAGACATTGTCAAAATGGCACTATATCGGATTTTTGTTGCTATTGATCGAATTTTAGCATAATAGACGTTGAAGGAATGGAGAGTAGTCACTGAGGCTAACAGAGAAACAAACATGACAACACTGAAAACGACGCTAAATCATATCTTTGTTGCTATTGGACCTATTTAGAAGGGGATTCCACGAACATTACAGTTCATCGAAATAATCGACCAATGGTGGTATAGGAACATCCACAAGTAAACGCCTGAATGGTGACATGTCAACGCCCAATGATGACATGTAAACGCCCCAAACCGTGGTGTTACGTATTCTCGTATCACCAGGCCCTAACCAATACGTACCCTCATGCACCACACCCCAACATGTATCGACCACTGATGACATAGGAACGGTAAGTAAACACCTGAATGGTAACATGTAAACGCCTCTCAAAACAATGAGAATGAAGTCATGACCAAAGAGATTCCACCCCGAGGCGCGCAGTCGAGTGGGATAAAAGTCGACCTGATAGAGGTTACATGATTGAATAAAACTCAGTATGTATCAAGCCTTCTAAGAAGTAAGATGGATAAATCAAGTTGTTCAGAGGTCCGAACGCAGTCAGAAAAATAAAACGCTTAAATTTAGATGATATACTTATTGATCAATGGATGACAAACACAGAAATTACCTGCTATATCTTTTATATCAGCGAAGAACCAGTACCGTTTGTTCTATTATCAAAATGCACCTTTGATCCACTCAGACAGCGTGATGTACCAAGAGTATTAGATTACGTATATACATTACCTCATCATCGAAAAAGAGGATACACATGCAAACTTATAGAACATGTAAAGAAAAATAACCAATTCACAGCATTTTGCTCCAACAAAGAATCGGAACGGTTGTTTGGTAAATGTAAATTTGTTAATCATGGAATAACGAATTATACTGTAATGTTTAGATATCCATAATAAAATCGAAATAAACATATAAACAACATATCGTGCTTTATTTCTTCCACACTTATTTCAGTCTACCACACTGTACTCTATAATAACGGAATAGGTAATAGAATATAGAAAAACGTGATATTCTCAAAGGACATACGATGGGTATATCGCATCAGAATGACTAGAAAGTAATTCACAGGTAACCTATCGATGTTTAGCAATTTTAAACTTCGGACAACAACATGTAACGTACCCTAACTGTAAACGAACTGTAACAGATATCTAACGCGATCGAACATATAGCAGACGTATACCTGACACTATCTAACGCATAGGAGATGTATAGCAGACGCGTTCTAACTCATATCAGACGTATAACAGTTGTATACTAGACTCAAGATAGGACAGAACAATCGCTAAAGAAAATCTGTCGGAAAAAAAAACGAAATTTGTCAGAGTAAGAAATGAAAGAATAGTAAGAAATTATGTGCGTTAATCAGAGAATAACGAAGGACATCGCAACTACACTGGTATGGACACGTCCACAAAATGGGCGACAACAAAATAACAAAAAAGTATTATATTGGACACAACAGGAAAGACGGAAATGTAGGTCATCAGCTACTATACATAAATATATAAATCTCATCTAAGCAGTCATTATAAGTATCCTCCGAATAGTAACTACTATACACAACTCACAAATACGATTATTGGTATGCGATAACGTTTTATTGCATAATATATTTTATCTACAACAATTACTATTTTACAACGATATTCAGATATAATCCAATTATAACGAGGACTAAAAACGAATTTACCATTCTTCCAGTATGTTCAAACAACTAGCGAATATTACTCGACATAGAAATGAGTTGGATGATCACAAACCGACAAGGACCTAAACGTTCTCTACAAGCCACTTCTGAACGACCACTACTATACACAAATCTCCACTGAACGTACAATTCGACAAGAGTCTCCGCTGAACACTCACTAATACACACAGATCTCATCTGAACGTATAATTAGTCAAGAGTCTTATCTACATAGCCACTATTATACATAAATCTCCAAGATGACTATTTTTCGATTTGATGCATATTATATTTTATCTACATAATTACCATTTTACAATGATATTCAGATATAATCCAATTATGACGAAGACTAACCAACGAATGATTACCATCCATAAATTATGTTCAAATAAACTAACGTGCCGAAAGACCATTACAATATATCTTCGTTGTTATTTATCCGATTTTGACGTACAAGGCGTCAAATGAAAGGTGAAAGGAAAGCGTAAATATGTGCATACTATAGTTTATCTACGACGAGCAAGTAATTTATTGTTTTAAAGTGGATAATGAACATATTGCGCTCTGTAAGAATATATGTTGGTCATAGACGGTTCTTCGATAGCCATCAGGCAACAATTTCCCCTGATCATGTTTATAAAACGTACGGAATGCACTGTATATACCTTACCCTAGTTGACAGCGCACTTTGCAGGTCCCGTCTCACGATCAACTAATAGGTTTAAGTACAACTCCCTTCGTGAAGGTACACAAGCGTGAATCCGTGCAGAAAAATGTCGACCATCCTTTTTATACTCCGGAAAGGACCATCAAATATTCAACGTTAAAATATTTCAGGTGTATTAACAAAGAAAAATTAAATTAAATACATTTTTAGAGTATATATAATTATAGAGTATATATAGTTTTAGAGTATATACTTTGGATGTGAAAATTGAAAGTAAATATATTATGTTAGATAAAAGAAAAACTCAGCCATCGAGTAAAGATATGACTACCACAATACGCTACGGTAACTCTAAGACAGAAATGATGTACATGAAATGATAGAAAAACATGTATAAAATATCTGATATAGAACCATGTAAGACAGAAAGCATGGACAATAATGATGGAAAATGTATAAAATATCCGACATAGAAACACATAAAAAATAAACGCTGTACATAAAATGATAGAAAATGTGTGAAATATCTGAAATACAAACACGTAAGGCAGAAAGCATGGACAATAATAATAAAAAATGTATAAAATATCTGACATAGAAACATGTAAGACAGAAAAGCTGTACATAAAATGATGGAAAATGTATAAAATATCTGACGTATAAACACGTAAGAAAGAAATGCTGTACATAAAAATGTATGAAATACCTGACATAGAAACACATAAGGCAGAAAGCATGGACAATAATGAATGAAAATGTATAAAATATATGACATAGAAATACGAGAGGCAGAAAGCATGAATAATAATGATAGAAAATGTATAAAATTGCATGTTTTAAATAATACATAAATTAATAAACAATATGAAAAAACCTGGAAAAAAATAATGGATAACAGATTTGGTATAAAACCAAAATTTTAAAATATTTTTTGTATGTCTCTATTTTTTTTAATCAACAATTACTTTATTATTTGTGAAATGCACTGTTCCATTTTAAAAACGAGAAAATTAAACAACATATTTACAAATAATATTGCATGTTTTAAATAATGCAGAAATAAATTACATACATAATGACAAACTTAGAATGATGGTGTATAAAATTAAATACAAGCCCTCTAAAATATATAAAATAGTACATACTTTGTTTAAATTGTTTTACTTGTAGCACAAATTTTTTGTAACACAAAACGAACACGTTATTACAAAGGTGAACTGCAGACTGAGTATAACAGAATGGATTCGTTCATTAAATAGGCAGGCTGGTATGAGGTAACTCGACTGGAAATTATCGAGAATTGCAAGCTAAAGCTTGTTTACACGTGCACCGGATATTCTCGACTGTGAAAACGCTGAATCGTGAGAGAATGTTAAAAAGGAATGTAATAATATCCGCTAAAGTTCTCGTTAGCAGTATTTCGCATCATATTACGTCCAGCCGTATATGTATACCTATATGACTAACAAGCTGATTCTTGAAAAAAATTGTTGCACGTGTTTCCAACGACCGTGTGAGAAATGTTAAAAGGAAATGCACATCCGCTGGTTGGAATATTTATAAAGATTTATAAGTTTAATTATATAATATACGAAGTTACTCGCAAATTACTAGTAATATATAAATTGAAAAATCAACGAATTTTTGGTATTAGACTATTCGTTGTGGATAAAATATATACGAGGTTGATTAAAAGTTACTCGTAAAATATAAATTGAGAAAATTTAAAAGTTCTTAGAAACACGTAAAAAAGAAATGTTGTATATAAAATGATAGAAAATGTATAAAATATCTAACATAGAAACACGTAAGAAAGAAATGCTGTACATAAAAATGTATGAAATATCTGACATAGAAACACGTAAGAGAGAAAGCATGGACAATAATGATGGAAAATGTATAAAATATCGAATAAAAATTGAGAAGTACTGGAAAGGATGATAAAAAATGTATAAAATATCTAACATAGAAACACGTAAGAATGAAAGCATGGACAATAATAATGTAAAATGTAAAAAATATCTGACATAGGAACACGTAAGAAAGAAATGCTGTACATAAAATGACAGAAAATGTGTAAAATATCTGACATACAATCACGTAGGGCAGAATGCATGGACAATAATGATAGAAAATATATAAAATATAACTGCTGTACATAAGATGATATGCTTCGCGGCACCACCTAACCTAATAAATTAACCATCGCTCAACCATCGCTAACTTTACTCCAGAGACGAAATGACGCTTTACTCCTATGTTATCCATATGTAAGGTGTGACGTGTTGACTTTAAAACGTGACGTTTTTGACGTGATTTGTGAAGTTTTGACGTGACGCGTGATGTCTTCACGTAAAAATGTGGCGTTTATACATGATATGTGGCGGGTGACATTTTGATGTTAAAACGTGACGTTTGGACGCAAAAGTGACGTTTTGACGTGACGCGTGACACGAGTTAACCTAATAAATTACCTATCGAAACTCTGTCTAAGTTTAATTACGTTGACATTTGTAGGGGGCGTGACGTGGTAAAAGCGATGAAAAACTGTCGCTTTTCATCGTTTTACGTACTTGTTGATCCCATATAGAGACATGTAAAATCATTGATAAATAGAAATTTTTTAAAAATGTTAAAAAACCATGTAAAAGATGAAAAGTGATCGCTTTTCATCGCTTTTTCAACGCTTAATTATCACTTTATTTTATACTCAGTCATAGGTCTTCTTCGACTCAATAAATTAAAATTTTTCTTATAGGATAAATCTATTACCATCATTAGTAGCCTATTATATAACGTATTTCACTATAATTTTATTATTATTAAAAATGGTGTATCGGGCCCTTTTATTAGTGGTCATGTTTTGTTTTTCTATCATAATATATTTGTTAGCTCTTCCCCTTTCATTTGATGTGTCACATGTTAGGTTTCGACTGGATGTTTGTTTTAGTGTGTCAGACGCCTTCTTTAGGTCAATAAATGTAAGTTGATATTATACTGTGTCTATTATCGTCCATAGCATCATATTGTATGACGTATGTCACTATAAGTTCATTAATAGCAAAGATAGTGTATAGAGCCTTTTTAGTGTTCAATATGTTTTGTTTTTCTATCTTAGTATATTCGTTAAATCTTCCCCTTTCATTTAATGTGTCATATGTTAGGATTCGACTGGCTGTTTGTTTTTTACTGCATCAGACGCCTTCCTTAGGTCAATAAATACAAATTTACTTTATAGTGTTTCTATTATCGTACATAGTATCATATGATGTCACATATGTCACTATACTGTCATTAATATCAAAGATAGTGTATAGTGCCTTTTTTAGTATTCATTATGTTTTGTTTATCTATCTTAGCATATTCGTTAAATTTTCCTCTTTCATTTGATGTGTCACATGTTAGGATTCGACTGGTTCTTTGTTTTTTCTGTGTCAGACGCCTTCTTTAGGTCAATAAATACCAATTTACCTTATAGTGTGTCTATTGCCGTCCATTGTATTATATGATGTCACATATGTCGCTATACTTTCATGAATAATCAATATAGTATGTAGCGCTCTTTTAGCAGTCTCCATATCTATTTTTATATCTCAACATATTCATAATATCATCGTACTTTCCTTGGATGTGTCGTATGTATGGATTCGGTGGTTTGTTTATTTAATGCTTAGTCTGAGGCCTTCTTTATATCAATAAATTAACATGTATATTACAGCATATATAATAATATTAGTGTCATATATCTCGTATGTTACTATATATTCATTAATAACGCTAAAATTAGTTTTACTTCATAATTTTTAATTACCCCCGGTATAATTACTAATAAAAGTTTTCATATATCATAATAATTCCTTGAAATATTATATTATAAAGAAAATCTGTTGTTTGCTATCTGACGTCACCGGATGTAATTGAATTCCAATCACTATTTTCGTTCTCACATCTTCGGCTTGCAATTCTCGGTAATTTCCAGTCGAGTTACGTCATGCCAGCCTGCCTATTTAATGAACGAATACATTTTTATACTTGCAGTGTGCAGTTAACCTTTGTGATAGCGTGTTCGTTTGGTGTTTGTGCTACAAATAAAAATTAAAAAGTGGATACTATTTTATATATTTTAGAGGGCTCGCATTTGATTTTTTACACCATCATTCTAAGTTTGTCATATTGTTAATTTATTTCAGCATTATTTAAAACATGCAATATTATTTGTCAATATGTTTAATTTTCTCGTATTACGTTTAAAATTCTCACTCTTTTGCTGAATAATATTTTTGTACACACCATATTTTGTTAAAAATATTGTTGTTAAGTGTTCCCGCAGGTATTCTATTAGAACATGTTCTTCGTATTTACAATAGGCCATTTCAACAACTGAGTTATAAACAAACAAAAAACAAATACTATAAACATTACTTTTATTTATATCCTAGCATCTGTATTACAGCAAAAACCATTTTTTTTTGTCGTATTTGAACTCTAGAGTACCATTACAATATGCCGACGTCGATTTACTTTTACACACTCCTGTTTTCATCGTAACACCATCCGAGTAGACCTTCGCCTGTTGGTAATATTCAGTGTTAGCGATGTTTGTGATGGGGATAATAAAGATTTTGTTGTTGTTTACATCTATGCTCATTGTTGGCAATTGAATAATATGTTAGACCCTGCTGGTTTCGACATATAATTATTCTCTATTCAGCAAATTTTACATGTAAATCGTTCATTATTACCCATGCTTTCTGCCTTAAGTGTTTCTATGCCATATATTTTAGACATTTTCTTTCTTACATGTTCCTATGTCAGATATTTGATACATTTTACATCATTATTGTCCATGCTTTCATTCTCACGTGTTTCTATGTCAGATATTTTATACATTTTTCTATCATTTTATGTATAGCTTTTCTGTCTTACATGTTTCTACGTCAGATATTTTATACATTTTCCAACAATATTGTCCATGCTTTCTGCCTTACGTGTTTTTATGTCAGATATTTGATATATTTTTTTTTATCATTATTTCCCATGCTTTCTGCCTTACGTGTTTCTATGTCAGATTTTTTCTATCATTTTATGTACAGCAGTTATATTTTATATATTTTCTATCATTATTGTCCATGCATTCTGCCCTACGTGATTTTATGTCAGATATTTTACACATTTTCTGTCATTTTATGTACAGCATTTCTTTCTTACGTGTTCCTATGTCAGATATTTTTTACATTTTACATCATTATTGTCCATGCTTTCATTCTTACGTGTTTCTATGTTAGATATTTTATACATTTTTTATCATCCTTTCCAGTACTTCTCAATTTTTATTCGATATTTTATACATTTTCCATCATGATTGTCCATGCTTTCTGTCTTACGTGTTTCTATGTCAGATATTTCATACATTTTTATGTACAGCATTTCTTTTTTACGTGTTTCTATGTTAGATGTTTTATACATTTTCTATCATTTTATGTACATTTTTTTTTCGTGTTTCTAAGAACTTTTAAATTTTCTCAATTTATATTTTACGAGTAACTTTTAATCAACCTCGTATATATTTCATCCACAACAAATAGTCTAAAACCAAAAATTCGTTGATTTTCCAATTTATATATTACTAGTAATTTGCGAGTAACTTCGTATATTATATAATTAAACTTATAAATCTTTATAAATATTCCAACCAGCGGATGTGCATTTCCTTTTAACATTTCTCACACGGTCGTTGGAAACACGTGCAACAATTTTTTTCAAGAATCAGCTTGTTAGTCATATAGGTATACATATACGGCTGGACGTAATATGATGCGAAATACTGCTAACGAGAACTTTAGCGGATATTATTACATTCCTTTTTAACATTCTCTCACGATTCAGCGTTTTCACAGTCGAGAATATCCGGTGCACGTGTAAACAAGCTTCAGCTTGCAATTCTCGATAATTTCCAGTCGAGTTACGTCATACCAGCCTACCTATTTAATGAACGAATCCATTCTGTTATACTCAGTCTGCAGTTCACCTTTCTAATAACGTGTTCGTTTTGTGTTACAAAAAATTTGTGCTACAAGTAAAACAATTTAAACAAAGTATGTACTATTTTATATATTTTAGAGGGCTTGTATTTGATTTTATACACCATCATTCTAAGTTTGTCATTATGTATAAAATTTATTTCTGCATTATTTAAAACGTGCAATATTATTTGTAAATATTGTTGTGAATTTATTAAAAGGTTCAATATTTATAACACTTATGGATTTAATTTTTTTTTTATTTATATTAACTTATCTGACAATAATTTATATATATCCGTACGTAACAATTAAATTCGCGAGCGCGTCTTCAGAATTAACTGTCTGCTTCAATGAAAAATCCATTATTATATATGAAGCCACAACTGGCCTAGAATTCTCTGATTTATACTAGAAGTTCATCGTCTGACCGGTTTTCTATTCTGCCAGCAGGTAGGATCACCTCGTATAATCTACAACATATTAGAATTAGTCATCATATATTTACAGTTATTTTTAGGCCAGGATATTTATCGTAACATTGCCCCCCTCTTAAAAGATGGTTCCTCCTGGAACCTTGTCGGGACTGGAACCGGAACTGTATGCTGGTATCGGCAACTGGACCCTCTTTTACAACTTCCAGTTGTATAAAAATGACAAGGGACGGTTTTCTCTCCGCACCAGTAACTATGGGGATTGCAACAGACTAACACCTGGACTTCGGTGTCTTTGAAGATCTCCTCCACCATATTTCGGATAACCCTCCAATCTAATTGGCGGCACTCCAACTTTGGCATGGCTAACTTTTGCACGTCGGACTCTAGTACGTGCTCTCTCAATTGAAGTAAGGCTTCTCATACATCTCGGTACGTAGGTTGGTCACGGGCAGTGTCTTTTGTCACCAGGTAGAAAAGGTAACGTGATGCATCTTGGAGTTTCAAGGTTTTACCGGGAGCTGGCACTTGGCATTGAAGTTCTGCAACTCGACCAAACTTCCTTCGAAAGACGGATGCCAACCCTGGCGCGTCTTTGATACTGGCCGGGACGGTAAGGGCCAGCGAGTAGTCATCGGGGAGCGCGAGTAGATCTTGCTTTTCTTCAGTGGTAACACCATGTCCCGCTTTACCGGTACCTCCATAGGCACCCATGAATTCCTCAAACGTGAGGTCAGACACATCGTGGACTTGGTTTACTTCCACTTCTTCATCTACGTCGTGGTCACCTTCGAAAGATGCCAACCGGTTATGGTGTACTATCATCGGCTTTCCCCTCGGAATCTTGCTTATTCGGTAGATGACATCGTTGATCTTCTCCATGATGAGGTATGGACCTTCCCAAAACTGCTGCAATTTGGGAGAACAACCTTTTCGCTTCTTGGGATTATACAGCCATACTTTGTCGTTCTTCTTAAAGCAACCCTTTTCGGCTTGTGTATCGTACCGTTTCTTCATTCGGTCGCTAGCGATCTGAAGGTGGGAACGGACCAACTCATGTACATCGTCCATTCTTCTTCGTAATTCGATCACATAATCTTCACCTGCTACATCTTCTCCAGGTCGACATCCAAACTCGAGATCACAAGGTAGTCGCATTTCGCGTCCGAATAGGACTTTGGCCTGGTGTCTGGCCTGTTGTTTCGTTAACAGCAGATCTGTAGGCCATTGTGAAGAACGGAAGGTATTGGTCCCAGTCTCGCTGATGATCGGACACCATCTTTGTCAAATACTTGCCAACTGTCCTATTCATTCGTTCTACCATACCATCCGATTGCGGATGATACGCGGTAGTTCTTGTTTTCTTCATGCCTAGTCTATCACATATTCCTTGGAATAGATCGGTTTCGAAGTTCCTGCCTTAGTCACTATGTATCTCCAAAGGCACTCCAAATCGGCTGATATATTCTTGGATCAACTTATCTGCAACGGTGGCGGCCTTCTGGTCGGGAAGTGCGTAAATCTCGGCCCACTTAGTAAAGTAATCCATTACTACCAACATGTACTTGCCTTCATTTTCACTTTCTGGAAATGGCCCAGCGATGTCCAAAGCTATTCTTTCAAACGGGCTTCCAACATTATATTGTCTCATAGGAGCTCTCCTTTTTCGGTAAGGCCCGTTACTCGTGGCACAAATAGTACATTTTTTACACCAGTTTTTTACATCGTCGGAACTGTTCATCCAATAAAACCGTTCCCGAATTCGCTGAAGGGTTTTCTTTACACCAAAATGCCCTCCCGATGGACTGTCGTGTAACTGACGAAGTACTTCGGCTATTCTGCTCTTTGGGATCACCAACTGTCTTCTCTTCTCTGAACCGTCATCATTTTCCAGGACTCGTTTGAGCAAGCCATCTTCGATGATAAATGAGTCCCACTGGGCCCAATACGTCTTATCTACTGAGCATAGGTTTGATATTTCCTGCCAAGGCGGTCGACGGTTTTCCTCTTTCCATTTTCGGATTTTCTGTATAACTGGATCTCTCTCTTGTTCTTCCCTTATTTTAGTAGGCGTCCAGTCGTCGTTGACAATCGTCGTTCTTAGCACTGCTGCTTCCTTGGATTCCGTTTTGTTGCAGTAGGAACACTCTGCTGGGCATGGCCTTTTGGAAAGAGAATCAGCGTTTCTATGGCTAACTCCGGCCAGGTGCTCAATCTTAAAATCGTATTCTTGGAGTCGTTCGATCCACCTGGCTATCTGACCCTCTGGATTCTTAAACTGCATCAACCACTTAAGGGCGGCATGGTCGGTTCGGATTAGAAACTTTCTGCCATAGAGGCATTGATAGAAGTGCTCTACTGATTTCACTACTGCCAGAAGTTCTCTTCTCGTGACGCAATAATTCCGTTCAGGTTTTGAAAGAACTTTACTAAAATATCCGAGAACTCGTTCCTGTCCTCCTTGAATCTGAGACAGCACTCCTTCAATTCCCACATTACTTGCATCCGTATCTAAGATGAACTCTCCTTCTGGCAGTGGATACCCTAAAATTGGTGCTGTTATTAAATGCTTTTTTAAGGTCTCAAAGGCATTTTGGCAGTCTGTATCCCAGCGGTATTCTCTTGCTTCCTCTGTAAGTCGCGTTAATGGCTTAGCGATATCTGCAAACTTCTTAATAAACCTCCGGTAGTACATAGTCCAAGAAAACTTCTCACTTGATGTTTGTCAGTTGGTTTTGGCCATTCCTTAATGGAATCGATTTTTCCCTTATCCACAGCCACTCCTTCTTTACTGACTATATGACCCAGATAATTGACTTTACCTTGAAATAGCTGGCACTTCTTGGGGTTTAGCATCAATTGGGCAGCTTTAAGTCGATTAAAAACGTTTTCTAAATTCTTCAGATGTTCTTCGAATGTCTCCCCCAAGACGATTATGTCATCTAAATAAACCAGGCATGTTTTCCAAGATAACCCTCTCAACACATTTTCTATAAGCCTCTCAAATGTCGCAGGAGCATTACAGAGTCCAAATGGCATAACGTTGAATTGCCACAATCCAGATCCTGTGGTGAAGGCTGTCTTTTCTTTATCTACTGGGTCCATTTCTACCTGCCAGTATCCAGACTTCAAATCCAAAGTAGAAAATAATTTACTTCTAGCCAATGTGTCCAATGTGTCATCGATCCGAGGCAGAGGATAACTATCATTCTTGGTAACGTTGTTCAGCAAACGGTAATCCACACAGAACCTCGTCGTTTCGTCTTTCTTCTTAACCAGGACCACCGGAGAGACCCATGTGCTCGTAGAAGGTTCTATCACCCCGTCTTTCTTCATTTCCTGAACAATCGTTTCAGCCTCCTCTCTTTTCGCCTGTGGTAATCGTCGAGCTGTTTGACGAATTGGCTTAGCATTACCAGTATCAATTTTATGCTTAACAACGGTAGTTCTTTCCGTCTTTCCTCCTTTCGGTACGAAAATATCACGATACTGCCGAAGAAATTCCCTTAATTTCCTTTTCTCCATCTGATTTAGAGACTGTCCTGCAACTGCAACCATTTGGTCGAATTTGTCGTTGGCATTATCAGATGTTGTCGCCTGACGGATTATGGATGTCACAGGTACACAAGTTCCTACCTTTGTCTCTTTCTTGATGGTCACTGGGTAGTCATTGACATTGATAAGCCTCACAGGAATTTCCTTAGCCAAAGTCACCAATTCCTTTCCACGGCCATTATGATTCCACGGCCAACCTCATCGTCGTGGTTCCAAGGCTCCATCATAACAGGTCTCCCTTCGTCCACAATTCCCTGTAGCCGCGCTACTATGATCGTTTCGCTTCTCGCAGGCACGACTGTATCTTCTTTAATGGCTGCTTGCACAGTGTTGTCATTATGTGGATGGAGAAATACTTCCTCGTTGCCAACTTTGATTACCTTATTCTTAAAATCCAATTGGAATCCATGCATATTCATTACGTCCATTCCTAATATAACATCCTCTTCGATGTCAGCAACTATAACAGTATGGACAAACTTTTCTGCTCCAATTCCCAATTGTACCTGGATTTCTCCATGAATGTTGGCATTTTCACCTGTAGCGGTCCGAAGTCGCAACCTCGTTGGTAACAGTTTCTTTCGGCTGTTTATAACTGTCGGGCGTATAATGGTTCTGGTCGCTCCGGTATCCACCAACAACGTATGTCTTTTACCATTTATTTCTCCATCTACATATACACTATCTTCACGACATTTCAAAGAAGCTATTAGTATAAGAGGGTCTTTGGAAAAGTTCCGGGTCGAAGCTGCTCCCCTAAAGCCGACTCGTTCTGGTTTTCCTGATGGTGAGTTTCTTGATTTTATGGTCTTCGTTTTCTTGCATGTACTAATTTTCATCATATTAACGAGCTGGTCAAGTTTATCTTCATCTCCTTTCTCTTTTACAGTCCTAACTTTACTGTATCCTCCAGAGGCCTGCGTAGCTGACTCGTATTCGAGGGCGGCGGATAAGACATCAACCAGCGTCTTGTGACGAGCTAATCGTAGTGTTCTCTGCATTTCATGATCACGAAGACCATCAATAAACGTTTGAACGGCCAACTTTTCCATCATATCTTCGGGAGCTGTTGGATAAGCATATCGTACCAATCTGGCAATATCTACCTCATATTCTTGAAGAGCCTCATCTTTCTTTTGTCTTCGATTTTTAAGCTGCGACTGATATACATGTTCCAAATGTTCGTGGCCATATCGCATATTTAACCTCTTCTTCAGTTGTTCGAAATCATCGGTCTCCTCTACGGCTATGGTCTGAAGCACATCTAAGGTATCTCCTCGAAGAGCGATAGTCAGGTTTACAGCCTCTTCTTTTTCAGACCATCCATTCGCTATTGCAGCTGATTCGAACTGTTTCATGTAGTTATTCCATGACGATTTTCCGTCGAAAGTTGGGACCTTCACATGGGCAGAACCTCCACTTCCTTCAAATTTCGGCCGTATTTCCAACTAACATTTCGTCTCGTCTTCTTTTATCTCCACTGTAATCGGATTGTTACCTCTCTCTGCTGTCCCTGTTTCCTTAATCTTCCTTTCCATCTCTTTAATCTTTTCTTCGAAGGCCAACATATCGGCAGCAACTTGATTTTTTAACGAAGACATTCTATCGTCCAGGGCAGACATCTCAGAAGTGACTTTAGAGATTTCCGAAGAGATGTTAGCAGAAACTTTGCTTTCCAGAGAAGAAATCTCGTTAGAAACTTTGTTCTCCAATGATGCGATGTCACCAGAAACTTTCGAAATGTCACCAGAAACTTTCGCAATCGACGAGATAACAGCAACATGCTTGTCTTCAAATATATAAGTTTCCGGATTCAAACCTTCTTCTTTTAAAGCGTTCTTTAGTCGTTGGACTAAATCAGCCTTTTTCTTGGTAGAAGCTAATTCCCTATCTTCAAGATGCCTTCTTAAATCCGTAACTGTGAGCTCATAAATCGTAGTCATTTTCACAATTTATAAATATTCACTTGTATTATTATTATAAGTCTAATTTATGTTCGATCCAACTTCTAACACCATTTGTTGTGAATTTATTAAAAGGTTCAATATTTATAACACTTATGGATTTAATTTATTTTTTATTTATATTAACTTATCTGACAATAATTTATATATATCCGTACGTAACAATTAAATTCGCGAGCGCGTTCAGAATTAACTGTCTGCTTCAATGAAAAATCCATTAATATATATGAAGCCACAACTGGCCTAGAATTCTCTGATTTATACTAGAAGGTCATCGTCTGACCGGTTTTCTATTCTGCCAGCAGGTAGAATCATCTCGTATAATCTACAACATATTAGAATTAGTCATCATATATTTACAGTTATTTTTAGGCCAGGATATTTATCGTAACAATATGTTGTTTAATTTTCTCGTTTTTAAAATGGAACAGTGCATTTCACAAATAATAAAGTAATTGTTGATTAAAAAAAATAGAGACATACAAAAAATGTTTTAAAATTTTGGTTTTATACCAAATCTGTTATCCATTATTTTTTTCCAGGTTTTTTTATATTGTTTATTAATTTATGTATTATTTAAAACATGCAATTTTATACATTTTCTATCATTATTATCCATGCTTTCTGCCTTACGTGTTTCTATGTTATATGTTTTATACATTTTCATTCATTATTGTCCATGCTTTCTGCCTTATGTGTTTCTATGTCAGGTATTTCATACATTTTTATGTACAGCATTTCTTTCTTACGTGTTTCTACGTCGTATATTTTATACATTTTCCATCATTTTATGTACAGCTTTTCTGTCTTACATGTTTCTATGTCAGATATTTTATACATTTTCTATCATTATTGTCCATGCTTTCTGCCTTACGTGTTTGTATTTCAGATATTTCACACATTTTCTATCATATTATGTACAGCGTTTATTTTTTATGTGTTTCTATGTCGGATATTTTATACATTTTCCATCATTATTGTCCATGCTTTCTGTCTTACATGGTTCTATATCAGATATTTTATACATGTTTTTCTATCATTTCATGTACATCATTTCTGTCTTAGAGTTATCGTAGCGTATTGTGGTAGTCATATCTTTACTCGATGGCTGAGTTTTTCTTTTATCTAACATAATATATTTACTTTCAATTTTCACATCCAAAGTATATACTCTAAAACTATATATACTCTATAATTATATTTATTTTAATTTTTCTTTGTTAATATACCTGAAATATTAACGTTAAATATTTGATGGTCCTTTACGGAGTATAAAAAGGATGGTCGACATTTTCCAGCACGGATTCACGCTTGTGTACCTTCACGAAGGGAGTTGTACTTAAACTCATTAGTTGATCGTGAGACGGGACCTGCAAAGTGCGCTGTCAACTAGGGTTAGGTATATACAGTGCATTCCGTATGTTTTATAAACATGACCAGGGGAAATTGTTGCCTGATGGCTATCGAAGAACCGTCTATGACCAACATATATTCTTACAGAGAGCAATGTTCATTATCCACTTTAAAACAATAAATTACTTGCTCGTCGTAGATAAACTATAGTATGCACATATTTACGCTTTCCTTTCACCTTTCATTTAACGCCTTGTACGTCAAAATCGGATAACTAACAACGAAGATATATTGTAATGGTCTTTCGGCACGTTAGTTTGTTTGAACATAATTGGATGGTAATCATTCGTTGGTTAGTCTTTGGAAGAATGGGAAATTCGTTTTTAGTCTTCGTTATAATTGGATTATATCTGAATATCGTTGTAAAATAGTAATTGTTGTAGATAAAATATAATATGCAATAAAACGTTATCGCATACCAATAATCGTATTTGTGAGTTGTGTATAGTAGTTACTATTCGGAGGATACTCGTAATGACTGCTTAGATGAGATTTATATATTTATGTATAGTAGCTGATGACCTACATTTCCGTCTTTCCTGTTGTGTCCAATATAATACTTTTTTGTTATTTTGGTGTCGCCCATTTTGTGGACGTGTCCATACCCGTGACGTTGCGATGTCCTTCGTTATTCTCTGATTAACGACCATAATTTCTTACGATTCTTTCATTTCTTACTCTGACAAATTTCGTTTTTTTTTCGACAGATTTTCTTTAGCGATTGTTCTGTCCTATCTGGAGTCTAGTATACAACTGTTATACGTCTGATATGAGTTAGAACGCGTCTGCTATACATCTCATATGCGTTAGATAGTGTCAGGTATACGTCTGCTATATGTTCGATCGCGTTAGATATCTGTTACAGTTAGGGTACGTTACATGTTGTTGTCGGAAGTTTAAAATTGCTAAACATCGATAGGTTACCTGTGAATTATTTTCTAGTCATTCTGATGCGATATACCCATTGTATGGCCTTTGAGAATATCACGTTTTTCTATATTCTATTACCTATTCCGTTATTACAGAGTACAGTGTGGTAGACTGAGATAAGTGTGGAAGAAATAAAGCACGATATGTTGTTTATATGTTTATTTCGATTTTATTATGGATGTCTATACATTACAGTATAATTCGTTATTCCATGATTAACACATTTACATTTACCAAACAACCGTTCCGATTCTTTGTTGGAGCAAAATGCTGTGAATTGGTTATTTTTCTTTACATGTTCTATAAGTTTGCATGCGTATCCTCTTTTTCGATGATGAGGTAATGTATATACGTAATCTAATATTCTTGGTACATCACGCTGTCTGAGTGGATCAAAGGTGCATTTTGATAATAGAACAAACGGTACTGGTTCTTCGCTGATATAAAAGATATAGCAGGTAATTTCTGTGTTTGTCATCCATTGATCAATAAGTATGTCATCTAAATTTAAGCGTTTTATTTTTCTGACTGCGTTCGGACCTCTGAACAACTTGATTTATCCATCTTACTTCTTAGAAGGCTTGATACATACTGAGTTTTATTCAATCATGTAACCTCTATCAGGTCGACTTTTATCCCACACGACTGCGCGCCTCGGGGTGGAATCTCTTTGGTCATGACTTCATTCTCATTGTGTTGAGGGGCATTTACATGTTACCATTCAGGTGTTTACTTACCGTTCCTATGTCATCAGTGGTCGATACATGTTGGGGTGTGGTGCATGAGGGTGCGTATTGGTTAGGGCCTGGTGATACGAGAATACGTAACACCACGGTTTGGGGCGTTTACATGTCATCATTGGGCGTTGACATGTCACCATTCAGGCGTTTACTTGTGGATGTTCCTATACCACCATTGGTCGATTGTTTCGATGAACTGTAATGTACGTGGAATCCCCTTCTAAATAGGTCCAATAGCAACAAAGATATGATTTAGCGTCGTTTTCACAGTGTTGTCATGTTTGTTTCTCTGTTAGCCTCAGTGACTACTCTCCATTCCTTCAACGTCTATTATGCTAAAATTCGATCAATAGCAACAAAGATCCGATATAGTGCCATTTTGACAATGTCTTTGTCTTTGTTTTTATGATAACATATTTTGATATCTTCTCCTCTTTCCAACGAGCCCTCATTCGCGAAGATCGGACCAATAGAAACGAAGATATGGTGTAGTGCCTTTTTGGCAATGTCTTGTCTTTGTTTTTGTGTAAAAGTATTGGATATCCCCTCCTCTTTTATTTAACGTGTTACACGTAGTAATCTGACTAATAACAACACAGAAACGATATAGTGCTGTTTTGACATTGTCTTTGCGTTTGCTTTTTTGTCTTAACATATTCGTTCTTCTTCTCGTGCCACTCCTAGCGGAGATTGGAAATCATCCTGGCCACTGCGACTTTGTTAGCAGCGCGCCTAAAAAGTTCAATCGAACTACACCCGAACCATTCACGTAGATTACGAAGCCACGATATTTTTCTTCTTCCCACACTTCTTTTGCCCTTAATTTTGCCCTAAATGATATTTCTTAAAAGTTCGTACTTTTCACCTCTCACAATGTGTCCCAAGTATTCCATCTTTCTAGTTTTTATCTCATTTAGAATTTCGCATCTTTTGTCTAAAGTTTGGAGTACTTGCGTGTTAGTGACGCGGTCCATCCATGATATTCTGAGAATGCGCCTATAGCCATATTCGTTACCACCTCCCAATTCTATTGATACCTTGCACGTTGTTGTACGTTGAGCTGTTTAGGCTTTACAAGCTTAGTGTCCTTTTGGCAATGACGTCATCTTTATTTTCGTGTTAAAGTATTCGTTTGCCCCTCTCCTTTCCATCGATACCTTACACATTGTTATACGTTGAGCCGTTTAGACGCTACAAGCTTAGTATCCTTTTGACAATGCCGCCATCTTTGTTTTTGTTTTTTGCTTCAACGTATTCGTTACCTCCTCCCCTTTCCATCAATACCATGCACATTGTTGAACGTTGATTCGTTTAGACATTACAAGCTTAGTATCCTTTTGGCAATGACGCCGTCTTTGTTTTTTTTTTGCTTTAACATATTCGTTACCTCCTCCCCTTTCCAACGATACCTCACACGTCACGATGTTGTACATTCCTATTCTTTTCATTTCCGGCGATAGCCGCTGCTGTACGTTATATTCATTTGATACCTCATACGTAGTAATCGGGCCAATAGACCCTGAGATACGTTATAGTGCCGTTTTGGCATTGATTTTGTTGCTTGTTTTTTATCTCCATGTATTCATTGCCCCTTCCTTTTTCATTTGACGCCTTATACGTTGCAATCGGACCAATAGACCCGGAGATACGTTATAGTGTCGTTTTGGCATTGATTTTGTTTCATTTGAAGCGTCATACGTCGCGATCCGCCGAGCCAACGCCCCCTTTTTCCAACAACTCCTGTTACACTTTAAAAGAATTGACGCTATTTTCAAGTTTGAACGATACGAAAAGAAGAAGAATTCACGCTATCTTCACGTTTGGACGATTTTCATAAAAGAAGAAGAATTAACGCTATTTTCATGTATCGACGACACCTCGAGTACCCCCGTCCCCCCGCACCCCTCGACGGCCCCACTCGCCCCTCCTTCGCCTTACCACCACCACCCCGTAGCCAAAACAGTGTTACCCATAGCTGCGCGAAACCCGTTGCGCGTACGGTTTCAACAATACCTCATACGTCGCGATCCGATGAGCTGTTTTACCCCCACCACGAAATGAGCCAAAAACGAGCAGAATGGACCTTAGCGATTTCTTATGGGATTTAACATGGGAAAATAGCCAGAACTGTCCTAGCCCCTTTACTCATCTAAAACTCTAAAACAAAATAATTATTTTTCGGTAGGTAAAATTGACTGTATTATATTAACTTTATAGAGGACACTTGTTGAAGCAGCATGTGTTTTATTTTCCATATAAATCAAAACTATTTTTCGTTAGGTCTAATTTACTGCATTATGTTTACGTTTTACAGGAAACTTGTTGATGCAAAATGTGTTATATATTACTTCTTAGAAAGAAATTTTGTTTTATTAGTTCAGATCCACACTACTATTTTTTCGTTGTAAACGAAACTTGTTCTATATATAACTTAAGATAACGACCAGCTAAATATACGAGTTTTACCTGAAAGAACAAAGAGCAAACAGCTTCAATTTTACTAGGACTACACCGTGTGCTTTATTTTTCTTCCTAAACAAAATAATTTTTCACCAGTTCAGATTTAGAGAAAAGAGCTCACTTTTACTAGGACTATTCGGTGTGTTTTACTTTCCATCTAAAACAAAATTCTTTTTTCGTTAAGTAAAATTCACTGTATCATATTTACGTTGTACAGGAAACTTGTTGATGCACCATGTATTTTATTTTCCATCTAAATGAAAACTATTTTTCGTCAGGTCTAATTCACTGTATTATGTTTACGTTAAATCGTAAACTCCTTCTATTTGCACGATCAGACAAACTTGATTTAAATTTACGAGTTCTGTCGGAAGGTACCAACAGAAAACAGTTCTTAATTTACTAGACCTATAGAATGTGTTTTTTTTTATCTAAAACAAAATTATTTTTCGTTAGGTCAAATTCACTATATTATATTTACGTTGTACAGGAAACTTGTTGGTGCACCATGTGTTTTATTTTCCTTCTAATACAAAATTATATTTCTTTAGGTTGGATTTACTGTATTATATTTACCATGTACAGGAAACTTGTTCTATTTATAACATAAGATAAATACGAGCTAAATATACGAGCTTCACCTTAACTAACAAAGGGAAAATAGATTCAATTTTACCGAGGCAATACCATGTGTTTTATTTTCTTCTTAAACAAAATAATTTTTTGTCAGGTCCAATTCACTGTATTATTTTTACGTTGAAAACTAAACTCTCTCTATTTGTACCATCAGACAAACTCGTTTTAAATTCACGAGTATTGTCAAATAATACCAACACAAAACAGCTCCAAATTTACTAGACCTATAAAATGTATTTACTTTTCATCTAAAACAAAAATATTTTTCGTCAGGTCTGATTCACTCTATTATACTTACGTGGTAAACAAAACATGTTTTATTTATATCATAAAGATAAACAGCTAAATATACGAGTTTTATGTGAAAGAACAAAGAAAAAACAGCTCCAATTTCACTAGGACTATACCATGTGTTGTATTTTCCTTGTCAATCAAAATAATTTTTTGTCAGGTCCAATTCACTGTATTGTCTTTACGCTGAACAGAAAACTCCTTCTACTTGCACCATCAGACAAACTAGATTTAAATTTACGAGTATTGTCAAATGATACCAACAGAAAACAGCTCCAAATTTACTAGACCTATAGAATATGTTTACTTTTCATCTAAAACAAAAATATTTTTCGTCAGGTGTGATTCACTCTATTATATGTACGTGGTAAACAAAACTATTTATAGCATAAAATAAACAACAGCTAAATATACGAGTTTTACCTAAAAATACAAAGTGAAAACAGCTCAAATTATACTAGGGCTATACCATGTGTTTTATTTTTCATCTTTAATATAAATATTTTTTGTCATGTCCGCTTCACTCTATCATATTAATTTTGCACAGAAAACTCCTTTTATTCGCACCATTAGATAAAATCGAACTAAATATACGAGTTTTATAAAATGTTACAAAACAGAAACCAGCTCCAAGTTTCATCAGATCGGATTCACTTTATTATATTTGAGTTGTAAACGAAACTTATTATATTAATATCATAAGATAAGTATGTATTAGCTAAATATACGAGTTTGACCTGAAAGAACAGAGACAAAACAGCTTCACTCTTCCTAGGGCTATTCCACGTGTTTTACTTTCTATCTAAAACTAAATTATTTTTCGTTAGGTCAAATGCACTGTATTATATTTACGTTGTACAGGAAATTGGTTGCTGCACCATGTGTTTTATTTTCCTTCTTCAACAAAATTATTTTTCATCAGTTCAGATTCAGAGCAAATAGCTCCACTTTTACTAGGGCCATTCCATGTGTTTTACTTTCCATCTTAAACGAAATTATTTTTCGTTAGGTCTAATTTACTGCATTATAATTACGTTTTACAGGAAACTTGTTGATGCATCATGTGTTTTATTTTTCTTCTAAAACAAAATTATGTTTTATCAGTTTAGATTCACACGCATTCAAATTTTCGCATTTTCAAAGATTCTATTTCGACATCCTCTTTTAGGTGCTTTTGTCTAAAATCTTTTACTTAATTAATATCTCTTCTCGTCTTATCTCATCTCATCCCCTCTCTAAATTCCTTATTTTCCTTCCTAATTTCTTTCAGGTCTCCCATCATCTTCTTGAACATACTCATAACGTTGTCTTCATTCTCTGAATCTTCTTCCCTTCTGCCATGCATTCAAATCCAACCGCTATTTCTGATTTAATAAGATGTTAACACTGATTTTGAGAATTATCCGTTAGAAAAGCTTAGCTGATGGAACATTAGCCCAAATTGTTAAAAAACGTTACTTTCAAAGAACTGTCTTGGCTAGTTTATAGAATAGATAGTATTAAAATTTTTAAATATTTTACAAAATATTATTCACATTTTAATAATAACTGCTAAAATTATAATTATTCATTGTTTTTGCATTATGTGAACTGCTTTCTATGAAAGAAGCAGACTTAATGTACCCCCTATCCTTTTCGACGATACACGTCACGATTGGACCAATAACAACGGAGATATGCTGTAGTGCCGGTTTGGCTATGACTTTGTGTTTGTTTTTTGTGTTAACATATTCCTTACCCTCTCCTCTTTCCGATGTTACCTCACACATCAGGATTGGATCAATAACAAAGGAGATATGCTGTAATGTCGTTTTGGCAATGTCTTTGCGTTTGGTTTTTTATGTTAACGTACTTGTTACCCTCTCCTCTTTACGCGTAGAAGTAAGTATTGAGATTGCCACTTTCATAGAACACAGATATGTCACACAGTTGGTTCGGTCTCTATCCATGTTACCATTTTCCTAGTTAAGAGGTTAAGCGCCACGGCGGACACGGGTGTCCTAGTGACTTTAAATTTTTCATTATCCTTCCTCGGCCGCGAGGACACGATTTTATGCGGTTTTAACATAGGAATATGTCCGCTATGGCCCTAAGATATAGAATGTTGAACCAGGTTCTGTGTAGCAATTCCGATTAGAAAAATCTGCGGTAAAAACTATCTTGATTTCTTTCATTAAGTCTAGAAATAAGAATACATACATTTGATAAAAAAATTTAATATAATAGAAATACATATCTATTATATGTGTGTACATACGTTTATTTCAAAAAAATGAATGAGTTTTGTGAAATAAATTGAAACATTTCAAACAAAACCTAGGATTATTTCCACACTGCGAACAGTACGTTATTACCTTCTTCATTTTATTTTTGTCTATAAGTCCATCCTGTTTTCTCTTGTAACATCCCTTGTATTACCATCTATTTTCCCGTGACTTACAGTCTAGTTTTGTGAACACAGGAGCATTGAGGTTTACTTTTGCAGGACGTGTAGGTTCATAAAAATGACTGCCTTCAAATTTTAATAATTCTTCGATAACTGCATACCTAAACTCATTTATCGATATGTGGGACTGTTCGGCCTCCTTGTATATGAAATGGGCATTAACGATTGAAGTACCTAATAAAATTTCTATAGCTATTTTCTTGTACCAACGTACAGTTCGTCGCAGCGCCGTACTGTAACTCGACATCCGATCAGATAAATCAATGGAGCTTTTACCTGAATTGTAATCGACTACAACTTTGGGTTTTTGGATATTATTTCCCCGACGTTGAAGATGGACCATTTCAGCATTATGATAGGTGGATAAAACCAAGACATCTTTTTTGTCATGCCGCTTGAGGACACATATTCCTCTTTCATTTTCTCTGGCAATTACTTCACCTTTTTTAAGTTTTTTATTAATTAGTTCGTCTAAATTACCCTTGCGATTACTTCGCAAAGTTCCGAGACAATGGGTATTGTTATCCAAAAGTATGTGCGCTAATTGAAGGCTTGTATACCAATTATCAGTTATACAAATTCTACCAGACCCTAAAAGACCTCGCGACAATTTTAGCATTACACTGGTGGATGCAGCTAATTCACCTTGCTTCTCTTTGCCTGCATATACACTTAGGTTCCACGTATAACCATTCTAAGCACATAATTTAAATATTTTAATGCCATATTTATGCCACTTTTGTGGATTGTACTGCTTGAAGAGTAAACGTCCCTGAAACGGTACCATGGTTTCATCAATGCAAAATGTTTTTCCTGGTGTAAATATTTTTTAATAATTGGTTATGATTTGGTATATAAGTGGTTGCACTTTATACATTCTCCTTCTGGACACTTAGAGTTATCTGAGAAGTGCCACATTTTCAGAAGTAACTTAAATCGGTTACGGCTCATAATATTAGAAGCAACATTATTTTTGAAAATCCACTTCGTTGACCAATAATCCCGAATGGAATTCATTCGCACTATTCCCATGTAGGCCAGCAAACCTAGAAATTGTGCAATTTGCTTTCTATTGGTTGGCTCCCATGCTTGAGCACGGGCTTTGTTGGAAATACTCTCGTTTTCCATAAGGAACTTAGTTGCATACAAATTTGTTTGGTCGGTCATATCATCCAGGATGTTAATGTCAACAAGAGCTAAATAATAATCTATTGTCTTAAGATCTTGTAATGCAGCTTGCCAATCAGGATTTATACCACTTCTGTAAGTTTGCTCAAATTCTAAATGATTTCCAACTGGGTCACCCCAAACTGAAATAGACAAATCACGCAAGTCGGTTGCTATTCTGGTGTCAGGTTCTTGTACAACTCGAGCCGGCTTATCCTCAATATCAGGTCTTTCTTTTTCTGACGCTGGGACTATGGCTAATGCTAATGAGCCTATGGCTCATTATTTGGTTCTTGTGCTGATTCATCTTCGATGCACTTAGTTTCAAGTCTGCGACGTTTACTTGGACCATGATTAGATGTGCTGGGCATATCATCAAAATCGAGGTCATCGCTGTCGTATTTATTACTGTCACTGCTGCTGGGTGGAATAAATTCTGCGTCATCTTCAGAATTGTAGCAAAATGGATCATTTGAGTAATCACCTAAAAGTGTGTATTTTACATCTTCTATCAAATTGAATAAGTACTATTCCATAAAACAAATACAACGAAGTAAGAATACTATATCGATATAATTTGTTATCTAAATGATTTTCTTACATTTCGTCTTACATCACTGTACTGTTTTTATACAATAGCACCATCAAAATAAAATCATAATTCAACTTCAGATAAAAAAACTTACTGTCACTGTCATAGTCATTTTCTTTCTCCAAAGCTAACTGCACTATTTTTTTTTTGGTCGATCACTCATTATTATTATTTTAAAGTTTCTCTTTTTACACAAAAACCTTATAACAATATGTAACGTCTTCAAGTCGTAAAACTAAACAATTATGTAGATATAAATATGAAACTAACTCGTCCCGACAAGCAACGATAGACTGGCGCCGCGCGTCGGACATCAGCAGTCATCGGACATTCCTATGAATAGAGTGTCCGCTCGTTCCGAACGTCTCCGGTGGGCCATTGCGGAAACAGGTGTCCTACGCAGTTCGCGCCAGGCCAAAGCGGTCACCGGTGACCGCTCTATTTTTTTTAAAAACTGTTAACAAAAATACGTTCAAACACTGGGGATTCGATTTGAATGCGGATTACCTGTTAAATTTTTGTTAAATATTGCTTTGGCCCAGGGGATAATTTTGGTGAAAAATGCTTGGCGCTTAACCTGTTAAAGGAGACCGATGCTACGGCTTTTTGCTTGTGGTGTATAAATAAATCAAAATATAGTGCAATTTGTTTTACATATTTCAGCGTAGCTGAAATAGGTAAAACCATACAATATGTTATAACATGAACACAGTATTATTAAATAGTATCGTGACAGGCATGTATATTAAAAGCTTATTGTTAACACATTTAAACCTATTATCCGATAATTAACTATTGCTACGATTACAGTTTATCATTATTTTGCTTTATATGAAATGTTCTCTACAATGTATGCAAAATAAACCCGATCAGATTTAATTTAGAATTAAATTACTCATTGAATAGAAAACAGTTCGAAATTGGTTTGATTTCTGTTTATGCCACAATCTTTCTATAACAAATGAGAAAAGTTTAATGGATTTTTATTTTCTTCTGGTGCACAAAGAAACCTGGTTAACAAATGCTGCAAACTAATTGCGAGAATTGACTAATAGGAAGAATTTGGGTGACCAAACCATAGCTAAAAAATAATAAGTTTACGAAAAGATATGGATGGATAATATTATAGATACCAATTATAAGACTTAAATAACTTATTTAATATATACTTTATCCATTATCCAGAACTTAACACTTACTTGTACCATTACAATTAGTCATTGATTCTGCGGCGTGGAAACTGTTTTCTACTGACCAAATAAATTTAATCAGATACACGAGTTTAAATTTGCTACCTAATAGAAAACAGTTCGAATAAAAGTTGATTCGAGCTCTGCACTTGCAGAGTTTAAGTATACCGACAATTCAGTGGTTATCTCAATTTCTCAAAAATTTTAATATCTACCCAGAACAGAGTTGTAACTAACACAGATCAGGATTGTTTCTATTAATAAGTGATTAATTGAATAAACTTGATAACAATGAAATAATAATCATGACTTAAAAATAGTGATATGGAGAGGTTATAAAACAGATTTAAGACAGTAATAAAGATATTTTTGAAATGTTGATTAAAAACTTTAAAAATATTGATTATTTTTGCCTTATTTAAATTGATTTCTACGAGACAACTTAATGAATAACTATTAAATAAATAAACGAATTCAACAGTAGTTCGACTTCTATCGGTAAAAGTATTTCCTAGTTTCTGTTTTTAAAATACATAAATAAAAACGTTACAGAAACAAACCAAGGGATGCGGCAAATTTATTCAAAGAATTGACCCGACAACAAAATTGAACTGAAGCACGGTAGGTAAATATAAGAAAAAATCTGTTTGCGGTTAATAATACACCCAAATAGACTAAGAAAACAAAAAAATAATTTAACGAAATGTTCTTTACTTAAAATTTTGCACATTCTGAAAACTGATTTCGAAAATTGACCAATAAAAGAAAGTAGCTAATGCAATGATAGCTCACATTGTTTAAAGAAAATCATTTTAATCCATACTATTTTGGATAGGTTAATAACATTTGGTAACAATACTTCAAATATTTATAAGAAGTTTGAATAAGGCCACAAATAATACCTACTCATAATTTATCATTTGGTGCTACAATTATAATTATTCATTGTTTGTAGATCCTTTCGTGGTGCACAAGTAAACCAAATATTTCAATTAGTTTCCGAGAATTGTCTGGCACAGATTAACTTAAACTGAACTAAAATAGGTAAAACCACAGAATATTATTAGTTATTATGTTATAGTATAAATATACTGCTAGTTAATAGATTGGCGATAAAATTAAACACGCATGTTAAAATTTTTTAACAATAAAAACGATTATCCAGAAGTTCGATTCGATATTAAACTCCTAACATAATTTTCCAGCTCAAAGAAAAAAAATTTAACTAATTGTTCGTTACTTCAAATTTTGCACCAAGGAAGCAACATATTCTAAAAACTAATTATAATTATAATTAGTATAAAATAATTAATTATTAGAGCAGCTAATAACTATATTGGCGACAATACTACACATATCTATAAGAAGTTTAAAGTAAGTTACAAATGATACTCACAATTTATAAACTAGTGATACAATTATAGTTATTCATTGGGTTTGCATTATGTATACTAAAATCAAATCAAATATACATTTTTGGAGTGACTTCTTTATAGAACACAGCTCTATATTGGTTTTATCTCTATCCATTTTCATATATTCCTAGTCAAAACGGATCAATACAACGGTTTTTACTTTAGTGGTGCAAAATAAACCAAATAATCCAATGGGTTCTCAAGAATTGCCTGGCAAAGAGATTTAGGTATATCAGCAGTAGCTGAAATAGATAAAATCATATCAATTTATTAGTTATTATGTTGTAATATGAATATAATATTAGTTGATAGATTGGCCATAAAATAAAAGATGTATGTTAAAAGTATATTACACACTAGAAACGGTTATCCAGAAGTTTGGTATGACATTAAATTTAACAGTGATTAATCGACAATTGTAACCGAATACCGCATAAACATAGAGTTTAACTTTCACGTGCCAATACAAAACAGTTTCAGAATATGTCGTCCACAAAAAAACTATGTATGCTGCAATGACAAATAATCCTTGATTTGGGTTACAAAGTGATTTTTACAAGGCTTGCAAAAGTAACTGGCTTAGATATCAGACTGCTTAGAATATAAAAGAGAATTCGAAATTGGAGTAGAATTTCTATCGCCAACACAATTTTCTAAGTCAAAAAAAATCCAACAAACTTTTCTTTAGCTTTAATGCTGCACAAAGAACCAGAACATTGTGAAAACTGATCTCAAGAAATAATTAATAGAAAAACGTCAGTAGCCTAAAATTAATTAAAATAGAATAATATGTTTTCTTCAAAAGTGGTGTTTTCGACCCCTAATAAAATTTTTCAGCTCAAAGAAAAAAAAAAATAAACCAATTGTACGTTACTTCAAATTTTGCACTAAGGAAGCAACACATTCTAAAAACTAATTTCGAGAATTGATTGATTGATTGATAGGAAAACGGAAGGGTAACTCACCTTGGTAAAAAGAGAATCATAAATTTACTTCAAAAGTACTCTTTGTATTAAATATACTGGCGATAATACAACACATATCTATAAGAAGTTTAAATTAAAAATGATTTACTATTTAAATGGGAATAAGCCACAATTAAAAGTTAAAGTACGTTTATTAACGTTTCAATTTCTACTTCGGAAATCGTTCTCAAAATACAAACATTTAAATTTAATTAAAAAGGTTACAAATAATACTCACAATAAATTTATAAACTATTGATACAATTATAACTATTTATTGGGTGATATATATGTGAACTACTTTTTAAGAAGAAATTAAACCAAAGATCATCAGATATAAATGTTTGGATTGACTTCTCCATAGAACACAGCTCTAAATTGGTTCCATCCTTATCCATTTTCAGATATTCCTAGTCAAAGGAGATCAGGGTTTTTCTTTCATGATGCATAAATAAACCAAATATTCCAATTATTTCCCGAGAATGGCCTGGCAAAGGGATTTAGGTATTTCAACAGTAGCTGAAATAGGTAAAACCATGTCATATTATTAGTTATTATGTTATCATATGAATATAATGTTAGTTCAAAGATTGGCCATAAAACAACATATGTTTGTTAAAAGTATATAACACAATAGAAACTTTTATAGAATATGTTTTATAAATATATTAAATAGGAAACAGTTTCGGAATATCTTGTCCACAAATTAACTATTAAAGCTACGTTTCTTCTACAAAGAAAACAAACCAAACACGATTAGATATACATATTGGGATTGGCCTATTCATAGAACACAGTCCTAAGTTGGTTCCATACCTATCCATGTTCCCATATTTCGAGTCAAAGAAGATCGTTACAACGGCTTCTTCTATCGTGTTGCATAAATAAACCAAATATTCTAATTGGTTTCCGAGAATTATCTGACAACGAGATTTAGGTGTCTCAATAAACTGAAATATGCAAATACCGTATAATAATTATTACGAATTAAAACACATATTTTAAAATTTTATAGCACAATCGAACAGAAGTTTGATTCGATATTATATTTATATTATGTAATTAAAACACAACTGTGGCTGAACACCCTACAAACATATAATTTACTTAACTTGCAAAGGGATGCAAAATCTACTGGAATTTGGAGTACTTTCCTTATAAAAAACGATTCGAAATTGTAAGTGGATCTCTGTCCCCAAAACAATTTTTTAAGTCAAAGAAAAAAATTTAAAGATAAAAGAAATAAGTAATAGAAATAATTTCGTAGCCCAAACTGATAAAAAAGAATAATATATTTAGATCCAAAGTACTGTTTTGGATCGGTTATTAAATATATTGGCGACAGTACTACAAATATTTATAAAAAGTTTAAAATAGCTTACGAATTAAAACAATTAATACAAAACAATTATAACAATTATTGCTAGAATTATAATTATGAAATAAATTGAACCGGGAGCTCACAATTGTAAAAAACAAAATAAATTTACTTCAAAAGTACTGTTCTGGATTGGTTAATAAATATATTAGAGAAATATCTAGAAAAAGCTTGCAATAGTTTACAAATAATACTCACAATTTTACAGTTAGTGCTACAATTATAGTTATTCATTTTTTTGCATTATATGAACTATTTTCTATAAAGGAATCAAACTAACATACGATCAGATGTACATGTATTATTTGACTCCTCCATCGAACACAGCTCTAAATTGGTTATATCTCTATCCATCTTCCCATATTTATAGTCAACTAAGATCAATATAACGATGGCTTAACTTGCAAAGCGGCTAACTCAATTTTTTACCGAAATACAGGTTTTGGCGTTGTCGACTGCGTCTAGTTGTCGCTCACATTATGATCAATAAAATATCTCCCTAGCTTTTAAAATAACGGAGAAAACGGTGAACACGTAAAACGGTCAACTTCTAACACTAACATAACAACACCGAAATGTGGCTAACTCCAAGGTCAACCCCCAGTTTATTTGTATTTGACGGTGAGTAACAAGTGCCACGTTTTAAGTGCGCGGTCTTTTTTAGAAAACTGTGAATTATAATACCAGATAAAATAAAGTTGATTTGATAACGATACAGTGTATAAGAGTGGCGGTAAGTAGTTTTAATCAAATAATATAACTTTTTGTGGGCAATATCCTAGTTATAACAAAAAATGTGATGATGGAGTTGTCCATTTTTAACGTAACTATTTACTATGTGAATTTAGGAGTTACCCAATATACCAATTCTGTGATTTTACAGTCCTGTAGTCTATAAATTAAAGTTGTTGTTCATTTTTTACGATTTATAATGTAAAAAATAGTCCAGTGCATAGATACAAGTAAGATCTATACTTTTCTTCTTCTTACTTTTTAAAAATTCTACATACCTATTTCATGTTTAATTAAAAATTCCAAGTTATTTAAAAATATGATAATTCTGTGTAAAGTATGTTTTTAGAAAAAAAGTAGGTACAATTTTAAAAATGTAAGAAAAAAGCATAGATATATGTGACTTATGTATATACTGAAATTTTTCCACATTTGAATTTCCAAAAACATTGCCCAAAGTAGACTACGATTACGACTGAATGCAAAAAATATAGTTGTCAAGGTAAATATTCCCCTTGAGAATTGCTATATTATTGCTCTGCAAATTGTTATAGTGAACGTGCTCATAAGTTATAGTGTAAAAAGTATATAAAATAAACGGTTCGGATGTTAATAAGATTATTGTTACAGATAAAGAGTATGTCGAGGGCAAAAAAACTTGTTGAAGCTGCACTGAAGCAAAACAATTAAAATTACTTAATTCTCACAGAAGAATCTATTAAAGATATGCCTATGATACTTTTTGCTGATAGTACGTCAACATCTGATACTCTAACAGGAAATATCATGGAAATTGAGCCACTTGCTAGTGGTACATCTGAGGCTGCCACAGAGGTGTTCATCAATACTGAGCCATTAGATATCATTGCGCCTATATATAATGCTCATGCACAAGAGATTATGACTGTTGCGAGTCTCAATAATGATTCGTCTGTTTTCTTGAAATCTGTTACTGAGGAATGCTTAGCTCCAGTTACAGCGTACCATTATACAGCACAGAAAGACAACAATACTAGCTTGAGTAGATATACTAAGAGGGCATGACTACAGAGATAGGGAAATCAATGTGTTAGAGAGAGAAGGATCTTTTAGTGAGTAAGAGTGAGAAAGATATATGACGAAGGAATCTTCTCTACCGTAATTCAACTATTGTCCGCTAGGTGGCGCTATTTTTAAATTAAAATATTAAATAAATTATTATAAAAATAAAATAACTAAAACAAATAAAGATTGTAGATTGTAGAACGCTCTTCTTCTTTTTGTCAACTGTCTATTCTTCTTCTTATTCTTTCCGCAACTGCCAATTCTTCTTCTTTTTCCGTAGAGTCATGGACAATAAAGATTGTAGGTATGCAGTGCCTAAACGGCTTAAAATAGAGAGATATGGGAGGTATCATGTGACAAGTCGGCATCAGTAATTCGCCATTTTTACTTCAAATTAAATTTATAAAATATTTTTGTAGTTTAACTATTATTCAAATTAATTTAATTATAAATTTTCGGTCATAATGTATGAGGGATCGTTGGAAAGGAGCAAAGCCAAGAGGTACAATCATGTATAAGAATTAAACAAAGCGATGAACCATAAAGACCTTAGATAGGTAGTGCCTAAACAACGTACCTGGATGTGCAAGGTATCATGTGATAGGGCTAAATAAATAGATTTAGATACTATAGAAAAATTAAACATAACATCATGTCATAAAGGCTTTAGATATGTATCTACACGCTTATTGGTCCGATCGCAATGTATGAGGGGTCGTTCGAAAGGAGAGAAAGAGAGAGGTATAATCGTATAACATAATTAAACATAGCAATGAACCATAAGATATGTAGTACCTATACGACTCAAAATAGAGGGATGTGCGACGTGTCATATGATAGGGTCTAACGAATAGAATTGATTGATATAGAAAAATCTACCATAATATTATGTGATAAAGGCATTGAATACGTATATACCGAATATATCTAGATAGAAAAATAGATTAACTACATGACAAATCTTGAATTATTTACTTAAATTTGGAATCTGGCTCAGTACCAAATAAACAACTGATCGAATCCTAACACGCAACATAGCAAATGAATGGGGAGGATGTAACAGGATAAATAACAAATAAGGCGACTATCAAAATGACACTACATCCGTGTTTCAACTACCATTCCAAAGGTCACAAGCTAACGTACGTACACAAGCGTTAATATTGTAAATCGAAATTCATATTTAGGAAAGGAGTGAAAAAACCAAAGATTCTGGTTTAAAGAATATATTTTTAATTACTATTTAAATGGGAATAAGCCACAATTAAAGGTTAAAATACGTTTATTGACGTTTCAATTTCCACTTCGGAAATCGTTCTCAAAATACAAACATTAGTAAATTAAACAAATTTTGTTTTTTATATTTTTAATATAAATAAGTACATACTTAAACATAAATCATTATTTTTTAATATGAATGCCACAGTTCTAAATATAACATACAGCTCGTTTCTTATTTGTACTCGGCGTTGTGCTGAGTTTGTCTAGTTTTATCTTATTATATATATATATGTATCTTCTTGCTTATTGGCCCAGTCGTAACGTATGAGGGGTAATTGGAAAGGAAAGAAGGCGAGAGGTACAATTAGAAAAAATTAAACAGAACATGTCATAAAAATCATTAGATATATCAAGTAATAGAATAAAAAATAATAATAACATTTTTTTTTTGATTGTACACATACACATATCTTTATCTATTTTCTATCGTTGAAGGAATTATTGGTGTAGGGAATGGCAGCTGTCTCCGAATATTATGAACTTCTGGACCATCCAAAAGGTAATTTCCAGTAATATACTGCTCAATGAAGTCCGTTTCATCGCCGGCTAGGGTTTCGTATAAAGACCATGGATATCGCTTAGCGAAAGATACATATTCCAGTCCCGCAAAGTACCGGCATGCTGAAATAAGCTGTTGTTTGGTATGTACTAGTACAGGATTGATGATTCCCATTCTGAAAATTTTTTAGAACAAGTCCGTAAATAAAGTAAATTAAAAATCACATTTTATTTGTACATTATATTTGCAGTCACATATTTATTAATTTATATTATCTACAAAATAGTAATTTTTCCTAAGATTGAAAATAATCACAAGAAAACTAAAATTTAACAATCCATGCTAAGAGACTCATAATAAAACAAAAACAAAAATTTTAAATCAAAATTCTTTTAGTTTAGAGTAATTCGACTGAAAAAATTACATAATATGCAAGTTACAAATATAATAAAAAACGAGATATTAGAAAAGAACTAATATGTATGAATAAAACTAAAACAAAATGTGTCTCTAGTGCGGGACTCTAACCTGATGCAATGAGATTTGGGGTAAAACAGAAACAAAAAATGTGTCTAAAACAGAAGGTCTGTAAGAGAGACAAGATCGTAAAATTTCAAAGCAAAAAAATAGTTTAGAATAATTCGACAGAAAAAATTACATATAAACGTATAAACAAGTTACAAATATAAGCGAAAATAGACTGAGATATTAGAAAAGAACTAGTATGTATGAACTAAACTAAAAATGTGTCTCTGTTGCGAGACTCTAACCTAATGCAACGGATGAAACAAAAAATATCTAAAAAGGTCTGCACGAAAAAAACAATCACAAAATTTCAAAGCAATAGTCTTTTAATGTAGAGTAAATCGACAGAGAAAATTTATACAAGTTACGAATATACATAAGCAACAATATAACAAGATAATAGAAAAGAACTAATATGTATGAATAAAACGACAACAAATCTACTAAAACTAAAAAATGTGTCTCTGGTGCGGGGCTCGAACCTAATGCAACGAGATTCGGAACAATACAGAAACAGAAAAATGTGTCTAAAAAGAAGGTCTATAAAAACAAGAAAATGACATATATACGTATATACAAGTTACGAATGTAATCAAAAATACAACGAGATATTAGAAAAGATGTATAAATAAACCAAAAAAAAAATGTGTCTCTGGTGCGGGATTCTAATCTCTTGCAACGAGAAGCGAGATAAAACAGAGACCGAAAAATGTACATAAAAAGAAGGTCTGAAAGAGAAGAAATAACGCAAAATTTCACAGCAAAAGTCTTTTAGTTTGGAGTAATTCCACAGAGAAAATGTATACAAATTACAAATATAATCGAAGAAAGAGCGAGATATTATAAAAGAACTACTATGTATGAATAAAACTAAAAAAAATGTGTCTCTTGTGCGAGACTCTAACCTGATGCAACGCTACGATACTCTGGAACGAAAAAATCGAGACATACAGACGAAAATACATCAAGAGCCAACTTAGAACCTTAAACTGTAACGTAAATTTAAACATAAATACAAAAAATAATTTATAAAGAATCATTTACCTATATGTTAACTGTAATAAAAATGTAACAGACTAGGAACTGTTTTTCTTGCTTTGAAACTAGAATACTAATATTTAAGTAATTCCCGAATTTCAAAATTTATATCAATGTCTAGTAGTAATAGTTTCTTAACATTCTACTAATATATCGTTAAATATTAATTTTCTTGTGATTATTCACAATATTGAGGGAAAGCTTGTAGATAATATGAATTAATTTGTATTTTATTTGTGTATACTTATTTTACCAAATTGCATGTCTTAATATAACATTTGTACGTAACACTCACATTATTTTCGTATTTACATTAATTTATATCGCGATAATTGACAGGTAAAAACATTTAAAACGTGTGCAGATATTATATATGCATTATTTGATTAATTCATATTTCAATAAAACAGTTACAGACTTAAATAATAACAAGCTAATATTCGACGAAAACTTTTCCAAATGCAATAAAAAAAAATATCATTTCACTCTATAACTTAAACAAACCATCGACGAACGATTTTCCGTTATAACTTTAATGCTAAATAAATTCGAAAATTAATTTTTAATACCACCGATTGAATCTTATTGTCTATATCAAATTAGATTTCAATTACCATCGATCGTAAAAAGTGGATCAAATAATACATCACAGATGTTATTCTAATTAAAATCCATCTGTGAAGTATATAGGAAGATATATTAAATAGGATTATTGTTAAAGACATCCGTATACACGTGAATATCTCTGATACTAGGACGATTTTTAACACTTTTAAACGGTTTTTCATCGCTTTTCATGGATTTTTTCTGCCGCTATATGCATTATGATATTTAATGCAAAAGATTCATCTTTCTGACTCTTTCGATGGATAAAATCCTACAAGAAAATAATTCTAATCCTATTTCAGGTCATTGATGATTTAATCGTACATATAAAAGAATTAAAAAAAAAAGATACAAAATTACAACTAATGCCAAAAGAATAAACTAGTACTGAAAAAAAAATAATATTAAACATCCCATAGAAATTATCACTACGAGTACATATTTCCTTTCGAAAAAATATTTCTAAACGTTGTAGGTCCCTTAGTCATTTCTGAAAAAGGTAATGTTTTATCCTAACTCTTCAAGACGATCTTACAAAACTTTCTTGTGCAGTTTTTATTCTGAACCATGAATCTGAGACTATAAGCCTAGGGTTCACGGAAAAATTCATTTGTACATTTAGTATTTCAGGATCAGACTTTATCTCCAATTTTTTCAAAAATGTAGCAAAACTCTTTTTAATATTCTAATATAATCGATTTAATAAATCGAATTAGATTTCAATCACCATTGATATTAAAGTCGATTAAATAACACATCACAGATGTTATTCTAATCAACATCTATCTGCGACGTATGTAGGAAGATATATTAAATAAATATATTGGTAAATTCATCTGTATACATGCAAATATCTGTTACTAGGACGATTTTAACACTCTTAAACTTTTTTTTCATCTCTTTTTATGGCTTTTCTCTGCCTCGATATGTATATTATGAAATTTAATGCAAAAGATCCATCTTCTAAACTTTTTCGATGTACAAAATCTTACAAAAATCATTTGGGACAATTTTTAACACTTTTTAACGTTTTTCATTGCCTTTCATGGCTTTTCTCTCGAAGAT
This sequence comes from Diabrotica undecimpunctata, assembly GCF_040954645.1. Taxonomy (NCBI): domain Eukaryota; kingdom Metazoa; phylum Arthropoda; class Insecta; order Coleoptera; family Chrysomelidae; genus Diabrotica; species Diabrotica undecimpunctata. The sequence goes on from NC_092813.1 coordinate 16,045,239, forward strand.
CAATTTTCCGTTTTAACTTTAATGCTAAGTGGATTTGAAAATTAATATTCTAATATTATCGATTTAATCTTATTCTCTAAATCAAATTAGATTTCAATCAACATTAATTTTGTTAATAATACATCCCAGATGTTACTCTAATCAACATCCATCTACGACGTTTGTAGAAAGATATACTAAATAGGTTTATTGTTAAAGTCATGTATATGCACGCAAATATCTCTGATACTAGGATGATTTTTAAAACTCTGAAACGTTTTTCATCGCTTTTCATGGCTTTTTTTTCTGTCGCTGTATTCATATAATATTTAATGCAAAAGATCCATCTTCCAGACTCTTTCGATGGACAAAATCCTACAAGAAAATCATTCTAATCCTATTTCAGATCATTAAGAATATATAATCATACAAATAAGAGAATTAAAGAATACAAGAAATAAAGAATACTAATTAGTTGATAAGATATGCTGTGAAATGCAATTTTTAGATTCCCCATGTCTCTAATAACATCTTTATCAACGTCTGTTTTGCCTTGCAATTCTTAGAAGACACAGATTAAAGCAAAGTTCTGAATTTGGTTTCGAAAATTAGTGTACGGATTTTAAAAAATACTAAATTGTAACTTATGTCCAAAGTATAAACCAGTAAGAAAAAAAAATAATAAACATCCGATGGAAATTATCACTACACGTTCATTCCCTTTTGAAAAAATATTTCTAAACATTGTAGGTCCCTTAGTCATTTTTGAAAAAGGTAATCTTTCATCCTAACTCTTCAAGACGATCTTACAAAATTTTCTTGTGCATTCCCTTTTCTGAACCACGAATCTGAGACTATAAGCCGAGGGTTCATAGAAAAATTCATTTGTACATTTAGTATTCCAGAATCTATCGTATCAGATCAAGAATCAGATGTTATGTCCAATCTTTTTAAAAATGTAGCAAAACTCTTTAAGATAAAGAAACTAAACTGTAGCGTTTATCACCCACAGTCTAATGATGTACTGGAATGATCTCATGCTACCTTAGTAGACTATCTAAAGCACTATATCAAAGACAGTCAGACCAGTTGGGACGATTGGATTAATTGCACAACGTTTTCTTTTAATACGACAATATATTTGTCAACCAAATTCTCTCCATTTGAACTTCTCTTCGGTAACAAAGCTAATCTTTCAAGCTCTATGACCCAAAATCCTAAATTTCTCTACACCTATGACGATTATATCAATGCAGTTAATTCGAAATCACAAAAGTCACACCAATTAGAAGGAGGAAATTTAATCAACCTTAAAGATATATGAAACAAAGAATACTACGGTAGAAAAGTTAAAGAAACAGAATACAATGCTGGTGATAATGTTTATCTCCTTAATAAACAAGAAACAGATAGGAAAATCTAGGAAAATTAAGTTTGCATCCCAAAGAACCGTATAAACTAATAGATAAAATATAAAAAAAGCCGCAAAGTAGTTCATTTTAATCTCTTAAAATCAGAATTTGTGTCAGCTTAGTTGCTTCCATCCTCATTTTGGACACGTCTTTTTTATACGTGAATACACCTATTATGAAACTTTTAGGTATATATTATGAGTAATTACAACCTGTTTATTTCTATGAAAAATCATGGGATACAATAAGTTTTTTAGACCTAATTATATTTGAAGAAAAAATGATCATTTCTCGAAATCACTTACAGAAAAATGGTTCAAAAAATCTTTCACGTACACATCCATCTATTTATAATACTAACTTAAAACATATAATTTAAATAATACTAGATAGCTTGAAAGAAAGCTAAGTCTTCGCTCATTGGATATAATAGATTCCAAAAGAGGACTACTGAATATTATAAGCTCCGCTTTCAAAACATTGTTCGGAACACTGGATAATAATGATGCTAAATTTTATGACAAAGCAATCATAAAGGTAAATAATGAAGAAAAACATTTGATTGATCCTTTTTAAATAATAAATTCAAGTTGTTCAGTCAATAATCACTAATTTCAATAAAACAGTTACAGACTTAAATAATAACAGGGCAATATTTGACGAAAACTTTTCCAAATTGCAAAAATATGTGGAACAATTCAAAATTAATCATTTTAAACTAGAACAAACAAACCATCGACGAACAATTTTCCGTTTTAATTTTAATACTAACTGAACTTGAAAATGAATATTCCAATATCATCGATTTAATTTTATTCTCTAAATCAAATTCGATTTCAATCAACATCGAATTTAAAGTCGATCAAATAATACAAATTTTAATGCCTATATTTGTCTTAATTTTAAAAATTCTTAAAAAAATGTAAATAGGAAATTTAAATCTATATGTACTATAAAAGTTAATGAAAATAAGGAGTTTTAATTAAAAGTCAACAGTTTTCTATAAATTTTTTTAAGAATTTTTAAAATTAAGACAAATATAGGCATTAAAATTTGTATTATTTGATCGACTTTAAATTCGATGTTGATTGAAATCGAATTTGATTTAGAGAATAAAATTAAATCGATGATATTGGAATATTCATTTTCAAGTTCAGTTAGTATTAAAATTAAAACGGAAATTTGTTCGTCGATGGTTTGTTTGTTCTAGTTTAAAATGATTAATTTTGAATTATTCCACATATTTTTGCAATTTGGAAAAGTTTTCGTTAAATATTGCCCTGTTATTATTTAAGTCTGTAACTGTTTTATTGAAATTAGTGATTATTGACTGAACAACTTGAATTTATTATTTAAAAAAGATCAATCCAATGTTTTTCTTCATTATTTACCTTTATGATTGCTTTGTCGTAAAATTTAGCATTATTATTATCCAGTGTTCCGAATAATGTTTTGAAAGCGGAGCTTATAATATTCAGTAGTCCTCTTTTGGAATCTATTATATCCAATGAGCGAAGACTTAGCTTTCTTTCAAGCTATCTAGTATTATTTAAATTATATGTTTTAAGTTAGTATTATAAATAGATGGATGTGTACGTGAAAGATTTTTTGAACCATTTTTCTGTAAGTGATTTCGAGAAATGATCATTTTTTCTTCAAATATAATTAGGTCTAAAAAACTTATTGTATCCCATGATTTTTCATAGAAATAAACAGATTGTAAATACTCATAATATATACCTAAAGGTTTCGTAAGATTGATTTATGATAAATTCTACAATGTCACTATTATTAAATTATTTGATGCATTTTTTGCGATACATGAAACTCTGTTGGAAGTTAAAGGAAGCAATCTATATGTACTATAAAAGTTAATGAAAATAAGGAGTTTTAATTAAAAGTTAACAGTTTTCTATACATTTTTTTAAGAATTTTTAAAATTAAGACAAATATAGGCATTAAAATTTGTATTATTTGATCGACTTTAAATTCGATGTTGATTGAAATCGAATTTGATTTAGAGAATAAAATTAAATCGATGATATTGGAATATTCATTTTCAAGTTCAGTTAGTATTAAAATTAAAACGGAAAATTGTTCGTCGATGGTTTGTTTGTTCTAGTTTAAAATGATTAATTTTGAATTGTTCCACATATTTTTGCAATTTGGAAAAGTTTTCGTCAAATATTGCCCTGTTATTATTTAAGTCTGTAACTGTTTTATTGAAATTAGTGATTATTGACTGAACAACTTGAATTTATTATTTAAAAAGGATCAATCAAATGTTTTTCTTCATTATTTACCTTTATGATTGCTTTGTCATAAAATTTAGCATCATTATTATCCAGTGTTCCGAACAATGTTTTGAAAGCGGAGCTTATAATATTCAGTAGTCCTCTTTTGGAATCTATTATATCCAATGAGCGAAGACTTAGCTTTCTTTCAAGCTATCTAGTATTATTTAAATTATATGTTTTAAGTTAGTATTATAAATAGATGGATGTGTACGTGAAAGATTTTTTGAACCATTTTTCTGTAAGTGATTTCGAGAAATGATCATTTTTTCTTCAAATATAATTAGGTCTAAAAAACTTATTGTATCCCATGATTTTTCATAGAAATAAACAGGTTGTAATTACTCATAATATATACCTAAAAGTTTCGTAATAGGTGTATTCACGTATAAAAAAGACGTGTCCAAAATGAGGATGGAAGCAACTAAGCTGACACAAATTCTGAATTTAAGAGATTAAAATGAACTACTTTGCGGCTTTTTTTTATATTTTATCTATTAGTTTATACGGTTCTTTGGGATGCAAACTTAATTTTCCTAGATTTTCCTATCTGTTTCTTGTTTATTAAGGAGATAAACATTATCACCAGCATTGTATTCTGTTTCTTTAACTTTTCTACCGTAGTATTCTTTGTTTCATATATCTTTAAGGTTGATTAAATTTCCTCCTTCTAATTGGTGTGACTTTTGTGATTTCGAATTAACTGCATTGATATAATCGTCATAGGTGTAGAGAAATTTAGGATTTTGGGTCATAGAGCTTGAAAGATTAGCTTTGTTACCGAAGAGAAGTTCAAATGGAGAGAATTTGGTTGACAAATATATTGTCGTATTAAAAGAAAACGTTGTGCAATTAATCCAATCGTCCCAACTGGTCTGACTGTCTTTGATATAGTGCTTTAGATAGTCTACTAAGGTAGCATGAGATCATTCCAGTACATCATTAGACTGTGGGTGATAAACGCTACAGTTTAGTTTCTTTATCTTAAAGAGTTTTGCTACATTTTTAAAAAGATTGGACATAACATCTGATTCTTGATCTGATACGATAGATTCTGGAATACTAAATGTACAAATGAATTTTTCTATGAACCCTCGGCTTATAGTCTCAGATTCGTGGTTCAGAAAAGGGAATGCACAAGAAAATTTTGTAAGATCGTCTTGAAGAGTTAGGATGAAAGATTACCTTTTTCAAAAATGACTAAGGGACCTACAATGTTTAGAAATATTTTTTCAAAAGGGAATGAACGTGTAGTGATAATTTCCATCGGATGTTTATTATTTTTTTTTCTTACTGGTTTATACTTTGGACATAAGTTACAATTTAGTATTTTTTAAAATCCGTACACTAATTTTCGAAACCAAATTCAGAACTTTGCTTTAATCTGTGTCTTCTAAGAATTGCAAGGCAAAACAGACGTTGATAAAGATGTTATTAGAGACATGGGGAATCTAAAAATTGCATTTCACAGCATATCTTATCAACTAATTAGTATTCTTTATTTCTTGTATTCTTTAATTCTCTTATTTGTATGATTATATATTCTTAATGATCTGAAATAGGATTAGAATGATTTTCTTGTAGGATTTTGTCCATCGAAAGAGTCTGGAAGATGGATCTTTTGCATTAAATATTATATGAATACAGCGACAGAAAAAAAAGCCATGAAAAGCGATGAAAAACGTTTCAGAGTTTTAAAAATCATCCTAGTATCAGAGATATTTGCGTGCATATACATGACTTTAACAATAAACCTATTTAGTATATCTTTCTACAAACGTCGTAGATGGATGTTGATTAGAGTAACATCTGGGATGTATTATTAACAAAATTAATGTTGATTGAAATCTAATTTGATTGAGAGAATAAGATTAAATCGATAATATTAGAATATTAATTTTCGAATCCACTTAGCATTAAAGTTAAAACGGAAAATTGATCTTCGAGAGAAAAGCCATGAAAGGCAATGAAAAACGTTAAAAAGTGTTAAAAATTGTCCCAAATGATTTTTGTAAGATTTTGTACATCGAAAAAGTTTAGAAGATGGATCTTTTGCATTAAATTTCATAATATACATATCGAGGCAGAGAAAAGCCATAAAAAGAGATGAAAAAAAAGTTTAAGAGTGTTAAAATCGTCCTAGTAACAGATATTTGCATGTATACAGATGAATTTACCAATATATTTATTTAATATATCTTCCTACATACGTCGCAGATAGATGTTGATTAGAATAACATCTGTGATGTGTTATTTAATCGACTTTAATATCAATGGTGATTGAAATCTAATTCGATTTATTAAATCGATTATATTAGAATATTAAAAAGAGTTTTGCTACATTTTTGAAAAAATTGGAGATAAAGTCTGATCCTGAAATACTAAATGTACAAATGAATTTTTCCGTGAACCCTAGGCTTATAGTCTCAGATTCATGGTTCAGAATAAAAACTGCACAAGAAAGTTTTGTAAGATCGTCTTGAAGAGTTAGGATAAAACATTACCTTTTTCAGAAATGACTAAGGGACCTACAACGTTTAGAAATATTTTTTCGAAAGGAAATATGTACTCGTAGTGATAATTTCTATGGGATGTTTAATATTATTTTTTTTTCAGTACTAGTTTATTCTTTTGGCATTAGTTGTAATTTTGTATCTTTTTTTTTTAATTCTTTTATATGTACGATTAAATCATCAATGACCTGAAATAGGATTAGAATTATTTTCTTGTAGGATTTTATCCATCGAAAGAGTCAGAAAGATGAATCTTTTGCATTAAATATCATAATGCATATAGCGGCAGAGAAAATCCATGAAAAGCGATGAAAAACCGTTTAAAAGTGTTAAAAATCGTCCTAGTATCAGAGATATTCACGTGTATACGGATGTCTTTAACAATAATCCTATTTAATATATCTTCCTATATACTTCACAGATGGATTTTAATTAGAATAACATCTGTGATGTATTATTTGATCCACTTTTTACGATCGATGGTAATTGAAATCTAATTTGATATAGACAATAAGATTCAATCGGTGGTATTAAAAATTAATTTTCGAATTTATTTAGCATTAAAGTTATAACGGAAAATCGTTCGTCGATGGTTTGTTTAAGTTATAGAGTGAAATGATATTTTTTTTTATTGCATTTGGAAAAGTTTTCGTCGAATATTAGCTTGTTATTATTTAAGTCTGTAACTGTTTTATTGAAATATGAATTAATCAAATAATGTTTATCTGCACACGTTTTAAATGTTTTTACCTGTCAATTATCGCGATATAAATTAATGTAAATACGAAAATAATGTGAGTGTTACGTACAAATGTTATATTAAGACATGCAATTTGGTAAAATAAGTATACACAAATAAAATACAAATTAATTCATATTATCTACAAGCTTTCCCTCAATATTGTGAATAATCACAAGAAAATTAATATTTAACGATATATTAGTAGAATGTTAAGAAACTATTACTACTAGACATTGATATAAATTTTGAAATTCGGGAATTACTTAAATATTAGTATTCTAGTTTCAAAGCAAGAAAAACAGTTCCTAGTCTGTTACATTTTTATTACAGTTAACATATAGGTAAATGATTCTTTATAAATTATTTTTTGTATTTATGTTTAAATTTACGTTACAGTTTAAGGTTCTAAGTTGGCTCTTGATGTATTTTCGTCTGTATGTCTCGATTTTTTCGTTCCAGAGTATCGTAGCGTTGCATCAGGTTAGAGTCTCGCACAAGAGACACATTTTTTTTTAGTTTTATTCATACATAGTAGTTCTTTTATAATATCTCGCTCTTTCTTCGATTATATTTGTAATTTGTATACATTTTCTCTGTCGAATTACTCCAAACTAAAAGACTTTTGCTGTGAAATTTTGCGTTATTTCTTCTCTTTCAGACCTTCTTTTTATGTACATTTTTCGGTCTCTGTTTTATCTCGCTTCTCGTTGCAAGAGATTAGAATCCCGCACCAGAGACACATTTTTTTTTTGGTTTATTTATACATCTTTTCTAATATCTCGTTGTATTTTTGATTACATTCGTAACTTGTATATACGTATATATGTCATTTTCTTGTTTTTATAGACCTTCTTTTTAGACACATTTTTCTGTTTCTGTATTGTTCCGAATCTCGTTGCATTAGGTTCGAGCCCCGCACCAGAGACACATTTTTTAGTTTTAGTAGATTTGTTGTCGTTTTATTCATACATATTAGTTCTTTTCTATTATCTTGTTATATTGTTGCTTATGTATATTCGTAACTTGTATAAATTTTCTCTGTCGATTTACTCTACATTAAAAGACTATTGCTTTGAAATTTTGTGATTGTTTTTTTCGTGCAGACCTTTTTAGATATTTTTTGTTTCATCCGTTGCATTAGGTTAGAGTCTCGCAACAGAGACACATTTTTAGTTTAGTTCATACATACTAGTTCTTTTCTAATATCTCAGTCTATTTTCGCTTATATTTGTAACTTGTTTATACGTTTATATGTAATTTTTTCTGTCGAATTATTCTAAACTATTTTTTTGCTTTGAAATTTTACGATCTTGTCTCTCTTACAGACCTTCTGTTTTAGACACATTTTTTGTTTCTGTTTTACCCCAAATCTCATTGCATCAGGTTAGAGTCCCGCACTAGAGACACATTTTGTTTTAGTTTTATTCATACATATTAGTTCTTTTCTAATATCTCGTTTTTTATTATATTTGTAACTTGCATATTATGTAATTTTTTCAGTCGAATTACTCTAAACTAAAAGAATTTTGATTTAAAATTTTTGTTTTTGTTTTATTATGAGTCTCTTAGCATGGATTGTTAAATTTTAGTTTTCTTGTGATTATTTTCAATCTTAGGAAAAATTACTATTTTGTAGATAATATAAATTAATAAATATGTGACTGCAAATATAATGTACAAATAAAATGTGATTTTTAATTTACTTTATTTACGGACTTGTTCTAAAAAATTTTCAGAATGGGAATCATCAATCCTGTACTAGTACATACCAAACAACAGCTTATTTCAGCATGCCGGTACTTTGCGGGACTGGAATATGTATCTTTCGCTAAGCGATATCCATGGTCTTTATACGAAACCCTAGCCGGCGATGAAACGGACTTCATTGAGCAGTATATTACTGGAAATTACCTTTTGGATGGTCCAGAAGTTCATAATATTCGGAGACAGCTGCCATTCCCTACACCAATAATTCCTTCAACGATAGAAAATAGATAAAGATATGTGTATGTGTACAATCAAAAAAAAAATGTTATTATTATTTTTTATTCTATTACTTGATATATCTAATGATTTTTATGACATGTTCTGTTTAATTTTTTCTAATTGTACCTCTCGCCTTCTTTCCTTTCCAATTACCCCTCATACGTTACGACTGGGCCAATAAGCAAGAAGATACATATATATATATAATAAGATAAAACTAGACAAACTCAGCACAACGCCGAGTACAAATAAGAAACGAGCTGTATGTTATATTTAGAACTGTGGCATTCATATTAAAAAATAATGATTTATGTTTAAGTATGTACTTATTTATATTAAAAATATAAAAAACAAAATTTGTTTAATTTACTAATGTTTGTATTTTGAGAACGATTTCCGAAGTGGAAATTGAAACGTCAATAAACGTATTTTAACCTTTAATTGTGGCTTATTCCCATTTAAATAGTAATTAAAAATATATTCTTTAAACCAGAATCTTTGGTTTTTTCACTCCTTTCCTAAATATGAATTTCGATTTACAATATTAACGCTTGTGTACGTACGTTAGCTTGTGACCTTTGGAATGGTAGTTGAAACACGGATGTAGTGTCATTTTGATAGTCGCCTTATTTGTTATTTATCCTGTTACATCCTCCCCATTCATTTGCTATGTTGCGTGTTAGGATTCGATCAGTTGTTTATTTGGTACTGAGCCAGATTCCAAATTTAAGTAAATAATTCAAGATTTGTCATGTAGTTAATCTATTTTTCTATCTAGATATATTCGGTATATACGTATTCAATGCCTTTATCACATAATATTATGGTAGATTTTTCTATATCAATCAATTCTATTCGTTAGACCCTATCATATGACACGTCGCACATCCCTCTATTTTGAGTCGTATAGGTACTACATATCTTATGGTTCATTGCTATGTTTAATTATGTTATACGATTATACCTCTCTCTTTCTCTCCTTTCGAACGACCCCTCATACATTGCGATCGGACCAATAAGCGTGTAGATACATATCTAAAGCCTTTATGACATGATGTTATGTTTAATTTTTCTATAGTATCTAAATCTATTTATTTAGCCCTATCACATGATACCTTGCACATCCAGGTACGTTGTTTAGGCACTACCTATCTAAGGTCTTTATGGTTCATCGCTTTGTTTAATTCTTATACATGATTGTACCTCTTGGCTTTGCTCCTTTCCAACGATCCCTTATACATTATGACCGAAAATTTATAATTAAATTAATTTGAATAATAGTTAAACTACAAAAATATTTTATAAATTTAATTTGAAGTAAAAATGGCGAATTACTGATGCCGACTTGTCACATGATACCTCCCATATCTCTCTATTTTAAGCCGTTTAGGCACTGCATACCTACAATCTTTATTGTCCATGACTCTACGGAAAAAGAAGAAGAATTGGCAGTTGCGGAAAGAATAAGAAGAAGAATAGACAGTTGACAAAAAGAAGAAGAGCGTTCTACAATCTACAATCTTTATTTGTTTTAGTTATTTTATTTTTATAATAATTTATTTAATATTTTAATTTAAAAATAGCGCCACCTAGCGGACAATAGTTGAATTACGGTAGAGAAGATTCCTTCGTCATATATCTTTCTCACTCTTACTCACTAAAAGATCCTTCTCTCTCTAACACATTGATTTCCCTATCTCTGTAGTCATGCCCTCTTAGTATATCTACTAGCTTGATTGACAAATATTTAAGTGGTGGTAGCGACTGCACGAATGCACAACTTGTACCTTATTCTGAGCACTCTGATTCTAACAGTGAAGAAGAACCTAGTAGAATTATGAGAAGAAAAAGGTGTCAGGTAAATAAAGCTACATGGACAGATCAAATGAACAAGCCTCACAGGAAAAATGGGCAACAGTATACTGGGCGTAAAAAAATTGAAGGAAAATGGGAAAAAACACAAAAAAATAAACGAGTTCTTAAACCTCGATGCAAATGTAGGACAACTAACAAAAGTGCTTTAAAATGTAGCGAAGTTTCAGAAGAAGAAAGGAAAACTATATTTGAGTTGTTTTGGAGAATGACTTGGGGGGAAAAAAAGGTTTTCGTGAATGGTCTTGTGCAAGAGATACCCACAAAACGTCCAAGAGACAGAAAAGAGCCATTATTAACAAGAAGAAAACGCACAATGGTATTTAACTTAAACTTGACTAACGAATGCCGCGCGAGAGTTTGTAAAACGATGTTTCAAAACACTTTGTGTCTTACCAAAATGACTATCTGGAACTGGAAAAAAGGCAAAGAGAATATTTCTCATAAAACAAATCAACACGCAACAAAAAATCCCTACGAAGTAGAAGTGAAATCACTTAAAGATTTTTTGAACAATATTCCAAAAATGGAATCCCATTATTGCCGCAAAAGTTTGACCAAGCTTTATTTGTTGCCAGAATGGACATCAAAAAAAGCCTTGTACAATTTCTACACATTAGACTGGTGCACGCCAAGGAATACCAAACGTGTTTCAATTGCTAAATTTAGCAACACTTTACAAATTGAAAATATATTACTGTTTAAGCCAAAAAAAGATGAATGTGAAAAGTGCCTCTCTCACAAACTCGGAAATATACCTGACACAGAATACAAGGAGCACATAGAAAGAAAGAATGAAGCTAGACTTGAAAAAGAACAGGATAAAAATACAGAAGAATTTGTATTCACAATGGACACGCAAGCTGTGTTATTGGCACCCAAATCTAATGTGTCATCTCTATATTATAAAACTAAGATATGCACGCACAATTTTTGTATATTTAATATAAAAAATAAAGACGGATTTTGTTATCTCTGGAACGAGACCGAAGGTGGGTTATCCTCTGACAATTACGCTACCATAATTGCCAAGTTTATCACGGAGAAACTTTTGCCGAGTATCCACAGAGAATCTGGACAGGATACTAAAATTATATTGTACAGTGATGGATGTACAGCACAAAATAGAAACGTAATATTGGAAAATGCATTACTAAACGTGGCAACATTAAACAATGTCACAATTCAGTAAAAGTATCTAGAGGTAGGCCATACCCAGATGGAAGCGGACTCAATGCATGCCACCATAGAGAGGAAACTGAAAAACAAAATAATTCATGTATCAGCTGAATATGCACAAGTTTGTGTTGAAGCTCGCAAACATCCTAAACCTTACAACGTATTTTACCTAACCCATGAATTTTTTAAATCCTTCGCAAGTTTACAGTTTTATAAGTCAATAAGACCAGGAAAAGCCATAGGAGATGCCAAGGTACTTTTAATGTTAATTTTGTTTGGTCTTCTACAGACACAGAAGACGAAAAAATTGTTAAATTATTAATGTTTTGTTTTTAGGTCACAGATATTCGTGCCCTACAATATAAACAAGGGAACCTGTACTTTAAGTTACGGTTTAAAGATGAATGGCAGTTACTGCCACAACGATGTGATAAAAGGGTCTCAGTTAAACCTATTGAAAGCTTACCGAATCTTCATAAAAATCGGCTTAAAATAAGTAGTCGTAAATTCAAAGACTTACAACAACTAAAAAGTACCTTGCCGGTGGACTTCAGGGACTACTACGACAATGTGCCACATGAAGACTGATAAATAAAATACTCTATGGTATAATAAAAAGAAAATACTTGATTATAAAAAAAATATACTTACAGATTAATTTTATTTTCCTATAGAGGTTCCATAATACGATGCAGAAAAAAATGGGCAACTCCGATTATTTATTATTTTTTTTTAATTACAAACAGGGTAACTCCAAAAATTTAAATAATTGTTATTTAATCAAAATATTTGTTTATGCTTTTTAGTAACTTCAAAGTGCAAAATAAATAGACAACAAATAGATTTTTGGAATATTGATATTATAAGTATTAATTTTTTTAAGAAGTTTTTTTGTGTTCCTGTAAAGTTTTAAAAAACGGAGTTAGCCGCTCTGCAAGTTAAGCCATCGCAAGTTTATTAAAGTTTTGTTCTTTCTTGGTACATGTATAAACCCAATATTCCAATTAGTAGAGAATTGTCTGGCAAAAATACTCGTGCACACAACAAAAGACGTGCCTCAACAGTAGCTGAAATAGGTAAAACCATATAATCTTATTCGGAATGTCTTAATATGAATATAATGTTTGTTAATATATTGGCGATAGAATTAAACACCATGTCAAAAGAGTGTAACACAATAGAATCTGTTATCCAGAAGTTCCATATTATATTTATAGGTCAGAAAGCCATGGCTGCACATTGTATAAACATAATATTTGTTTACCAATAGGAAACAGTCTTATAGGATGTTATCCACAAATTAACAATTGAAGCTACGATTACAGTTAATCAGTGATTTGCGTTATGTAAACTATTTTTTACAAGGCATGAAAAATCTATTGAAATCATCTATATGAAAAATTGTAATAAGATTTCTGTCTCCAAAACAATTTTTAAAATCGAAAAACAAAAATTTATTAAAAAAAAGAATTAATTTACAAAAAAACTTAAATATATTGGCTATCCACTAATTACTTTTTCTTGATCTTTTTTTTTTGTTCTCTTAACACTGTGCCTAGTCTTTCGTTATACAGGAGTATTTTATTTTGTTTCGTTGCGATTTCTTGTATATTCCACGTTGCACTGTTTTTTGGGAAATGATTTTTTTTTTGAGTGTCGCGTCCCAGGTCTGTCGGCTTAACCCCTATTTTTCGGAAGACCACAGTCCCTGTTCGTTAATCAAATTCATTTCCATATTCCGTTTAGGGTCGTTATCGGTAAATCTATCCAGAATACTGGGAGGAAAATGGGTTTAATATGAACTGAAATTAGGACAATGGTTTCCCCTGTATGGTATTAGGAGATAAACCAAGGCTCGCGTAGGCAGTAGTGGATCCTTGTAAAAAGTAAAGTATATAAATGGATAGTAAAGTAGATGTGTCACCTATCGGGATCATAGATGAGTATCTACCCGCTACCGTGGTAATACTATCCAAATATAATAACACTACGAGATATCTCACATATTTATGTTTAACAAAAATCCCAACCAAACTTCAAAATATATATCTAAAATTTAAAATTAATAATTATTTTTGCCGTATTTAAACTGCTTTCTACAAGACACTAGATCAGATATACGAGTTTAAATTGGCTCCCTCATAAAACGCTGCTCGAGAATGGTTCGATTTCTATTCACGGCAATATTTTTCCCGACAAACTAGAGAAAAATGAAAGTGATATTTGGGTGACGGAACGGTAGGTGAAAATGGTAAAAAAACGTATAGTGTTAAGATACTCCAAAGAAGACCAATAAATGTAATGGTCATTTTTTTTTCTGTTGTGCCAAGGAACCATTAAATACTGTAATTTAATTCGAAGAATTGGCTGGCAAAAGGATATATTATGTGACGCAACACCGTAGCTGAAGTTGGTAAAAATGTACAAATACAATTATTGATTATTTTGTCTTATGTTTATGTCAATGTGAACTGCTTTCCACGAGACATATAAAACAAACTCGATCAGTTATACGAGTTTGTCCTAACTGCCTTATGGAACAAAGCCCGAAAGTGGTTCCACCTTAACCTTTATCCTCGCTGCGGGTCGGCTATGGGTCTTTTCTTAAATAGATTGATGTTACCAATCATTTTTTTGAAGCTACATCAACTACTTTCTATTAGGCACACAAATAAACTCGATCAGAAATACGAGTTTTAATTGAGTACCTAGTACAAGATAGCTTAAACGTATTCGACCTCTATTTATGTAGCTAAATTCTTGGCATAAGAAGAAAAATTCAACGGAATTTCTTTTGCTCCAACTGACGCATAAAGCAACTAATAAATAATGCAACCTCATAAAAACTGACTGACAAAAATATTTAAGTAAGAGAATCTTGGCTAATATTTATTTTATATATAAATTTAATTTAAATATAAAAATAACTGTTATCGGTCAGTTATCGATTAGATGGGCGACAATAAAATATACTTTGAAATGCTGAAAGCCGATTTTTATAATTAGCTGCTAGAAAGATTTAAAGTGTTAAAATATCTTCTTCTTTGTGTGCCTCATCCTTTAGGGACATTGGCGATCATCATGGCTTAGTTTACCATTTACTCTGAAGCAGTTCTAAAAAGTTTTGTTGTTGCTTTTCTACTCCACTGCTTTAAATTTTTCAACAAGAGAAGCGGAAAGACGTCGTCTTTCTGTCATAACAATTTTTGGTAGGAAACACTTTGAAAATACATAAAACTGAGAAAAGTAAATTTTTAAATATAGGCAAATAATTGCATCGAAATAAAATCAATATTTGAACAAAGCAACAAATAAAGTAAAATACACAAGTGAAAAGTTAGAAAAAAATATTTTTCCATTTTAAAACTATAGCAAAAGCTGTTTAAACTTATAAAATAAAAGCTTAAGTTAAATGTGACCATTTAACTAACAATAAAGATGAGGATAAAAAAAATTCATTCTTTATAACGCAATGGTGGAAATACTTTCAAATTTTATCCAACAGTAGTTTTAAAGGGTTTAAAATAAAGAAGAAATCTGGAAAATTATACAAACAGACAGTAAGTTAGATTAGGTTCAATATGAGTAGACGTTTAACCAACCTTTTAGTCGACATTAGGTGTCTATTGTGGCTAATCGACAATATAAAAATACAGCTAATACAAAATAACTACCAAAAATGGAGAAATATTAATCATTTTTCCATCAGACGTAAAATAAAATTTTAGAAGAGAACGATTTGAACCTTTGGCGAGGTTGGACGTATTTAATTACCAGTCTAATCGCACCTAGTTTTTGTGCTTTTATTTATATCCACTTAATAATTAAAGTGTTGTGTTATTATAAATAAAAATTAGTGAACTTATTGGAGAAAATCTGTAAGTAATTTTAATCTAATTAGATACTTACTTCAAAACAAGTTCATATTGTTTATATTACCTGATGTTATTAAAAAACGAAAATGGATGATGTTAATAGTCCAGGGCCGTCGAGGCCCCAAATGTTATTGACATCACATAAAACTTCTTCATATTCTGCAGCGTTAATTAATTCAACTCCAAAATTCCCATTCAAGAAACAAGCTATTTTATATAATGCTCTGGAAAACGCCAAACTTGAGGAATATCTACTTGCACTGGGAAAAATTATAGAACCAAGATATATTATTTTTTCATCACGAATTTCAAATCACCGTATTTGTATTTACCTAGCTAGTGAAGAATTAGTAGAAACTGCCATGAATGCTGACAACGGAAGAATAACCATCAATCAACAAATAATTTATGCTCGACGCTTAATTACACCAAATGAAAGATTACTAATCTCTAATGTTTGCCCTAGTATTCCTCACACTTTCATAGAATCTGAACTTAAAAAGTTAGGCCTCAATTTATTAACTCCAATTAATTTTTTACGAATAGGTACAACAAACCCAGAATATAGACATATACTGAGCTTTCGAAGACATACATTTATCTCTCCTTTAGAAGCTACATTAATTCCTCCCTCAATTGTCATAAACCACGAACAAACATCCTATCGTATTTTCTTATCTTTAGAAAAACAGATGTGTTACTATTGTAAACAATCTGACCATTTTGTAGCAAATTGTCCATCCTGTACAAATCCAAATCAAAACTTAACAACAACAGTGCCAACTACTACTATAAATAGAGTAGTTAATACTCTTCCACATGACGTCCCGACCACATCAGCCTCTTCAGCGAATTCCTTTTCCTTACAATCCTCGACTATACCTTTTTCATTAACTACACCAATATTAACTGCATCCCAAATATCACCCTCAACATCACTCCCAAGTTCTCAAACTACATGCACAGATACAAATACAACCACTACCCAATTATCAACAACACCTAATGTTTCACAACCTCATACATCAATCCCAAACTCTTCTTCAACATTAGCATGCCCTATCAATAGCATATCAATAGATACAACTGATACAGTTGAAATAACTAATACACTTAGTAAAGAAGTAAACACAGCTAAGCGCAGCCTTGATGAAATTTTATCCCCACCTTTACAAGAACCTAAAGAAAATTTCACAAAACCAATACAAAAACTTAAAAAATCCAAAACTATTGATAATTCTGAGACTATTGCTAACAGTATGGAACCCGTAAAAGATTTTATTACTAATAAACTTATAACACCGATATTAAATTTTGAACAACTAACTGATTTTTTTGAAAATGCTTTAGGATCTCCAGATAAATTGAGTCTATCTAAAACTTATACAGAAGACACATTAGGCTTACTTAATCTGTTAAAAGAGATCTATCCTCACATTATATCAAAAAAAAAAAATGAAATCGCGATGTACTAAAATAATTAATTCAATTACTCGACAACTAAAACCTCAGCTCGATAGCGACTCCTCCATAGAACCTTCTACATAAGCTCACGTTCAAGTCTATTTTACAGTGGAATTTGAACGGGTATTATACCCGTTTAGAAATGTTACAATTAATAATTGCTCAAAATTCACCTTCTATAATTTGTCTACAAGAAACTCATTTTAAAAATAACAAAATTCATAATTTGAGAAATTATACAAGCGTATCTAAAATTAGGCAAAATCAAGAACATGCCAGTGGTGGAGTTTCAAATTTTATCGAGAATTCCTATGAATATTGCAGTATTCCTCTAATAACAAATCTAGAGGCTGTAGCGGTGTGCTTAGTAGGTCCACTAAAAGTTAACATCTGCAGTCTTTACATCGCACCTAATTCTGATCCAAGTATAGCAGATATTTCTAATCTTTTATGTCAGATTCCTACACCTCGAATTATACTGGGAGATTTTAATGCACATAATTCATTATGGGGCTCAAAACAATTGACAAAAATGGGAAGAAAAATAGAAAATATCCTAAATAATCTTAATTTAAATCTACTTAATGACGGCAGGAATACTCGATATAATGCTGCAACAGGAGAGTTTTCAGCAATTGATTTGTCAATTTGTGAACCAAACTTGCAACCTAGTTTATCGTGGGACACTTTACCTGATCTATATGGAAGTGATCACTTTCCCATCTTAGTTAACAATCTGTTGTACCATAAGCACAATACACACATCACCAAATGGTCCTTAAACAAAGCCGACTGGACACTGTTCTCAACATTGATTTCTTCATCAGCTATGAATCTTAGAGAAATGTTAGACTCAGAACAAGATATTGACGAGAAAACATTATTTTTCAATAAAGTCATCATTGATGCAGCGAATAAATCCATTGGAAAAACAGCTTTTCATCCAAAACATTCACCTGTACCGTGGTGGAACGATGCGTGCAAACAGGCAATAAGGGAATCTAAATCGGCTTTTAATAGATATAAACGATATAAAACTACTGAAAATCATTTAGAATTTAAAAGAATAAGAGCTAAATGTAGATTTATTATTAAAAAAAGCAAGCAAGAGTCATGGCAAAAGTTTGTTTCTGAGATCAATAGATCTACTCCAATTGGTCAAATCTGGAACATGATTAGAAGTATATCTGGAAAAAATTCACAACACTCTATAAAGTACTTAATAAAAGACAATCAGACATTTACGTCCGAATGCAATATATCTGAAATAATGGCAAATCAATATTGTACCGCTTCTAGTGATGAAAACTATTCAGTAGATTTCTTAAATAAAAAACGATTTGAAGAAAATAAAGGAATACCAATAATCAATGACACTTCACCAATAAACAATCCTATAAGCTTGACTGAACTTATTGAAACTCTTAACTCTGTTAGAAATACTAGTCCAGGACCAGATAATATACCTGTGCTTTTTCTACAGAACCTACCACTAGTAGGCCAAGAACTATTATTGCAACTATTCAATTTTATATGGATCAATAAGGTATTCCCACACATATGGCACTCATCAATCATAGTTCCAATACACAAACCAGGTAAACCTAAATTTGAAGCAGAATCCTATAGACCAATCTCTCTCACGAATGCAATGTGTAAGTTACTAGAAAAGATTATTGCCAATCGACTCATGTGGTATATTGAACATAAACATCTTATTATACCCGAACAAAGTGGATTTAGGAAAAATAGATCAACATTAGATAACTTAATATCATTGGAATCAGAAATTCATGAAGCATTTATATGTAATCAAGAATGTTTAGCCATATTCTTTGATGTAAAAAAGGCTTTTGATACAGTATGGCGCTACGATATTTTAACCACACTCCACAATTGGAAGATTCACGGTAACATGTTTGCTTTTATTTCAAACTTTCTACGGCAACGATATTTCCAAGTTCGAATCAATAACCATTTGTCTGAATCTAAATTACAGAAAAATGGAATTCCACAGGGCTCGAATCTAAGCGTAGCACTATTTTTAATTGCTATTAACAATGTTGTGTCGGACTGCAATCGCACAATGAAAACTTTTTTGTATGCTGATGATCTGGTAATTCTAGCAAGAAATAAAAACATATTATCGGCTCATAATCGTATTTCTGCAGCTCTCAAGTCGATAGAATCGTGGTCTAACAATATTGGGCTCCAGTTTTCCAACACAAAAACAAAAGCTATACATTTTTCACGAAAATCAAATCCACAAAAGCTCCCAAATCTATTTTTAAACAATTCTCCTATAGAATATACAAAAGAAATAAAATTCCTAGGAATGCAACTGGACTCAAAATTAAGTTGGACAAGTCATATACACTCGCTAAGAGTATCGTGCCAAGCTGGACTAAACATTATGAAATCTGTGTCACATAAAAATTGGGGAGCAGATTTTCCAACTCTAATATATTTATATAGAGCTTTAATTAGATCAAAACTGGACTACGGATGAGTTGTATATAACACCGCAAACCAAGCATTGCTTAAAACTTTGGATAGTCTTCAGAGTTCAGCCGTTAGACTTGCTCTAGGAGCATATTGCACCAGTCCTGTGGACAGTCTACTCTGTGAAGCTGGAGAGCCACCCTTAAACCTAAGAAGAAAATACTTAACTCTATCGTATGTCTCGAGTATAAAATCTAACCCAAAAAATCCAGCTCTTCATCATGCTGTTGCTAACAGGTTCCAGGAGGTCTATCGAAAAAGAAATAGGGGTCCTGTACCTTTCTATGAACGAGCTAATAGATACTTATTCGATTTTAATATTGAACTACCTCCCATTTATCCTATCTGTGAAATAAATTTATGTTTTCCTTGGGTTGTTCCCTCTCCGCTTTGTAACCTTAAACTTACAGCATATAACAAAAATAACGTGATACCAATTTTTTTTAAAACTCACTTTATCCAGGTTCTCACACAGTACAAAAATTACAATTTTATATACACAGACGCATCTAAGACCATAAATGGAGTAGGAGCATGCTTTGTGACATCCCATGAACATTCCATCTATAAATTGTCTCTTAAGACAAGTATTTTTACAGCAGAACTATTTGCCATCAATAAGGCCCTAACCTATATTCTAGAACAATAACTTCCCAAATCTCTTATAATATCTGATTCACTTAGTTGTCTGACATCAATTTCTCAGATTTATCCCTCTCATCCAACATTGCAGCAGATTAAGTTAATTTTATACCGTATATACCAAAACAATTTGACAGTAGAGTTCCTCTGGGTACCGTCACACGTTGGAATAGATGGTAACGAAAAGGCAGATAGTCTAGCTAGGTCCGCAGTAACCAATACAGCTGCATCAGTGGAAAATCTAACGGTGCATTTGGATTTAAAACCTTACTTAAAATCAAAATTGCACGATGTTTGGCAAAACCAATGGAATAGAAGCACTACTAAATTGATAGAAATAAAATCTTCCGTCCTTCCATGGAACTTCTGGCCTTCAAAGCGACAATATCAAGTCCTATTAACACGTCTCAGATTAGGACACACTTCTACTACACATGAATACTTGTTGAAGAAAGAAGAGGAACCAGTGTGTTTTGTTTGTGAATGTAAAGTGACAGTGAAGCACATTTTGATTGAGTGTCCAATATACTCAGTGGAAAGACTATATCATCACTTTCCAAAAACATTAAAAGAACTTTTAGGAGAATCTAAATACGTAGCTGACTTGATAGAATTCTTGAAAACTATAAACCTTTTCAATAAAATTTAATACAATACATTAATAATTAAAATATATATTGTATACATTATTATGTAATTGATATTTTGTATATGCCTATGTATGTCTTTATCACTTTTGTATTTTTCTTATGCTAATAACCCTAAGTGGTTGAAGCAAAATAAATAAAAAAAAAACTGATAGAACTTCCATCACACACAAAAATGTACATAGTAGTTGATAAAGTGCCGATTAAAATCTGCTCTTACTAAAACTAACTTTTCAGCGGTTTATAATCAAGAAACGTAAAATATTGTTAGCTAAATAGAGTATTTAAACAACAAAGTTTCTTCACACAAAAAATAAACTGTGAGTACATTACCAATTTAATACAAATTCAATATTATTAAATATTATACATAACCCATAATTCAATACAACACATCAATTAATCCAGTTTGTGGTTTTTTGGCAACTTCCACAAGTCGAACTAATTAGCCGATACAGGACCGGCTCTAGAAAAATTTCATCAAATGAAGAAAACAAAAATTAAAAATGGATGATTCTGAAAATATTAGCATACCTACTACATCATCAACATCGACATACTCCAATGCAGTAAGCAACTTCAATTTTCCTTCAAAAGAACAAGCCATTATTCTGTCAGCTATCCAAGGTATTAAAATACATGAATACATAGTAGCCATAGGGTCTCTACTCACACCAAAAAATGTTATCTTTGCATCACGAATAGCTAACAACAGAGTTTGTATTTACTTGAACAATACTAGCATAGTAGATACCTTACTAAACAACCATAAAACAGTAGTCATTCAAGGCAATGAGATAGAAATTCGAAGACTTATTACGCCAGCAAGGAGACTAGTAATATCAAACATCTGCCCCAGCATTCCGAACAGTATTCTAGAAGACGAACTGAAACAACTAGAAATAACTGCAGTATCCACATTAACGTTTTTAAAAGTTGGCATGCCCGAGTCTGAGTATAGTCATGTCTTAAGCTTTAGGCGGCAAATATTTGTCTCTCCGATAATTACCAAACCAATTCCAAATACAATCTTAATAACCTATGACAACACTCCTTACAGAATCTTCCTATCCCTAGATGGTTTAAATTGCTCTAGATGTAATACTACTGGCCACAAAGACGAAAACTGCACATCAACATCAACTGGTACAGAAACACTTAAAGATCCTTATACCTCAGAACTCGAATCCATGGAAGTAAATCAGAATAATTCAGCAACAAATATTTCAGATGATACAACCAACTGTTCCAACCCTATTTCTGCAGATATCCCAACGACAAATGATTCGCTTATAGTACACAGCATACCTTTAACTACAGCTAACAGCAATAATACTAAAACAACCAATCAAGCAAAAAGGGAAATTTCAACCTCTCCTGAAATCTCAGAAACTAAAAACCTAAACAAAACTTTCATAACTCCAAAAAAATCCGCACCAAAAAAAAAGAAAAAGGCTTTAGATGTCGAAGCCACATTAAAACCAATTAAAAACATTTTAATGACAGCATCTCCTTCATATACGCTAAATTTCTCTGAATTATGCGACTTCGTTATAAACGCAATAGGATCAAAATTTCCTGAAGTCACAGCTAAAAACTATACAGAAGATTTTAACGGCTTATACACCTTATTAAAAATGGTTCACTCAAAATTAAATGATAGACGCATGAAAAATAATATCACAAGAATTATAAAGAAAATAAATCCAACAAATGAATCTTCCCTCACTGAAGAAAGCGACTACGATTTATCTCAATAGTCCAATTTTATTCATTCTTCAATGGAACTTGAATGGCTATTATAGCCACATTGAAAACATTAAAATGCTAATCAATGAACTGTCACCACTAATAATATGTCTTCAAGAAACTCGGCTTTCCAACAATCAAGCAAAACTAAAAAATTATATGCCCTATACAAAAAATCGAGCAGTACAGCAAATATCCAGTGGTGGAGTCGGAATTTTTGTACATTCGACCATCCAATCCCAAGAAATTCCGTTAAATACAAATCTGGAAGCAGTAGCAGTTTCGGTAATACATCATTTTAAAATCAACATATGCAACGTATATTTACCACATCCTGACGAAACTACTCTATTAGAACTTCAAAATGTAATTAAACAAATTCCATCTCCAAAATTAATTTTGGGTGACACAAACTGTCACAACATCGCATGGGGATCACACAGAACAGATAAAAATGGAAGAATATTATTAGAAGCAATTAATAACATAAAACTAGTTTTATTAAACACAAGAGCACCTACTAGATTCAATGCACATAATGGCACTTTTTCCTCCATAGACTTATCTATCAGTGATTCAACTTTAGCTCCATTTTTACAGTGGAATACATTGGATCACCTATACGACAGTGATCATTTTCCGATAATAATTACTCATGACAAAGATGAAAAAACCTGTACAACACCATATGAAACTTGGAAATTAAAGTCAGCTGATTGGGAAAAATACTCGAACTTAGTAAGCATACGTATACCAAATCTTGTAACCGTTTCAAAAGATTTAAAAGAAACTCATTATATATTTCGATTATATTTTTTTTAATAAAACTAATAGCCCCATCTATCTGTCAAGTACCTACCTGTAGCCGACTCAAGGATTCTTCTGTAATTCCCAAATATATCCGGTAGATGAGCATATTTTTCAACTTGTCACTCACGCCCAATTTCCAGATTCAGACGCCATGATAGCGCTTCGCTCTTTTCTGTTAAGACCGTCCAACCGTTAAGACGTGTTTCCAAAGTGGGTCTCAATTCAGAGGTAAGCTAATAAATCCTTTTCTTGTCCATATTTCAGATAGATATTTATTTTTTTAGACCCTTATTGGAGAGGCTATAATGCTGATATTATATTTCTAATACTCGTCGCAAGATAGTATTGCTATGGAGTTATTCCAGATCATGGCCCAGTAGCAGTATCTTTTTATGGAATCCCTAACCCCTCTTATCTAGGATGGTGGTGATTTGATATAGTACGTAGCTGAATCAATGGTTTATTTGGTGACTGATTAAATAAGAAGAGAAACAGAGCAGATTAAGGTTGTACCAATTTTTATTATACCTACTTTCAAGACAACAGAAATGATTATGAACTCAAAAAAAAATGAAAATATAGTGAAGTGTTCTAATTTAATTTAAAGGTTTATTTTCTTCATTGTTCCTAGTTGATAAATAACTATATTATTTTCAATGTAAACAAATTTCGAAATTTGGGGTTAATATATATATATATATATATATATATATATATATATATATATATATATATATATATATATATATATATATATATATATATACATTCATTTTCTTTATAACCAATTCTTAATTTAATACGATACAAAGATTTTTTGTTTATGATAATGTTAACATAAAATAATATTTTGGTATCCCTTTGGGATAACGTAACTTTTAATGTTTTCTTTTTGTTCATTACTAAGAAATAATAAAGAATAGTTTTCTTGTAAACTTTCAATAAATCTTAATTTTTTTTTGCTCTTCCCCTTCGAGGATAAACCAGGGGTGGCGTCCAATAATAAATAATAATTTCATATTATCTAATTGTGCTTGAATTTAAAATACGATATAGTTTCTATAACCCCGCCCTATTCTCTTCGACAACGAGCGATTCTGGCCTTGTAATATTATTGTAGCACGGCAAGCGTTACAAAATGGCTCCCTCCGACGTGGGGCATGTATTAGATTTGCGACATTTGTATCTTCGTTACAAAATGTCGCCCAGCGTGTGGGGCTTTTGAATATTCCTGTATCTTCAGTTTTTTTTCAATATTATTAGTTGTTTTGTACCCCCCTGTATATGTGGTTAATTAAGTCTGTATGTTTTGAACCATTTTTTTGGTTAAATTGTGTATTTGTTTTATCCAATTTTTCATTAAATCAACACTGCTACTATTTTAGAATTTTTTGCAAAGTATTTATATGTATTCGTTTTTAATCTTCGTACAATTGCGTAGAAATATTCTCGTCGTATTTTTAATTTTGTGAAATACATAATACGTATTTGGAATGTTTATTACGTGTGCATTTTAATGGTCGTATTTTGAATGGTAACATAATCGTCTGTTTATTCCCCGTCTGCCTAAGGTAAACATTCCATAAGTGAAAAATGAATTTTGTTCATTTCTTTATAAGTGTTTGGTATGTATTGAAACCTTGAATTTATTCCGGCTAATATGTTCAAGCATTTTATATTATAGTCCTCAATTCTTTCTGTTAATATATTCCTCAATGTGTTTATTTTATTGTGTTTATTTTAAATAAACGAAATGGCTTTTAGCGTTTGTTATTTGAAAAATCAATTAAGTGAATTTTATTTCTTGACCTTGATTCATGGTTTCTATTCGCCGAAAACAGCCGGGAATTATATCTATATACAGGCTGTCCCGACCTACCTAATTTTAAAATATGTTATCTGGATTCGTGTAGAATACTTACGCGAAATATTTTTTTGCGAGGATTTGAAGTTGAGTTCTTTGATCTTGGATGTTTTTAATATGTTTAGTCTGTTACCTGTTAAATTTTCTTTTTAATTTGTCTTTCGTTTATTTTAAAAATTTATTTTTTCATAGTTTAACTTTTTCGTACTTTGAAAAGAAAATTTCATTTCCTGAAAAGGAAAATGCTTTCTATATTTTACAGTCCATGGTTCTTTTGTTTTGCATGTATAAGGAAGTAATGATATGACTTCGTTTCTTTCTGCCTAAGGCGTCTTTGTTGAGAATATAGAGCGGAAATATTGTTATTCTCCTTCTGTTATGTTAATTTTATGTCTTTGTGTGGTCAGATGTAGTAGAAGTATGTTTTTGGTACTGGAATTTATTGTTATTTGTGGTTTTACCTTTTTTTTTCTCGAGATGTCCTGTAGGACGTACAGGCACGTGCCCTGTATTATTGTATCTTGAGTTATTTGTGTGATGTCAGACTGTTGTATACGCAGCAGCTTTCTTTTTTTGTCGTTGACATTTTTGCGGTTTTCTAATAGTTTATTAGACCACATATACCTTTTTGCTTTGATATTAGACTTTTTAGCTAAGGCTCAAAAGCTTTCATTTATTATCTTGTGTTCATGATATGGTACAAGTGAAGGTTGAAGTAGTTTGCTGTTGTCTATTGTGACTCTTTGTATAAACAGAGGTGAAACAACCCGCTGCCGCCTATTGTGAATTTATCTTTTATCTTTATGTCGACGTTAAGACCACGTTTGTTTAACAATTGAAATAGTTCTGGTGCTACCGTAAATGACCCACTGAGAATTAAAAGTTTATATTATTTTGACTCTATTGGAGTTCTGCTAAAGAATGGTAAACATTTCTTTGT
Source organism: Diabrotica undecimpunctata (assembly GCF_040954645.1). Taxonomy (NCBI): domain Eukaryota; kingdom Metazoa; phylum Arthropoda; class Insecta; order Coleoptera; family Chrysomelidae; genus Diabrotica; species Diabrotica undecimpunctata. Next base: position 16,071,709 of record NC_092813.1, read on the forward strand.
GATTTGTATGATGACCATATTGGATTCAATTAGGTGTCAAAAATGTTTTACTGTTCAACTTTTTTATTGTTGTGGTGTGTTACATCCAACATCATGATTTTTTTATTATTGACGACGGACTGTAATATTTTTCTATTCCTTTGGAAGACTGTAATGATTCTTCCGTTCCTTTTAAGTCTTATCGTAAGTTTTGGTTTCGTGGAAGACTCTTACGATTTTTTTTTTGTTTCTTTTGGAAACATCAGTCTTAGACTGAACTGTTTGTGTAGCGATTGTGGCTTGTATGCCATATACCCATTTTCTTTCTTCTTCTCCAAGATGTGTATTAACGGTTTGGATTTATTTTCTTCTTTTGTCCTTTTGGGAGTCTCCTTGTTGGAAATTTTCCGCTGTGATCAATCCCAGAGGATATTCTTATGGAACTATTGGCCATCCTGTCTTTCTTCTTTTGCGTTAGTTTAATTTTCAAACAGTGGTTGGAAATTCATTCATTGCTTGACTGTCATAGTCAACTTTATTATTGTTTGATGCTATTTAGGTTATCTACCTAGTGGATAACCATAGCGAAGCTTGCTAAAACTACTTAGTTGGCCACCCGCCTTTGTTGAGCTGGAAGCATTCCTCGTTTCGCTCCCAGAAACTCCAACACTGGTCTGTTCCACACTTTTGGTTAGGTTAGAGCCATATTTATAGAAATCTGCCATTGGTCGTTGTGCCTAATAGCCAACGAACTGTACCTGATGTCGATTCATTAAATCGAGCATCCAGTTTAATTTTGCATGTAAATATGTGATTTTTGTTTATATTTTTTTTGTTTTATTTAGACCCAAAACTTATCTAAGTCAGTATTTCGTCGGATAATTCAGATTTGTCTGAAACCGAATAAATCGGTTTTCTTAAAATTTTAATACCTTTCTTCTAAAATGTTCAGTCCATTCTTAATTTTTAATTTTTTAGTTGATTCCCTTTACGCCTTTGCGTACTTAATCTTTGCTACCTTCTCCAGCGACTATTCAACCCCTCCGTGGCCCGTGTACAGGAAGAGTTGCGCTAACGCGAACTTTATCCTGGAGAGGATTCGTTTCCTTTCCAAATTTTTTTGGCGTGGGGTCAGTACAGCGCTGATACCCTAGTACTTAGTACATTGAATACCACTTTGCTTCGGCAAATCTGTCCCTTAGTGCTTCTTTCCCTTCAGGAAGTTGACACGTTTCAATTTTTTTTGAGCTGTCTCGACAACCCTTGTTTTATGTCGGTGGTGTTGACTATTAGTCAGGGAGCATCCTGCTATAGTCAAGTGGATTAGTGGACCTATCCCTATTCCAATTAATAATTTTGTGTATCTCAGATGTTGTCGCAAAGAGACGAGCCTCTGGAAGTAGTGTAGGAGACTCCGCACGTCGATCTCCAGAGCAACTCAGTTTGGCTCGCACCCCAGTTCGTTGAACTGTTTTACTTTTTATTATTATAATATTGATCATTTATTGTGTTCAATATGTCTATATATATATATATATATATATATATATATATATATATATATATATATATATATATATGTATATATGTCGTATTTCTTTTCGACATAAATTTTATTTTTATCTTATCTTATTCTACTTCGGTATTATTCTCTCTCTAGTTTGTATTGATCGAGATCTTGAGTTTGTGCTACCCCGACCAAGAACCTATATTGATTTTAAGGGTGTTTGCAAAATTTAATCTCATTTTATTTTTAGAATGCCTTGGTAGAATGTGATATTTTTATGCTTATGTTAGTTTATATTACAATAAATTGTACATAGCTTTAGTTGTCTTCAAGTGGATACAAAATTCAATTTATCTTATTTTACGGATTTATAAATCCAAGTAATTTTTTTGGTATCTATACCAAAGATATCAAGATTCCTCTGTCTAGTTACCAATGATAGTTCATTATAGTATCTGTTCATTTGCCTAAGTTTTACTCTTAGTGTGAAGACCTTCGAATTTCGACTCTCTATTCGAAACCCCCCAAAATAATGTTTGAAAAGATTATTGCTGTCTAACATCCTATATTCTGAATGGCCAGACACTGAGGAAGGCTAGGGATGAAGTAAGCGGATTCCCGCTAGTTGACTCGTCGGAATGATAAGCCATTCATAATTGTATTTCAGTAATAAATCTAGAATAACAGCCTCCCGCGTCAGGAAACTTTTTTTAGTTCTCCAATACCTGTTTAGTTATGTAATCTAGAATTATTTAGACCCTACCCGAAGTTGACCCTACCCGAAGTTGACCCTACCCGAAGTTGACCTACCAATGTTGTCCCTATTATAGGCGGATGATACACGTTAGTTATCACAAATTCTAGTTGTCATACTAATAACTAAACATCAGCTTTTTTTGTTTCTAAATATAGATGTGTCTTACAGAAATTCTGATGTCTACCTTTCCCAGTAAACTTATTAAGGCTTGTCTTTGTAGAACTTTAATGTACCAAATTTTGAACTATTAGTAACTCTTTCCTTTTCTTTGCGTATTTCTAAATGTGTCTATAATGACGCGCTGCGTTATTACCTTATGTTATTCGTGGATTAAGTCATAGATGAAAGACTCTATGCTTCCGAACAAACGATGACACATTTGTATTTTGTATCTTATGGCGTTAATGATACGATTGTATTATTATTCTTATGTTATTCGTGGATTAAGTCATAGATGAAAGACTCTACGCTTCCGAACAAACGATAACATTATTTTTTTTGTGTTTTATTGTGTTAGGTCTCATAACGACTACGCAGTAAATTATCTGTTTTGTATCTTGGTGACAACACTAGTATGTTTTGCTTTATATTACTTATGAAATTTCAAATAATAATATCTTAATTATATTGTTTCGATTGAATGCGAGCATTTGGTCTCAAATAATGATTTGTAGATATGTTTTGTTTTATTCCGCTTTGTTCATGATATTGGTTATAGGTGAAATACCCTATGCATTTTGAGAGTGAGAATGCAATTTTTTTTTGTTTACATTTTTATAGTTGAGTCATAAATATTCTATGCGTTCTGTTTCGCTTTGTTCTGAAATCTTTGAGTTGTTCCCACGTGAGTTGTGAAAGAAGGATTCTGTGAGTCCAGATTGTAGCTACGTTTGTCCATTCTGTTTGTCTTACCTCTCCGTATATCTATTCCCACTTTTGAAAAGGTTAGTATGGTGTGCCACCATGCCTAGTCCGATTCCACGCTGGTACCCAGTTGAAATCGTGGGGAGGGCTGTGTAACCGTTTCAAAAGATTTAAAAGAAACTCATTATATATTTCGATTATATTTTTTTTTAATAAAACTAATAGCCCCATCTATCTGTCAAGTACCTACCTGTAGCCGACTCAAGGATTCTTCTGTAATTCCCAAATATATCCGGTAGATGAGCATATTTTTCAACTTGTCACTCACGCCCAATTTCCAGATTCAGACGCCATGATAGCGCTTCGCTCTTTTCTGTTAAGACCGTCCAACCGTTAAGACGTGTTTCCAAAGTGGGTCTCAATTCAGAGGTAAGCTAATAAATCCTTTTCTTGTCCATATTTCAGATAGATATTTATTTTTTTAGACCCTTATTGGAGAGGCTATAATGCTGATATTATATTTCTAATACTCGTCGCAAGATAGTATTGCTATGGAGTTATTCCAGATCATGGCCCAGTAGCAGTATCTTTTTATGGAATCCCTAACCCCTCTTATCTAGGATGGTGGTGATTTGATATAGTACGTAGCTGAATCAATGGTTTATTTGGTGACTGATTAAATAAGAAGAGAAACAGAGCAGATTAAGGTTGTACCAATTTTTATTATACCTACTTTCAAGACAACAGAAATGATTATGAACTCAAAAAAATGAAGATATAGTGAAGTGTTCTAATTTAATTTAAAGGTTTATTTTCTTCATTGTTCCTAGTTGATAAATAACTATATTATTTTCAATGTAAACAAATTTCGAAATTTGGGGTTAATATATATATATATATATATATATATATATATATATATATATATATATATATATACATTCATTTTCTTTATAACCAATTCTTAATTTAATACGATACAAAGATTTTTTGTTTATGATAATGTTAACATAAAATAATATTTTGGTATCCCTTTGGGATAACGTAACTTTTAATGTTTTCTTTTTGTTCATTACTAAGAAATAATAAAGAATAGTTTTCTTGTAAACTTTCAATAAATCTTAATTTTTTTTTGCTCTTCCCCTTCGAGGATAAACCAGGGGTGGCGTCCAATAATAAATAATAATTTCATATTATCTAATTGTGCTTGAATTTAAAATACGATATAGTTTCTATAACCCCGCCCTATTCTCTTCGACAACGAGCGATTCTGGCCTTGTAATATTATTGTAGCACGGCAAGCGTTACAATCTCGTTATATCAGATAATATAGACACTACTGTATCATCTTTCAATGGTATAATTTTAGACGCAGCCAGAGATTCTATAGGAAAAACCAAAAATATCACAAAAGCTCCTCTTCCTTGGTGGAACACTGAAATCGCATCCGCTTTAAAGCAAACAAAACATGCTTTTAATATATACAAGAAGTTTAACACACCTAATAACTTAAACAATTTTAGATCTTTAAGGGCCAGATCTAGATTTTTAATAAAACAAGTAAAAAAAGAGAGCTGGACCAATTACGTGTCGTCAATTGACTCGTCTACGCCCATAAGAGATATATGGTAAAAAATAAGGAAAATAAAAGGTTCAAAAACATTTAACCATATTGACACAATCACTACAAATGATCTAACAACTTCAGACAAACACGAAATCTCAGAAATTTTAGTAGAACACTATCAGTTGTATTCAAGCAATCAGCAGTACCACCCAAATTTCTTAGAACACAAAGAAAGAACAGAAGCATCAAAAATTAATATAGAAGATACTGCTGATCCACTAAACGCTTCCATAACACTTGATGAATTAAATGAAAGTCTTAATAACCTCAAAAATATTTCACCTGGACCTGATGACATACCACCAATTTTCATAGAAAAACTACCTATAAGCGCGAAGGTTACTTTAGTAGAGGTTACTTTAACAAAATTTATTCGACCCATAAATTTTCATCTCTCTGGCGCGAAGCAATTATAATACCATTTTTAAAAGACAATAAACCAAAAAACTTATCTTCTTCGTATCGACCAATATCTCTTACCTGTAGCATCTGCAAAATAATGGAAAAGATTCTAAGCAAAAGATTAAAATGGTACTTAGAAAAGAAAAATCTCCTTACATCCATCCAAAGTGGGTATCGATCAGAACGGTCTACAATAGATAACATTATAGCATTAGAATCTGAAATACACGAAGCTTTTATACATAAACAAAAATTAATAGCAATTTTCTTTGACATCACAAAAGCATTTGACACCACGTGGACATATCACATCTTAAAAACAATGAAGAGTTGGAAAATTGATGGTAAATTCTTAGCCTTCGCCAAAAACTTCCTGGAGAACAGAAGTATAAAAGTTAAAACAAACGGTGTCATGTCAACTAAGAAATCACTGGAAAATGGTGTCCCTCAAGGATCTGTATTAAGCCCCCTGCTATTCTTAATAGCAATTAACAACGTATCTAACCATTTTATGCTTCTAGTAAAAGCAAACCTTTACGCCGATGATCTTGTAATATATATGAGAAGTAAAAACCTAAAATCAGCTGCATCAATATTACAAAATATACTAAATAAATTAGAAGGGTGGTCTTTAGATATAGGCTTGAGATTTTCAACCGAAAAAACTAAAGTAATAATATTTGACAAAAGGAAAACACAACACCACTTAAATTTAAAACTTAACGGAAATACTCTTATAACAATCAACGAAATCAAATTTTTGGGAATGACATTCGACTCTCAACTAAAATGGACATCGCACATAGATGAACTAGTTAAATCATGCCAACAGAGAATACATCTTCTAAAAGTTCTTTCCAATCACAAATGGGGCGCAGACACAACTATTCTTCTGCGATTATATCAAGCTCTAATTAGAAGCAAACTAGATTATGGATGTATATGCTACGAAACTGCTACTAAAAGTCAAATGGACAAACTGGACATCATCCAATCCACAGCATTACGCATAGTTTTCGGAGCTTTCAGAACCACGCCAATTAGCAGCCTTCAAGTCCTAGCAGGAGAACCGCCATTAACTCTCAGAAGACAATATTTTTCAATGTGTTGTGCTACTAAATATCTCAGTGCAAAGGAAAACCCGTTTATAACAAGCCTAATAAGGAGCAACCCTCCAAATTTGTACTCAAATTATTGCCCTAGAAACTTACCTTTCAATGAACGAATAAATCGATTTGAATTCGATATACATCAATTGAGAGCCACTTCTACAAACAGATGCCAGTCTCCTCCCTGGAAAGTTCAAATACCAAAAGTAGATTTTACCTTACTTAACTATCCCAAACATTCACACAATCCTTCTGAAATACAACAACAATTCCGGTCTACCATCTCCAGATACCCTGATTTCAAACTAATTTTTACTGATGCCTCTAAAAGCAGTAATGGTGTAGCTGCTGCAGCTATTTTTGAAGACAACACCTCTGTCACCCGTCTAGCCAAGGAGTGTAGCATATATACTGGAGAACTGCAGGCAATCTTCAACGCACTGAACCAATGTACCAGCATTGATACAAACTTTCTTATTATATCAGATTCTCTAAGTGCCTTAAATGGTGTCAAGCAGATGTATCCTACTCATGCCAATTTAGCATTATTAAAAGACATGCTATACAATGCCCAAACATGTGGTAAAAACATAACATTTTTATGGGTACCATCCCATGTTGGGATAAAGGGTAATGAAGCAGCTGATAAAGCAGCAACAGAAACTATCAATAACATGACAATTCCTATTATGCAAAACATACCAATTTCAGACAAAAAAACATTAATAAAAACTTACATGAACAAAACCTGGCAAGTAAAATGGAACCAAACAGAAGCAAAATTAAAAAGTATCAAACCAGATGTTACTTCTGCTTTACTACCGCTCCCAGCTAAAAGACATGACCAAGTAATTATTAACAGACTGCGGCTAGGTCATACAAAATTTACACATGGATACATCATCTCCAAGGACCCTCAGCCGATTTGCCACATCTGTCAAACACCATTTTCAGTGCAACATATAATGATAGACTGTCCAGTGTACTCAACAGCAAGATCGACAGCAAAACTAAAACACAATTTGAAAGAAACTCTAAAAGAAGACATCAGCAATACAATAAATTTTATCAAAAATTGTAAACTGTATAACAAAAAAAAATGTACATAATGGATATAACCAAATTGATGTGGTATTAACGGGGTCACTTTTAAAAACAATGCAGCACAAGATTAAAAGGGGATAACAGAAATTTAAATAGACGATGGCCGTAACCAAAATAAGAAAAAGTATAAACTAGAACTTGTAAAAGAAATTACGTGGAAAAAAATCTTGAAAGAGATAATTGCAGAAACTTAAAACCAAAAGCGAGAAAAAACTAAAGAAGCAATGTCTAATAGGACAATATTTTTAAAAATATTTTTAATGAATTATAATCGAAATTAATTAATAAGAAGTGGCTTAATGAATAAGGGAACCTGAATATCACCAAATATTGGATAGGATATTATTGAGTTAGATCACTTTTAACTCCGAATACGGGATCAGGATTAAATCATTTCTTGCTCTGTAGAGATTAAAATAAGATCACACAAATCTAAATGGAAGATGACCATAAACAAAAATAAAAAAATATGAGCTAGAAGAAAAGGTAAAAGAAAACCTTGAAACAATTGATCAAAGAATATTAAAAACAAAGAGAAAAAATTAAAGAAGCAGTGTCTCATAGGACAATCGTTTTTGTAGATAATAATAATAATTTTAATCGATTATAGTCTATAAAAAAGTGGCTTAATGAATAACGCAAAACGGTTTGAAGAAGTAAAAGCAAGAAAAGTAAAAAATGTATACAAAATCTAATTAGATAATTTGATAACCAAAGTAGAAGATTAAATTTACTACGGACTAGCCAATTTAAAAATAGAATTACACAAACATTTTATAAGGTTATTAAAAATAAAAAAAAATAAAAAGTATATAATAATTGAATAGAGAAACCTCAATGATGTATTACTATGTACCAGAAAAATTGGACGAGAAATAAATTAGCAGAATACAAAGTTATGTAAATAGAGACAGTATAATAAAACACAATATTTTTTGCCACCGTCACTTGGGCTTAAAATCAATTATAGAAACAGAATTGGAAGAATGAAAGCATAATTTATTATGAAAAATAGGACTAATTATGAATTCTACGAAATACCCAAAACTCAAAATTATTAAAATTAGCAATTAATAAAAAATTAGTTAAAACTCAGTAATAATTATGGAGAATCATATTTACCCTTAAAATACTAGCTCCAAGAGGAATGAGATTGTCGAAGATTTGTGTTCTATGTTATATTTCACACTAAACAAACGGAATGACAAAGATACGAAATCGAAATATGGTAAATAGCTATGCCTAATTATGATTCATATTCCAATTAGCGTATGTACATTAAGATATTATAATCAATGAATTCTTCTACGACTTGGTCACAAGTGTTTGAATTGTTTTATGTTGGCAGTTTTTCAAAGCTTATTCAACGATTTTGTCGTGGGTAGCAACAATCAGTACAGTGATATCAAATATTAACTTAAGGTTAAATAAAATAAGAGCTATGTAAAAGAGTGTCTTTTCTATGTAAAAAATATTTATCTTAACGCAAATAAATATTTATTTTATATACAATTAAATATAAAGATATTAAAATCCAATATAATGTACTTCTTGTTTTATTATCAATACTCTGCCCTATCGGCTACATTCATTCCCCACTGTTGGATGTACCTGGCTTTATATACATATTTTACAGCTCCTTCCTTTTGTTTTTTTTTCTAAAGATTTTCATCTTTTAACTATTGCAGCTCGATTGTTCGGCATTTTTTATAAATGACCAAGCTAGTTTATTCTTTGCTGCATGACCCAATTTGTTTTATTCTTTGTGTATTCACGAATCTCGCTTTCTGCAACAATCTCTTTAGCTCGTGATTTAATTTACTTCGCCACCTACCATCGGTAAAACGAGTTGGTTTAAAAATGTTTCTTAGTATATTGCGTTTAAATATTTCCAGTTGATTTTCATCAGTGCTTGAAAGAGTCCATATCCAGATTCAGTAATTTGCCTTTCAATAAATATTTGTATGTATAAAATCACGTATTGCCTCTAAAAATCCCTGTTTCTGTTTGCTTCTAATTTTCAGTTTGGCTTTATAAAAGCCAACACAACGAAACCAAGAGAGATATAAAAAAAGATGAGATGACTTTGAAATCAATATAAATATAAGAATAAAACAAAGAAAAGATAAATACAAAGGCATAAAGGAATGGAGATAGATAACGAAATCATACCAGACACAAATAAACCATAACCAAAACAGAGAGCAAAAGCATCAATCCACCTCAGAATAGTACTACTTAAAAGTGTAAGCTATATACGGGATTGAACGGTAACAGTTATGATGAGGTAACCAGGTCAATAATATACCAGTGTACAAAAAAACCAGGCTTAAAAAAAGGAAGAGACTAAATGACTATTGACATATAAAGAAAAATAAAATGTCAACTGATTTCTAAAAATTTTGTGTTTCTACAAAAATTAATCAGAAATAAACCTATTACTAGTTACTATTCAAAATATGCTTAACAAATCCACTAACCTTCGCTTTTTGTACCAAGCAACTTGTTCCTTTATTACACTATTAAAGGGCCATTGATCCACAATTACGACAATCTTTCTAGAGTTTTATAAATGCCATTCTTAAAAAAAACTTATTAACTTTCTCCTAGTTCCTCATCCTTGTTCTATTTCCAGTACAAATTTAACATTTGTAGCGATGGCATCAGTGTTGGTTTTCTAAAGGCGAATCGATCTGTAAAAAAAATCAGTTGTTGATCTAGCCTTTAACAGAAAATTTTAAGTAGAATTTACATTCTTACATTAATTTAAATTAAAGAATTCATAACAGAATTATTTCTTCTTTTCCTTCTAATGGTAAATACTAGGCCTGAAAAGAAGAAGAGACTAAATGTCCATTGATATACAGGGTGAGTCACCACTAACGGGACGGAAGATTACAGCGAAACTGTAAAAGATTTTGAAAAAAATTTAAATGTATAGTGTGTAGGTTGATAAAGGCTACATTTTAAAATTATTTTAAAATATACAGGGCATCCCAATAAAGTGCGGCGTATCAAAGTTATATTTTTTCTTATAAAACACCCTGTATTTTATTGGGTTTTCTATTGTCTGCAAAAAACAAGGTATAGTTTTATAAGACTTCCCTATACCTATGTACAGTGTGTTCCGAGTTATGTCAAATTTTCTTAAAATGTAAAACTTTAAACGAGGACTCATTCTTAATTTATTTAAACAATTTTAATAAAATTACTCATACATCTAAATAGCTGGATATTAGTCGAATATATTTCATGATTAATTATTAAACATTTATTTACAGGGTGTTTAAAATTTGAAGTTTCATTATTGGATTATTCAATGTGTAATATAAGTCTTATTTTAAATGGAACATCCTGTATATTAATGAATTATTAAATTAAAAAAAAAATTTCTCTTTCGAATGATATACGGATGTCCTATAACTAGGACTGATACGTAATTTAAAATTTTGTTAAACGGAAATCGATTTTAGATATTTATAATTGTTACTTTCGATTTTTAAACCCATCATATCGACATATTGTTATAAACGTAATCAGTGTAGTTGTAAATACATTTTTTGTAAATAAACTAAAATTTTCATGTCTTTGAATTTGTATTCGTTGGAAATAGGATAATTAGTATTAAAATATGATGAAAAGAAAATAAAAAAAAATGTTGAAAATCGGATGTTTTTTAGATTTTCTACGATTCATCAAGTGAAAGGCAACAACTGCGCAAAGGTTACAGTTTTCAAAAATGACGTAGATATTAACGTTTTGTTTAATTTTTTGTATTATTTCAAGTATTAAAATAAGTTTAATATTTAAATAAAAATAAAACTGTAAAATATATGTATTTCGTTGAATTCATAATAATAATAATAGTAATAATAACAACACTTATTGATGTAGCGATACCCAACACCAATAATTTACTTGTTAAATACAATGAAAAGATCGCCAAGTACAGAGATCTAGAAATACAAATCAGGAGACAATGGAAAATGGAAAGTACCCAGACGATACCTATTATTCTTTCTACCACTGGAGTCATCCCGAAGAGCCTCCTAGAAAACATAAAAAAGCTGGGTCTAAATGAACATCTATATAAGATTATGCAAACAGTTATGTTACTTTCGACGTTCAGATGCGTACGAAAATTTTTGGGAGATACACCGACATACCAAGTCACCTTTTTTTTTTTTTTTTTTCGTCTTTATAGAGGGGGGGTCTGGAATCTTCAAAAGACATCTCAGTCCAGGGCGCCGCCTGACTAACTTTAGTGCAGGATTCGTTCTTCGTACTCCCGGCGATAGTTCCCGAGGTACTTTAAAATGCCCTCTCGTCGCCGAGTCTACGCCGAACGCCTACCTGCTAAACTAGACCCTCCTCTGTCATCCAGCGATCCGGAAGCGGAATGGCCGCTGTAAGGCCGGCATCACTTCCGAATCACTACCTTTATTCATTCATTCTCCATTCATACACATCCACACTCTATTCATCAGCAAGGAGGTTCCCTGTCTCGTTCCAGGTAGCGCGTAGAAGACACTCATCGCTCCTAGTTCGGCATTATTTCCAGATGGGCATTTCCTCCTTCCCCACAGTCTGACTCACACATTCCAACTCACACAGTGTGACCCACTTTTCTAGCTTCACCTTTCAGCATCATTCACTCTTACCTTTAGCGTTGGTTTAGCAGTCTTTCTTCCTCTTCCTTTTTCTTGATTACTGCACGGATATAGCTGTGTATATTAGTCCAAACTAATTTATTTTCAATCATTCTCTCAATCATTTCTCTCACTGTAACAAAATTCACACCTGTCTCTCTCTCCATTCTGTTCCTTTCCACTATCCATCTGCTGCAATCTAACATCGTATGTGTCACAGTGTCCGAGTATCTACAGTATAGGCATTCATCTGTATCAGCCTTTCCGATCCTATAGAGGTAGGCCCTAAAACACCCGTGTCCTGTGAGCACCTGCGTCAGGAAATAATCCAGTCGCCTATGGCCACAGTCCACCCAATCTCTTATGTTTGGGATCAGCATTTTCGTCCACTGTGCCACATCTTCCGTGTTGTTCCATTCTTCTTGCCATCTTTCAACTGACCTTTCACTTTCCTGTCCTTTCTCGGCCACAGTAAGGTTTGGACCTCTTCTCTCATACAGCTCTTTTCTTTCCACCGCCAAAACATGCAACGGAACACATCCAGTGATGGTCCATAAGGCTGCCGCAGACACAGTCCTGTAGGCGCATGCCACTCGCAACAGACTTGTTCTATCTACTCGTGTCATGAGACTCCTACAGGCAGTTATCTCTACGGCCTCGCTCCAGACTGGTGCCGCGTAGAGGACGATCGATTGTACAACACCGTGTAAGACCCTCCTCCTTTCGGATTTGGGTCCTCCAATGTTCGGCATCACCCTCCCCAACGCAGCCGTACTATTCGCAGCCTTCCGGACCACCTCCCGCACGTGCTCTCCCCATTTTCCATTCTGGTGCAATGTCACTCCTAGATACTTTAGGTGTTAGACATGCTCCCGCACATTTTAATTCAATATTTTGCCTATTCCTTGTCCCCTTCAGAATGATGGCTTCGGTTTTCTCTGTCGCAAGTTTCAGTCCGTGCTGCGTCATCCATTTCTTTACGACGCCGCCTGCGTTTCTAACCCGGTATTTGAGATCTGGCTCATCCCGAGCCACTACCAGTACAGCGAGGTCATCCGCGAATGCGAAGGGGGTTGTACCCTCTCCGTATTCACAGTGCATAACCCCGTCATATGCCAGATTCCATAGCGTCGGGCCCAAGACAGATCCCTGGGGTACCCCGGCCGTCACGTCCACGATCGTGCCCTTTTCCACCATAATCCTTCTTTCGGACAGATACTCCGCCACCACATTCATCAGGTAACCAGGACATTCTCTCTCCTCCATTGCCTTCATTACCTCGTTCCACTGCAACGTATTGAATGCATTCTTAACATCAAACAACAGCAGAGCCGCCCAGCGATGTTCATCCCCTCTGTTGCGCAATGCTTCGAGTACACTCATGATTGCATCAATCGTGCTTTTCCCTTTACAAAAACCAAATTGCCTCCTTGATAAACCACCTGACCTCTCAATCATGTCGTCTATGCGTACTCGCAGCATCCTTTCATACAGCTTACTGATGCATGGAAGCAGACAGATGGGGCGATACTTTTCCCTAGCTTTGGGAAGCAGTATTAACCTCGATGTCCTCCAAGGCTCAGAAAAAGTTTGTGCTTCCAGCAGTGCATTCATATGTTCCAGAAGCCACGCAGGTTCCACCCGTCCTAGACCCTTCACCGCCTCAGGTGGTATCTGATCTAGTCCTGGGGACCTACGAGTCTTCAGTGAACCCAATGCCTCGATAAGTTCATCCATGGTAAAGGGTACAGCTCGCTCAGCTCCTTCATCCCTCCATACACCATGACATCTGCCGTCCGGAAAGAGCTCTCTTGTTACCTCAAGCTTCTTATCCATAGGCATTTCGTAAGGAGAATACGCATGGAACTTCTTCATGACGATCTTGTACCCCTGACCCCAGATGTCCTCATCCAGCTGTTCACACAACTCTTTCCAGTGCCTTCTTTTTTCTGTACGGATTTTCCTGTACAGTTCCCTCTTCCTTGCGCGGTACTCTTCCTCGATCTCCTCGATGATCTCAGGGTTGATTCCTGCTCTACCTCTTGCTCTTGTTAACCTTCTTCTCATCGCTATACACACATTTCTTAGTGCCTCGATGTTCGCATTCCACCAATATGGCATCCTGTTGACATCTTGGCGACCAATCTTGCTTCCCTTCATCGCTTCTTTAATGACTCTCTCCAGGCTTTCCACTGTCGGTGATTGACCCTGCATTATGCTCACTCTCCATTTAATTAGTTCCTCGTATACTTTCCAGTCATTCCCATCGCCGCATCTGCCCATCGACGTCCCGGATGCACGGACCGTGTTAGTGGTCCCCTTTCCAGTTATCGAGAACTCAATGTATTGATGTTCAGTTCTAGTGTAGTCTGGCAAAACCTTCCAACCTACTGCCTTCGCCGCTATTTCTTGTGTCGCCATGGTCACGTCGATGTACGTACCTGTACCTCTCCTAACAAACGTAGGTTCCAGACCTGTGTTCAGAATCACTAGGTCTAGAGCACCCACCCAGTCAGTTAGTATCCTGCCGCGAGCATCGGTGATGGGAGATCCCCAGTCCGCTGCTTTTGCGTTAAAATCTCCCAGCACTACGTATTCTCCTCCTGTGTTTCCCACTTCCTGCATGATCTCGTCTATCTTCATCTCGTACTCGCCCACCGTCACGTTTGGAGAAATATAACAGCAGACCAGTCGCACCCCCTCCATCCGAACAATCACATATCCATCTTTCGGCTTAATTTCATACACTCGCAGTTTCCTATTGTAGATTCGTACAGCAGCTCTCCCGGTCGTATCTACAAACCATCCTCTTCTTTTCACCGCTGTTGGATTTGGTTCCGCCGTCACCAGCACATCGATGTTCTTTTCTACTGCGGCAGTCTCAGCAAGATCATGTGCTAGTCTTGCCGTTCCCACATTAGTTTTGAGCACTCTCAGCTCTCGAGTCATGTTTTCTTTGTTTGCCATTTCTAAACCTTGGATTTCTTTCGCGCTCTCTTTTACACTCTCATACTCTTGGGACTAGTCCTCAGTTATTTCTATTTTCAACCAGTCGGTTGAACTTTGGGCATATTCTTAAATTTGCCACATGCCCATTCACGTCGCAGTTGAGGCATCTGGTTGTTTCTTCCTTGCATTCCAGCGCTATGTGACCCTCTTTGCCACATCGGAAGCAACATCCTCTTCTGTTCTGCCCCTTGCAGTGCCATTGTTTGTGTCCAAAGGCAAGACATCTCAAGCATCTCGGTATTTCTAACCTTGATTTTATCACTCGGCAGGATGTGTAGTCTACTTTTATTCTTTTCATTTGCAAGATCTTTTCGGCAACATCTTCATCCACATCGATCACGGCACTCATCATCCCTCTTACTGCGCCTCGTGTCTCGGTCCAAATTTTTATAATGTCACAGACCCGCTCTTTTCCAGCTGCTTCCTCTGTGGCCTTTTGGATCTCTTCCTTTGTTGTATTGGGTGGGATTTCCTGTATTAAGAGTCTTTTCTTCACGATGCCTCCTTTTGCCACTGCTCTCGACACGCATGTATTATCAGAGAGAAGTTTCTTCACTTCCTCTGCCTTTTCCCGTCCTCCGACCAACTCCAGTGATATTCCTTGGTCTCTAGTCTGTCTGATCCTTTTAATGTCAATGTCCTTTCTTCCTGTCAGCTTGTTTTTTACCTCTGTCATTAAATCCACAAAGGATTTTTCTTTGGTTTTATTGATGATTACGACTCCATTTTGTTCTTTGGACTTGGTGTTGATATTGGTCCACCTTCTTGTTGTTTTTTTACCTAGGAGCGTGATCGTTACATCTCTTTCTCTTACAGCCCATTCCATAATTTTTCTCGATGTCTCAACTCCCAGTGCTGCCGGTGTGTGGATTCCCAGGTTTTCTCTTCCCAGCTCCTCCATCTTCTGTACCAGTTTCCTGCATGTTTTCAGGAACTTCACCGGCACAGGTTCTTCCTTTTTGTTTGGGAGAAGTTTAAATCCATACTTCTCCTTGTGGATCCACGTTCCATCTTTATGAACAGACATCGTGACTTTCGTAGTTCCCAGGCCGCCCTCCTCATCCACCTCCGCTGGAGCACCTGGTAGCTGCGGAAACATAGCTTTGGCCTTTTCCATGGCTTTGTTGTCCTCGTCATTGTTGGTGACAAAGACTGCCACGTCTCCTGTTAATTCTGAGATGTTACCTTCTTTCACTATAGTCCTAGTGAAGACCTCCTCTGGCCAGTCTTCATTTAGAAATTCTATTGTATCCTTCTCTTCCTTACATGTTGTCATCTTATTTGTGATAGCGTCTACCCTTCGTTTAATGGCTTCTGTATTCTCTAGATCCACTTGAACCCCCATTGTCTCCAACTTCTTAACTTTCAAGGGTTCCATGTTGATCTGCACGCCTCTGGATGTCATGCATACAGACTTTCTTGGAGCCTCTTCTTCATTATTTTCCTCCACTTTCTCGATATAATCGAGCATCCGATTTCTCAAGATGTCGACCTCCCTCTTTATGGATAGCCTTGTATTTGGCACCTTTCTCATAAGTTTCCCGAGTTCCGCTACGCTGTCCTGGAGACGCTCCAACTTTGATCTAGTTTTGTAGTTCAGTGGCTTCCCCTCTTCCTCTAAACTGGACGTTTCTGTCCTGTTGCTTGGTTTTCTTTTTCTTGACCTCCTTTTTTTCCATTCATCGTCAAAGCTGCATCTGCTGTCTGAGCTGCTTGCTGTTTCGTCTTCCTTTCTTTCGTTTTCTTTCCTTAAAATCTCCTCCCTCATTTTATTTTTTTCTTCCTTCTGCCTGTTTTCCCCTTTCTCTTTTTCTCCTCCCTTTATTTCTTCCTCTCTCTTGGTTTGCTGATTTTCCCTTTCTTCCCTACCCTTCCCGCTATTTCTGTTTGTTTTATTTCTATCTACAATTTCTTCCACTTCTCTTCTCCAGTTTTTCTTCCCTTGAGTTTCATCCCTTTCTTTCACTCCTCCTCTTCTACTTTCTTCTTCATCTCCACTGTTCCCTTTTCCGTCTCTTTTATTTTTCTTTTTCTTTCTCATCTTTCTTCCCACGAGTTGGGTCGTGCTGATCGGTCCAGTGGGGCAGTGCGCCCTTACCCCACCAAGGCTGTTCTCCCCTCAGGTTCGCCACCTCCCTTGGGCATCGCTTGTAGCCCACATTATTACCCCTGGGCCATGCACCTCTTTGGCACGATGGTGTTACACCTTGAGGTTAGGGAGGCGGTATATTAGGATTATGCATAGCCGCCTGCCCTATGCATATCCGTTTGTATGGATGTTAAGAATCTAAATTAATAAAAGTGTTATTGACTTGAAATTTGGTGGATGGCCGGAGATGAGCCACGGTGACCAATCCAGGCTCATCTGCGCTCATCCTACTGTAGGATGGGTTTTATTATATAGGAAGAAATGAAGATTTTTATTAAAGAAATGTGTTTGGATAATTTGGAAAAAAATGTAGTGTCTTGTGCACCCGGTACACAGACGCTGGACGTTAGTTGGATTGTACTTAGCTTTATCGGTCGTGCTCCCCGGGATATATCCCACAATAGAGGGACCAAGACTGATGACTAGCCTTTTCTACCACGGCGAGGTTATTTTATAGCCCAAGATGATTATCTCATTTTGACCTAATTTTCTCGCTACCATAGCTTCTTGGATTTCAACACTTCAAACTTTTATTTGGAAATCTTCGTTTTATTTTTCTAACTATCTGTTAATCCCTGGAGATGTCGATACTACCACATAAGCTTAACAATGTTGTCAATAGCCTTTTGAGGACCATCTACTTTGAGTAGTTTTTCTTTATCATACGGACTAGAAAATACTCATAACAAGTCTGGTTTTATTCTGGACTTCTTTCAGGATCTTGGCCAGTGTGGCATATAATAATAGTTCGTTTGCAAAGGGTCCATATAAGCCTGCATATAAGCATATCGATTTGCATTGGTATACCTGTAGGATATCCGGACAAATCACTAAATTTGGTAAATCCTTTACCATGTATTGTTTTTTATGGGGGATTTGGTTTATTATTGCATTCACTACAATGAGTACCACGTTTTCTGATAAAACTATACCATATGTACACATTTTGACACCTAGACTGTAATTTCTTCCCTGAATATTCATGAAAGAAGTGAATTGTATGCAATGCAGCCACTTCGATGTCGAATGGAAAAACGCCAGGATATGGAGGTATAATTTATCTACCTGGGTATGCAAGACCTAGACAATCGCCTTGTTGTTCTATGAATCGGGGCTTAAATGGACAGCAGTCTGTATGTACATTGATCTGTTTTTGAAAACAACGAATCGTCTTTAGGTGATGAGTTTTTAGCCATCGTAGGTTCGTAGTCGTAGGGATCTCTATACATTGTTTTATCGGATTTTGGTGTATATTTGCTAATTTTAAAACCTTTACCAGCCTTCTTGTATCTATACAAAGATTTTCTTTCTTTGATTTTAACTAATAGACTTTTCGTTTAGATTCATTTGGAAATGCGTCACTATAAGCTTGCCAAAACAGGACATCCTGATGTAGACATCTATTGGGAGATGTTATATAAATTTGCCTCTTAAAAATTGTGTCGTGAGAACATTTTCTTCATCTTCAGTTGAATCAGTTATGCTGGTAGCATCTTTGTGTAAATCTTTAAAAAAATGTGAAATTTATTCAAAGCTTCTTCAGCTTACTCAGGATACAGAGAAAACAGGCAAAAAAGAGACTTTCCATTTTTTATAATGGTAAATTTTGGCCAATTAGATGATTAAAATCAGTTTCCCATACATCGAGGGGAGCATTATCTAAAAAATTGAATGTTACACATTTTTCATCAAAATTATCATCATTGTTGTTGTATTTTAGATCAAAAGTCATATTATCCATAAAAACTGTAACAAAATGAGATTTTCTGTTGCTATTTTATCCATTTCCTTAACCAAATTTCAAATTTTAATATATATGAGATCTTAACGGAATTTTTCATATATTGTCATTTTGACAGTTTTGTTATATAAATAATCAACTGGATGCATTTTCATGAAAAAGGTACTTGGGGGCACCGTAAACAAACCCACAAACTGGCACATATACAAAACGTGATTAAAATGTTCATAAGTAATTGTCAAAAACACTATAATCCCGGTTCTTATCTTACCGTTGATAATTAGTGTCATTGCGTGATATGCTTTCGATGTGGAAATAATTTCGTCTTCACTTAAATCAGTTGTACTGGAAGTAAATTATTTAAACAGATTAGCAATAAAGTTTGTTGCACTACTAATTTCTACATCCGACAGCATCCAATTATGTGGTAACATCTTTTTGTAAGTCTTTACAGAAATATCCAATTTATTCAGATCTTCTTCAGCTTGCTATTATTCATGATCTATTAAATAATGAAAAGTGATTTTCTGTTGCTATTTTGTTCATTTTTACCTTAAAAATTGGATATTTATAAGATCTTAACGGAAAATTTTGATATACAAACTAAATGTCATAATAATACCAAGTCACCTAGGATTCGATAACATGGAAAGAGTCCCACCAGAGCTCAATCTGGGATGAGTGAATTTTCCCCTTAGAGCGAGTGCGAGCCGTATGGCTAAATCTGGATAAGATGTACCTATGCTTCGTTCACACCTTAATACTAAAAATTTGTTTAAGGCATTAAACACCTATGCATGATCCGCGCTTAGCTACTCATTTGGTATTGTTAAGTGGACAAAAACGGATATAGAAAATCTTCAAAGATAAGTACGAACACACCTCACAAAGGCACAAAAACACCATCCACGAAGTGCAGTAGAAAGAACAAGATTACCGCGGTATTTAGGAGGACGAAGACTTATGGATATAAGTGAGCAACTAGAAAAACACATTACTAATTTAAGAACTTATTTTCAGGTGCGGGCTGAGACATCTACTTTACATCGCGCGATTTGTGCAGTAGATGATACAACACCGATCAAACTGAGGGAACCAGAAATGCGCATAAACCATCTTACTAAAAACGAAAAAATGCGCACCTGGATGGGTAAACCTCTTCACGGGCGACATCCTAATGATGTCAGTCAAGACCACGTCGACAATAAAGCAAGCGTCGAACTATTTTCTGATATCAGGAAAGTTGTTCCCTGAAACAGAGATTTCATTACTCGCCATTCAGGATCAGGTTATACCAACCAAAAATTACCTGAAATATATCGTCAAAGACCCTCAGGTCCAAAATGACAAATGCCGATATGGATGTCAGGCTCAAGAAACCATCCAACACATTACCGTGGGTTGCCAGGCATTTGCTGCAACTGAATATAAGGAACGGCACGACTTAATAGGAAAGATCCTTTATAAAGAGATAGCCATCAAACTGGAACTTCTCCAAGCAAACCATCTCCCATATTATCAATACATTCCTGAAAGTATACTTGAGAATAATAACAACAAGCTCTACTGGGACCGCCCTGTGCTCACAGACCAAACAGTGGTACATAATAGACCAGATCTCATACTAGTTAATAAACTAAAGAGACAAACAACACTAATTGACGTGGCGATACCCAACAACAATAATCTTCGTGTTAAACAAAACGAAAAGATCGCCAAGTACAGGGATCTGGAAATTCAAATACGAAGACAGTGGAGAATGGAAAGTACCCAGACAATACCTATTATTCTCTCTACTACTGGAGTCATTTCGAAGAACCTCCTAGAAAACATAAGAAAGCTAGGTCTGAATGAACATCTCTACAAGATCATGCAGAAAGCTGTACTTCTCTCAAGGTCCAGATATGTACAACAATTTTTGGGAGATACTCCAGTTGCCAAGTCACCTAGTGCTCGATAACATGGAAAGACTCCCACCAGAGCTCAATCCTTTTGATACCGTAGGTATCTGGGATGAGTGAATTTTCCCCTTAGAGGGAGTGAGAGCCGAATGGCTAAATCTGGGAGATGTACCTATAACTTCTTACGTGCTTACGAGCACACACTCTTTTTTTGAAAACAATTAAATACATAACAAAACAGAAAGAATTTTAATAAAACAAATAATACAAAATAATACAAAATGAATAATGAATATAAATAATATAAACGATTCTATCTTCGAATGATTTACTTACATTATTTAACATAGCAGGAGTTATTGAAGCAAACGCGTTTGTAATTCTTAATTTCATTTCATCTCTAGTAGTAGGAGGTGTAGCATATAAAATATTTTTAATATAACCCCACTTATAAAAATCCATCTTGGTTAGTCCTGGTGACCTAGGGGGCCAATTATATAAACCAACTCTACCTATCCGTCTGTTTGTAAATTTTCTGTTAAGGTAGGTCCTAAGATTACGTAAGAAATGAGCAGGAGCTCCGTCCAACTGGAGACACATTTTTGTTCGTAGACTAAGTGGAAGGTTCTCAAGCAGTGTCCAAAAATCTTGTTTTAAAAAATTTAGGAAATTTGTCCCATTGAGATGTCCATCAAAAAAATACGGGCCGATAACGTACTCGCCCATAATGCTGCCACAAAGATTAACACTCCATCGGTGTTGGCGATCAACAGTACGAGATAAATGTTTATTTTCTGTGTCATAATAATAAAAATTATGTCTATTTACTAGGCCATTATTATGAAAAGTCGATTCGTCTGTAAATAATACATTTCTAAAAAAATCATGATCCTCTCCAACTTTATCTAATAGAAAGCAGAACATAAGTTCGTTAACGTTGTCAAGAATAACTGGTTTATTTTTGTTTACCTTTTCGTTTAACACCTTTTCGTTTAACATTACCAGTAGCACGGAATATATTAAGCAATCTCTCAAAAACTTCCTTGTGTGGGTGTCTTCTATTAGGATACTTTTGAGCATAAACTTTAGAAGCTAAGAGACAATTTCCTAAACATTCTCCAATGCAAAGTACCATGTCAACTCTTTTATGGCTAGCGTAATTCTTCATTTTTAGGAATAATGAAAGCTAAATATTACACACGAATGTTTATATTTTGACAACTACCAGACCGTAATGTCAAAAAATGACAATGTCATACAATGACATTAGCTAACTATATCTTTTGTTTTAAAATCAATATACCCATGAAGAGTTTAAATAATTATTGTAAATTACGCAAAAACTATGAGACTTAAGTATAGGACATCTTTATACCGTTCAAAAGAGGAACCTTTTTTTAGTATTACGTGTTTGGGACTTTTCATTTTGTATAATATAGGATTTTTAGGTCAGTTTTGCAACAGTGTGTAGTTGCAACCTGTAAAACTAATGGACTCGCCGAGTGGCAATGTACATGTACAAGGGGAGTAAAGTTGTAGAGAGAAGTTGTTATAATGGCGGAAATAACATAGCATTGTAAATTTGTTTGGTTAAATAAAAATTTGGAAATATCAGTTAGGATATTAATTTTTGCACAGAAAACCTACGTTAAGAAAAGTTAAAGTTCTTAGCACAATCATTTTGATTAATTAATATCCATGGTGTTCCATTTAAAATAAGCCTTATATTAGATATTGAATAATCCAAAATTGTAACTAAGTTTTTAACACCCTGTAAATAAATGTTTAATAATGAATAATGGAATAAATTTAACCATTACCCAACTATTTCTCTGTAAGAGAAAATTTGTTATAATTCCTTAAACAAGTCGAGAATTAGTCTTCTTTAAAAAAATTTTTTTGCTTATAATGTAGTAAGTTGTGGTTTATTTTATATTATTTGTTTTATTAAAATTCTTTCTAATTCGTTGTGCATTAGCAAGTAAAAGTATAAAGTATACATATTTGTTTACAACTACATTGGTTTCATTTATAACAAATATGTCAAAAGGATGGGTTTAAAAATCGAGAGCAACAACTATAAATATTTTGAAATCGAAAAGAAAATTTTAATTTACGCAAAATCTATCACTCCTAGTTATAGGACATCCATATATCATTCGAAAGTGGAAAATTTTTTTAACATAATCGTTTATTAATAGATAGGGTGTTCTAATTAAAATAAGCCTTATATTACATATTGAATAATCCAATAATGAAACTACAAATTTTGAACACCCTGTAAATAAATGTTAAATAGTTAATCATGAAATACATTTAACCAATATCCAACTATGTAGAGGTATAACCAATTTTATTAGAATTTCTTAAATAAGTTAGGAATGAGTATTCGTTTAAAGCTTTACATTTTAAGAATATTCCACATAACTCAGAACACTCTGTACATAGGTATAGGAAAGTCTTATAAAACTATACCTAATTTTTTGCTGACAATTAGAAAATGTAATAAAATATAGGGTATCCCATAAGAAAAAATATAACTTTGATACGCCGCACTTTATTGGGACTCCCTGTATATTTCAAAACAATTCTAAAATGTAGCCCTTATCAACCTTCAAACTATAAATTTTAAATTTTTTTAAAATCTTTTACCGTTTCGCTGTAATCTTCTGTCCCGTTAGTGGTGACTCACCCTGTATAAACTAAAATTAAAAATCTTCTAAAAATTGTGTTTTTGTACAAAAATTAATCAGAAAAATCCTAGAACTATTAACGTTTAAAATATGCTTAACAAATCCACTAACCTTAGTTTTTTGTTTTGCCAAGCAGCGTCTGCCTTCGTTAATATGTCGATGGAGTCATTGTATAATCATTCCGACAATCTTTTTAGAGTTGTCTAAATTATATTATTGGACGCCCTTTTTAAATAAAAATAATGAGGCTTTTTCTAGTTTCTTCTTGTCTTATTTTCAATAGAATTTTAAAATTTGCAGCTATGGCTCCAGTATTGGTTTAGTAAATGCCAATCGATCTGTAAAAAAATCAGTTTTTAACATCTCGCTTATGCCAGGAAATTATTACAAATTCTTACCTTATTGGCAATATAGATTCTTTTAGTATTCTTGCTTAAGACCACAAACTATACAGAATTGTTTCTTCTTTTACGATGATGTCTTCTAGTGATGTCGGCCACATTAACCCATCTTATCCTACTCATAGCAGCTCGAAATAGATCGGCTGACGTTAGACCAGTCCATTTTCTAAGACAGAACATCTTCCAAAAACCGTTAAAAAAGCTTTTGCGATATAATATCTGTCATCCATTCTTGCTTGTTTTCTTTTTTTGATTTAAGATTTTCATGTGAACGTATGGTAATAGATGTTTTCATTTTGTTTCACTATTCTATGCTGCTACACACACACACGTAGTGATCAACCCTGCCCCTAGGAACATGTGTATACCAATGTAAGAATGGGATCCACATGTCCGAAGATCAAACCGGTCACACTTCGCTAGTCGAAGTGGTACCTATCTGACCCCCAGGCTTTTCCACCACCCCTCCTCATCGTGTGACTTACGTGAGGAGGCTTATGATCTGAAATTTACATAAGATGCCCTGGGTAATAGGACATCCTCGGTTTTTAGTGAATGTGGTTATGCCACCTAACTGTAGGGGTAGCCACATCTAGGCTTTTCTCTCTATTTACTTTATTGACTCTATTGATTTTACTCTAGCTTTACGTCAGTACTTGAGTCCCTAAAAAAAAAAGAAAAAAGAGCGTGTGTTCCGACCATAGGGCCATCAGCCTGAGCTGATGACTCTATGTCCGGAAAAGAGTGTGTGCTCGGTCACTCAGCCGCCGATTTGGCGGTATATAGAAGGTATATAGAAGGCCTGACGGGCCCCTTCTATGTTTGCTATATAAGGTAAATTTACGTGAAACGGTTTAATGAAAAGTATGAATATATCAATATGAATTTACGTTATTTAATCAGAAAACACTTTTTTTTTGTGGACTTCCTTGTGGCTTCGGGACTATAAAATGCCTGGGCAACAATTCTTTCCTTTTTTCCTTAATCCTATTTGTGTGCATGTATTGGGGTGTGCATTCCCAAGTGTATAATGCTCTCACACACCCCGGTGTATATTGGACTTATAATTACCTAAAAACCTAAAAAGAAAAGCGTACCCTCTCGCCAGAGTTTTTTTGATGTGTTTTCTGAATGACTGCATTTCTTTGTTCGTTCTTCTTGCAACCATCTCATTCTTTATTTATTCGTTCTAGTTCTCCCTATATCGAGCTATCTGTTGTTTTGGTCTTCTATGTACCGTCCTTATGTTTTCATTGTAGTTAGTCAGCTCTCTTAACATTCTGCTTGGGTGGTTTCTTAGTCCGTTGAAAATTTCATATGCTCTCTCGTCTAGCGTGCGTAGGATTCTTGTTTGTCCTGAGTCTCTATATACGTATCTCAAGGGTACGTACCTTGGTATCTTGAGGGCATCTCTGACTATTTGATTCTGAGTGGTCTGTATCTTTTTCCTGTTTGTTTTACAGGTGTGTCCCCACGCTGCGGATGCATATGTTAGGACTGGCAGGATAATACTATTCGCAACCCTGATTTTGGTTTTAAATCGTAGTTTACTTTTCCTTCCTATAAGTGTTGAGAGCTAACTTTTCAACGCTTTGGCTTTGAGTACTTGCTGATTGATGTGCTCAGTGAACGTTAGCTTCTTGTCTAGATGTACCCCTAGGTATTTAGCCTGGTTGGTCCAGTCTACTGGGGTGTTTTCGATTGTAATTTCGCGATTTGGTACACTTCTTCTGTGACTAAACATTACAGCCTGTGTTTTGTCTGGATTTAGGGCTATTTTCCATTTCATGCACCATCTTTGGAATCTGTTTAGTGCTCTTTGCAGATGATTAGCTGCATGATCCGGGTTTCTCCAGCTAACAGCTATTGCTGTGTCATCAGCGTAAAGACTCAACAGAGAGCCTGGCTCTTTTGGCGTGTCGGCCGTATAGATGGTGTACAGGTAAGGCGACAGCACCGCTCCCTGAGGCACACCCGCCTCCAGGGTCCCGACTTCGGATAGGGTTGCCCCTATTCGAACTCTGAACCTTCTGTTGGCAAGATATGACGCAAGGAGGCATGTCATCGCCTCACTGTAACCAAATTCATTCATTTTATAGATGAGTCCATGGTGCCAGACTCTGTCGAAGGCTTTGCTGACGTCCAGAAAAGCTGTAACTGTGTACATTTTTTCATTAAATCCTTTGGTGATAAATTCTGTAAGTCGTAGTACCTGTAATTCACAGGAGTGTTCGCTACTGAACCCGAATTGAGCCTCTGGTATGGTTCCTAGCATTTGTGATTCTTCATTGAGTCTTTTTAGTATGACTCTTTCCGCTGTCTTGCTTATAGATGATAATAAGCTGATAGGTCTGTAATTTTGCGGAAATGTGCCGTTTTTACCAGGTTTTGCAATCATTATTACGTGTGCCTCTTTCCACCTATCTGGGAAATATCGTAGTTTTAGCATGCTGTTTATTATGTTAGTGATATAAACAACAGCTTTTGTTGGTAGATTTTTCAGCGCCCCATTTGTGATGTTGTCGGGTCCTGGGGCTTTTTTGGCATTTGTCATTTTTATAAGTTCCTTTATTTCTTCGGGAGATGTATGTGTAATACCTATTCTGCCCTTTTTCCTTCTAAGTCTTCTCGCTGCTCTTTCTACCTCTTCCTCAAAGTCTATGTCATCGTCGGGGTGTTCGTTGTTTCTACACGCCCTTTCTAATTCGTCCTTCATGACTTCGGCTTTGTCGATTTCCGTAAGGACAATCCCGTTTACTCCGTGTAGGGGAGGTATGGGTTTCTTGTCCTTTCGGAGAATTTTAGATAACTTCCAGAAGGCGGATTTGTTAGGATTTAGCTCATCGATATAGGAGTCCCAGCTTTAATTTCTATGATTTTGAAGTTGTTTTTTCACTTCCCTGTCTAGCTCATTTGCAATCCTTTTGTCTTCTACCGTTCTTGTGCGGTAGGCTCTTCTTCTTTTCCGGTTTTTCTCTGTGATTAGGTTTTGAAGTTCTATACTTATATCCCTGAATCTTCCTCCTTGTTGTCTTGTGATTGTTTCGGTTTTGGAGCTGGCATCGATAGCATTGTTTATTGCTTGTTCTAGTTTTATTACACTATCTTCTAGTTCTGTAATATTATTAATTGTTGGGATGTTACCGATGTTCTCGCTCACAATTCTTCTGAAGTTTGGCCAACTTGTCTTCTTTCTGTTGTGGGGCTGCTAATAGTTCAATTCTGTTGCGCCCAGGGTCAGGACGATTAGGTTATGTGTCGAATCGCCTTCATTTAGAGAGTGTATCTCGTATTGTTGACCCACGTTGTGTAGGATTGCAATGTTAAGATACGTAGGGAGTTCTCCGTGGAAACATGTCGGTTCTGTTGGTCCGATGACATATTGTTCGGTCTGTTCTCTAGATGGTTGCAGAGATATCTTCCGTTTCGGTTAGTCGTCCTGTCAAACCAATTGGGAGATCTAGCATTTAGGTCTCCAATAATTATAGTTGGTTCTTCTGAGTTCAGTATTAGGCTCAAATCTTCGTTGAAAATCGGATCATGTGGTCTGACGTAAGCTGACACTATTTTTAGTGTTTCGTTGTTGGCCTTAAGTCGAATAATTGTGGCTTCCATTGTCACCAGTCCGTCTGGTGTTGGGATGTGTTCGTGTTCGAGTTTCTTTTTGACTAATATAGCTGTTCCTCCTGATAATGCTCTATGATCCGTTCTATAGATATCGTAGCCTGGAAATTTTGTTTTTTTCTTTTCCACTAGTTTGGTTTCTTGACGGGCTACGATATCGAGCTCTAATCTGTTTATTATTTCATCCAGAAGGTTGATCTTTTTTAATATTCCGCCGTAATTCCATGACCCAATGCGTAGATTTTCGTTTTGGTTTGCTAACATTTACGGACGGCTTCTCCAAATGCAGTCATCATTTTTGTCCATCATGGACATCATTTCCATCATTTTGTTATTATACTCTGTATGGAAGTTTGCGATGAGGGTAGCTGCGTCCTGTACCGACACTTCTTGTGGTTAAGCTGGAGCTTCTGTGGTGGTTTCAGCGGATTTTTTCATTGCCTGTGCGTAGCTGACTCCTTTGTTGATTGGAGCGCTGTTTATGAGTCTTCCTACCGGTCTTGTTGGGGCAGGTGTTTTCTTTTTGGGGGCCTTAGAGCATCCTCTATAATTTGCTGTGTGCGCTTCACCACAGTTTGCACATTTGGGGTCGGTTTCCCGGCTTTTCTCACAGTCGTTACTGATGTGGTTTTCTCCGCATTTTACACATCTGGATCCGCAATGGCAAGCCTTTAAGCTGTGATAGAACCCTTGACAGTTATAATACTGTAGGGTGTCTTTTGTGATTTTGAATTCATCCTCCACATAGATGCGCATGTAGCATATATCAGATATTTTTTTGATTTTTGCAACGTCTTCCTCTTTGAGGGTGACGATGAAATGTGGCAGTACTTTTTTATCAGCTTTTTTGGAGATCATATTGATCACCCTTGTTGCTTCTATTCCTTCATTATATAGTTCGTCTTTAATTGCTACTGTGCTAGTAGTAGCAGATAGCCCTTTTATAATGACTCTTTTTAGTTTATCGCTATCTATGGGATGTGCGATGAATTCTACTTTTGGAGTGTGTTCTTCTAGGATATGTACCATCCCTAGGTAATATTTTCTAGTTTTTGTGTTAATAACAATCGATCTGCCTGATCGTGCAAACTTATTGACTGATATTATGCCTTGGTTGGCTGATCTCTGCAGGATTTTTTGGTGTTCTCCTACAGTTTTTAGGATTATCGCCGATGGTTTCGGCTCTTTTACTATTGGCTCTTTTACTGGAGGCTCCTCGCTTGTTTGCGGTGAGTCTTTTGGTACGTCGTTTTCTTTTTCAACTTGGCTATTTTTGCTCAAGTTATTTTGGGCAGTTTTCTTTTTCTGGCTTCTTTCATGAGCCTCTTTCGCAGCCTTGTTAAATTCGATTTCTTTCTGCTGATTTATTATCTGCGTCTGCTTTTTGGCGACGCTTATTTTTGTTTTCACACTACTGTCTGATTTCTGAGCCTGTCTTTTTTCCTTTTTTGTTTTGGACTTGTGTCCAACCTGCAGGTCCTTTGGTTGTTATGATTCTTTCCGGCTCTTTAGGCTTGCCCTTGCTACCGGATGGCTTTGCGGGGGGAGGTGAACCGATTCCTAGTTCAACTAGCTTTACAACTTGACTCTTCTTTCTCCTTGGCTGCTGTTAATGCCATTATATGTTGTACAAGTTTTTGTATCTCCTTGTCCTTTTCCTTATTTTCGTTTCTCAGCTCAGTCATCTGAGCGAGAAGGTCTTGAATTTGTTTATTCGCCTTTTCCTCGCGGATACGGCTTTCTTCTTTTAGGGATTTGATCTATTCCGTCAGTACATTGACCGACCTTAAAAGCTCATTGGCCTTTTCCCTTTCCGCCATTTCTCTGGCCTTTTTCTTTACTTCTTCGTCTTCCGGAGAGTCTTCTTTGGGCCTAACCCTTTTCATTTTCTTGCCGATTTCGGGCTCGGCTTCATTTTTGGAAACGTTGTCCACGACGGGTGGTGTCTCTACTACAGTTGGGGGCAGGGCTTCGCGCGATTCTGCGGCTGGGCTCGGCTCTTCGTCGATGGCGTCCATCGTATTAACATCGTCATCGGTGTCGATTTCGCATTTTTCTTCCTCCGACTCGGGCAGATAGGAGTCATCGTCAGAAGATATCACGATTTCTATGTCATTGATCGCGGGATTAGTCGATTTAATAAATTTATTATATAGCTCAATCGAGCTGTCAACAGAGGGGTTTGATGATTTGGCTAAATCATTCTCTTCTTCTTCTTTTGCGTGACAACACTTTCTGGGGGGGGGGGGGATATCACTCATATTGCCGTAAAGCAGTGAACAAATAGTTCATAAGATATAAGAAAATTCTACTTAGACGACTCTGTTTTTTTTCCACCGACTGACCGCTGTCAGTACAGCTTACTGGGTGCCGTCCCAGGTACCTCGCGGTAGTTCACTCCCTGTATTCACAGTGAGGGATCCTCTTCCTGTTTCTCACACCTCAGGAGCAGGGGCCGTTTCTGTCCGACCTTGTCAAATGTCAAGGCCTTACAGTGTCATCCCTGACGACACACTGAGGTGATCCCGAATTCTTCGCAAATGCAAAGCTATTATAGCCTCCGCGAGGAGCCTATAAAAACAGCTCTATGCTGCTACTAATGTTTTCAATTACTCTCGCAAAATTCTTATTGAGCTTTGTGTTTACTTTTTTCAGGAAGTTGTTTTCTCTCAGTAGATTTTGGGCATCATTTTCTTGTGAATTATTTTGAATTTTATGTTGATATTTTAAACTAATAAACTATGATACGAGAAGACATCTTTTTTTTTTCTATTGATATAATCAACATTAAAGTCTGTGTATAAAGCCTTCCTGGATGTAATTTTAAAAATAGACTCGTTACAACCATATACATGTCTTGGCAAAATTAGATCACTGTTTTTCCTCTTTCGTTTTCTGTGAAAACTCTCGACTGCTTTGCCCTATTTTGGCGTTTAAATCGCCCAAGATAATAGTTAGTTTTTTTTTAGTTTTAGGGAATCTTCTGATGTTTTATAAAATTTTCTATTTCTTTTGCAGTAGATTGGATGTCAGTGCGTAGACTTAAATAATGTTTCCATTGTTATTTCTTGTTAAGTCATCTCCTGAATAAATGATATGGTCTTCATGTATAATAATTACTTCAGAATTTAGCCATCTAACTTGTATGCATTGCATAAAATGATTTGCTATCTTGTCTGCTTGGTACATGCTTCAAATGTTCCACTTATTGATCGCTATTACTTTAGGGACATTTATTGGCTGACCGAGGGTCTAGGGGGAGTCTTATCATCCTCTTCCAATTAAAAAGTGCCCAGGACTGATCGCCATTTCTATTGGATTTTTAGCCATTGTGGTGTTCTGGACATATCCTTACGGATCTTTGATGTGGTAGTTGTCTCGTAGCTTTCAACAATTCGATGCGGTTAAAAAATGTAGTTCTTCTGTCTTTGGATTCAATTTGTCAGTTTGGGAGTAATAAAGTGCCCTTCCACTGACAGTTCTTCCATCTGTAGCTGTTTACAAACAAGTGGGAGAATACTTATACCAATAATCATTTGGTTACTAGAGTTTGTAGTAGAAGGAAATATGACCCTTCTACCTCGGAAACCTAATAGTCGTTCGGTGTTGAAAGAAACAGGAGTTAGCTAAAAGATTGATAGGACAGATTAAAGACATTTTACTCAAGACAAGTTGAAAAAGAGTAAAATGTAAACACCCTCATGGTCTGCAAGGTGCGTTCCATAAACGTATGAGTATTGATACACTTTGTGTTGCCGCTCATACTTTGGGGTGTAGACTACAGATTGTATGGCTCGTCCAGCATGCCATAGCATGGATGGTGCACGACATTTTACTATGTAGATACCTTAACTCCATGGCCTGATCTGACAGAGTTACTCCTGATACAAACAACAAGATCAGCAATGCCATCACAGCATCGTAATACTATTTTTTGTAACGGCTTGGCGAGTGAATTATAATTGGTGAAAATATGATTTTTTTTTGAACCTATTCTCTATCCTTCCATTGTTGGATGTAGGTCTCCCCCAGTTCTCTCCATCTTTCTGTTAGTTATATACCTTGCTTCGTAAGTATGGAGGGATTGTTTGATTTTTTAGAACGTAAGAAAATTTGCCGAACGCTGCCCATCCCATTCTTACATGTCTCGATATTTCGGCTGTTTGATTTTCTCTGTTAGCTCTGATTGCTTGTCCTAAATAGATATACTTATTTACCTGTTCTATTTTTTCTGTTTGTATTTTTAGTGCCTCTTGGTCTTCCGTGTTTGTCATTACTTTTGTTTTGTTGAAGTTAATTTTTAGGCCTTTTTGCAGTGATTTTTCATGAAGTTCATTCAGCATTAATTCCAGTTCTTGTTGTTCCGAGGAGATCAGGAGTATATCATCCGCATATCTAAGGTGATTTAGGTACTTTCCGTTAATACATA
Source organism: Diabrotica undecimpunctata (assembly GCF_040954645.1). Taxonomy (NCBI): domain Eukaryota; kingdom Metazoa; phylum Arthropoda; class Insecta; order Coleoptera; family Chrysomelidae; genus Diabrotica; species Diabrotica undecimpunctata. Next base: position 16,103,654 of record NC_092813.1, read on the forward strand.
TTCCTCTGTTTTCCCAATCTGTTGATTTTATTATATTTTCGAGGGTCAAGGTAAACAGTTTAGGTGAAATTATATTGCCTTGTCGGACTCCTCGTTTAACTTTTATATTATCCGTTATTAATTCGTCGTCCAGAATTACGGTCATGGTTGCGTTTTGGTAAATATCATGTATCAATTGTGGTTATCTTGAATCTATGCTACTATTGACCAGAGCTTCTTCCACCGCCCATTGTTAAATTCTGTCGAAAGCCTTATTAATTGGTTTTCTCAATTAACATTTTAAGCGCATGTAGATGGTCGGTTGTGCTGTATCCTTTCCTGAATCCGGCCTGTTCCACTGGTTGGTACTTATCAAGTTTATAGGTTAGTCGGTTGTTTATTATTCTTGTGGTTTTATATAGTTGTGACAAAAGGGAAATAGGACGGTAGTTGTTTAGGTCTGTTCGGTCTCCTTTCTTATGTATTAAGATTGTGTTGGCATTTCTCGATTATTTAGGAATTTTATCTACAAACAGACATTTGTTGAACAGTATTTTTAGCATTTTTTTTTATCGTGTCTCCTCCTTCTTTTAGCAGTTCCGCCAGTATTTTGTCCTTACCGGCCGCTTTATTTCTTTTCATGTCGTTTATGGATTGTTCGATTTCATCTTCAGTTATTTCTGGTAATATCTCTGAGCTAACATTTTGTATTTTCCTCGAGAGATTCTGTTTAGATGATAGTGGTGGGTCATTTTTAGAACTCTATAGGTCTGTGTAATATATTTCTATGATTTTTACTATTTCTCCTAGATCTCTTTCTTCATTGTTCCCAGCTTTAAGCATGATTAGTTTTCTTTTTCCTATATTTATCTTCATTGTTTTTAAACTTTTGTTCTCTATGATTTTCTTAATGCGATCTTCTTGGTATTTCTTTAAACCTTCCTTTATCTGTTTCTTATGGTTTTGTTCAGTTCGGTGAACTCAACTGGATTTCTTTTGTTATCATTCAGGAGTTGTCGTTTTTTTTAGCATATCTTGTGATTTAGTGCTAATTTTTGTTGTTTTCGCTTCGAAAAATTTGTGTTATAAAAAGTTGTTTTTATAATTAAAAACTATGGTTTAATATGCAGTTACATTCTAGCTGAACAAACATTTTTTGATTTTTTTTTTAATTTACCGATACCTAACATCAATTTTATTTATTAAAAATATAAAATCTTTTATTATTAATTTTTATTATTAATTTTATTCTTCATAAAAATCTCTGCATAGTCTAAGAAGCAACTATTAGATTAAAATTATCTTGAGATTCTATCAGACACAATCTTATATGAATAAAAAATATAATTTTTTTTTTCAGGACTTCAGTAAAGCAACTTTTTCTTTTATAATATCGAAAATTGTCATTATTAAAGGTTGTTTGAAATGGCCAGTTTTTCTCATATTACAGATAATTTTTATTTATTACAAACATGATAACTCTTTCGTTCCGATAAAAAAGGATAGAAAATTTTCACAAAAGAAAATACATTAATAATCTAATCAACATTGAAAACATTTTTGTTCTATCGGAACGGACGAGTTCCGAACGTTCGTTTTTGTAATAAATAAAAATGATATTCGGTGTCGGTACTTTGCCAAAAAATTTGCAATTGCAATTTTTTCAGAAATATTAAAACAAAATTTTTACCTCCAAATAACTTCTCACAACAATAATTTTTGATATTGTGAAATATAAAGGTATATAAAGCTCCTGAGCGCAATACATATGTTTGACATGCTATAAGATTGATAAAATTAGAAATCTGATGGTTGCATATTAAGATTTATACTATGCACAACATTTTGTAAGGAATAACTTTTTTGCGTAATGTAGAAGTTGAAATGTAGAGTATAAAACAATACAAAAAGACCAATCCAGAAATTCATCCAGAAATCAATGTTTTTGTATAAGTATATTTGAATAAACTATCAAAATGCTAAAATAAATATTTGGCTCATAACTTATATACTTGTCGATTTAGAGATTTGACGTCAACAGACAACTTTTTTAAAAGAAAATGGTACCAAAAATGAGATATAAATTAAAATCGGATGATAAACAAAAAAGTTATTCTAAAAATCAACAAAATCGCTGCTTTTGAATATTGTTAATAATTTGTTTATTATTTATGGAAATTTGTTTTACAGTATGTTTCAAAAAATTGCTTAAACCATTTTAGACCATAATTTTCTTATAATACAATATTTAAAAATATTTTTTATACTATAAATACTATAAAACTGATTTATTTAAATTTAATAAAAGTATTAGGAAGCATTGTTTATAAATAACAATTTAATACTGTTGTGTGTGAAATAAATAAAAAAATAACAATAAAAAGCGACCTAAGAAAAGGTTTACACATCCCGTAGTTATTATCTGCTTTGTTTTCTATAATTTTAAAATAAAAATACGATAAATAATATTATTTTCACGTTATATTTCAGTTTAAAAAAAGAAAAAGAACAAATTTAGTCCAGTAGAACCCGAGGTATGCTATTTTTCCGAGTTCTCTATCTTGAAACTATGTTGGGATTTTTGAAGAGCGCGGCTGGAAATTTATTTGGTTTGGATTGGAAATGTGTAGGAATTATATGGGTTTAATTGTTTTTATTTGAATATTAAATAAGTATAGAGTATTATGGGGTTGTAGATTAATATAAATAATTTAAGAATATTATTGGGTTTTAAATTAGATTAAAAGTCTGTCAAAATTGAAAATAATTTTAATTACGGTAAAATTATTTATAATTGAATTTTAAATAATCTTAATACTTTATCAGGTTTAATTTAATATTTAAATTAGAAAATGGTAAATGTAAAAATTAAAAATAGTTTTTTTGACAGTTAAATTAAAATAAACGAATAAAAAATACAATATAAATATTTTTCAAAAGTGTCAAAAAGCGAGAAACAAAATTAACGTCGTCCAATACTGTTATTTTAAAATGTACCCTAAATATTTATTTTAAACGATCATTAAAATATAGCGTGGGTAAATTATTCGAAAAATCGAAACAGGATGCCAAAATAAATATATTTGTCGCAAGTAAAAACCGTGCAGTTAAATGGAGTTTAGACCGAATTAGGGAATTAAAAATCAGAAGATGGTAACCGACCGTGATAAACCAAACAAAATTGCGACGGATTAGAGCAGCTAAGATGAAAAAGAAGAGGAATATTTAACCATAATTAAATCAAATTAGTTAATAATATAAAGGTAAAAACAACGTAATTATATAAAAAAAATGGGGAAATCAAAAAAAAAGAAAGCTAAAATTTTTAATAAAAATTCTACTGAAAACACAATAATTCATAAAAAAAAATTCTTACTATTTACAGTCATTTGATGTCAAATTTGCTATCAAATCCACTTACCTTCGTGATGTGTCTTTATGTTGTCTTCTCTGTATAAAAGTCCGCCACAAGATTTTAGTTAAGGCCTCTCGTAGTTATCCTGACGAATTTTCACATAGGAATTTAATATTATTACAGCCCATTCCCTCTGTAAACAAAAAATACTAAAAATCCTTGTCCCATAAGAAATAACATGGGGCGCATCGACCATATACGCCATTCTCGTGCTGTTTTAAAGAGACTATAAAGTGTACCATAAATAGTTATGTACAATGAAAATTACATAAAAATCAAGCAGCTTATCAACATGTAAATCAAAAATATGTTCTAAGCACAAATTTATAAAAAAAAATATTTAAACTTATCAAAAGTTTATAGCATAATATTTAAAAGACAATTTATTTTAAAATATAAGAGATAAATTTTAAACTAACACAAAAATTAAATAAGAAATTAAGAAATGATTTTTAACTACCAAGAAAAATGTTAGACAAAAATAATGTTTATATTACACTTACATTTAATCGGCGTATACTAGTAATAAAAAGATACCCTTTTGTTAATAATTAGTTTTACCATTATGCTCACGACTTATCAAAAATGGCAGATAATATATGTTCACAGAAGTATACGGTGAATGAGATGACATAAACATGATGACATTCTCTTGAAAGTACTACAACTGAGAAATGGTGTATATAAAAAAGCATAGTTTATATAAAAATATGTTCATTAATGAAAACGACAAATTTGGAAAAAATACTTCTCTTCTTTCTGAATAAAAATTTAGGAAAAACTCAAATAATTTAAATAGGAAAAAAAAAAATAAAACAAAGGCACTCTTAAAAAGGTTGCGTTGAAAAATGAAACTAAGGAAAGTAATAAGTATGATGAAAAACATTAACAATTTTTATGTTGGAGACACTTTGGACGTACATGGAATTGGGAAAAGTAAACTTTTAAATATAGGCAAATAATTACACCGAAATAAAATTAATATATGAACAAAGTAACAACTAAAGTAAAATATACAAGTGAAAAGATAGGAAAAAATATTACTTCATTTTAAAACTATATTAAGTGCTTTATAAACGTATAAAATAGAAACATAAGTTATATGTGGGTGTAAAACAAATATACCCTACAAATCCAATATTTCGGGCTATAAAAAATAAGATAAATATAATTCAATGAACTCGAAAAGAAGTAGCATTTATCTGGGTACCGTCGCATGTAGGAATAGCTGGAAATGAGAAAGTGACCAACCTAGCAAACACAAGTCGAATAAACTCACAGTACACAACCAAATCAACAAATTACCCATACTCCGATCTAAAAAACATAATTAAAGACCACTGTATGAACATACGGTAAGACTACTGGAAAGATTCAGGAACCAAACTATAGAGATTTATCCCCTTGTAAAGACCATCTTGAATAATCCATCCAATAGAAGGGATCAAGTAATAACTAACCGACTAAGAATTTTACATACTGCACTGACCCATAAATTCTTAATAAACAAAGAATCTTCTCCAACCTGCAGAAACTGTGACTCCCATTGACGGTGAAGCATATTCTGATTGACTGCCAGTACTACGAAGAAACAAGAAGAAAATATGGAATATCAGATGACATCAAAACCACTTTAACCATAAAAACTGACCATGTAATAAAGTATTTAAAAGATTTACATTTATACACATCTATTTAATGGAAATAAAAAAGAACTCTTGTGTACGTTACTTCACTAACAACCCTGCGTGATTGATGTGGATTATATGTTTTTTCTAAATAAAAAAAAGTTAAATGTGATCTAATACCTTACAACTAACAAGAAACATGAGGATAAAAAATAAATTCTATAAAATGCAATGGCGAAAATACTTCCAAATTTAACCCAACAGTAGTTTTAAAGTTTAAACTAAAAGTAAAGAAGAAATATGGAAAATCATTTATAAACAGACAGTAAGTTAGTTTAGGTTCAATATGAGTAGACCCTTTACCACCCTTCCACTCGATATAAGAGGTACAAAATAACTTTCAAAACTGGAAAAATATTAATCATATTGCGATCGGACTTAAAATAAAATTTTAGAACTTCCATCACACACAAAACTTGAAGAACTATCATCTCTTGATAATCTTATCATTACTGCAGATTTTAATTTCCCAGAGATCACCTGGCCAATAATTTTGTTATCTGACGCCGAAAACGCTCATAATTTATTTAAAAGCTTTGTAATAAATTCGAACCTCTTACAACTGATTACAGAACCTACTAGATTTAGAAGTATTAACCAACCTTCTACTTTAGATCTAGTGCTTATTAATGATGAACAGCTGATTTCATCTCTAGAAGTCAGTTCTCCTATAGGAAAGTCAGATCATGCAGTTATAACAGCTCACATCCAATTTAATCAAATACTTCCTCGGTAAAATAATATTCTAACATATGCTTCTACCGACTTTTCTGAATTTGACACTGAACTCTCTCAAATCGACTGGCATTAATTTTTTGCAGACTTAAACGACGCCTCATTAATGTAGACTGCATTTCTCGATAAAGTCCACAATATAATTTCTATTCTGTAAGATTTATAAAAACAACCTTAAACCCTAGATAAACCAAACAGCAATTAAACAAATTAATCACAAACGACATCTATGGCGGAAATTTAAACACATCGGGCTTCTAAGTGATTTCCAAAGCCACCGCAGATTTTCAAATAACTGAAAAACATCTCTAAAAACTCTGAAACAGAATTTTGAAGCAAATGTTATTGAAAGTGGTAACATTAACAAAGTCTACAAATACATACGTTTCTCCATGGCGTCTAAAGTTTCCATTCCTCTACTTCAAAAACCCAACCAGACTTTATGCTCTTCTGACAAAGAATCTTCCGCAACTCTCTCTTTAGAATTTTAACAGGTTTTTACTAAAGAGTCGAATGATGGCTATCTACCTGCTACTAACTGTAATCGTGTCGGCGCATCCTTAAGGCAAGTTGAATTCACAGTGGATCATATCAAACAACACTTAATTAAACTTCGCACAGCCGCTTCACTTGGTTTAGATGGTTTAACACCAAAACTGTTAAAATGGTGCGCAGATACGCTTGCAATACCCTTAACGTTAATTATACAAATTTCTTTTATCCAGAATTCCTTACCCCCTAGTTGAAAATTAGTTTCCGTCATCCCTATTTTTAAATAAGGCAACAAACTTGACCCCAACAATTATCGTCCGATTAGTTTGCTGTCAGTAGTTGCCAAAGTTATGGAACTTTGGAACCATTATTTTCGATGAGATGATCAAATTCCTTATCCAAGAACATATTATTCCATCCAACACAACAACATGGATTTGTCTCTGGTCGCTCTACTCTAACCAATCTACTACGTCGACGTTCTTTATTAAAAAAAAATTTAAGTAAAAATCCTTTATAAAAGGTATATATAAATTAAAAACCCAAACGGGCTATGTCATGCAGACAAAACGTTTTCGGAAACCATGTTCCATCATCAGTGTCTAGGTGTACATGTTTTGAGCCACTAAATATCAGGGTAAACACCCGTTAGAATTTATCAATTACAATTTGGTTTACATTATTTGGTATTATATTTTATGATGTTAGAGTTACCAGTGGATATGGTAACATGGCGACGTATGACTCTACATGAAGTTGCTGATCCTAAGACGAAGTGTCTACGAAGGCTTGATGATAGCAACTTAGATAGATAGGAACTTAGTTTTCTTGTGGGTTTTTTATTTAGATTTCTCTAAAGCCTTTGACAATACGGACTCAGACTAAATATATCACAAAAACCAAATGGATGTTAGTAAGCAAAACCCAACAACCACCACAGCAACTGATATTAGACAATGAAAGAATTGAACACGTGGATTCGTACATCTACTTGGGAACAACAGTTAACTCAAATTGGGATCAAGCGAAGGAAATACGTATAAGAGTAGAAAAGGCAAGAGCATCGTTCACTAGCATGAAGCAAATTTTCACCTCTAAAAGCCTCACCCTACCTCTCAAAATTCGACTTATGAAATGTTATGTATTCCCGGTTTTGTTATATGGAATGGAGGCGTGGACAATGACCGCAATATTGATGAAAAAAGTAGAGGCCTTCGAAATGTGGGCTTACCGACGTATATTACGTATATCCTGGACTGAGCACGTGACCAACGAAGAGGTACTACGCCGGATAGGTAAAGAGAGAGAGGTAGGAATAAGTATAAAGAAAAGAAAGTTGGAATACTTGGGTCACGTTATGAGACATAATAAATATAGAGTACTACAACTGATCGTTCAAGGGAAAACAGACAGCAGAAGGGGTCCAGGAAGGAGAAGACACTCGTGGCTCCAAAACTTGCGGCAATGGTTCGGATTGTCATCTGCTGAACTATTCAGATCTGCCGTAAACAAAGTCAGAATAGCCATGTTGATTGCCAACGTTCGGAACGGACAAGGCACATGAAGAAGAAGAAAGCCTTTGACCGTGTACCTTAACGCAAACTTCTACATAGGCTTGAACATTTCGGAGTTCGCGGTACTTTACTTCGTTGGATAGATGATTTCCTGACAGATCGATATTACAAAGTTAGAGTTGGCGAAACTTTCTCACAGGACAGGTTAGTGAAAAGTGGAGTGCCTGAGGGTTCTGTCCTTGGATCTCTGCTTTTTACGGTTTATACCAGCGATGTTTCTTATTATGTCTCAATTAAAATATCGTTCTACGCTGATGACACAAAAATATATGCCAATCCAATCACAAACTGTTTTAATTGGGTGTTTCCAGTGGTGTGACTACCCTTAAATGCGGAAAAATGTGTAGTGCTTCGAATTAGTAAAAATAACCCATTTGTGCCGTACTTTGTTAACGGGCGGCTATTAGATTCTGTGTTTTCGTATAACGACCTTGGTGTTATCGTAAATAGCAGCCTGACTTAGTCCGACCATATTACCTCTACCTAGAAAACGGTTAGGTAAACGTGCGAACTCCAGACTGTATCTTATTAGGAGGTGTTTTCTAGAGTTTCAATGTAATCATTCTGTAAACTTTACACTCTTTAAGTAAGGCCCATACTTAGATACGCTGGACCAACGTGGTATTCTGATTTGGTTCAAGACAAGACTTTGTTGGAAAACGTTCAAAGAAAAGCCACTCGAATTCCTTTGACACTGAGAGGACGTTCTTATGCACAACGATTTCTACAGAAAGAAGTATGGCTAACCTAACTTCTTTTGAACTTCGCCAACGACGTGGAAACTTAATTACGTTTAAACGAAATGGAAAAACGAAAAACATTTAAAATACTAAAATTCAATTTTGGAAATCTCGATGAAATGTTTACAATAAATCAAGATGAACGCCTTAGAGGTTATCAGTTTAAACTAAAAAAAGAAAATTTTTCCAGAAGATCAAGACAGAACTTTTTACCAAATAGTGAGTAGAATTTTTGAGTGCTGGATAACCTTGTGTGTGTGTGTGTGTGAGAGAGAGAGAGAGAGATGGCATTAGACAAAAAATCTTTTTGCCACAGAAAATTGTTATAAGGATGTTTAAATTTTTATTTTAGAATCGTTTATAAACTTGATTAGAATATTATATATAGATTTGTTAGAATAAGATAACAGATTGCTGATGTTAACGGGTAGGCTAATATTGAGATCAATTAAATCTAGATATAGGCTTCGAGTCTGTTCCCTATGATTAGGACAATCGAAAAATAAGTGGTTCAAATCTCCGACAGATTTACCATCACAAGGACAGAAAGGGGTTTCATAGATTCCAATCCTATGCAGATGCTCTGGAAAGAGGCCATGGTTAAGTTTTAACCTGGTTATTAACGAAGAATGTACTTTATTATAGTTGGAATAACTTTAATTATAACATTTTCTCTGCTCTCTCTACCAACTCGTTCAAAAAGAGTCTTGAACGTTTTATATTATAGGTAAAATATTGTTTTTATTTTAAACCAAAAATTGTACTTTTATTTCTTTTTTTTTTTGTAATTTTGTTATTTACTAGTACGAGATCACTTTTACCAACAATGCGGGACAAGATTAAAAGAGGATTACATAAATTTAAATAGACGATGGCCATAAACAAAATAAGAAAAAGTATAAGCTACAACTTTAAAAAAAATTATGTGGAAGAAAAACTTAAAAGAGATAATTGTAGAAACTTAAATCTAATGGTGAGAAAAAACTGAAGAATTTTTAAAGAAAATTTTATTGAATTATAATCGAATATAATCAATCAAAAGTGGCTTAATGAATAAGGGAACTTAAATATCACCAAATATTGGATAGGATATTATTAAGTAAGATTACTTTTAAATCCCAATACAGGACTAGCATTAAATCATTTCTTGCTCTGTTAAGTGTTACGTAAAAATATGAGTTATATTAAAAGCCTGTAAACATGTTGTTTATTCACTAATATATGTTCTAGATTCTACGACCCTTCGACTAGCTGGCAGAAATTCCAAGTAATAAAAACCGGTCCATTCGAACGTTCCGGAAATAGGTTGAATGAAAAACCAGCCCGTGTATTCGAGGCAAAGCAGGTCAACATCCACGGGATTCGAGAAACAGCTGTTTTTGTAGAAATATGGCGGAACTTTCATTGTGGAAACAGATATCTGAAGATCGCGCGCCGCGTTTTTAAATCGTAACGCACGTATCATAATAAATTAATTGTAAAAATAAATTAGTACAAATAAACAAATTTGTGAATGTTATAAATAGAACCTTTAATAAATAAATAATAAATAAATTAGAAATAATAAAAACATTACATAAGATTAGAACAAGACCACACAAATTTAAATAGAAGATGGCCACAAACAAAAATAAAAAAAGTATGAGCTAGAACTTCCAAAATAAATTAGGTAGAAGAGAACCTTGAAGGTGGTGATCGATGAACCTTAATAACAAAGTTAAAGTTTCTAATATAATTTAAATAAATATTGTGCAAAATGTAAACTTAATATGATTATTAGCTGTAAATAAATATTTGAAATAGGCAGAAAAAATTACCATTTTTAGAAAAACAAATCGATACAAAAAGCAGTTGCATATTAAAACAATACAAAGACTTTTTTTTACCGCAAAAATGTAGCAAAGTAAAGCAGAAAACTACCCTAAACAGAATAAAGATACCAATTTTGTCATGTTTTTTTTCTCTATTACACTCGGTTCTAGTCCCCTTTCATTGGACGTCTCCTACGTCAAAGTCTGAATAATAGCACCAAAGACACAATCTAATGTTCCTTTCGAAATGCCTCCACATTTGTTTTTTTTTATGTTTTTGTATTTGTCATCTCCCTAATTTTAATTAGCCGTTTAACGTCACTGTACGACGACCCCTTACGTCCCACCAAAAAAAAAACAAAAGTAACCAGAATGGACCTTAGAATCGTTGTCCCATAAAAAATAATATGGGGCACGTCCACCAAATACGCCATTCTCTTGCTGTTTTAAAGAGACTATAAAGTGTACCCTAAAATAAATATGTACAATGAATATTACATGAAAATCCAGCAGCATATCAACATGTACATCAACAATATGTTCTAAGCAAAAATTTATAAAATTAAAGAATTTAAACTTATCAAAAGTTAATAGCATAAGTTAAGAGCAAGCAGAATATTTAAAAGATAATATATTTTAAAATGTAAAAGGCAAATTTTAAAGTAAATAGAAAATTAAATAAGAAATAAAAAAAATGATTTTAAACTACTAAGCAGAATAAAATTTTAGATAAAAATAATATTTATAATACACTTATAATCGGCGTATACTAGTAATAAAAAAATACCCTTTTTGTTAAAAAATAGTTTCACCATTAGGCTCACGACTTATCAAAAATGGCAAATGATATATGTTCACAAAAGTAACGAGAAGCTAATTAACCCAAGCGATGCCGACGTTGCCAGATTTTCTTTTTACCTAGATTTTAGCGCGATTTTTAAATAATGGGGGCGTAATAATCCTCTTTCGGGAAACACATCTTAACCATCAAAATGAAAATTTTTTATGAAGACTTTATTCAAAACAATGATTTGTTTTGAATAAAGTCTTCATTGTTTTGGATAAAGTCTTCCATGTTATTAATAAAAGAATGAAATATTTTTGTAGTTATTTTTTAAAAGAAATAAATACTTTGAGTATTTGATTCGTTAATAGCAAGGAATACATACTTTATTTAAAACAAAACTTCACTTGTAAAATTTTTATATTGACGGTTACGATGTTATTATAAGGAAATTATTTGTTATTATAAGGAAAAGGTCAATATTTTCCTAACGTTTCTTTTTGACTCTAGAATTAATTGTACATTTTTTATTATTTTAAAGCAACTGTTGCAAAATATAATTAGTATATTAAATTACAACATTCGTACATAAAAACTACACAACAATTCTATTTAAGAAATTTTAATTTGCAAGTTGCAACACAATAAAAATTCCACATTTTAGAAAATGTATACCTATATATTTAATATTGATATACTCATGTCGTGATGGCTATATAGATTTAAATATAAAAAATGATTCTTCATTGGAATGTTATAAATTTTCTTTAATATCGCTGAGTTCTTGTTTAGTAGATCTCATAAGACTGGAGTTTACTTGCACTCTCTTCTTTTTTATGGAAAAAATCTGATTTGTGAATCAATGTCTTTTTAGTTTCTAGAATTCTAAAACGACCAGAAATAAATGTTTAATACACTCGGAGAGAATTTTGTAAGTCAGAAAAAAAGAGAGACAATTTTTTTACCTTTGCTGTAGGACTCCGATTATTAGCTTTGAACCTATTATCAAAGAATATAGACGCTTAGACGCTATTATCAAAGAATATAGACGCGTCTATATTCTTTGCTATTATGTTCTTATCTTGCTTTTCTAAATTGATATGTTGTGAATCAAAAGTATGACTAAAGAAATTCTTTGGTATGACCATAATGATGTTTTTACCATTCTACAAGAATTGTGTTGTTTTCTATAATTACTTTAATTGTACTTGTACATGAATTGCTATCTTACGACTCTTATCTTTGACCCTTTTGTAATCTAGATCTTTGTTGTAATTTTTGGGACATAACCTATAAAGAATAAATTTATGAATATTTAATTATTCAGTTAAATATTTTAACATATTTGATTTACTTCTATTAGAATTAAAATAAAGTATTTCGACAGTGGTACTATTACATTTACTTTTTAAAATGTCAGAGCAACTGTTTGCAATTTCGATTTCTCATTTTCAGTTTTCAAAGTCTGTTTTTTTTTTCAAATTAAATCACGTGCCTTCACATTTCACGTTGCCTTGTGGTTGTGACTGACAGAAGATCAGATCAACACATAGACCAACACATCACCATTTGGAAACGTCGGCATCACTTGGGCGAATTAGCCTCTCGTACAAAAGTATACGGTGAATGAGATGACATAAACATGATGACATTTTGTAAATAATTAGTTTCACCATTATGAGTTACTAATGTGGAGGTCCTGCGTAGAATGGGGAAAGAATGTGAAATTCTCATGACCGTCAAAACTAAAAAGTTGGAATATCTAGGTCATGTAATGAGAAATCAAGAACGTTACGGCCTTCTCCAGCTGATTCTCCAAGGGAAAGTAAATGGTAAGAGAGGACCGGGAAGAAGACGCATTTCCTGGCTTCAAAATTTGCGAAAGTGGTATAACACGACAACCACTGAACTGTTCCGCGCTGCAATAAGCAAAGTGAAGATAGCCGTGATGATCGCCAACGTCCGGAACGGATAGGCACTTTAAGAAGAAGAAGATTATGATCACGACTTATCAAAAACGGTAGATGATATGTTCACAAAATATACGAAGGATTTGATAATATAAGCAAATACAAAAATTAATTAAAATTTAATTCTCTTGCAAGTACTACAACTGAGAAATGGTGTATAAAAAAGCATAGTTTATATAAAAAAAAATGTTCATTAATGAAAACGACAAATTTGGAAAAACGATAAGTAATTTAGAAAAAAAAAAAAGAAAAAGGGATAGGAAGGGACTTTTAAAAAGATTGCGTTGAAAAGGGAAACCAAGGAAAGTAATAACAATAATGAAAAACATTAAAAATTTTTGGTAAGAAACACTTTAGACATACATGAAATTGAGAAAAGTAAATTTTTAAATATAGGAAAATAATTACACTGAAATAAAATCTATATTTGAACAAAGCAACAAATAAAGTAAAATATACAAGTGAAAAGATAGAAAAAAATATTGTTCCATTTTAAAACTATAGCAAGTGCTGTTTAAACGTATAAAAAAAAAACTTAAATTAAATGTGACCATTCAACTAACAATAAAGATGAGGATAAAAAAATAAATTCTATAAAATGTAATAGTGGAAATACTTCCAAATTTAACCCAACAGTAGTGTTAAAGGGTTTAAAAGTAAAGAAGAAATCTGGAAAATTATACAAACAGACATTAAGTTAGATTAGGTTTAATATAAGTAGACGTTTAACCCTAAAACACTAACCATTCGTAAAATTTACGAAAGCTGATTGTTTGTTAAGAATTGGCAACCTTGTACGAATTCTAGAAGCATGGTTATTAGAGTAGCTTCGGTAATCAATCTGCTGAGTGTAGTTACATTTCTTTGTGCAGTCGTTATCCGCAAGATCTCAGTTGCTTCGTATTTTTTACGAAAGCCTAGTGTTAACGTAAGTTTGATTATTTTGGTATTATTATTTTCTTTTCTTATTCACAGACAATTTAATTAAAAAATGGCTAAAAAATTTGACGATACAATGCCCTTAAGCCGATTGGAATTAGAATTGGAAGCCGAAAAAATATTGATGGGTGAATTTGATGATGAGAGCCTACAATTAAATGACGATACTTCTACTAATTCAGAAAGTGAAGATAGAGTGCAAAATTGTTTCAGTCCGTCTGATTCGGAGTACGAGCCAGAATTTTCTGGTGATGAAAGCAGCGATTTTGAGCGTAACAGTCCTAAAACGAAAAAAAGAAAGTTTAATAAACAATATACTTCTGTTTATATGCCTAGTACTGCGGGTAGAGTTCAATATGAGATTTCTTCGGTGGAAACCGACATTCAACAAGAAAATTAATTTCAGTAAATTATAACTCAGCCTCATTAAAACGAAAAAGGTAATGAAGAAGTGAGTTTTCAACAAGTGGAAGAGCAAGAAACCGAAGACATTGTGAACGAATCTGAACCATATACTTCCAATTTGACTACAAGTCTCAAAGGCAAAACTTTGTGACGGGTAGCTCTTTCGAGGCGACAGACTCAGTAAAACACAGGTTGAAATAAAAATAAATCTATTAATTCTAACGTCTGTACAAAAATAAAAATAAAATATATTCTATATTCCCGCCTGGATCCCGCGAGAGTGAATTCCCCGGCAGACGTCTTTAAAAGAAAAATTATTATTACTAACAGAAAATGAAATACGCGAATTCGATCGCACGCAGACTTATACTCGCTTCCACCTCAGTCCAGCGGAAGCGCCAGAAGCTCTCGCAATCAAAATATTCGATTGTGCAGATCCACGTTATAGAGTCAGAGTTGACGGTAACGTTCAATTCACTATACCCACGAGTTCTTGATTTGCTTGATATGCTTGATTGAGGAAAGAGCATAATCCTCACTGCGGAAGTTTTTCTGTCCGGGTTGGCTCGCAGATTCAATGCACTAGCGAGTCAAGAAGCCTAGAGGGTTAGCCACAAGACTCCTTGTGGCTATAGCATATAATGCAAAAATTAAAGCTATAGAGAATAAATTAGCTTTATTTGGAAAAAGTATGTATACACATATTCAATCATTTATAGTAATAAATCAAATTACTTTACTTTATCAAACAATTTATGATATTTTTGAAAAAGTAGAAACTGCAATCTCATTTGCCAAAATAAATACCTTGCACAATTCTAAAGTAAATCCAGTTGAACTTTTAAATGAAACTAAGAAAGCAAAATCTCAGAAAAAGTCAAAATTAATGCCTTTTGGTACTACACTAGGAAAAATAATTCAGTACGAGAAAATAATAAATATTAAGAGCTATTCAGTACATTACATTTGTATTAGAGATTCTATTAGTTGAATCGGAAATATATGATTATTACCAACTATTCCCTATTTCTATTCCTATGAATAACTTAAATTATCTTATTCATTTACCTTACAAACCTTTCCTTGCACTTAAGGAATTAAGCTATATCTACATGGAAGATATATGCACAGAAATAGACTCAGAAGAGTACATATGTAAAGGAAGTAATAAAATAATGATAACCAAAGAAGTCCCTTGTGCAGTCCAATTAATAAATTTTAAGAAAAAGGCATTGTCATGTGAACATTTCGAAGTAAAGATAAATAAGATAGAATCTACAAGAATCAGCGACGGAAAATGGAAAGTTACAGTTCCAGAAGAAGAATTAGCAATTATCGAGTGCCCAAACTTAAAACAAAATTTACCAATACATGGAAGCTACTTTTTGGAATCAGTTCCCGAATGTACCGTGAAAATCAAGAATGAAGTCTTCCAGACAGAAAAAATTAGTAAAAGTCACTTTACTCATATATATCTTCCAAAAGTTATTCCTTCTATTAATATTTTTCAAAATAATAGTTCGAATTTTTCTCCAATAAATCTTAATACAATTAACCTTAGAAAAACTAAAGATATTCTAGAATAGTTAGAAACACAAAAATATAATTTAAAAGATAATAATTCAATTTATTTTAAACAAACAAGTTTTTGGACAATCTGTATATATATATATATATATATATATATATATATATATATATATATATAATAATTTGCATTTTAATTTTATATTATTTATCTAAATATTGTAAAACTGTGCTTCAAAGAAGACAAGAAGAAAGAAGTAAAGAAGAAACCCAAGGATTTATTGTATAAAAAAGCCCACCTCAAGGATATGCTTCCTTCTAAGGAAGGAGGAGTTACGTCCCTGTATAATTCAACATGTGACGACATATAGACAGACTATATATACCAGTGTTTAATTAGATTAAGAGCTTTTAGTTTCGTAGTTGTTACCATACCTGTACGTTCTCAATAAATTTTGTTACGAAAATAAAAACCCGACTTGGTCACAAGTGTTTGAATTGTTTTATGTTGGCAGTTTTTCAAAGCCTACTCAACGATTTCGTCGTGGGTAGCAACAATCAGTACAGTGATATCAAATATTAACTTAACGTTAAATAAAATAAGAGCTATGTAAAAGAGTGTCTTTTCTATGTAAAAAATATTTATCTTAACGCAAATAAATATTTATTCTATATACAATTAAATATAAAGTTATTAAAATCCCATATAATGCACTTCTTGTTTCATTATATTATTATATTATTATTTAATACTCTGCCCTATCGGCTACATTCCTTCCCCACTGTTGGATGTTCCTGGCTTCATATCCATATTTTACAGCTTCTTCCTTTTGTTTTTTTTTTCTTAAGACTTTTATCTTTTAACTATTGCAGCTCGATTGAGGCAGTCACAAGCAGATTATGTAAAATAAGAATAAGAGGAAAATATAGAAAAGTAACCCTTATAAATGTGCATGCACCAACAGAAAATACAGATGAAGACGTTAAAGATAGTTTTTATGAACAATTAGAACATATGTTTTACAAAATACCATCATATGACATAAAAATAATTGTAGGAGATTTGAATGCCAAGATTGGCAGGGAGGATGTATACAAACAAATAACAGGGGGAAAAATTAATCATAGAGACAGTAATCTGAATGGAAAAAGAGTAATAGAATTTGCTTTCGAACATAATATGCGAATTATGAGCACTTATTTTGATAACAAAGAAATTCATAAAGGTACCTGGGTATCACCAGATGGACAAACAGTAAACCAAATAGATTATTTACTAATAGAAGCCAAACATATGAGAGCCATAAAAGATAGCCGAAGTTACAGAAGTGCTGATGCAAATTTGGACCACTTTTTGGTCAAAGTTAAAATGGAGCAAATATAACCAACAATTAGTAACACTAGTTGTAAAAAAATAAAAAGATACAACGGTGCACTACTTCAGGAGGGAGAAGTTAAGAAAAAATTCAGGCAGCAAATTGAAGAGAAACTGAAAAGCCAGACAACAGTAAATGATATAGAAAGCAGATGGGTACAACTAGAAGAAAAAATTCAAGAAGCAGCCGACTCAGTATTATCAGGAAACAGACAATGTAAACAAACGGATTGGTATGATGAGGATTATAAGAAAGCCATTAATGACCGAAATAAAGCTATAATAAATAGCATAATAAGAAATAATGAAGAGAGTAAAAAAGCTTATGCCGCAAAAAGACGGGAAGCAAAGAAGATTTGTAGAAGGAAGAAGCGGTCAAGTTTAGAGCAGAAACTAGTTCGTATTGAAGAAGATTTTTTACATCAACAAGTCAGGAATTTCTACCAAGAAATAAAACAAGACCGAACCCAATACAAAACCACATCAAGATATTATAAAGATGAAGAGGGGAATCTGTTAAGTGGAACAGATGAAAAATTAAGAAGGTGGGCCAATTATTTCGAGAACATATTATGTACGGACGACCAAGATGAAAGAGAACAAACGCAACTACAACATGAAGAAGTAAGAGATCCAGATGTAAATGAAGAAGTACCTACCAAGGAAGAAATTATAGAGATCATAAAAAACTTAAAAGACAACAAAGCACCTGGTGAAAATGGTATCATTGCTGAGTTTTTAAAAGAAGGTGGCGAAATGGTGCAAGAAGAAATTGCTGAGTTAATATGCGAAGTGTGGATCAAAGAAAAAATACCCAGTCAGTGGAAAGAAGCAATCTTATGTCCAGTGCATAAAAAAGGAGACGTTACAGAATGTAAAAATTACAGGGGAATAGCTCTACAAGATACAGTGTATAAGATTCTGGCCATATCAATTAGAAATAAAATTAAAACAAAAGTTGAAAATTGTCTAGGTGAATATCAAGCAGGTTTCAGAGCAAACAGATCGGTAATAGACCAAATTTTTACAATGAAACAAATTTTAGCTAGCTCATATGAATTCAACCTAACATTACACATGCTGTTTATTG
Organism: Diabrotica undecimpunctata; assembly: GCF_040954645.1. NCBI lineage: Eukaryota > Metazoa > Arthropoda > Insecta > Coleoptera > Chrysomelidae > Diabrotica > Diabrotica undecimpunctata. The sequence goes on from NC_092813.1 coordinate 16,122,178, forward strand.
ATTTTAGACAGGCATATGATACTATAAAAAGAAATAAAGTATATGAAGCACTAGAATATTTTAAATTTCCACCAAAAATAGTAAGACTGACTAAATGCATACTCAATGATACTAAAAGTAAAGTCATGTTAAAAGGACGGGTTTCGGATAGCTTTATCACAAATAGAGGTCTGCGACAAGGTGACCCGTTATCAACAGATTTGATCTTAGAGAAGATTTTACGAGAATGTAATGTAATGTTGCTAGAAGGATATATGGAGGTGTAAAAGAGGGGAACATCTGGCGAAGAAGAACGAATGAAGAAATAATGCAAATATATGGGCAACCAAAAATAACAAGACTTGCTAAAATTCAAAGATTAAGATGGCTCGGACATATAGCAAGAATGAAGGAAGGAAGAGTTCCCAATGAATTAATAAACACGGAGGCTGGTACAAAAAGAAAAAGAGGCCGCCGCGAAGAAAATGGCTGGAGTCGGCAAAAGAAGATCTAAAGTCGGTGCGGGTACAAGATTGGAAAAACTTAGCACAAGATAGAAAGAAACGGAAGAATACCGTTGAAGCCTTGGGCCTTTAAGGCCTGTTGAGCTGAACTATATATATATATATATATATATATATATATATATATATATATATATATATATATATATATATATATATTGCAGCTCGATTGTTCGGCACTTTTTATAAATGACCAAGCTAGTTTATTCTTTGCTGCATGACTCAATTTTTTTTATTCCTTTTGTATTCACGTATCCCGCTTTCTGCAACAATCTCTTTAGCTCGTGATTTAATTTACTTCGCGACCTACCATTGCATCAGTACAACGAGTTGGTTTAAAACCCTTTAATTGATAATGTATCTTTAAAGATACATATCAAGGAAAAATTTGTATCAACGTATTTTCTTCAAAATTATGCCAGTCTTTGGTAATACATCTTTAAATACACCCTTTCTTTTATAACTAGTTGCGAGTCGCCATCTATAGGATTTATTATAAACATTCTACAGGTGAAGTAAATACTAACTGATCACATGTAAACAGTGTTTATTGAGAAGTTTTTAGAGATTTTATGCTGATAACTGTATAAATTGGTAAAGATAAGTCTACTGAGATATATACATGGTTAGGCGAATGAAACCATAGGTTTCGCAAGCACACACACATACAGACCGAGATATAATATTAAGTTGTTTGTTCCATATTACTCTATAATTTTTGTATGAAGTCTCATTTAAATCTATGTATCTTTAAAGAAACATTGCTGGGTTCTCAGTTATAACCAACGGATTTTAGTGGCATCTTAAAAGATACATTGCCTAACAAAGTGGTATGAATAATTAGATAAATTAACTTTTTATTTTTTGTTTTCAGAAGGCAAGTCGCGATTTTGGAGTTTATTCCAAACCGACAATGAATATAATGCAATGTTACCACCAATAAACTCTGACGATTCCGTTGTTTCAGATACAGAGGATGTATTGGAAACAAATGATGACCAAAATAATATGGGCATTGAAATGGTATTTGATGATAATACAAAGAAAATACAAATCTGTATTCAACCCAGAAGACAGGTAAATCCGTAGCCATTGATATTAAGGAAATAAAATCTTTCGTTGGCATTGAGCTGTTCATGGGTATAGTCAGCATGCCTTCCTATTGCGATTTTTGGTCTCAATTATTCCGTTATGATCAAGTAGCTGACGTGATGCCTCTAAAACATTATTAGAGTCTCAGAAGAAACATTCATTTCGCAAACAATGAACATGATAATGGCACCGACAGGTACTTTAAAGTCTGTCCATTGTTGAAAGATGGACGCCAAAACTGCTTGGCGATTCCAGAAGAACAGCGTTTTTCGATATATGAAATGATGGTCCCATATAAGGGAACACGAGCAGAAAGTTGACGACAATATATAAAAAACAAGCCGAAAAAATGGGGGTTTAAATTATTTGTTAGATGTGGAGTGAGCTGTATCGTATATGATTTTTTCCTTATGCTGATGAAAATACCTTTTTGAATCACATTTTTACAAATTACGAGGACAAATACTTTGGAATACCGCAGAAAGTGGTAGTAGCCTTATGTAGAAGTATTCATGAGAAACCATGTAAAATTGTATATTTTGATAATTGGTTTACTTCACTTGAATTAGTTACATATCTAAGAAGTGAGTTAGGCATATTTAGCGTAGGGACAGTTCAAAAAATAAAATGAGAAGTTGTACTATGGTTTCTGACAAGGTGTTACTTAAAAGAGAACGAGGTAGCTTCGAAAGTGTTAGCGACAACGAAATGAAAATTAGTGTTACCAAATGGGCAGATAATAGATGTGTCAATTTAGTTTCATCATTTTCTGATACTACAGCAACATCTCATGTTCAAAGTTACTGTAAGGAACAAAAGAAAAAAATTAACGTATTATGTCCCTAGGTAGTTTTAGAATATAATAAGCACATGAGAGGCGTAGACCTTGCTGACATGCCTCTGTCTTTATATCGAACTGGCCTAAAGTCACATCGATGGTACCTGAAGTTGCTAGCCTAAATGCTAGATTTAAGTATAAATACTGGATGGCTGCTTTATATAAGACACTGCAATGCACTAAACAATAAAAAAATCATTCCATTGAAAACGTTCCGGAACGACATTATTCAAAGTCTACTAAAATCAAATAAATGTATCCTATAGGACACAGTCTGTAATAAAAAACGTATGAAATGGAAAACAAAAAAAAAACTAAAAACTAGATAGAAGATGATTGTTTTATGCTATATATTTAAACAAATTTTAATTTTTCAGTAAGTATTTATACCCTTGCCAATTAAAGGATTTAAATATCTTTCTTAGTATATTGCGTTCACATTATTTTTAATTGATTTTCATGAGTGCTTGAAAGAGTCCATATCGAGATTTAGTAATATGCCTTTCAATAAATATTTGTATATATAAAATCACCTTTTTCCTCTAAGAATTCCTGCGTTTGTTTCTTGACTAAAGTTGTTCCTCTCATTTATTATTAAGGACAGGTAGGAAAACCTATAGGCATATTTGTAGGTATAATTATCTACGTTTAGGTTCTCACGTTAATAAAATTGTATGCACTTCATATAGTTTGTTTTCCGTTCGTTTCGTCTCGTTTCAGGTCCACAGTTTTTTACTCCCCATTTTTTAATGGGGTTTATTATAAAATATCATTAGCAAATGCGCATATTTAAGAATATATTATCCTTACACAGCCGGTGATACCTAATTTTCAGTTTGGCTTTATAAAAGCCAATCCAACGAAACCAAGAGAGATATAAAAGATGATGAGATGACGTTGAAATCAATATAAATATATTAATAAAACAGTAAAAAGATAAATACAAAGGTAGAAAGGAATGAAGATAGATACCGAAATAATACCGGACACAAATAAACCATAACCAAAACAGAGAGAAAAAGCATCAATCCACTTCAGAATATGGTACTACTTAAAAGTGTAAGCTATATACGGGATTAAATGGTAACAGCTATGATGAGGTACCCAAGTTAATATTATACCAGTGTACAAAAAAACCAGGCTGAAAAAGAGGAAGAGACTAAATGACTATTGACATATAAAGAAAAATAAAATGTCAATTACTTCTAAAAATTTTGTTTTTCTACAAAAATTAATCAGGAATAAATCTATTACCTATAATAAACCTAATACTAGTTACTATTTAAAATATGCTTAACAAATCCACTCTAGAGTTTTATAAATGCCATTCTTAAAAAAAGTAATTATCTTTCTCCTAGCTTCTCCTTCTTGTTTTATTTTCAGTACAAATTTATCATTTCTAGCCGTGGCATCAATGGCATTTGTAGCCAAGTCGAATCGATCTGTAAAAAAAATTTAATTGTTGATCTAGCTTTTAACAGAAAATTTTGAATAGTATTTACATTCCTTTTCTTGGAATTCCCGTTTCCGCTCAACAAAAAATTAATTCTTAATTTAAATTAAAGAATTCATTCTAACAGAATTAATTCTTCTTTTCCTTCTAATGGTAAACACAATGCCTGAAGAAAAGAAGAGACTAAATGTCCATTGATATATAAACTAAAATTACAAGTCTTCTAAAAATTGTGTTTTTGTACAAAAATTAATCAGAAAAATCCTAGAACTATTTACGTTCAAAATATGCTTAACAAATCCACTAACCTTAGTTTTTTGTTTTGACAAGTAGCGTCTGTCTCCGTTAATATGTCAAAGAAGCCATTGTATAATCATTTCGACAATCTTTCTAGAGTTGTAGAAATTATATTATTGTACGCTCTTTTTAAATAAAAATAATTAGGCTTTTAGCATAATAAACAGATTTATTATGCTAAAAGTGCAAGCAACCAGGTCATTTTGCATCTCAATGTGCCGGCCTCCAACTCCAAACTGCAACTTCTTCATATACTACATCACAACAACAAAGTTCCTCTCTAAACCATTCCTTAGACAGCAATAATATAAGTGAGTCTATATCAACTACTACTAACCCTGAAATGATATGTGAACAAACACCAATTACTCCTACATTTAATGAGCCCAATCCCGACATACCCGCTTCTTTTGAGGTTCAAACAACTCCGATAACTAAACCGATGACCTCCAAACGAAATGTATCTGAAATTACAACAGCTAGCCCAGAACATACACCAGATATTACTAATTCGTCAGAAGGCCGATATAGGCCGATATCACTTACATGTTTTTTTTTTTATTTACAAAATTGCTTCAACCACTAGGGGTTATTAGCATGGTACAATAAATTACATAAATGTTAATAATGTTACACTATATTTTGTGAACTAGTCTTGCATTTTGTAAAAAGTTTAGAGTTTTGTCATTATTGAAGCCGTTTAAGCACTTTTTGGATGAAGTGGGTAATCCAGCTTGAAGTCGTTCTAGGGTGTACAAAGGGCAGTCCACTAGCACATGGTCCACTGTAGTTACACAATCACACATGTAGCACATGGGAATTTGTTCTTTACTTAGAAAATAATCGTGTGTTAACTTCGTATGGCCTATACGTAATCTAGAGATACATACTTGGTCTCGTCGCTTGAATGGGAGTTTGTATACAGCTACCTCTTGCTTAATGTTTTTCATGGATGTCTCAGAATTGTTCCAGTGTAGTTGCCATTCCTCGCTTATTTTGTTTCTAAAATATTACTTCAGATCGCTATAAACGCATTTAGTGAATAATGTTGATTGTGGATTTTCTGCTGCTTCCCTGGCCAACTGATCAGCTTTTTCGTTTCCAGTTACACCACAGTGTGACGGAACCCAAAGGAATTTAACAAATCGGTCATTTTCTTGACATCTCATTAGTTCTGACTTTATAAGCAATAGAATGGGATGGTTTGTGTATAACTGTTTCATAGAGCTGAGAGCACTTAAAGAGTCAGTTATTATCAAAGAGTTTTGTATGTTTTTATTATTTACAAATGTTATTGCTTGCAAAAGTGAGAAGGAGTAGTCTTGGTGTAAAGTTGTAAAAGAAGCCCCTACCCCATTGTCGGATTTAGACGCGTCTGTAAAAATAAGGGAGTTATGAGAGCAGTTTAATTTCTCTGCTGCTTTCTTTTTAAATATACTACGTGGTGTGTCATATTTGTTATTGATAGTAAGACTTGTATCACAAATAGGCAGCTGTATTCTCCAAGGAGGTTGATGATTAAGGTTAGTTACATTGTATGTCTCAGGAAAATGTATGTTTAAACTATTTTGTAATTTTTGGATCCGAATATAAAACGAGGGACTTAATCTTTGTAAGGTGTTAAATGTCGATGTGAATCTGTCAGCAAACGTGTTTTTAAATGTCGGTATATGTGGATTGGCTGACAATTTAGCAGCATACACAAGGCTGAGGTAGTTTCTTCTTAGTTGAAGGGAAGGTTCACCTGATTCACAATATAAACTTTCAATTGGGCTAGTATGATGAGCTCCCAGTGCTATTCTTATTCCTGTGTTGTGTATTGGGTCTAGTAATTTAAGTATTGATGCTTTGGCTGAATTATAAGCAACTGCGCCATAATCTAGTTTAGAACGAATTAGAGTTCTGTAGACAGTTATGAGTGTTTGGAAATCAGCTCCCCATTGCTTGTGAGATATGCTTTTCAATAAATTTAGACCATTTTGAGTTGTTTGTCGAAGATAAAAAATATGATCTTTCCAGATTAACCTCTGATCTAGTTTCATTCCTAGGAAGGTAGTTGATTCAACATAAGTAATAGGTAACGAGTATAAGGTGAGATTAGGTGGTAGTATAATGTTTTTTGGGCTCTTGCTAAAGAAAATTGCTTTTGTTTTGTTTGGAGATATCTGTAGACCACATCTCTCTGACCAATTTTCTAGTTGATTGATAGCGGCTTGTATATATCTGGTAAGTGTTAGAACATTTTTCCCTCGAGAAAATATGACGAGATCATCAGCATATAAGCGTGCTTTTACTAATGAACTAAAGGATTTAGAGATATCATTAATCGCAATAAGGAACAATACTACGCTTAGTGTAGATTCTTGTGGGATACCATTAATTTGTGTTGTTGGCTCTGAACAAACATTATCTACACGAACTTTAAACTCACGAAATATTAGAAAATTTTTTATAAACTTAAGGATGTTACCTTTGATTGGCCATCTGGATAAGTTTTGTACTATGTCGGCTCTCCAAATTGTATCATACGCATGGGTTATGTCAAAGAAAACTGCTAAACACTCTTGATTGCATCCAAATGCTTCGTGAATTTCGGATTCTATACCAACTAGATTATCTAAAGTAGACCTTGATTTCCTGAAACCACTTTGAATAGGGGTAAGAAGTTGTTTGTCTTCTAGATACCACAGTAGTCTATTTCTTACTATTTTTTCCAGAATTTTACATATCGAACATGTTAGCGAGATCGGTCTATAAGACTCCGGGTCTGATTTTCTTCTTCCCTGCTTAAGGACTGGAATAATAATTGACTGGTGCCAACTATCAGGAAACACATTTTTTGTCCAGATAAAATTGTAAATTTTTAGAAGGTATTGTTTACCTTCTTCGGGTAATGATTTTAAAAAGGCAACTGAAATATTATCAGGTCCAGGACTGGTATCTTTTGTACAGTTTAATGAATATAGTAACTCGTCCATTGAGAGTTTGTCGTTAAGAGGAGAATTAGTATGATCTTCTAAATCTATATAAGTGTTCTCTAGATTTTGTTTGTGTATTATGGAATTTGTAGAGATAATGTCATTGCTGGAGTGTCTTTGATACGTATCAGCAAGTATAGCAGTTATTTGTTCTTTCGTCGAGCAAGTAAGATCGTTATGTTCTAGATAATGGATTGTATTGAAGGATTTTTTTCCATTCATTTTATTAATCATTTGCCAAACTTCGGAAATAGGAGTAGATGAATTTAAGGATGAGACATACGCTTTCCATGCTTCTTTTCTACTTTTCTTTAATATATATCTACAGTAGGCTCGCTTTTGCTTAAATTCGAGTTGGTTTTGGAGTGTGGGGAATTTTTTAAATTTGTAAAAAGTTCTTTTTGACTCTCTGATTGTCATCTTACATTCCTGGTTCCACCAAGGGACTGGAGGATGTTTTTTTGGAAAATTTATAAAACCTACGGACAATTCTGCAGCTGTTGTTATAAGCTGAATAAAATTGGAAACTATAGAATTAATATTTGCTTGGTCATCACTAGGAGGACTTAGCTCTGATATGGATCGAGATATTAAAGAAGAATATAAAGACCAGTCGGCATTCTTTAGATGCCATTTATTAGACGGAGCAGAAGAGGGAGCTGTATTGTTATTCGTTATTAATATTGGGAAGTGGTCACTTCCATGTAGATGAGATGTGACTTGCCAAGACAGTCCAGGTTGTAAAGCTGGGTCACATAAAGTTAAATCAATTGCTGAACCACTACCTGTAGAGACATTAAATCTTGTAAAACTACCATCATTAAGTAAGTTGAGATTAAGTTTAGTTATAATTTGTTCGATTTTACGCCCTAAACTATCGGATTTATTTGATCCCCATAGAACATGATGTGAATTGAAGTCACCTAGAATAATTCGTGGTTGAGGAATTTGATTAAAAAGGTCTAATAGTTCGCGAGCTGAAGGATCAGTACCAGGAGGAATGTATATATTGCAGATGTTTATTTTTTGAGGTCCTTTCAAAGTTATTGCTGTAGCCTCTAATTGTGTATTTAAATCAATTATTTCTGAATCATATTGGTTATGTACATTAATAGCTGTCCCTCCACTAGCCTGGTTTGCATTAAGTCTATTTTTAATATATGGTGTGTAGTTTTTTAGTTTGTAAAATTTCTGCTGTTTAAAGTGTGTCTCTTGTAGACATATTATGGACGGTATGAATTTGGACATTAGTAATTTAAATTCTTCTAAACGGGTGTGGAACCCGTTCAGATTCCACTGAGTTATGGAGTTGAATTTTTAATTAATAGGTGTATCACTGCATTCTGTAGAGTAATAGTCATCCTGTGATTTACAAAGTTTCATCCTTAGTCTTGTACATCGTGTTTTCAAGTATCTTTGCGATAGCACTGGGTGAAGTTTTTTTAGGAGATCTATTAATTCTTCGATATCTTCCGTGTATGTTTTAGCAATACTAAGCGGATCTGCAGCTCCATGGGTGTTTTCAAGTAAATCTATTATCTCTTCTTGGCTTAAACAGCTACTGTTTGACTTATTTTGGAAAAAATTAACTGTACAGTTAGTAAGATCTTAAGCTAAGTTATGGTGGGTTTGGACGTCTGTTTTTGTTCTTTTGTGTTTTTTATTGGGTTCTTTAAAAGGATTTCCACCCTCCGGTTCAGGAGAATTTGTTATATCAGAAGCATTTCTTTTAGGTGTTTGAGCTTCTGTTTGAGTTTCATTTATAGTTTTATTTATTTTACCAGGTTCAGAAGCATTACTTTTAGGTGTTTGTACTTTTGTTTGAGTTTCTATTTTAGTTTCATTAATTTTACCTGGTACCGTTTCCATTGTTTGGGAGTTATCGAAAGAAGTAGAGTTTTTTGGTGTAGGTGAAGTGATGGTTTCAGTAGGTTGTGGATTACAGATTTGTTTGGTAAGTACGGGAGAATGTACTGTATTTTGAGCTGTATTTTGTTGTGAACTAACAGTCTGGTCACATTGTGATTGAGAAATGTGTGTTGTATTGTCATCGGTTGATTGATTATTATGATTTGGGCATCGAGGTGCTAAATGATCAGTTTGTTTACAAATAAAGCACGTTTGTTTTTCTAGTGAGAGAAATATTCGATAGTTTGATTGATCATGGTTAATTAGTATTGAATCGGGGATATTTTCAAGATTTGTAGGGGCTATATAAGTAAAACGTCGAAAACTAATGATATGTCTAAAACTAGGATTTTATGTTCCGATCCGTAAAAAATCTATTGGTGTTATTTGATAGATTCCTATCTTTTTGAGTTCATTTTCTATTACGTTATGTGGTATAGAAGGAGATACATTAGAAATAATTAGTTTTTCGTTTGGAGTAATTAGTTTTCTAGCTTGGATACGATGTTGGTTTACTATTATTATCCCATTGTCTGTTTCCAAAAATTTTTGAACAATATTTTCAGAAGTGAAGCAGATGCATATACGATCAGTAACAATTCTGGATATTGCAAGTATATTTTTGGGGTCAACTAAATTGGCTACAGCATTCAGGTAATCCTCGATTTTTAAATTTGGAACTGTATTTACTACAATTGCTTGTTTTTTGGAAGGAAATATGTTGGTAGTTCATTTAAAACTGTTGAATATAACTTTTGTGTAGTAGTATCATTTTTGGGGATTTCTTGTTGTGAAAAAACATTTGATGATGAAGCTTGGTTCACGTTGATCTACGGTCTGAGTACGGTCCTCGCACCAATACGAAATCATTGATAATAACTCGATGTAATTAAATAAATTAAATTACTTACAGTTAATGACCAAAAATATCAACAACAAATAATTATTGTCAATAATTTACACTTTACTACACTTTTAGTTTTCAATGTTTTTAAACAAAACCACAAAAACTAGGTGCGATTAAGGTAATTAGGTGTTGCTTCGTTGAACGCTCGAAGTCGAATCTTCACTTACATGTTCTACTTGCAAACTGCTAGAGAAAATAATAAATAATATACTTATGTGGCATTTGGAACATCACAATTTACTTATACCGGAACAAGCTGGATTTCGTCCTTTGAGATTTACTATAGACAATGTTTTACATTTAGAAAATCAAATTAATGAAGCCTTCTGTAACAAACAGAAATGAATGGCTGTTTACTTTGACATCCACAAAGCTTAGCCTGGCGACACAGAATATTAACAAAGCTGCAGACTTGGGGATTCCAAGTAAACATGTTGGCATTTTTGAATAACTTTCTAAATTAACGCAAATTTTCAGTACGTAGTAGTGGAGAACTTTCTAGTATTAAGTCTCAAGACAATGGAACACCACAAGGATCTGTAATTAGCCCCACACTTTTTTTAATAGCAATGAATGATGTTATAAAAAATCTCAAGAGACCTTCACAGGCTAGATTATATGCTGATGATATGATAATGTTTATCAAAGGAAAAAATATTATTTCGATGGTCAAACTTTTATAAGAAGAACTAAATAAAATTATAAGTTGGTCTAATAGGAGTGGATTCTATTTTGCAGCTGACAAGACACAATATATTATTTTTTCCAAAAAGCTTATTCACACTAACATAACTGCCTTAAAATTCGGCACAAAGTTTTTAAAACGAAGTACAGAGATATAGATGGCGTGTTTACGTTTGCTGAATGTGTTGAGGGAAAGTTGAAAATTTCAATAGAGTTTAAAATGTTTTTGATCCTTAATCGAAATGGTAAATGTGTTCTTATATTGATATTTGATAACGATGACTGAGTAAGAAAATGGTTGTCAGGTTGTAGTGATAATTATTTTGAAGCGTAAGATAGACTAAGTAATTTCCGTCGTTCATGTAATGATAGCTCTCCAAGTTCCCACTCGAGGCTTGCAACAGGAGTTGTTCTATAAGCTCCAGAGATTATGCGTAATGCATTGTTGTATATAATGTCTAAGATTTTTAAATTTGACTTCGACGCTGAAGAATATGCAATGCATCCGTAGTCCAATTTTGATCGGATTAGGCTTCTATACAACAGTAATAATGTATCTCCGTCAGCACCCCACTTTTTGTTGGCTAAACATTTAAGAAGATTTATACCATTTTGACATGATATCGCCAATCTTTTAATATGTGGTTTCCAACTTAAAGTTTCGTCGAATATTATGCCTAAATATTTTATTTCTGTACTTCGTTTTAAAAACTTTGTGCCGAATTTTAAGGCAGGTATGTTAGTGTGAATAGGCTTTTTGGAAAAAATAATATATTGTGTCTTGTCAGCTAAAAAATAGAATCCACTTCTATTGGACCAACTTTTGATTTTATTTAGTTGTTCTTGTAAAAGTTGGACCATCGAGTTAATATTTTTTCCTTTGATAAACATTATCATATTATAAGCATATAATCTAGCCTATGCAGGTCTCTTGAGATTTTTTATAACATCATTCATTGCTATTAAAAAAAGTGTATGGCTAATTACAGATCCTTGTGGTATTCCATTGTCTTGAGACTTAATACTAGAAAGTCCTCCATTACTACGTACTGAAAATTTGCGTTCATTTAGAAAATTATTCAAAAATGCCAACATGTTTCCTTGAATTCCCCAATTCTGTAGCTTTGTTAATATTCTGGGTCGCCCTGCTAGGTCAAATGCTTTGTGGATGTCAAAGTAAACAGCTATGCATTTGTGCTTATTACAGAAGGCTTCATTAATTTGACTTTCTAAGTGTAAAACATTGGCTATAGTAGATCTCAAAGGAAGAAATCCAGCTTATTCCGGTATAAGTAAATTGTGATGTTCCAAATGCCACATAAGTCTATTATTTATTATTTTCTCTAGCAGTTTGCAAGTAGAACATGTAAGTGATATTGGCCTATATGATTCTGCTGCTGTAGCCGGTTTGTTAGGTTTTAGTATAGGGATGACAATAGCTTGTCTCCATAAGTCAGGAAATTTTTGTTTACACCAGATTGTAATAAAAAGATTCAATAGAAAGTTTAAAGCTTCGTTAGGTAACTGTTTTAAGAATATTGCGGGTATGTCATCTGGACCTGGTGATGTGTCTTTTAACATTTGGATTGTTTCTAATAGTTCTGTTTTATTAATTGGAGTATTTATATGATCGTTATTGGCTATAATTTCTATTGGATTAGCTTCTTCTTTCCGATATCGTAAAAATGTATTGCTGTAATTTTCATTTGTAGATTCTTGTCTGTCTGTTTCAGCTAATTCTTCTACATTTTTTTTTGTTTTAATTAATTAGGTTTCCATTTCGTTCTAGGTATTTTATTTCAGTTTGTGTATTGACGCCGGATATTTTCTTAACTTTTTTTTATGCTGATGACATGTTTGTATTCCTGTTAATACTTTGAACGTATTTTTTCAAAGACTCTGTTTTAGATCTGGTAGTAATTAATTTGGCATATGCCTTTTTTTCTTTAGCTCTATCAAGTTCCTATTTGTTCTGTCTTTTGAAAGTATTTAAAGCTTTTTTATTTTCTTTTATTCCCAATTTACACTCTTCATTCCACCAGGGAACAACTGTGTTTTTTATTATATACTTTGTTTTAGCATTGCAATTGTGGCAGCTTCAGTGATTAAGTTAATAAACAATTTTAGAGTTAACTTTATGTCTTTTTCAATTATAGGGATATTCGATATTTCTTCAGTAATTTTTGTTTCAAAATTGTTCCAGTTGGCTTGCTTATTTTTCCTCTTTTCAAAGGATTGGTTTTTGTTGTGGGGTTGTAAATTTTTGTTATTATTATTGGATAATGATCACTTCCATATAAATCGTCTACGGTTTGCCATGTGTGATTTAGTAACGTCGATGGGTCAGAAACAGATAAGTCAATAGCTGAAAAATTTCCAGTAGCTGCGTCGAAACGAGTTTTCCGTCGTTCATTATTGTTAAATTCAGGCTATTGATTTCCTTTGCTAATAACTTTCCATTTTTAGTTAATTTTTCGGAACCACATAGAATATTATGGCTGTTAAAGTCCCCAAAAATTACTTTTGGTGATGGAATTTGCATAATTAAGTCGGAAAGTTCATTTCCTTGGATATTTTGGCTCGGGGGAATATAAATGTTACATATGCTCATTTTTTATTAGTACCTATTGGTACTGTTACTGCTATTGCTTCTAAGTTTGTATTAATTGTGATTCTGTTTACTTGTCAATCGGTTTTAGCATATATCGTAACACCGCCAGTAGCATGATTTGTCTGTCTATTTTGATAGTAAACATTATATGACTTCAAGTTATATGCATTATTGTCTTTAAAATTAGATTTTTGAAGACATGTAATATCAGGTGTATCATAAGTACCTGAAATAAGGGTAGGCGGGTGTGAAAACGGTTTAGATTCCACTGTAAAATATTAGTATACATGAATTATATTTTTATTTAAATAATTAGTTTTGAGATGTATCACTGTCTAAGTCAGATGAACCAACATGTTTGAGCAGTTGTTTAGTTAATTTTTTTCTTAGTCTAGTACATTTAATTTTCGTATTTCGATCTTCAGCCTGCGAATGTATTTCATTCATTATTTCTATAAGAGATGAAATATGAAGGGTATAGTCTTTAGCAATGCTTAATGAATCACTACTACCGTGAGTATTCTCTAACAGATCAGTGAATTGTTGACTATCGAGTGGGAACTTGGGATTGTGATTCTCAATAAAATTTATTATCTTTTGGATCAATTCTCGAAATTCTAATGAGGGTTTGTCTTTCGACTTTAACTTTTTCTTTGGAACTTTTAAAACAGGTGTTGGAAAGTAAGATTTTGGTTCTGACTAATTAGAAATATCTAGTGTATCTGTGATGTAAAAATATATCATCATGAATGCAAGGTAAAATTTTTGATAAAAAAATTGAATTTCTCATAAATTCTATGAAATGGACCTTATTTTATTTTGTACCATATTCTATATTTAAGTAAAAATGTTGGAAAAAATGGTTATTAATAAATTTTTTGATAGTCATAAAATCGACCACTTTCACCCATCAGACATGAAAATCGGAAAAAAGCTCCGTTAGCCTAGTAAAACTATTTAATTAGACAATAGTAGTATCTATATATTTTCAGTATGTCGTAAAATCGAGAGGTTTTGAGAAAATTGGAGGAAATCGCAAAGGGAGACCGGGTCAGACTCGGCCTAAGGAAGCGATTTTCAAAGCTTGAAGAGGTTTTGCAAAATATGATAGGTTTTTATCAGTTTGTGTTTTGGATATTTATAAATATTTGGATATGTTTATGAAAATATAACAACAGCAATAGAACTATAAATGCCGCTTATTTAATGTATATAAACATTATTAAAGCAAAAGTTTCTGTACTGACGTTGTATTTCATTTTTTTCCTATAGTAAAATATTAAGGTGAGCGTTACGAAACTATTGCCACAACATCGTCACGAGTATCGTCATGAAAATCACATAGATTGACTACACTCGATCAATTCGTTTCTATTCATTGCAGAGAAGTAGAGAAGATGACGCGGTGGCTTCAATAGGAAAACAAAACAAAAGAAGATGCATATTCCTGAGTAGAGTGGAAGGGTCGTTAAGTGCCCGATTATACATAATAAAAAAAAATTGTGAAATTGTGAACATGATTCGCAAAATAATATTTCCAAAGAACATATTTAAATCACAAACGATTGCTTTAAAAATTTAGATTATGTCTAAAGATGAATCACAAAAGCTTGCTACTATTTAATGTTAAAATTATTCATTTCACTTACATTAGTATTTTGTGGCATGGCCTCAGTATTAATTATTATATGCTATAAAGAAAGATTATATAAATTAATAAACATTTACCTGTTTAACCTTATTCTATATAGATTCTTTATTAAAAAATACAAAAAAACTTTGAGTGTAAGTGTAAGAGTGTAGGTAACTTGTGTTTGGAATAATATGAATAATAGAAACAGAACTTAAAAAGGGAGAGAAAAAGAGCTCAAAGTAAATGCTAGAGATAAAAAATATCGAGAGAAAACATGTGTAACAAAATGAAGACATTCTAATGGTTTTAAAAAAGAATTTGAATCAGAATATCTAACTAAAATTAAAACAGTTTGGATATTTGTTAAAAAAAAATACTCTAAAACTAAATTTAAAACTATGAAATGAGTAAATACTTAAACGAAAATTGTGAATATGATACGCAAACTAATATTTATAAAAAATACAATTAAAACATAAACAGTTCCTTTAAAAATTTAGATGATATCTAAAGATGCATCATAAAAGTCTGTAACTATTTACTCTTAAAATTATTAAATTCACTTACATGAATATGTTGTGGCACGACGTCAGTAGCGGTTATTAGAGGCTGTAAAGAAAAACTATATAAATAAATAAACATTAATCAGTTTTACCTTATTCTATATGAATTCTTTATTAAAAAATATCAAAGGTTTGAGCGTGAGAATGTAACTTCTGTTTGGGATATCTAGGTTTTAACATAAACAATACAAACTGAACTCGAAAGAGAGCGCAAAAGAACTAAGTTATTGCCAGAAAAATATCGAGATAAACCATGTCTAACAAACTGAAGCCATTCTAGTGGTTTAAAAAAAGAATTTGAATCTGAATATCAAACTAGAATTAAAATAGTTTAGATGTTAGTTAAAAAAAGTACTCTAAAACTAAATTTGAAACTATGAAATGAGTAAATAAAAACATATAGTGAATATGATAGGCAAAATAATATTTATAAAGAAGACATTTAAAACACAAACTATTGATTTAAAAATTTAGACGACTAAATATGCTTCACAAACGTCTGTTACTATTTAATGTTAAAATTATTAAATTCACAAAATTGTATTCTTTTATCTGGATCATCCTCGTGTCGATCATCCGATCCTTCCTGTACAAGTGTGCATCTAAAAAGGTGCCATTTTTCAAGTTTTATCACTCTGTGTCCCGTTAATTTGGAAACATCGAGATCACGATTAACTTTACGAACAGAAGTGTGCGCATCTTTTTCAAAAGCAAGGAGAATATATAATTAAATGTATCATAATTTACAGAGGGACGACCTGATTTGCGTTCATTTTCTCTACCAGTTTCTCTAAATTTATTTTTAATCTTTCTTACTGTTGACTGCGTTATGGGTCTTTCTAGATATTTATCATTAAATAAATTACACACTTCTATCTGAGTTAGCGATTAGTCTCCATACCCAATCATCATAAGTATTCCAATTCTTTGCTTGCCACTCAAATTCATTTCTACTTTAAATTAATTCTAAGCAATAATACAGAAAATTCACGAATTAATACAATTATTGTACTACTTAATTGTTATTGAACGTTACTAAAAATATTTACATTTTACTAAAAACTAGTAGTAGGCTACTTTTTGCAATTGATAATAAATAATTAATTTTCTAAGCGCATCTCTTTCAAATCCTCAGTCTATCCATTAGACTATTGTCTATTGAGTATTATACTGATACGTATATATATTATGCTGATAACGTCATCATCTTAGTGTGTATCATCTTTTATAATGAAATTTTTTTTGTAGAATGTAGAAACTTAAAAATCAACGTGTTTTAGATTTTTTTTTAAAAATACTTTATATAGGAAATATCCAATTTATTCCATATTTTACGGACACACTGTATGTATATTTCGATTTATATCACTGTAATTTTTCAAGCCAAAGGATACAAATAGATATATCTGGACGAACAATAGGTATAATTGGTAAAAATAAAATCAGAATTATACCGCGAAGATACTGTTATGGTTCGGTTATTGAACAAAATTAGAACAGTAATTAATACATCTATTAAATGTTGGAAGCAACGTAAAAACTTATACCTTAAAATTGAGATTATTATTTTTGAGCCTCATTCGAGCTGCATTCTACCAAAGCCACCACATATCCTCGATCAAATATATAAGTTTATATTACCAGTTCCATACAACACAGCAGGAAATTGCTGATTTTTATCCATGAAATTTTCCTAGCCAAAGGAGAAAAATGCATTGGCTTTTTGCTACCTAGAATTAGTGCCCAAGGAAACCAATAAACTTCGCAAACTGACTTTGCAAATTAACTGCTAAAAAGAAAAAACTGGCCGACAACTAGCTGAAATTGCTAAAGACAATAAAATATTTACGCTTTAAAAATTATTTTAAGATTCAGTTAGAGAACAAATTTGCAACAGCAATAAGAGCAAAATAAAAAAAAACAGAAATTTTAAACTATTATTTGCTTTTGCCGTATTGTACTGTTTTCTACGGGTCAAGCAAAGAAACTCGACCAAATATACAAGTTTATACCAGTACCATACAACACAGCACGAAATTGCTGATTTATATCCATGAAATATTCCTAGCCAAAGAAGCAAAATGCACTGGCTTTCTCTTACGTGCAAATAGTGCCAAGAAAACCAAAAAATTCTACAAATGAACTCTGCAAATTACCTGATAAAAAATGTACAAATGTATAGCTGTTTGACAATTAGCTGAAATTGGTAAAAACAAAAAAATATTTAAGGACGGCCCTGACAGTGGCATGATTATACCACGTTTTAAACCGTTCTGTTATTTTTCAACTTTTAAATGTAAAATACGGAACAAAAATTTGATATTCTTAAATACTATCAACAAATAATAGTGCAGTGTTGATGCCAATCGACTAACCCGACGTGAGTAACAAAAAATCTTTATATAAGATATTACAATAGTAAATATAACCTATACAATTCGAATCAAGTTCAACCTACTGGTTTTATCAACTGGTTTTTTTGGAACCGCTCGGAACTGATCCACGCCGGTTCTTTGGCAAGTGACACGACCGGACCTGCGGCAACGCAGGAAACAAAATAAAAATGACTTCAATAAACAACATTCTATTCAAGATTACTTCTACTTCAAATACACCAAATACACCAAATACTTATTCCAATGTAGTAAATACGTTCAAACATCCAACAGAGGACCAAGCAGTAGTACTCTCCAGTATCGAAGGCATCAAAATCCACAATTACATTGTAGCAATTGGATCACTGGTTGGTCCACGTAACGTCTTGTTTGCATCTAGAATTCCAAAGAACAGAATATGTATCTACCTCTCTACCAAAAACATAGTCGATATGCTTCTTCATTTCTACAAATATAATAATATAAATAAGTCAGAAATAGAGATAAGAAGATTAATCACACCAGCACAACGACTTCAAGCAGAATTACAAAAATTAGGCATTACTGCAGTTTCCAAGATGACTTTCCTAAGAGTGGGCATGACAGAAACCGAATATCGCCACGTCCTAAGCTTCAGAAGGCAAGTATTTATTTCGCCCCTGGATAATACCTCCATTCCTGACTCCTTCAATGTATTCCACAATAAAACTTATCGTTTATTCCTATCTATTGATGGACTAAACTGCTCTAAGTGCAACACTATTGGACATAACGATACAGATTGTCCCATCATAACAACTGCTAACTCATCAATCGTACACTCAGCAACCTCTCCAAATACGACACCTGAAACAGACGATACAGATCCTAAAACACAACAAAACATGAAAACGAACGTCAGCATAACTGAAGCTGTAGAAAACATAAGTCAATCCTCCTTACCAAAAGAAACAATGTCATCAAATCTAAATAATATTAATAATTCTGGTGAAACTGTAACTCTGCAACCTTCAGTTAATATTAACAAACAACTTACTCAAGTATCTACTCAAGTTAAAAGACAAATCTCATCCCCTCCTGACATCGACCAAAATAACCCAGAAACGGACTCACAAATCTTTGCTCCTCCTATCACACATAAACTAACAAAATCTAAAAAACAAACTAAAACCTCTGATGACGACATTATTTGTTTTCTAGAATTGATAAAAGACAAAATTGAAAACCGATCACCCTCATTCACATTACATTTTAATGAAATATGCGACTTTCTAGTTAATACTCTTCATGCTAAACATCGTGAAAATATCTCAAAAAACTACTCAAATGAACCTTCCAAATTAACCGATATGCTTAACTTTATTCTTTGTTACTCTCACAACTCTAAATTAAAAAACAATATCATCAGATTAAAGAAAAAACTTAACCTCACTCACACATCTTCAACGGAAGAGACCGAAAAATTCGCTGGATAAATCATTATAACTCAATGAAACCCAAATGAGTATTACGCTCACCTCGAATCACTTAAAAAATTAATTCAAAAATATTCTCCACTAATACTGTGTATACGAGAAACTCACTTTAAAGAGAATTATATAATAAACTTAAAAAATTATACTCCCTTTCTAAAAAATATAAGTACACAACACGCCAGTGGAGGCGTGGCTATCTTTGTCAGCAATGATATTGAAGTTAAGCCTTTTAATATAAATACCAATCTCGAAGCCGTTGCAGTTTAGGACATATTCAAAATGAAAATAAACATTTGTAATATATGTATATATATATTTATATAATATATATATATATATATATATATATATATATATATATATATATATATATATATATATTCCACACCCACATGAAAGTCAAATACAAGAGGTAACTAATTTACTACATCTGATACAGCCTCACTTTAATCTTATTAGGGGATACAAACTGCCATAACACCACTTGGGGAAGTTCAAAAACAGACAAATGAGGGAAATTATTACAAAACATAATCCATAATTCAAATCTAATACTTATGAATACTGGGAACCCACCATGTTTAATTCCTATAATGGGAATCTTTCATCTATTGATATCTCACTATGCAGTCCATCACTGGCAACTATATTACAATGAAAGACACCAAAATACTTATATGACAGTGGTTACTTTTCAATCATAATTGACATCCTAGATGACAAACAAGAAACAACACATCCAATTTACCAGACGTGGAAAATAATAACTATGCAACTTCACATTAAATAGAAATATTGACAAAAACATATATACAATAAATAATATAGTTATATCATTATATCGGCAGCGCATAAAGCTATCGGTAAAATAAAAACTTGTAATAGGACACTGGTCCCTGGTGGAATGATCAAATTGCCAAATCATTATTTGCAAGCAAACACGCACTGAATATTCTTAAAACACATAAAACAGATGCTAATCTTCTGAAATTTAAAAAGCTTAGGGCAAAAACTCGATATTTATTCAAAAAATCAAAAGAGAGTCTTGGCATAATTATGTTGCCTCAATAAACCCCTCAACTCCTATCGAAACCATCTGGAAAAAGATCCTAAACCTTAAAGGATCAAACAACTACATTAATATTTATACTCTTTCTTACAATAATAATCTTGTTACCGACAAAAAAGACATATCTAACGATTAGCCGATGTGTATCAACTAAATTCTAGTGATAGCAACCTAAACTCAAATTTCATTAAATAAAAAAATTATGAAGAATCCTTTAAAATTTTAATCCATGACAGCAAATCGCCCCTAAATGAAAACATAACTCAAAAAGAATTTGATTATTCTCTAAACTGCCTTAAAAATACCACTTCCGGTCCAGATGATATTCCAGTTATTTTCTTAAAAAATATTCCAGAATCAGCTAAACTTATTATCCTAGAACTATTTAACTCAATATTTTTTAATAATATATTTCCCAAGATATGGTGCCATGCAATTATCATCCCAATTCTTAAACCCAACAAACCTAAAGACGACTCCTGGTCATATCGTCCAATCTCCTTAACATTTAGTATGTGTAAATTAATAGAAGAGATTATAAATAACAAACTAGTATGGCATCTAGAAAACTCAATGTTATTATCCCCCTATCAAAGTGGGTTTCGTAAAGGCAGATCCACTACCGACAACTTAGTATCGCTTGAATCTGAAATCCATGAAGCATTTTTACACAATACACAATCAAAAATTACTAGCTATCTTTATTGATATCAATAAAGCTTTCGACACTGCATGGAAATATAACATCTTAAAAACACTACAAAAAAGAAATTGAGGGCCACACACTAGAACAAAATATCTCAATTCATAGACACATTGAAGTAAGAGCTAACGGTTATAACTCTAGTCCACGCTCTCTTGAAAATGGAACTCCGCAAGGCTCCATTTTAAGCCCAACATTGTTTTTGATTGAAATAAATAACATCTTGGACGAAATAAGATTATCGATTAAAGCCAATTTATGCGCAGACAACTTGATTATCTACCACAAAAGCGAGAAGTGTGGAATGTGCGACTGAACTAATACAGAAGTTTTTACACAAGCTGGAAAAATGGTCAATTAAAACTGGTTTCTCCTGAAAAAACACAGTACATAATATTCATCAAACGGAAAAATATAAAGAACGTTAATTTACCTTTAAACGGACATATGTACTCAAAAAGAAACAAACGAAATAAATTGCCTGGGGTTAACTCTAGATTGCACCCTAAACTGGAAAAGCCATATACATACCTTGCAAAAACAATGTCAACCTAGAATTATTCTCCTGAAAATTCTCTCAAACCGTACGTGGGGAACAGATACAAGAACCCTATTAAACTTATACGAATCACTTATACGTAGCAAATTAGACTACAGCTCAATATGTTAAAGTAGTGCCAAAAAAAGTACATTAAAAAAACTAACCTCAATTCAAACAGCGTCACTAAGAATTGTTCTCTACGCATTTAGAACTAGCCCAAACAATAGCCTTCAAGTATTAGCTAACTAATTACCTCTACACTTACGAAGGCAACAATTGTCACTAAATTTTGCAACTCGTGTATCATCAAATCATCAAAATCCCATGCATTCAAATATCTGAAAACCTAAATTTATCAGTAATTACCAAAATTAACCTATGAATACACTCCCTTTTCATCAAAGAATTAAATTCCGTGGTTACGACTGTGAGCAGTTTAGTGCCATCATAAATCCAACCCAAAACTTTCCCTTTTGGTCAACTAGTCCACTAATTATAAATACATCCCTTACTCGCTATCCCAAAACATACACTAACCCAACAGTAATACATCAATCATACCATGAAATAATATCCCTATATCCAAATTCTGAACATATCTACACTGATGCATCAAAAATTCAATCAAGACTAGCAGCCAGCGACTTACATACATGGGGCAGATCATTTTAAAATACGATTCCCTCTGAGTTGTAGCATATTTACTGGAGAAGCACTGGCAATTTTAGAGGCACTGAAAGTTTGCAAAAGAAAATCCGCACCTCATTATATTATAATATCTGACTCATTAAGTACCCTAAAAGTTTTACAGCAATTGTATCCATAAAATGAAATTATAATGCTAACAAAAAATGAACTGATACTACTATCAACAAAAAACATAGAAATACCTTTTTTATGGGTGCCATCAAACGTGCGAATCAAGGGAAACTAAGCAGTGGACCAACTTGCGAATGAAGCTGCACTAGATGAAAGCATCCCTGCGTCACACATGCTAACAAGAAACGACCATAAAACCTCTATTAAAAAACATATTACCAACTTATGGCAGAGTAACTGGAATTCCACATCAAACAAATTAAAAGATGTTATAGAAACTGTCGGCACCACCTTCACTTAAACGTTGTGAACAAGTGATAATAACTAGACTACGATTAGGACATACTATACCAACCCATATTCACTTAATAAATAAAGAAGCCATCCCTTTCTGTCACAACTGCAAGATTGAGACACCCAAGAATAAAGAAAAAATAACCTCTCTACCAACATGAAGGATCTACTAAGCTGCCAGTTCAAGCAAGTGCTGAAATATTTGAAAGACATTAAATTTTATAGTGTTCAATAGAATATTATTTAAGTTATTTAAGTTATATATACAGTTCGTTTTTGGCAGTGGTCAGGTAAAGTTCTTATCAGTGCGTGAATGAGTATTCATTAAGTGTTTGTTTATTTGTTTTTTGATTGTTATGATCGGGGATTCGGACGGAAGATATGAACCTCCTGATAGGGGAAAAAGTATAATTATAGATGAAGTGAATATGGAATTTAGCGGAAATGGAAAAAGCGACGAAACAGGTGGTATTGAAAAAATAATAAAACAAAAAAATAAATATAGTCCAATGGACCAAGGTCCATATTATGTATTTGTGCAAAGTAAAGAAGGAAACATAGGTAAGTTTCATAAAATTTCTACTGCTAGATTAATTTTAAACGCAGAACCGGAGATCAGGGATAACATTTTCAATATTTCTGTAACTGGTAGAAATAAAGTTAAAGTCGAATTAAATTCATTCAATAGTGCCAACAAATTAGTCGAGGCCAAAGTATTTCAGGAAAAAAATTACGAGGCTTATATACCCACTTTCTTTACATACAAAAAAGGTGTACTAAAAAGTATTGACAAGGATATCAAAGACGATGATTTATTAAACATAATTAAACCTAAATATGGAAATAATTTTAAAGTTTATGAAGTAAGGAGAATAAAACGAAAGGTAAATGGTGAGTTATTCCCTACAATGGCAGTTATTGTTACTTTTAAGGGGCAAATGATACCTAAACAGGTAGTAATAGAAAAAATTATTTACGATGTAGACATATATGTTCCACGAGTAATCCAATGCAGACAATGCATGAGGTACGGTCACGTTAGCGCACAAAGTAGAGGTAAAGTTCGATGTGGAAAATGCGGCAATGAACATAAAACAAATTCTTGTAATTCGCAATTAACATCATGTATTTTATGCAAAGGCAATCATGAAGCAACGGATAGGAAAAATTGTGAAGAATTTCATCGTCAGAAACAAATTAAAACATATATGGCTACAGAAAATTTATCCTATAGTGAGGCTAATAAAAAATATGATAATAGTTACGCAACGGTGACAAAGAATGTAAATAAAAGCAGTCATTACTCAGTACCAGTTAAACGCAGACGAAATTTAGAAAGTTATCCTAATTATCCCCGTTCAGGATATTCTGACGAGCATAAGGAGATTCTTTCATCTTCATCTACTAGTAGTCAACCGGTATATCAAAATTATAGAAATATCCCTAACTATTCCCAATCAACAATGAGCTCAAATTCAAATAAAAACTGTAAAATAAACTCTGTTTGTGATATGATTATAAGCACTTTTAAAAATGTATTAAAGAATAACTCAATAACTTTAGACAATATAAAAATGTTTGACGATTTTAAAAATAATTTAAGTCGTATTCTCGCAGATAATGAATAAGTTCAAAATTGTACAGTGGAACGCTAGGTCCGTTGTACACAATAAAGGTCATTTTAAGAAATTTATTTTTGAAAATAATATTGATATAGCTATAATTAGTGAAACGTGGTTAAAAGAAAAAAATAATATTAATTTCAGTGGTTATAATATATTTCGGAGAGATAGAGATGATGGTTATGGAGGATTAGCTATTTTAACTAAAAAATACATTCAGTTCACAGGTCATCCAAATCATCATAAAATCAATCAGGTTATGAGTATATCAATAACAGTCAAATTAAAATCAAATAAAGTACTTAATATATATTCAGTGTATGCAAAACCAAATTTAAACGTATCAGAGAGTGAATGGAAAAAGTTTTTTAATAGTTTAAGTACACCATTTTTGGTGGCCGGAGACTTTAATTGTCACCATAATGCATGGGGTTGCGATCAGAATAATAGGGCTGGAGTTAGTCTATTAACAGCAATAGAAGACTGTGAGTTATGTTTTCTAAATAATGGTGCCGAAACTATAATACCTAGATTATACACTAGAAATAAATCAGCTGTGGACATAACTATATGTTCCAGTGACATATCTTCCTGTTTTGATTGGAACGTAAAAAATGTATCTCTAGGTTCTGATCACTTTCCAATAATAATTGAAAGCGATGTTGATAATATAATAATAGTTAATGAGAGAACCCGATGGAACGTGAACAGAGCAGATTGGTCGTTATTTTCTTCGATTCTTGAAACTATTGACACCAAAGATATAAATACTGATGAAAATATTAATAACATATATAATACATTTATCAATAGAATTAATGATGCTTGTGAATTATCAATACCTAAGAAAAAAATAACGATCAATAGTAAGTTTAATAAAAAAAGATGGAACCCAGAATGTGCACAAGCTATAAAATTTCAGCAAGAAGCTTTTTTAGAATTTAAACGAAATAGTACATATGAAAATTACATAAAATATCAGAAAGCAGAGGCAATTAAGAAAAAAACAATATAAAAAAGTAAAAAAGCTTCTTGGCGAGAATTTTGTAATAAATGTAATAAATTAAATAAAAATACTCCGGTCCAAGAAATTTGGAAAGAAATTAAAAAAATCAAAAATACTTATAATGTCCCAAAAAATCAAGTAAAGAAAGATAATTGGACTGAAGAATTTTTAAATAAGTTAGCTCCGCCCTGGGTTTCACCAAATTTAAATGTAAACCATCCTAAAAAAGTGAATAATAATAATTCAAACTATTTGTTATATGAATTTACTCTAAAAGAACTAGAATATAGTTTAAAGTGTCATAAAAATACTGCTCCTGGCTTAGACAATGTCCATTATATTATGCTGTATTACTTACCAAGGTGTCAGAAAATAAAATTGTTAAATATAATTAATTTAATAAGGATAAAAGGTGAATTTCCAGATTCATGGAAGGATTATGTAATTATACCGATTTTAAAACCAAATAAAGATATAGACTCAGCGAATTCATATAGAGGAATTTCATTAGGATCGTGTATTTTAAAAACATTTGAACGGATGGTAAAGAGAAGACTTGAATTATGGTTAGAGAAAAATAACAAAATTAGTGATACACAATATGGGTTTCGTAAACTAAGATCGACATCAGAAAATATAGCTAACCTTATCCTAGACATTAATATATCCTTTTCTGAACGTAAATCCCTGGTATCTCTATTCATAGATGTAGAAGGTGCATATGATAATATCAAATTAAATATCCTCTATCAATAAATGGAGAAGATAGGACTACCCAGTGACTTTGGTAAAAGAATAATAAAACTGTATTCAAATAGGAATCTACAACTTCAAATCAATAATGAACTATTGGATCCAAGAATTTCTAATGTTGGGTTACCGCAAGGAAGCATCCTTAGTCCTTTACTATATCTCATTTATACCTCAGACTTACACAAAAAAATGAATACAAGAGAAAATGTTCTACAGTTTGCTGATGATGTGTGTATATATGTACCTAAAGTTGAAATCGATCAAGGTATCAATATAATGAGTAAAATGTTTTCGACGATAGAAGAGTATTATTTTAATATAGGACTCAGTATCTCTACAAAGAAAACCCAAGCATGTATATTCTCCAAAAAACATAGATTACCACAATCTATAGTATTCAATAACGTTAATTTTGAGGTTCAATCATCCATTAACTATTTGGGTATGGTAATAGATAGAAAGTTATTATGGAACGAACACATAGACCGCTCAACAAACAAAAACAGAAAAAGGATTAAATGCAATAAGATCAGTGTGTCATATAAGTTGGGGAGCTGATCCAAATGTTACGCTTACCTTTTATAAAGCTTATATTCGTTCAATAATAGATTATGGGTCAATTTTTTATAGTCAAGCAGCGAAGACTCACCTGAAGAAATTAGATAGGCTAGTAAATAAAGTCTTAAGAATAAGTATAGGTGCACTTAAGAGTACACCCATTTCAAATTTAAATGTAGAATGCAATGAACCTCCACTAAACTTCAGAAGAGATTACTTAACGGAGAAGTTTTTATTAAAAATGTATGCAAAGAAAAGTCCGGTAGTCCAAAAATGCTTTGAGCTCAGTATTTACGATCTAGTCAAGGAATATTGGCAAAAAAAGCCTACAATTCCTATTATTGAATCGTACAAATACGTAAGGATACAACTTAGTAAGGACATTTCGACTTCAAGAGAATTACCATGTTTTAAAATAGAATTAGAAGACTTGGACAGCATAAAAGTAGGATATCTTAGAGACTACTCAGAATTTCCACAATACAGGGTGAGTCATGAGGAACTTTACATACTTCTACCATATGTAGAGTCCCTCAGGGAGCATATCATGTGGCCACTAAAAAATGTCAACTCCTCTTCTTTATTAATTAACAGGGTCATTTGTGTAAGTGACCATTTATTTCATTTTACTGTAGTGTTTATACGGCTCATTTGATTTTTTTAATTTTTGCATAATACAGTACACTACTATCAAGCATTCGACTGGTATTAGCTAAACTAAAAAATTCCAGGACTGGCTTTGGAAAAATTAATTTAGGGATTCGTATTAAATATTACACCCTGTATAAATTTTTTTTAAAATGCAATAAGTGATTTTCAAACTACATAAATAGCCAATGAAAACGACATATGCGACAATGTTGTCGCACTTTTATTAAATTTTTAGTGAACGATCAAATCTTACCAAAAATAGAACAACCATAATGAAGTATCAAATTATAAGGTATTAATTTAAACAAATGTTATAAATTTCAAACATTTTAATTAAAATGAGTTCCTACAACATAATCTAATACGTAGAAAATTAACATCTTTACTGTCACTTTGTATTATCTCTATGATAGAATCAATTGTTTTTCAATTTTAAATTTTTACTCATAGATCGTATTGGGGCATTATTTTCGATAAATAATAAATTAAATTGATTAAAAAGTCAAACCTCTTGTATGTGTTAGTTTTTGTTGATTGTAAATGATTAAAATTTTATGTCAAATAATAATACATTGCATCAACTGTACTAAATAAAAATAAATCTAAAAAAGTTTAAAAATGAAGGTTGGCGTTGACCGTTTGACGTTTCTTGATATTTTATACCCATTGTCATTATTGTCATTACCAATTGTTATTTATGTGCACAAGAATACATATTTCTTCTGTCATATCTACGTTAAGTACATTATGTTAGTTTCGGTAGAGCTTTTGTTACTTTCGTTCAAAATGCCACATCAGTTTTCGACCACAGAATATGCAGACATAATATTTGTTTATGGATTCTGTAATGGGAATGGTAGGGCTGCTAGTAGAGAATATCGCAGGAGATTTCCTAATCGTCGAACTCCCAGTCATCCAACATTTGGGTCAGTTTTTAATTATTTGCGAGAAAATGGCACTTTTCCTAGTGGAACAACAGAGCGACATGTAGATGAAGCACAGGAAGATGACATTATGGACGCCGTTACTATGAACCCTACAATAAGCACTAGACAAGTAAGTCGAGAACTCAATGTTACTCAATCAAAAGTAAGTAGAGTCTTACAAAAAAATAATCTATACCCATATCACATTCAAATGGTTCAGCGACTATATGCTGGAGATGAGATCGATAGGTTGGAATTTTGTAGATGGATTAACAATAATCGACCAACGCTATACAGGACACTATTTACAGATGAAGCCCAATTTACCAGAGACGGGATAAATAATTCACGAAATTCACATGTATGGGCAGAAGAAAATCCCCATGCTATTCGAGAACGTCGTTCTCAGTTACGGTTTTCGGTTAACGTGTGGATTGGTGTCATAAATAACCAATTAGTAGGTCCTCACTTTTTTGATGGTCCTTTAACAGGGCAGGTCTATTTGAACTTTCTACAAAATATTTTGCCGAATTTGCTTGCCAACGTGAACGTTGCTATCCGAGGGATGTATTTTCAGCATGATGGGACACCCCCACACTTTTTACTGGCAGTGAGACAACATCTCAATAATGTTTATGGCAACAGGTGGATAGGACGTGCAGGTACTATTTCGTGGCCTTCAAGATCCCCTGATTTCAATCCCGTTGATTACCATATTTGGGGACGATTGAAGCAACTAGTTTACGCAGTGAATATTAATAACCGACAACAATTAATTGATAGAATTATACATTGTTGTAATACTATTAGAAACGATCCCCAGAGTATCCGTAATTCAATACGTTAATTAACAATTCGGCAACAAAAATGTGTACAGGCTGCAGGGTTCCATTTCGAAAATCTATTTTGAATTATTTTTATTTTGTTACCATTATTGTATCTTTTCCAGTTCTAATTTATGGGTTTATCATAACTATGTACATATTTTTAGTTTTTTTTTAAATTGTTCTTCGTTATTGTTAGTAGTTACTGTTTTTTGTTGTGCAGTGACTCAGTTTATCATTTCAATTAAAATGTTTGAAATTTATAACATTTGTTTAAATTAATACCTTATAATTTGATACTTCATTATGGTTGTTCTATTTTTGGTAAGATTTGATCGTTCACTAAAAATTTAATAAAAGTGCGACAACATTGTCGCATATGTCGTTTTCATTGGCTATTTATGTAGTTTGAAAATCACTTATTGCATTTAAAAAAAAAATTATACAGGGTGTAATATTTAATACGAATCCCTAAATTAATTTTTCCAAAGCCAGTCCTGGAATTTTTTAGTTTAGCTAATACCAGTCGAATGCTTGATAGTAGTGTACTGTATCATGCAAAAATTAAAAAAATCAAATGAGCCGTATAAACACTACAGTAAAATGAAATAAATGGTCAATTACACAAATGACCCTGTTAATTAATAAAGAAGAGGAGTTGACATTTTTTAGTGCCCACATGATATGCTCCCTGAGGGACTCTACATATGGTAGAAGTATGTAAAGTTCCTCATGACTCACCCTGTATATCCGGAATAGCATGTTCCAAGCTGACATAAAGTCTATGTTCCCTAATTATTCATATATTTTTTTCGGATGCATCTAAATCAGATTTAAAGGTTACATCTGCCTTTTACGATCCAGATCGAAAATTTAGTACAGTAGTAGATCTAAATATTAAAACCTCGATATATACCGCTGAATTAATAGCAATATTAGAAGCACTTAAATATATTAGTAATTTCTCAAGAATAAAATATAATTACGTTATATTCTCTGATAGTAAAAGTTCAATACAAAAAATTGAAAATATTTCTAAATATAACAATATTGGATTTAACTATGTGTTATCTGAAATTATAAACCTGGTGGGTACAATAAAATTAAGAGGATCTAATGTAATATTTTGTTGGATAAAAGCTCATTGTGGAATATTAAATAATGAAATAGTAGATAAAATTGCTAAATGTAATGAACCATCTAAAGAATTAGAATATAAATGTGTAATTGAAGATCTAAATTCTCATCTAAGGAAAAAAATGTTAAATTCATGGCAAACAATGTACAATTTGTCCAACAAAGGATTATATTATAAAGATATAAAACCAAAAATACAGTCCTCAACGTGGTTCAAAAACTCAAATTTTAATAAAGATATGATTAGAATACTATGTAGAATAAGATTTAACCATGCTCTATCTCCGTTACATAAATTTAGAATTAATTTAGCCGAAACTCCATTTTGCGAATGTGGTGAAGAAGGCTCAATTGAGCATTTAGTTTTAAATTGTTCATTAAATACACGATGCATAAACCAATTTATAATAAAAATATACGAGTATATCAATAAGGAAAAAATTAGTATTAAAAGACCTTTTAATTTATCAGATTTAATAAAAACCAATAACTTGCATATATATGAAATAATTTTTCGCCACATACGTGAAATGAAATTGAATTTCTAAATGTATTATGGTAACAGTGTATATATTTCAAACATAAAAAGTTAGTTATATAAGTCCTTTGTTTTAACCCAGTTGTTAACCTTTCTATCCGTGGTCTAATTTTGTGTTGTGCAAATCGCCTTGATAGACCCCTAGGCGTATGTAATAAATCAGCAAAACCATATGTTTTGCTTTCCCTTCCAGTAAAAAAAAAATAAGAAAAAAATAATAACAAAAAAAATAAAATAAAAAAAAATAAAAAAAAAATTAAAAAAAAAAATAAAAATAAAAAAAAGAAATAAAAAAAAAATATAATGATAATAACAAAAAAAAAAAATTTAACGTAGGTACGTACTTATATGTAAGTTAATAGAAGATAAGATTTTATTGTTGTTACGGGTTCTCTCTATAACAATTGTTTAAAAAAAATTAATTAATAACTCAAAACATAATAGGCTAATAGATTATGTCTCTAGTCATAAAATGAAACTACACACACACACACACACACAAGTTATATATAAATTGTAAGAAATTCAATACTTGTAATTTGTGTGTGTACCCACTGCTAATAACTCTTAGTAGTTGATGCAAGGTCATTTTTGTTTAAATAAAAAAAAATATATATATATTTACGCTTTAAAAATATTGTTATGGTTTAGGTAGTGTACAGATTTGTAACAAGGAAAACAGCAATTTAAAAATTATTATTTGTTTCTGTCGTATTTGAACGGTTTTCTACGGGAACAACAAAATAAACTCGATCAAATATGCGAATTTTGAATGAAGGTGCCATAGAATATAACTCGAAGTTTCAATTTCTATCCATGCAATTTTTCCTGCCAAAGGACATAAACTAGCCGAACAATAGGTAAAGCGGGTAAAAACAAAAAAAAATAGAATTATACCTTAAAGGTACTGTTATGGTTCGGTGATTGAACAGATTTGTGACAGTAATAAACACATCTATTAAATTTTAGGAACAACTTAAAAACTAACCTTAAAACTGCAATTATTATGTTTGAGCCTGACTGTAAAATCATTCTACTAAACCAACAATATAAACTCAGTAAACACATTTATATTACCACTTCCAGCGCGAAATTGTTATTTCTATACATGAAATTTTCTTAGTCAAAGGAGCATTGGCCTTTTCTTACGTGTAAATAGTGCCCAAGGAAACGAATAAATTCTGAAAACTGACTCTGCAAGTTAACTGCTAAAAAATGTAGAAAGCTCTAGCTGGCCGACAAGTAGCTGAAATAGCTAATATTAAAAAAAAATTTAAATATTGTTATGGTTCAGTTATTGAGCAGATTTGTAACAACAATATAAAAAACAGAAGAGAAGAGTCAGAAGAGAACATATAGCAAAATAAAAAAACAGAAATTTAAAAATTATTATTTATTTCTGCCGAATTTATAACTGGCAATACCAAATACAAGAATAAAAATAACTTATCTAATATAAATTATATCTAGAACCTAACATTTATTTGTACCATTACAACAAGTCATTGACTTTGCGGTGTGTGAACTCTTTTCTACTGACCAAATACAAAACAAATAGATCAGTTAGATATTAAAGTTATATTCAATCATTATATTTGCCTTATTTAAACTGGTTACTATAAAACCAAATGAGCTCGACCAGATATGTGAGTTAGAAAATGGTTGGATCTCGAGAATTAAGTAGTTGAAAAAATTACCGTAAACCATAATCCAACTTGTTAAAAATGATACATAAATTTAGTTTAAAAGTACGTTTTGGGAGCGGTTACGGAATATGTTGCCGACTACTAAAAATAGCTTAAAATATAATACTTACAATTAAACGGCGGCTTCTATGATTAGAGTTAATTATTGAATCTTCGTACTGTGAACTGCTTTCTGCGTGATCCATAAAATATACTCGATCAAATATATGAGTATAAATCATGGATCATGTCGAACACAGTTCGGCATTGCTACGCTTCTACCCATAAGTCCATTGTCCTAGTGAAAGAGGAAAGTTCAATAATTTATCTCGCTCTCTCAAATATTTAAATACCTGCATAGAACAGCGTCATATCTAATTAACACCTTACAACTTCCCATTTCCATAGAACACAGCTCGAAATTGTCTCAATTAATATTCAGATAATTTTAATAAAAAACGAAAAAATCCAATAGCATTTTCTCTCTAGCAAATAATGCGTAAAGACACAATAAATGCTGCAAATTTATTTTGCAAATTAACTCATAAAAAGATGAAGCTGGCCGAAGAGTAACTAAAATTGGTATAAAAATGTGTAGTGTTTATGTTTATATCTTATAAATAATGTAATGGATCAGTTCTTGAACAGCTCAAAAACTTAGATATAAAAATTACAATCATCATTGCTGCAATATGAACTCGATTAGATATATGAGTTAGACACTGGTTCGATTTTGAGAATTAAGTGATAGAAAAACGGCAACTCACATTGGTAAAAAAAAATCATAAATTTGCTTTAAAAGTACAGTTTTGGATCTGTTATTGAATACATTTGTAAGAGATTGAAATACCCTTTTGAATAAAAATTATATTTACACTTTAACATATTTGGTAGGAATACTATTAATCATTGACTCCACGTTTTGTGAACTGCTTTCTGCAAATCAGACATGTTAAACTCGACCAAATAGACGAATTTAACTGGTGTGACCTTCATAAAACAGCCCGAAAATTATATCAATGCCACAATTGTCTTCGTCAGAGAAAAATTCAAGAGCTTTCTCTTTTCTGTAGATGGAGTCTATAGGACTCAACAAGTGCTTAGAAATGCGTCGAAGAAATCGTGGCTAAGATAATATGTAAAAATAATGACTTTTTTTTTAAATTATTGTTATGGATCGGTTATGATATAGGTAGTATATGTCATATACATATATATGCAGGAAAGTATACGAGGAGCTGATTTAATGGAGAGTGGGCATAATGCAGGTTTAATCACTGACTGTGGAAAGCCTGGAGAGGATAAAGAAGCGATGGAAGAAAGCAAAATTGGTCGCCAAGATGTCAACAGGATGCCATACTGGTGGAATGCGGACATCGAGACACTAAGAAATAAATGTATAGCAATGAGAAGAAGGTTAACAAGAGCAATAAGCAGAGCAGGAATCAGCTCTGAGGTTATCGAGGAAATCGAAGAGGAGTACCGCGCAAGGAAGAGGGAACTATACAGGAAAATCCGTACAGAAAAAAGAAGGCACTAGAAAGAGCTGTGTGAAAAGCTGGATAAGGACATCTGGGGTCAGGGATACAAGATTGCTATGAAGAAGTTCCATTCGTATTCTCCTTACGAAATGCCTATGGATAAGAAGCTTAAGGTAACACGAGAGCTCTTTCCGAACAGCAGATGGCATGGTGTATGGAGGGATGATGGAGCTGAGCGGGCTGTACCCTTTACCATGGATGAACCTGTCGAGGCATTGAGTTTACTCAAGACGCGTAGGTCCCCCGGACTAGATCAGATACCACCTGAGGCGGTGAAGGGTCTAGAACGGGCGGACCCTGCGTGGCTTCTGGAACACATGAATGCACTGCTGGAAGCACAAACCTTTCCTGAGCCTTGGAGGACATCGAGGTTAATACTGCTCCCCAACGCTAGGGAAAAGTATCGCCCCATCTGTCTTCTTCCATGCACCAGTAATCTGTATGATAGGATATTGCGAGTACATGATTGAGAGGTCAGGTGGTTTATCTCGGAGACAATTTGGTTTTTGTAAAGGGAAAAGCACGATTGATGCAATCATGAGTGTACTCGAAGCATTGCGCAACAGAGAGGATGAACATCGCTGGGCAGCCCTGCTGTTGTTTGATGTTAAGAATGCATCCAACACGCTGCAATGGAACGAGGTAATGAAGGCAATGGAGGAGAAAGAATGTCCTGGTGGTATCAGTCCGAGAGAAAGATTATGTTGGAAAAGGGCACGATCGTGGACGTGATCACCGGGGTACCCCAGGAATCTGTCTTAGGTGCGACGCTGTGGAACCTGGCATATGACGGGGTTATGCACTGTGAATACGGAGAGGGTACAACCCCCTTCGCATTTGCGGATGACCTAGCTGTACTAGTAGTGGCCCGGGATGAGCCAGATCTCAAATATCGGGTTCGAACCGCAGGCCACATCGTATAGAAATGGATGACGCAGCACGGACTGAAACTTGCGGCAGAGAAAACCGAAGCCATCATTCCGAAGGGGACAAAGAACAGGCAAAGTGTTGAATTGTAATGTGCGGGAGCACATCTAACACCCAAGAAACAAGTAAAGTAACTAGGAGTGACATTGCACCAGAATGGAAAATGGGGGGAGCACGTGCGGGAGGTGATCCGGAAGGCTGCAAATAGTGCGGCTGCGTTGGGGAGGGTGATACCCAACATTGAGGGACCCAAATTCGAAAGGAGTAGGGTCTTACACGGTGTTGTACAGTCGATCGTCCTCTACGCGGCACCAGTCTGGAGCGAGGCGTTAAAGATAACGGCCTATAGGAGACTCATGACACAAATAGACAGAAGAAGTCTGTTGTGAGTGGCATGAGCCTACAGGACTGTGTCTGCGGCAGCCTTGTGGACTATCACTGGATGTATTCCGTTGCATGTTTTGGCGGTGGAAAGAAAAGAGCTCTATAAGAGAAGAGCCCAAACCTTACTGTGGCCGAGAGAAGACAGGAAAGGGAAAGGTTAATTTAAAAATGGCAAGAAGAATGGAACAACATGGAGGATATGACACAGTAGACGAAAATGCTGATCCAAAACATAAGAGGTTGGGTGGACTGTGACAACAGGCAACCGGATTATTTTCCTGATGCAGGTGCTCACAGGACACGGATGTTTTAGGGCCTACCTCTCTGAGTTCGGAAAGGCTGACACAGATGAATGCCTATACTGTGGATACTCGGACACTGTAGCCACTGCAGATGGATAGTGGAAGGGAACAGAATGGAGAGAGAGAGAGAGAGAGAGACAGGTGTGGATTTTGTTACAGTGAGAGAAATGATTGAGAGAATGAATGAAAATAAATCAGGTTTGAATATCATACACAGCTATATCCTTTCAGTGATCAAGAAAAAGAAAAAGAAAGAAAGACAGCCGGACCAACGGCAAGGGTAAGAGTAAAAGATGCTGAAAGTCGAAGCTAGAGAAGTAAGTCACACTGTATGAGTTAGATAGACGTGAGTTAGACTGTGGAGAAGGAGGAAATGCTCGCCTGGGAATGATGCCGTACTAGGAGCGATAAGGATCTTTTACGCGCTATCTGGAACGAGACAAGGCCTCCTTGCTGATGAATGGAGTGTGGATGTGTATGAATGGGGAATGACTGAATAAAGGTAGTGCTCCGGAAGTGATGTCGGCCTTA
Organism: Diabrotica undecimpunctata; assembly: GCF_040954645.1. Classification (NCBI taxonomy): domain Eukaryota; kingdom Metazoa; phylum Arthropoda; class Insecta; order Coleoptera; family Chrysomelidae; genus Diabrotica; species Diabrotica undecimpunctata. The sequence goes on from NC_092813.1 coordinate 16,158,306, forward strand.
CAGCGGCCATTCCGCTTCCGAATCGCTGGATGACAAAGGAGGGTCTGGTTTAGCAGGAGTTTGGCGTAGACTCGGCAATGAGAGGGCATTTTAAAGTTGAAACCTACGTCAAGCGGAAAAAACAACTTAAGTTGGTCTGTGTCGTTTTAACTGACAAGAACCACGTGTTAAAAAACGAGCAGGGAGACATGTAGCTCCTCAAGTATGAAATTTTATCCAAAGTCATCGACCTAGAGTCACCATATAATTTAATTTTGGAATGATGTAAACCCATATGATATAAACCCACAAATTCATTGTTAGCTTCATCTACATAAGGCACTGAGGATGATATGATTAGATCAAAAACGTTATGCTATATGTATAAATTTTGACGACACTTTTAAAAGTTTTAACTATATGTTTTTATATACCTAAATACAATTGTGAAGTGTTTTAACTTCTGAACTAACTTATATTTTACACTGAACTAACAGAACGACCAAGAAGCGAAATATTTATATGCTAAACAGCTATGCCTAATTATGATTCATATTCCAATAAGAGTATTTACATTTAGATATTATAATCACTAAATTCTTCTACGACTTGGTCACAAGTGTTTGAATTGTTTCATGTTGACAGTTTTTCAAAGCTTACTCAACGATTCTATCGTGGGTAGCAAAAATCAGTACAGTGATATCAAATATTAACCGAAGGTAACATAAAATAAAAGCTATGTAAAAGAGTGTTATGTAAAAATATTTATCTTAAGGCAAATAATATTCATTCTATATACAATTAATATAAAGCTATAAAATTCCCATATAATGTACTTCTTGTTCTATTATCAATATTTTGCCCTATCGGCTACATTCCTTCCCCACTGCTGGATGTTCCTGGCTTTATATACATGTTTTAGAGAAACTTCCTTTTGTTCTTTTTTCTTGGGATTTTCTTTTTTTAACTTTTACAGCTCAATTGTATTTACGAATCCCGCTTTTTGCTACAATCTTTAGCTCGTGATTTAATTTACTTCGCGACCTACCATAGCATCGGTACAACGAGTTGGTTTAAATACTTTTTTTAGTATATTGCGTTCAAATATTTTTAGTTAATTTTCATCAGTGCTTAAAAGAGTCCATATCTAGACTCAGTAATTTGCCTTTCAATTAATATTCGTACGTATTAAATCACTTATTGCTTCTAAGAATCCCTGCTTCTGTTTTTTGACTAAAGTTGTTACTCTTATTTATTATTAAGGAGAGGTAGGAAAACCTACAGGCATATTTGTATGTATAATTATATACGTTTAGGTTCCCACGTCAACAAAATTGTGTGCACTTCATATAGTTTATTTTCCGTTCGTTTCGTCTCGTTTAGGTCCACATTTTTTCACTCCCTGTTTTTAATGGGGTTTATTATGGAATATCATTTGCCAATGCACATATTTAAGAATATCTCATTTTTATACAGCCGGTGATATCTAATTTTCAGTTTGGCTCTATAAAAGCCAATCGAACGAAACCAAGGGAGATATGGGATGGTGAGGGATGGTGAGATGACGTAAAATCAATATAAATATAACAATAAAACTTTGAAAAGATAAATACAAAATTAGGAAGGAACGAAGATAGATAACGAAATCATACCGGACACAAATAAACCATAACCAAAACAGAGAGCAAAAGCATCAATTCATCTCAGAATATGGTAGGTAATACTTTAAAGTGTAAGCTATATACGTGATTAAACGGTAACAGTTGTGATAAGGTAACCAAGTCAATAATTATATAGGGTACATATAAAGAAAAATAAAATGTCAACTTCTTCTAAGAATTTTGTTTTTTTTACAAAAATTAATCAGAAATAAACCTAATACTAGGTACTATTGAAAATATGCTTAGCAAATCCACTAACCTTCGTTTTTTGTGCCAAGCAACTTGTTCCTTTATTACACTATTAAAGTAATATGTGGTCATTGATCCACAATTTCGACAATCATTCTTCGAGTTGTATAAATGCCATTCTTAGAGAAAAGCAATTAAGCTTCTCCTAATTCCTCCTCCTTGTTTTATTTGCAGTACAAATGTAACATTTCTATCTATGGCATCAGTGTTGGTTTTCTAAAGGCGAATCCATCTGTAATAAAGTCAGTTGTTGATCTAGCCTTTAATAGAAAATTATGAATAGTATTTACATCCGTTTTCTTGGTATTCCTGCTTCCGGTTTAATTAAAATTTAAAAATTAAAAAAAAATTAATTCTTAATTTAACCTTAAGAATTAATTCTAACAAAATTAATAATAATAATAAAAAAACTAAATGTCCATTGATATATAAACTAATATTACAAGTCTTCTAAAAATTGTCTTTTAGTACAAAAATTAATCAGAAAAATCCTAGAACTATTTACATTCAAAATATGCTTAACAAATCCACTAACCTTAGTTTTTTAACTTGCCAAGCAGCGTCTGCCTCCGTTACTATGCCGATAAAGCCATTGTATAATCATTCGGACAATCTTTCTAGAGTTGTATAAATTATATTATTTTACGCCCTTTTTAAATAACAATAATTAGGCTCCTCCTAGTTTCTCCTTGTCTCATTTCCAATAGAAATTTACAATTTGGCTATTGCCCCATTATTGGTTTACTAAAGGCGAATCGATCTGTAAAAAAATCAGTTTTTAACATCTCGCTTATAACCGAAAATTATTACAAATTCTTACCTTATTCGCAACATCGATTTTCATCTTTTAGGATGATATCTTCTACTGATATGACTGTTGAATAAATGTTATTGACTACATTAACTCATCTAATCCTATTTATAGCAGCTCTAAATTAATCAGCTGACGTTAGACCAGTCCATTTTCTAAGACAGAGAATCTTCCCAAGATCGTTAAAAGAGCTTCTGCAATATAATATCTGTCATCCACTCTTTTTGATTTAGGATTTTCACGTAAAATTATGGTAATAGATGTCTTTATTTCGTTTCATTATTCTATGCTGCTACTAGTGTTTTCAACTATTTTCGCAAAATCCTTATTAAGCTTTGTTTTTACTTTTTCCAGAAAGTTGCCTTCTTTCAGTAGATTTTGAGCCTCATTTTCTTGTGAATTATTTTGAATCGTATGATATTTACAACTAATAAACTATGATACGAGAAGACATCTTTTGTTTCTGTTGATAAAATCAACATTATTTCCTTCTAGAGTATCACTGTGTGCTTTTCGTGTATAAAGCCTTCCTGGATGTAATTATAAAAATAGATTCGTTACAACCATATCCGTGTATTGGCAGAATTGGATCACTCTTTCTCCTCTTCCGTTACCTGTGATAAGATCATATATCTGCACAACATTCTCGACTGCCTTGTCCTATTTTGGCGTTTAAATCGCCCAAGTTAATGGTTAGTTTTTTTCAGTTTTAGGGAACCTTCTGGAGTCAGAAAGAAAGTTTTTATTTCTTCCTCAGTAGATTGGATGTTAGTGCGTAAACTTGAATGATGTTTATATTAGAAAGGACTTATTTAATTTTTCATAACACATCTCTGTCTTATAAGGACGCCATTTCTATTTCTTGTTAAGGCATCTCCCGAATAAATGACATGGTCTTCATGTATAATTATTACTCCAGAATCTAGCCATCTAACTTGTATGCATTACAGAAAATGATTTGCTATCTTGTCTGCTTGGTACATGTTTCAAATGTTCCACTTTTCGATCCTTTTCACTTTAGGGACATTTATTGGGTGATCGAATGTCTCGAGGGAGTCTTATCGTCCTCTTCTAATTAAGGAGTACCCAGTACTTATCGCCATTTCTTTTGGATTTTTTTACTGGATCGCCAGGATTGTGGTGTCCTGGAGATATCTTTACGAATCTTTTATGTGGTAGTCATCTCGTGGCTTTTAATAACTCAATGCGGTTATAAAATGTAGCTCTTCTGTCTTTGGATCTAATTTTTCAGCTTAAGAGTAATAAAGTGCCCTTCCACTATCCGTTCTTCCACCCGTAGTTGTTTACGAACAAGTGGGTTTGAACTGCTGGGGAACAAGTTTAAACTGCTTAGGCTGATAATACAGGGAAAGATAAGAGGAGGAAGGAATATAGGAAAAAAGAGAGTCTTATGGTTGAAGAATTTAAGGGACTGGTATAAATGCAGTTCTATAGAACTCTTCAGAGCAGCAGTAGATAGAGTAAAGATAGTGATGATGATATCCAACTTCCGATCGGGAGACGGCACATAAAGAAGAAGAAGGAAGAATACTTATAACAATAATCGTTTGGTTACTAGAGGTTGTAGTAGAAGAAAATATAGTGACCCTTCTGCCCTCGGAATCCTAATAGCCATTCGGGGCCAGAAGAAACAAGAGTTATCCAAGAGAGATTGATAGGAAAGATTAAAGACATTTTACTCAAGACAAGTCGAAAAAGAGTAAAATGTAAAGGCACTTATGATCTGCAAGATGCGTTTTATAAGCGTATGAATATTGATACACTTTGTGTTCCCGCTTATACCTGGACCTGGATCATAGCATGGACGGTGCACGACATTTTACTATGTAGATACCCAAACTTTATAGCCTGGCCTGATATAATTACCCCTGATACCAATAACAAGGTCAGCAATGCCATTACAGCATGGTACTCCTATTTTTTGTAACGGCTTGGTGGTTGAACGATAATTATTATAAATTTGATTACTGGCTTATAACTGGTTCTATCGATAATACAGTAAGTAATAAAAAATAAGTAATATAAACACTAGCTATCGAATACATAGATCACAATCGAGGTTGGAGATTATATATATATATATATATATATATATATATATATATATATATATATATATATATATATATATATATATATATATATTGTTATGTTTCTTCTTTCCCAACCAAAGAAAAATAAATAAAAATATCCATCGAAATAAAATTTCATGAAGTCATTATAAACAAAAATGTATATATTAATTTAAGATAAGATTAGTGTAGATAAGAATAGAAATTTGTTTGGCAAACGACCTGTTTCCGTTGCAAACAAAATTATCAAAAAAACCTTTGTTTAGAATTAGAAGACATTTTACCTGTAAGTTAATCTCTTCATTGTTTGTAGAGTCGAGTATTAAATGACCATATTCTAATCTTTTGAAATATGTATAAATGATGTATTGAAAAAAACCAATTTTAAAGTAAGCTATTTAGTTTTCTCTGAAACCGAAATTAGGCTTTTCCAATATGATAGTAAACACAATTTAAGCTTTTTGATTGTACGGTCGTTTTTAAATGGGAATTTGGGAGTCGATGAGGAGACAGGAGAAGTTAGTCATATTTTGGTCATCGAAAGGAAACAGTCGTGTGTCTCAAGATAGGGTGTGGTTCGTGAGTTTGGATACCGGCGTAACTAAAAGAAGTGAATAGTTTGAAGAAGGAGATAACAAGTAGATTAAAAGAGGTCCTTGTATCTACCGTGGGCATTTTTATAAAGTATATGTGAAAGTATTCTTACGGCATCAAGTTGACAAAAGGAGGTCCTGGTGTCATAAATAAGTAGCGGAGTTTGGAGAAGTGAATCAGGTGTTTTTTGTGTAGTCTGCAGGAGGTTTGCAGAGACGTAAAGAAGGAGCCGAGGTGCCAAAAAAGGGAGATCACATCTTTGAGGAGACTGGACTTTTCTGGGTATGTTCCAACATACAACTCAAGAAGAAAATAAACTGTAAGTGTTTGTACAATTGAATTTTATATCTGTGAAGGCTCGTTTCGACATCATGGTCATTAGCATTCAAATTTAAGAATTGAGGTTTTGTTAGGCTAATCAAAAGTTTAAAGTTTTGTGGTTTCTTTTTTTTTTCAAGTAAAGAAAATTTTAAGTTAAATTGGTTTTTCACGTAATATAAATGTATGTAGCTTTATAATCTTATTATCATAATAATTTGATTTATTTTCTTGTATGCTGATTGATAAGATAACAACAGAATTTAATAATTGTTTTATTCGTTCATATAAAATAAAGAAACGTAAATCTTTGTAATATAATATATTTGTATTATTATCCTTTTTTCTCCAACCCGATAAAAGACAACTAGAAAATCTTTTGAATCCATCGAACACAGGTAATATAAGGATTATTTTACTTTTGATAACAGATAAGTTATAATTTTTTTATTGGCTCAATAAACTAAGTTTGAACTCAAAATAAACAATCATAACAAATGGCCCCCAACGTGTAAGGCGTAGAAAGTATTTCTAGTTAAAATTTAAACGGATAGAGAAAGAAAGCAGATTGATTGAAAATTTATTTGCCGATGGTTAAAGTTTATAATATTTGCTTTTATGACATTACATTTCAAATTTCACTAGGTACAAATTTTTACATGATATAATTTATGATATTTGATTGATTTTTACAACTGATAAAATTTTAAAATTTTATTGCATTTATTTGAATTTATTGCATTTGGGATAAGAGGAAAAGTTGTCGTCTTTGCAACATTACTCGAATTTCATATTTGGCTGGGATATTATTGCACAAATTTCAAAGCTCAATATTTGGCGGGGATAAATAATCTAACGAACATGTCGACCACAAGGAGTCAAAGCAAAATGCAGGAAAGGAAGGAGGATAACAGAGAAGATGAAACAATTTTGGAAGAAGGATCGGATAATGAAGGAAATGTTACAATAGTCAAGGAGAGAAAAGAACCATCAGGAATAGAGAAAATATTACAACTAATGCAACTCCAGTCACAAAAAATGGATATAAATCAACAAGAAACAAAACAAACAATGAGCAATATAGAGCAGCGTTTGGAAAACTATGAACAGGAAATTAAAGGATGTGTTGAGGGGATAAAGAAAGAACTGATACAACAAATAGAAGAGATTAATGAAATTAAAAAGAAAATGGGAGAACAAGAAAAGAAAGTAGAAAATAAGATGAAGGAAATCAAGATTGGCCAGAAAAAGGAATTAGATCAGTTAGAAGAAAAATTTGAAATGGCGCTACAAGAAGACAGGAAAGAAGTAGAAAGGAGATTAAAGCAAAATAAAAAACATATTGCAGAAATTGAACTAAGAGGAACAGAGAGAAAAGAAGTTATCGTCCATGGAACAAGCGAGGTAAAAATACAGTTTGGCGGGGACGTAAAAAAATTACACCCAGTAATTTTCATCAACAATTTAAAAAAGAAAGTACGACATATCGGTAATTTCGAAACAGCAGAGGAAACGATAAGGAACCATCTTAAAGATGAGGCAAGTTTATGGTTTGATAGCAAAGAAGAAGAATTGCAAAATTGGCAAACATTTGAACAAAAATTTCTGAATTATTTCTGGGGGAAAATACAACAGATAGAGATAAACAAGGAATTACAAAATGGGAGATACCAGGATAGTATAGGTATATCAGAAAAAACATATGCCTTACAACTATACAACAATGCAAGACACTTACATTACAACTATTCGTCCGAACAGCTAGTGGAACTAATAGCCAGACATTTTGAAGATACCTTAGAAGATCACATAACTCTACAAAACTACAAAGATATTGACAGTTTATGTCAATTCTTAAAATACGAGAAGCAAAATTAAGAGAAAGAAAAATGAGGAGAACGCAAGAAAATTATAGACAACGAGAAAATCAAGACTATAGAGATAGAGAACAAAACTTTAGGAGAGAGTACACAAGAAGAGAATTTGTCCCGAGGAGGGAAAACGAAAGTAGAGACAACGGAAGAGTAAATTATGAACAAAGAAATCGGCAATGGAACGAAAACAGATATCGAGAGAACCAGAATAGAAACAACACTCGCACATATCAGGAAAACCGAAATAATAATAGAACGAATGAACCGGAAAATCGCGGAAACCGATACGGATCCGAGAGACCAAGAGAAAATAGAAGAGCGGTCAACAACACACACATAGAGGAATATGAGGATGAGAGACAAAGCGACAGAAATAGAAGCGAACAAGAACAGCAAGCGTCTTTTTCACGAAGGCGCTCACTAAAGACAAAGAAACAAACAGGAATTTTTTGTCACCCGAAGGAATTTATTAAATTGGCAGAAAATAAGGACAAAATAAGTGGAGCAAATCTGAAATTTGTAGATGGTTTTATCAACGAGACACCGATTAAAATTATGATTGATACTGGATCGGAAATGACACTGATCAATAGAAAACTAATAGAGGAAGTTAAGTTAACGAATTTGATCTACAAAATACCACGGGTAAATTTGGTGGGTGCAAATAAACGGACATTGGCAACTATAAATGAGGGAATACAAGTGAAAGTACGATTGGATAAGAAATTTTATGCACTACAATGTGTTGTGATGCCAAACATGTCGCATGATATGATCGTAGGAGTGGATGAATTGGCAGAAGAACACTGTCTAATCAGTACTAATCGAGTAACGACGAGAAGTAGATCCACCAGGCTTGAGAATGGCAAGTGAGACCTTGCCGAAACGTCGCCAAAACAATGGTTTCCAAGAAAACCAGCATTTTACAACGCGGAGTCAAACCCGGAAAAATAGTGACAGCACATATAGCTCCCGCGGAATCCTCAAAACAAACAAAATATATATATATATATATATATATATATATATATATATATATATATATATATATATATATATATTATATATATATATATATATATATATATATATATATATATATATATATATATATATATATATATATATATATATATATATATATATATATATATATATATATATATATATATATATATATATATATATATATATAAGTTCTACTGCGTGCTCAGCGGTTTCTATGGGAATGGGATGATGAAATCTGAAGTCGGCGAACTTAAGCTAGTTCAAGGTTAATATTTTCTTATATAACATATATATATATATATATATATATATATATATATATATATATTATATATATATATATATATATATATATATATATATATATATATATATATATATATATATATATATATATATAATATATATATATATATATATATATATATATATATATATATATATGTTATATAAGAAAATATTAACCTTGAACTAGCTTAAGTTCGCCGACTTCAGATTTCATCATCCCATTCCCATAGAAACCGCTGAGCACGCAGTAGAACTTTGTACGAACCGTTGGCCAATATTCATGGGAACACCGATTCAGCACTTCATATCACACCTATAAATTACCATTTTCAGATGCCAAAACCACTCTTAGCTGCAACTTCGACCAGTCCAGTTAATGTAGTCATTTTAAATTAATTTAATTTTGTACTATTTAATGTGTAATAAATAAAGTTTTTTTTTAAAAAGTCAAATACGTGATTAGTGATCTATCAATTGGCGCAAAGTCAGTAGGATCCGGTTAACGTTGCTAGAACACGTGTATACTCGCTGGCAGCGGCTGATTCTCAAATCTTAACGGAACAAAGAATCTACGGAAGTCCTCACTCCTGTGATCTACGGAAGGAACACCTAGTGAAGCCCCTGGTAGCTGAGCAGAGAGAACAAGGCGTCTCGATGTTCTTCTTTATGTAAGTGGATTTTAAATCATCTCGTTAATAATTTTGTTATAATAATTTATGAAATTGACTATACTGCAAGTCAATTAATCAAGATACATAAAAAAATACAAGTTGTTTATCTAATATTTTAAATTATTGATATTGACATATTTCTTTCATATCATTTTATACTGATATTTTATTGAGATATTTTTTTTACTTGCTATATTTTTGGTATATTTTTTTTTGATATATTTTTATTTGATATATTTGATACATTTTTATTGATATAATATTTGATATTTTAAATTGATATATTTTTGCCCTTTATACACCACCACATTTTTTTCTGCCTTATATACTGATATATTTTATATTTATTCATACTTCTATTTTTCATTTTCGTTTAAAAATATCTCGACAAATGCCCGAGACACGTTCCCAAACTCAACAAATAATCGAACCATTTAAGCTTTCGGAAATATTTTCCCTTATCCCAGAATTTGAAGGCGATCCGATTTCTCTTTCTACATTTTTAGATGCGTGCGACTGTGTTTTTAAGATGGCCATAGGCGACCAGCGCGTTCTATTAACGATTCACGTAAAACATAAACTCAAAAGTAAAGCTGCACAGCTTATTAATTCTAGAAAACCACATTCTTATATAGAAATAAAACAATTACTTAATCTACATTTCGGAGACAGTAGAGACCTGACCTCCTTAATACAAGACTTACAAAGACTAAGACAACTATCCAACGAATCTACTCTAACTTTCTTTAACCACTTACAAGTTCTGAATGCAAAAATGCACGCATCGATCCAAATAGCAAATTTATCCCCAGATCAAAAAACCACTCAATGTGACTTAATCGATACCATGGCCCTAAACACACTTTTAACCGGCTTAGAACCTCGTCTAGGACAAATTATTAGGGCTAGTAATCCAAAAGATCTCATTGAAGCAAGCAATCGTATTCGACGCGAACTTCAATTTTCATATTTTGAAGAACAAAAATCTAATTCTAGATCAATTATTCCTAAACCGTCTCAACCAATGACAAGACCCTCATCTTAGTTTACAAAATGTACAAATTGGGGCCCGCTTGGTGATCTAAATACTGAATGCCGCTCTTCACCTTTCGTACAGCCAAACCAAACTTTTTCTAGGCCACAGGGTTACCAAAACCAATATAATAATGGACCTAACAACTATCCAATCAATCAGAACCCTAATAGGAATCAATATTCCTCCAACAATCTAAATTTCAACCAACAGAGACCTTCCTTTTGATATCAAAATCAAAATCGTCCATCTGTTATTCAAAGAAACCCAAACTTCCAACGGGCACATGTTTTAAACGAGTACCCTAATGAAATGACGACTAACTATTATACAGACGATTACTATACAGATAATTATTACAATACCGATAATTATGAAAACTATGAGACAGATTATTATACAGAAAATAATCCACAAACTGATAACTTTTATGCAACCAATAACACACAAAATTATCAGGATTTTCGTTCACTTCAGAATCAAAATCATCCTCCCAATTATACGAACCACTCAACGAATATTACGAATATCCAAGAACAAATTCAAGCACTTAACTTGGACAACTTTCATCCGGATCTCAATTTTGACGAACAGACATTCATGTAACCCCATTTCATACAATGAGTTCCAAAAATTTATATTACATTAACGATGCTACCAACACTTTTAAACTTTTAATCGACAAAGGTGCTGGACTCACTGTTTTCAAAGAAAACACAGCACGAAATTATCATAATAGATTTCCTGAAAACGTTACTATTCAAGGTATAACCGATCAAAAATTGTTAATAACAGAATCTGTCCTGATTCCCTTCACTAACAGTAATCCTCACAAAGTCTTTATTTTCAATTTAGACATTGATTTCGATGGCATAATAGGCATAGACTTTCTAGATCATTATGAATGCGTAACAGATCTTAAATCCCGACAGTTGCATACAAATTTTAAAACTCTTACCCTTCACAAAGTAGGACACGAGACAAACACACCTCCTAAAGACAAATCACCGACACACCCTACAGAAACAAGACAAAACGAACCTAAAATAAAAATTAAATCAGATTCTAAACAGCAACCAAATTTAAAATACCATAACCCTATAAATGAAAAATACACTATCGTAAAAAACCGAGATCAAGACAAAAATCTTGAAAGACCGGAGAGAAAACGAATAAAAGGAAAAAAACAGAATTACCATTGACAGCCGGACCGGACAAATATGCAGACTAAAATGCAACTTATCGAATACAGATGCCATATTATCAGCTCAAGAAATAGAAAAAGTAAGATTACCTCATGCATTAGTGCATGTAGATGAAAATGGAGAATTATTAACTTCCGTCCTAAATGCTAATGCTATGCCGAAGACAATCGAAATTTCAGACATTTCAATCGCACCTTCCAAAAATTCGGAGACAATCCTATCCTACAACGGAAATGATTTTGAAGAACCCGCAGTAGATACAACACGAATAATTAAAGAACAACTAAGAATTGATCATCTAAATTGCGAAGAACAAGAACTAATTCTAGATATATATGTACTGAATATGCAGATATATTTTATGTCGAAGGCGACAAACTGACCTTCACAAACGAAATCAAGCACAAAATCGAAACAAACAACGCTAAACCTATCTTCACCAAATCCTATAGATATCCTCAAATACACAAGGAAGAGGTAAAGACGCAAATTATTAAAATGTTAGAAGAAGGAATAATCCAGAAAAGCGTCTCGCCCTGGTCGAGTCCAGTCTGGGTCGTACTGCAGAAATTAGATGCATCACGAAAAACAAAAATGGCGAGTTGTTATTGATTATCGAAAACTCAACGACCTCACAGTATAAGACCGTTATACTCTACCACAAATATCAGAACTATTGGACTAACTAGGAAGATGCCAATACTTCACAACACTAGATTTAGCTTCTGGATTTCACCAGATTGAAATCGAGCCACACGACATCCAGAAAACGGCCTTTTCCGTCGAAAATGGACATAACGAAGTTGTGCGCATGCCATTCGGAATAATGAATGCTCCATCTACTTTCCAAAGAGTAATGGACAACATCCTCTTAGGAATACAAAACGAAAGATACTTAGTGAATATGGATGACATACTTATCTACTCATTCACTATGTATGATCACATGTCACGACTAACAGAAGTTTTTAAAAGGTTACGACAAACAAATTTAAAAATGCAGCCAGACAAGTGCGAATTTTTAAGAAAAGTAGCATATTTGGGCCAACTTGTAACAGAAAATGGTCTAAAAACAAATCCAGCTAAAATATCTTGCATTAAAAACTTCCCGAAAACAAACAACACCAAAGAAATAAAATCATTCTTAGGCTTAGCCGGTTACTACAGAAGATTTATTCCAAATTTTGCCAAAATTTCTAAACCACTTACGAAACTACTTCAGAAAGACGTTCCTTTTATTTTTAATTCTGATCGCAAAGAAGCCTTTAACGAACTCAAAAATATTTTAACATCAGATCCAATACTTATATATCCGAATTTTGAGGAACCATTTTTACTAACAACTGACGCTAGTGCATTCGCGATTGGAGCCGTTCTATCGCAAGGCCCTATTGGAAAAGATTTACCCAGAGCTTATGCCTCCAGAACATTATGCGGTGCCGAAACAAAATATTCGACTATAGAGAGGGAACTATTAGCTATCGTATTGGCAGTCAAACATTTTAGACTATATCTTTTTGGCCGAAAATTCACCTTTATTACCGATCATCGACCCCTTACATGGCTTTTCTCGATAAAAGATCCCAGAAGCCGATTAAAGCGTTGGCGCCTAAAACTCGAAGAATGCAATTATAAAATAGAACATCGTGCAGGAAAAATAAACAGAAATGCAGATGCCCTCTCAAGGATAAAGATTAACCATGTCAAGGATTGTGCAAACTTTCAATCAAAAATCTCATTACATGCATCGAATGAAGATGACACGGAAACTCAAGAAAACGAAGACGACGATGAAGAAAATATAGAAAAAATGTCCGAAAAACTTGACAAGTTTATCGAACTGTATAGAACTAAGTCAATAATTGATTATTCTAAAATTTAAACATCGAATACGGACTTATCAGACAAATCCAACAAAAATATTGTTACATTTTTTTGGCAAAATAAACTTGAAGATCTCCACGAGAAAATAATGAATGGCATATTCGAAAAAAACATGGAATATAGTAACGAAGAATTAATATTGTACACAGCAAAACTGTAAAAGATCGAAAATATTTTATTATACCATTACCGTTTGATCCCGAACGAGTAATATCACATTTGTTTCTTGTATTTTTTGCAAAGAAAGATCAATTCGATGAAACAAAAATATATTGTGTCGAAAATAATCTCGAACTACCTATCCTAGAAATATTTTCTTATATTTTTGCTGACAAAGAATTAAAATTAAGAATCTATCAAAATATAATTAAAACAGCCAGCGAAGACGAAATCCCTCAAATTTTAGATCATTACCATTGTGATAAAAATAATTTACATCGAGGAATAAACGAAACTGTCAGAAGAATATAGCAGAAATACAATTGAAAGAATTTAACAAAATATGTAGATAAATTTGTAAAAACATGTGAAATTTGCCAAAAAGTTAAAATTTGCAGGAAAAACTCCAAATCACTATTCGAAAGAATAAATATGGATATATTCGAATACCCTACTAGGAACTATGCTCTAACTATTCGTGATGAATTGGCAAAATTCACGCAAGCCTATCATTTGGAAGACAAAAAGGCAGTAACAGTAGTCAAGACACTCCTACTCTTCTTTTAACACTATGGAACACCACTAAGAATTCATTGTGACTGCGGTCGAGAATTCGAGAATGCTATAATCAAAGATCTATGCGAATTATACGACATTAAACTAACATTTTCTAGTGTTAACCATGCACAATCTAATGGATCTGTAGAAAGATTTCATGCCACACTCTCAGAAATGATTAGAGCAAATCAAGCCGAGAACCCAAACAATCATCCTTTCACTATACTTCCTTATACAATAAATGCTATAACAACACAAAAAATAAGACCCACGGTTTTACACCATATGAACTTATATTTGGGCACACTGCAGGCCGACCACCAGAAACTCTATATAATCAAAAAACACTAATGAGTAAATATATTCGATACCTGAATAATCGCATGGAATATTTTTACAAAGTAGCAGAGCAAAAACAGAAAGACAGGAAGAAAAGGCGAAAGTAAGATTCGACGAGAATATTTCAGAACGAAGACCTGATTTTAAAATTGGTGACAAAGTTTACGTAAAAGAATCCCAAATTAAATCAAAATCGGATAATCTTATTAATGGACCTTTCGAAATTCAAGAAGTTTTTACAAATTCCGCAATCCTTAACCAAAAAAATAAACCAAAACTCTAAAGTAAATTTTGACAGACTGAAACCTTATATTGAATAACTTTCCTTTACGATTCTATGGACTCCTTTCTATCGTCCAATCCCAAATTCTCCTCACTCCGATAAATAACACAATTGGAATATTTTTTCATGAAAAAGGAACTATACGAATATCTAACGACAAATGGACCTTACTTGTTTACAAAGAATGATTCCCTATCAAAACTACAATATCCAAGAATTTTGGAAAACCCATTAGAAAAATTTATTAACGTGGATACACCGAGAAAACTTGCCTTTCAAGCCGAAGTACAGACACATGTTAGTCTGCTAAAACAAATCTCAAACTCGATTAACTTAAAATATAAAGAAATAAACTCTGACACAGTATCTTATAATAAACGCCTAAAACGTGGTTTAGTAAATGGTATTGGAACAATCTGGAAATCTATTACTGGAAATTTAGACGCCTCTGACGGCGACTATTTTAGTAAATGTATAAATAAGATAAGGTGGCTTGGTCACCTAGAAAGAATGCCAGATAATCGAGCTGCAAAAGTAGTCCAGAGATGGAAGCCCCAAGGAAACAGAACAAGAGGAAGGCCCCGTAAAAGATGGATAGACGACGTAGAGAGGGATCTTAAAACCATGAACATCAGGCAGTGGCGAAGGAAAGTATCCGACAGGGCAGAATGGAAGAACATTGTTAAGCAGGCCAAGACTCACAAAGGGTTGTAGCGCCATTAGAAGAAGAAGAAGAAGATAAATAAGATAAATTCTGATGAAACTCAAATTGAAAATCTCCTAAAAAATCAAATATGTGTTACCACTTCAGTTATAAGAACTTTTAACACTACAATTCAAAAATTGCAAATAGACGAAGAAACTTTTAACAAAGACTTAAAAACTATCAAGACTACACTTCTGGACATTAATAATTACATCTTCTTTTACCAAGCACAATTACAAATACTAGATTTATGTGAGTCCTTAAAGGAAAGCTACGTATTTTTAGAAAATTATTTAAATGATATTATACTAAATTCTATCACATTCTCTCGCCTGCAAATTCTACATAATTATATTATTTCACCCATAGACTTAATGGACGCATTAAAAGAAATCTCACAGTCATTACAAAATAACGTATTGCCTCTACCCACTTATATGTCAAATATAGCTCAGTATATTGACATAATAAAACTACAAGCTTATCAGCTTGATTCAAAAATTGTTTTCGTTCTTGAAAGTCCGTTAGTTGATCCCGAAATATTCACCTTGTATCAATTATATTAATACCAATATTAGATAATCAAACTGGTTTTCATCATATACTTTCAACTGTTCATAAGTACATAGCGCGAGATGATGATTCAATTTCATATGTCTTACCTATGGACACCGAAAATGCAAACAAATCAGTCAAAAGCAAAGAATGTTTACAGACATTCTTCCGTATCCCATAGACACAGATACTATATGTGAAGCCCAGCGAAACCTCTCAGCAACTTACCAAAAACTTCCCAGATGTCCATGCTCTTGGCACAAGGTTACAATGTACAAGAAATTGACCGAAATTTATGGTTACTAACCACTTCCGATGCATTACCAGTAACAATCACATGTGCAAGAAAAGACGTCACTACACAAATAATCAAAACAAATTCATCGGCAGTACCAGAATTCATGCTAGAGACCAAATTGAAAAATATACAAATATCATGTATAGAAATCACCCAGTTAACATAGCCTACAGATGCTGTGACCATTTTGAGACAAAGAGTCACCTATTAAAATTGAAACCACTAAAACTCAGTAAGATCAACGTAGATGACTTAAATATTGCACAACACAAATTGGACCAATATTCAGAAGAACTGGACCATATTATGATCCAATCATTCATTGAGGCACATCTACCCTTATTCACTATATTAACCTTATCCCTGATTATTATCCTAGTTATTTTATACCTTTTCTGCAATACCAAACCAAAATATTCCCAAAAATTGCAATCTTCTTGTCCCAGAAATTCCATTAGACAGAAACTTCAAAGCTTAACCTCCTTCAGAAGAAGACCCAATGTCCAACAACAAAGCGAAGCAGAAACACCAAATACTCTGTAAAGGTCAAAGCAATGGCATTGACTTTTCACTAATAAGGGGAGCTGTTATATGAGAAAATATTAACCTTGAACTAGTTTAAGTTCGCCGACGTTAGATTGCATCATCCCATTCCCTTAGAAACCGCTGACCACGCAGTAGAACTTTGTACAAACCGTTGGCCAATATTCATGGGAACAGCGATTCAGCACTTCATACCAAACCTATAAATTACCATTTTCAGATGCCGGAACCACTCTTAGCTGCAACTTCGACGAGTCCAGTTATTGTAGTCATTTTAAATTAATTTAATTTTGTACTATTTAATGTATAGCAAATAAAGTTCTTTTTTTAAAAAGTTAAATACGTGATTAGTGATCTAACATATATTATATAAGTATAATTGGTAAAAACAAAATTAGAAATATACCTTAAAGTTACTGTTATGGTTCTGTTATTGAACAAATTTGGTACAGTAATAAACACATCTATTACATGTTGGTACAACGGTACAACCTAGACAGTTTAAACCATGAGTGTAAAGCTACTATATAAAAAACGATTAGACCAAAAATTAAAAATAGGTAGTTTTGAAAATTCCGAAGAACACTACGAACACATCAAAATGTCGATTCATTTAGCAGCAGAAGAAGCACAGGAGAAATCTGAGGAAAATCATAAAGGAATAAATCAGTACTGGTGAGATGAAGAAATAGAGAAGGAAATTAGAGATAAACGTCGGAAATACCAAACATTATTAACAACAAAAACAGAAAACGATAAAACAATTTACAAAGAAGCACAAGCCAAAGTAAGAAAAAAGATAACTCACAAAAAAAACGAATCATGGAAACAGAACTGCCAAAAGATCAACACCTGCATAAAGGGTAGAAGCATGGAGAGTTGGAGGTTAATTAAAAGTATAAAAAATAATAAGAAGAAAGACGTTATACACCAATAACAACAGAAAAATGGGAAGAATACTTCAAAAAATTACTAACAGAACAAAGACCAGAATTTACTAACATAGAATACAACACGACAGATATTCATAAGGACATAAATTCATCATCCTTACAAAGAGTATATCAGAGATGGAAGAAATAACCAAATCCCTGAAAAATGAGAAATCCCCTGGTCCTGGTGACATCCCTGCAGAATTAGTGAAAGCTGGCAGAGACAAACTCCAGGAACAGTTAAGAATACTCATTCAAGACTGCTTGAATGGGACCGAGTTACCAAAAAAATGGAAATTATCTATCATGTCAACTATCCACAAAAAGGGCAGCAAGGATCAGTCTGAAAATTACAGAGGAATTGCGGTAAATAGCACTATAAGTAGGATGAATGGGAAACTTATTAAGAACAAAATAGTAAATGACTATAGAGATTACGAAGCAGAGGAGCAAGCTGGTTTTAAAGCTGGGCGATCCACAGTAGACCACTTGTACTCTATTACACAAGATATTGAGAAAAAAACAGCCGTCAATAAAGAAGTTCACCTGGTGTACGTAGACTTACAAAAAGCATATGACAGTGTACCCCTCAGTGAACTATGGTCAACCCTACAGCAAACCAACATTAAGCATGGTTTTATCAAAGCAGTATAATGGAACGACTGCAAAAATTAAAACTGGATCAAAGATATCTGAGGCATTTAAGGTCACGAAAGGACTAAAGCAGGGTTGCTCTATTTTGCCTACCCTTTTCAAAATTTATCTGGAACAAGCACTCAAGTTGTGGAATAGAAAATGTAATGGCATGGGCATCCCTCTCAATGACGAGACTACACTGTACACCTTATGTTTCGCTAATCACCAAATACTGATTGCTTAGGATCATGACGACTTGAGTTACATGACTCGGAAGCTAATAGAAGAATATAACAAATGGGGTATCGAAGTCAACATTAAGAAAAATGAAACCATGTGTATTGGAGGGGCAAAGCAGTCCCTCCGATGGAGTAGAAATTAGAAATGTGATGAATACAAGTACCTGGGTATGAAGATAACTCAAGATGGAACACTCGATGCTGCTATAAAAGACAGAAACATACAGGGTAGAAACGCCATATTCATGATGAACGGCATTCTGCGGGACCAAACAATATCTAAAGCAAAAAAGCAACTCATATACAACACCATACTTAAAAGTGTAAGCACATATGGCAGTGAAATTTGGCCAATAAAACAAAGAACAGAAAATCCGTTACTAGCAACAGAAATGGACTTCTGGAGAAGAGCAGCAGGCAAATCAAGAAGAGATCGGATACCAAATGAGAGAATACGAGAAATGATCGACTTATCCTATATCATGTAAATGATATTACAGGATGAATAAATTATAATTAATATCCAGATTTAGCCATACGGCTCACACTCTCTCTAAGGGGAAAATTTACTTATCCCAGATACCTACGGCATCAAAAGGATTGGCCTCTGGTGGGACTCTTTCCATGTTATCGAGTCCTAGGTGACTTGGTACATCGGTGTATCTCTCAAAAATTTTCGCACGCATCTGGACGTCGAAAGTAACACAGCTTTCAGCATGATCTTATATAGATGTTCATTTAGACCAAGTTTTCTAGGAGGTTCTTCGGGACGACTCCAGTGGTCCAGAAAACTGGTCCAGCTCCACAAAAAATAATAGGTATCGTCTGGGTACTTTCCATTCTCCATTGTCTCCTTATTTGTATTTCCAGATCTCTGTACTTGGAGATCTTTTTGTTGTACTTAACATGCAGATTATTGTTGTTACTTATCGCAATCGATTAGTGTTGTTTGTCTTGTTAGGTTATTAACTAGCACGATATCTGGTCTATTATGTGTTACAGTTTGATCTAAGAGTACAGTGAGATCTCAGTATAGCTTGTAGGTGTCATTCTCAAGCTTACACTCAACAACGTATTGATAACATGGGCGATGAATTGTTTATCCCAGTCCCAGTTTAAATGCTATCTCTCGATGGAGGATCTTCCCTACTGAGTCACGCCATTCCTTATATTCAGTTGCAGGGAATGCCTGATAGCCCCCGATAAGATGTTGGATAGTTTCTTGGGCTTGACATTCATATCGGCATTTGTCGTTTTGGACCTGGGGGTCTTTGACGATATATTTCAGGTAATTTTTGGTTGGTATAACCTAATCCTGAATGCCGAGTAATGAACCTTCTGTTTCAGGGAACATGTTTCCTGATGTCAGCCAATAGTTACACTCTATATTGTCGACATACTCTTGACTCTTGACTTCATTCGGATGTAGCCCGTGCAGAGGTTTACCCATCCAGATGCGCATTTTTTCGTTGTTAGTAAGATGGTTCGTGCGCATTTCTTGTTTCCTCAGTTTGATCGGTGTTGTGTCATCTACTGCACAAATCGCGCGATGAAGAGTAGATATCTCCGCCTGCACCTGAAGATAAGTTTGTAAATTAGTAATCTGTTTTTCTAATTGTTCGCTTATACCAATAAGTCCTCGTACTCCTAAATACCGCGGTAATGTCGTTCTTTTTACTGCACTTCGAGGATGGTGTTTTTGTGCCTTTGTAAGGTGTGTTCGTACTTTCCGCTGAAGAGTTTCTATATCCGTAATAATCCCAAATGGGTAGCTAAGCCCCTTAATCAAATTTTTACTATCAAAATGTGAGCGAAGTAGCTGTTTTACTCTTCGTACGAACTCTGATGTTAATTCGATTTTAATTTGTTTATGGTCAATTTTCCGCGCTTGCTTTACTCCTAGATATTTTTATACATGCCAATTTCGCTGGGCTGAACCTTTTCCTTGACCATATTTAGTACACGACATTTGTCTAACCCAAAGTGCATACTGATATCATTTGAAAAAGTTTCTACAGCTTTTAGCATTTGATCTAAGTGATTTCGAGTGGAAGCCATTAATTTCAACTCATCCATATACAACAGATGATTAAGCTTCGCCACTACAGTATTGTTGTTTTTAATGCCAAAACCTGAGTCAGTGGAGTTCAGTAGCTGGGATAGTGGGTTCATCGCTAGACAGAACCACAATGGACTCAGTGAGTCAACTTGGAATGGGCCGCGGTTAATTGCTATATATTCCGTTTCGATATTGCTTTCACCAGGTATTTGGAGGTGGATTTTAGTCTTAGAATCTCTCATTATATGTCTTAAAAATGGCACCATATATTTATATTATCATCGACTATATATTTTTAAGATATTTGCCAGCCATTCATTCGGCACTGAGTCAAAGACTTTCTTATAGTCAATAAAGGCAGTGAAAAGGTTCCTTTTTTTGGTGTATGCCTGGTGCCTGTATTTTTAATATATCTACCAGCCATTCATGCGGCACTGAGTCAAAGACTTTCTGATAGTCAATAAAGGCAGTGAAGAGGTTCCTTTCTTTGGTGTATGCCTGGTTAGAAATGACTGAGTAGATACTAGGTTGTTCTTTGCGACCCGTGGAACCCTTAGCGCATCCTTTCTGTTGAGATTCTATGATATTGTTTAGAGCGTAGTGTTGGTAGATACGTTGGGCTAGACAGGATGTGACCAATTTACACAGAGTTGGAAGACACGTAAATGGCCGGTACTTGGCTCTTTACTGATCCTTTGGTATTAAATAAGTTGTTCCCTGAGTTAAGACTGATGGTATTTCCTGCGAATTAGAAATAACACGATTAATTAGTGTTGACAAGCACTAATGAGCACTCCAGAACTTCTTAAGCTAAAAGTTTTGAACTCCGTCTGGTCCATGAAATTAAGTTTAGGGTTAGGGGAAATTAGTTAAGGGTTCGTAGACAGTTGTACAGTAGTGTTGACAGCTGTGCATCGTATCTTCTATCCATCCAGCATTGGTTTTAAGAGCAGCTGGTGTGGAAAGTTGATTTCCTCAAAACTCCTGAATTTCTTCTTCGCTTGTTTATGATTTATTGGCACTTTCGACAGTGGAATTGAGTTTCATATAGATCGCCTTCTCAACATGCGCAAAAAGCGCATTCTTACATTTCCGGCTGTTACTAACTTTGTACCTCCTTAGTCGTCCTGAATAAAAGGAGAGTTTTTGTTTTTATATATCCAGGCACTGTTGGGCTGTGTTGTTTTCTGGATCATATTACGAGTGTCTTGCAGTGCTAGCATTATTTGATCAGTTTTTTTTAATAACTTTTCTACTTGTTGTTCCTCGTGTATATTCTATCATTTGGCCAATGTCCCTACGCAATAATTCAATCTTGTTTAGAAGCTGTTTTAGCTATTTGTATGGCAAGCTCAGGAATTTGCTCATGTATTTATTTCATTAGGAACTTGATTCATATTTACCTCTTGGTGATTAATCTCCCATTTGACTTCGCTTCTGATGGTATTGATCAGCAACTCGTTGTTTAGTTACTTTAATTTCTGGGTACTCCCTGCAAAATTCGGCATAAAGGTTTTGTCGATACCCGATCGTTTCTTGACCGAGGTTTGTCACCTGGTAATAGAAGTGCAAAATATTTTCATTTATGGACGCAGTTCATTTCATGCGCTACCTGGGTCGTCCCGCTTGGGTGAGCGTCGGCTGATGTTCCATCGAAGCACCTTCAGCGAGTCGAGGTCTTGGTGTTATTTGGCTCGCTTGTGGTTGTTCTTGTTGTTGTTGGGCTGTAGCTAATTGCATGACAGTGCAATTGTCGCATGCTGTCACGTCTTAACACAAACTATTTAACCCCATTTTTATGAGTGTGCATATTATACCTACTGCCAGGTGTCAGTTTTTGTTCCACGACAGGTATCCCTGCTACCCGCTGGGTATCGGTTCGAAGAATACCCAGAGAGCATACCTTATTCGGACCGCGTCTGATAAAAGAACTGACAAAAAACTCCCACAGATTATTATTATTATTATTATCCCAGATTTAGCCATACGGCTCACACTCCCTCTAAGGGAAAAATTCACTCATCCCAGATACCTACGGTATTAAAAGGATTGAGCTCTGTTGGGACTCTTTTCGTGTTATCGAGACCTAGGTGACTTTATTTGCTGGAGTATCTCCCAAAAAACGTCCATTTGGACACGACGGTGGTCGCTGGTGGACGCGACGTCCATCTGGACGTCGCGAAGAGTACAGCTTTCTGCATGGCCATATAAAGATGTTCATTTAGACCCAGCTGTTTTATGTTAGCTAGGAGGCTTTTGGGAATACCACCAGTAGTAGATAGAATAATAGGTACTGTCTAGGTACTTTCCATTCTCCATTGTCTCCTGATTTGTATTTCTAGATCTCTATACTTGGCGATCTTTTTGTTGTTTTTAACACGCAAATTATTTGTGTTAGGTATCGCCACATCGATAAGTGTTGTTTGCCTGGTAAGTTTATTCACTATTATGAGATCCGGTCTATTATGTGCCACTGGTTGGTCTGTGAGCACAGTTCAATCATAGTATAGCTTGTAGTTGTCATTTTCAAGCATTCTGTCAAGGATATATTGATAATAAGGAAGATGGTCGGTTTGGAGAAGTCCCAGTTTTTCAGCTAGTTCTTGGTGGATAATTTTTCCTACTGAGTCATGGCGTTCTTTATAATTAGTTCCGATAAATGCCTGGCAGGCCCCGGTAAGATGTTGGATGGTTTCTTGGGCTTGGCATCGATATCGGCATTTGTCATTTTGGACATGATGATCTTTAACAATATACACTCATGGACAAAAATATCGAATATTTTGGAATTTTCAAATTTTTGTTTTTTCAAAATAAATTCTGGTCAAGCAAGTCGTTTATTGTAAAATAGAGTTTATTTTAACAATGTTAAATGAACAATTTTAAGTTTTTATGCTGAGAAAATTGTGAAAAAAATAAATGTTTAATATTAGGTAAATAAGGGTATTTTACTCTAAACTTAAATGATAATTTAAATTGCTTAAACAACTGGTTTAAACTGAAAGAAGTACATGATCAGTAACGAGTATTCCCCCCTCTAGCTCTTATTAATGCTTGCATCTTTCTCAGCATGCTTGCAAGTAAATTTTGGACATATTCTTAGGAAATTGCATTCCATTCATCCTGTGCAGCAAACCGAAGCTGCTCTATCGTATTTGGAACGGGATTTCTTTGTCTTATGCTGTATTTTAGGTGATCCCACATGTGCTCTATTGGATTTGAATAAAATGAATTGGACCGAAAAAACGGTCATCAATTGCAGTTGTGCACCTTGGGCGTCCTTGACCAGGCCTTCGTACAAAATTTCCTGTTTGGCGGTACTTTTTTAGAGTATTTAAAACTATAGATTCAGTTCTGGTGAGACGTCGTGCGATACCTTTTTGTGCATATCCTTCCTCGTACAAAATTACAATATGTGGTACTTGGACTTCATCGCAGTGCCGAATTGGTGGGATACTTGTTTTAAACTTAGTTAAATCAAAACAATATTTATTAAAACTTAATAAATTAAACTAAAAATAACCGAATTAGTATGATTTTTCCTTTGCGCGAAGAAGGATTTTTACGATAAAATGTACGAATGACACTAACCACTGAATAAACGTCAAAATAAACATCAAAATATTTCAAACCAGTTGAGTACATCAGTCTACTATATGAGTATTATCAGTAATCTAAAATTATTTTGAAATAATAGTGACTACAAAAAAAAATTCCAAAATATTCGATATTTTTGTCCATGAGTGTATTTCAGGTAATTGTTAGTTGAATTAACCTGATCCTGAATGACAAGTAGAAAGCCCTCAGTCTCGAGAAACACCTTTTCTGATGTCAACCAATAGTTCGACGCTATATTGTTGACATATTCTTGGCTGATCTCATTGAGCTTTGGCATTGGCTCTTATTGGCTCTCATTGGCGCTTTTTTTCGTGCTTAGTCAGATGGTTTATGCGCATTTCTTGTTCCCTCAGTTTTAGTGGAGTTGTATCATCTACTGCGCAAATTGCTCGATGTAAGGTAGATGTCTCAGCCTGCACCTGAAAATAAGTTTTTAAATTAATAATTTGTTTATCCAATGGCTCACCTATATCCATAAGTCCTCTTCCGCCTTGATACCGGTAATGTTGTTCTCTCTACTGCACTGCGTGCATGATGTTTTTGTGCCTTTGTGAGAAGTGTTCTTACTTTTCGCTGAAGACCCTTTATATCCGTTTTTGACCACTTTATTATACCAAACGAGTAGCTCAGCACGGAACACGCGTACGTATTTAATGCCTTAAAAAAATTTTTACTATTAAAATATGACCGATTTAGTTGTCTTACTCTTC
Organism: Diabrotica undecimpunctata; assembly: GCF_040954645.1. Taxonomy (NCBI): domain Eukaryota; kingdom Metazoa; phylum Arthropoda; class Insecta; order Coleoptera; family Chrysomelidae; genus Diabrotica; species Diabrotica undecimpunctata. The sequence goes on from NC_092813.1 coordinate 16,183,609, forward strand.
GCACGAACTCCGAATTTAGTTCAGTTTTCATTTATTTATGGTCAATTTTGCGCGCTTGTTTTACTCCGAGATATTTGTACATATCATTTTTATCCATTGTCTCGATGTTTTGGATCTTGCATATCGAAGCCTCCGGGCTGAACCTTTCTTCTGACTATATTTAGTATACGGCACTTATCTAGTCCAAAATGCCTACTGATATTATTTGAGAAATTTTCTAGTTTCTAGCATCTGATCTAGGTGGTTTCGAGTGGAAGCCATTAATTTTAAATCATCCATATACAACAGATGATTTAACTTCGCCATAACAGTGTTGTTATTTTTGATGCTAAATCCTGAGTCAGTGGAGTTCAGCAGCTGAGATAGTGGGTTCATCGCTAGACAGAACCAAAGTGGACTCAACGAGTCTCTCTGGAAAAGGCCCCGGTTAATAGGGATAACTTCAGTTTTGATATTGGTTTTATCAGGTATTTGAAGGTAAATTTTAGTCTTCCACTCTGCCATTATATGCATCAAAAAGTTTACCAGATTATCATCGACTTTATATATATATATATATATATATATATATATATATATATATATATATATATATATATATATATATATATATATATATATATATATATATATATATATATATTATATATATATGTCGATCGGATAGCCAAGCGGGCTGGGTGGCTGGCTTCTCCTTCGCTTCACTGCGAGAGATGTCAGTTCAATCCCCAGCTCGGTGTACAGAAAACAAAAAGGCTAACGCAGCAGTTTAAAATTCTAAATGAATCTGCGGCTTAGTCTAGAATATGCTGGTATCTGATCGGCCTATGGTGGAGCAGTACGGCAAGAGATAAGGGCTTGCGGCTTGGTTATACTCCTCCATAGATCCCTACCGGAAGGGCGTGTGCCGCCTAAATACCGGGTATATATATATATATATATATATATATATATATATATATATATATATATATATATATATATATAGAAAAGAAATTTAATCTTTGCAGATTAGTTAAATAGTAAACTCTTAAATATTGGGGAAATCTGCAAGAAAGACTATAATGTGTATCAATTGTTTCGCCGAACGTTTTCGCCAAAGAGAATTAATTTGGCTTCTTCAGGGCTGAAAGAGAATAAATTATAATTAGCTACCATATATTATCTATTAAAACATTATTGGTCTTACCGTAACTTAGAATTGTAGAGTTAGAATATTAAAAAACTTAGCTAGTAACATAGTGGTGTTTTTTGTTACTATGTGCAAAAAAAGTTTTTTTTTAAGGTTTGAAATGTATGGTAGCTTTGAACTTGACACGTAAAGGCTTACCCAAGGTTAATCGAAAAACCCAATGTAACTACATTTAAAAGGAGGTAATTCTTTGAATTGTCGGCAATAACTAAATTTTTGATTTTTAGATAGTTTAAAAGTGAGGTTCTGTTTTAGCCAGAACGCAAGCGCTGACAACTTCATTGTTCTTATGAATCTTTATGTCGTTAAGGTTCATTGGTAAAAAACGAATGAATTTAAATCCCAGTATAGGGAAATATTATTTTGATTTACTTTATTTAATTATATTATATTGTTCATGTATTATTGCATCTTATTGAGATGTATCTAAGAAAAGCAAGGGAATGTTATATATTTTTTTGTGTTAATGAAAATTAATTATACAGGTATGTTAGTTATTAATGGATATATCAGTCAAGTTAGTTATCTGTGATATAGTATTGTTCTTGGTATCTGATTTAAGTAACAAGTGGTATATATCGCTTAGATTCTTGATGTCACTCTTCACATTAATGGAGAAATCGTTAAGGAAAATATAAGACATTTCAATGAACTCTCTTTTAGATTTATTGTTCTCACGGTGGAGAATTGTGGTGTTAGTATAGTCCATGAGATGACCAGTGGAATGGACATGTTTGGCTAATGCACAACGGTCAGGGTGAAGTCGAGAATCACCTTTGTGTAGTGTAATACGTGATTTCAATAATTGAGATGTTTGACCGATGTAGGAATTGTTGCAAGAGAGACATGGAATGTTGTAGACAATATTACTAAGCCTATCTATGGGAGTCTTATCTTTTATCTTAGAATAAAGATTATTAATTGTTAGGGCTGATCTACAAGCCACATTAAGTTTAATGTTGTTATTATTATTGCCAAAGCTATTTTCAACACTTTTCAGAATCCTTAACCCCGGAGTGATATCTCTGAAATATGGTAATGAAAAATATTTGTTTATAGGAGTATCCGAGACTGGGTTCCCACTTAAGACATCAGGATCAGCATTGTTAGTCGCGAAGGAAGGTGTAATATCTTCATCATGGATAGTATTAAACAAAATCTTATTAACTAATGGTGTTGGATAAGCGTTTGAAATAAAAAGTTTCTGTAGGATTTGTAGGTTTTTTGTATGAAATGAAGGATCTGATAGTTTTGTTACTCTATTTTTCATCTGTTTGATTAAGTTGACTTTGGTATAATTGTTATGGTATGAGTTGTAGTTAAGGTATCTACCAGAATGGGTCGGTTTTTGATACCAATCTATTTTGATGTTGTTGGTTTCCCTGATCATCCTTATGTCGAGAAAGGGGACGGACCAATTACCATCTTCCCTCTCTATAGTGAACTGGATGTAGGGGTCATAACCATTAAAAGTATTTAATAGTTCATCTACCTTGTCATTGGGTATGGCCAAAATGATATCATCAACATATTTTTTAATAAATGGAATATTAAAGGATAGTAAAGGAATGACTGAGTCTAATACATAATCCATAACGTAAGTTGCAATGATAGGAGAAATCTTAGCTCCCATAGGGGTACCGAAAGTTTGTTGATAGAATTTATCATTAAATAAGTAGTAAGTGTTGTTAAAGAGAAATTCGACGATGCTGATGAATCTGTCGTAAGACATGGAACAACAACCTCTAATACGGTCCCAGTTGATCTCTATTGATGTCAAACATATTCCTAGATAAACATTGCTGAATAAGGATACAACGTCAAGGCTAACGAGGACATAATTTGATGGTAGTATGTAGCCATTATATTTATTTACCATCTCAAAGGAATCTTTAATGTAATATTGACTTTCATAATTATATGCATTAGTAAGTATGTCTGCAACAAAAGCTAAGATATTTTCAGTGGGTGTTCTAATGGAAGCTACTATGGGACGAACCGATAGTGTTGGTTTGTGGATTTTTGGCAAAGCATAAAACTTTGCCATGTTCCCATTATATGTTGTTAGTTTTTTCTTTGTGTTACGGTCAATCTCATTGGAAGAGGCTAAGGATGCGATTAATGTATTGCATTTCCTTTGCAGAGAAGAAGTGGGATTGTATGTAAGTGAAACATAAGATCTATCATTATCTATAAGAGAAGAACACAGTTGTAAGTAGTGAGTTCTTTCTAAGATGACTGTAACATTACCTTTGTCTGCTTTTGTCACTAAGAGCTCAGGATTATATTTAAGAAATTTTTTAGTTTTATTATATAAGTTATGAAAAAAAAGTATTAGATGATTTAGAAGTATTCAAAATGTGATTAGTGATAATGTTAGTGGTTCTTGATCGGATTAAGTTTTGTTCTAATTCAGATGGCAATGAAGAAATTATGTATTCTAAGTCTGCTAAAAGTGTTTTTACTTGAAAATCTTTTCCTAACTTTGGTTCGATGCTAAATTTATTTCCTAATGCCAAGAAACCTAGAATATCGTCAGGAATAGTTGTGGTAGATAAATTTTTAATCCATTTTGGATCAGTTTTAAGAACAGATTTACAACAGGACTGATATAGTGAGTTAATTTTTTTGATATTATCTGATTTAATTGAATAAAATATTTTATTATATCTAATAGATTGAATATGTGAAAATTGCATCCAATCATATTCCGAGGTTGATCTAATGATTTCGGTTTTTTGTTCAGTGAGTGATTTTTCTAACTGTTTGAGAACTCTATGATTGGTTGCAATCTCAACATTTAAAAGTTTGCTATCTAACCTGATAATTTGTTGACATCCGTGCAATTGCCAGAAACCATTTCTGTGAATATAGTTTTGAATAGAGGAGGTGGCATGAACAATGTGTTTTGGTGTTATACCTTTAGAACGACATGACAATAAAAAAAGTCTCCGATTCCTTTCTTTTGCTAGTCTGACATTAGTTTTTTGGTAATCCCTGAGCAACCTCAACGCCTCAGCACCATAATTAACCCGTATGTTGTTATAGAACCCCATGTTCCTCTAAAAAGAAAAGCAATTTAATCTTTGCAGATTAGTTAAATAGTAAACTCTTAAATATTGGGGAAATCTGCAAGAAAGACTCTAATGTGTATCAATTGTTTCGCCGAACGTTTTCGCCAAAGAGAATTAATTTGGCTTCTTCAGGGCTGAAAGAGAATAAATTATAATTAGCTACCATATATTATCTATTAAAACATTATTGGTCTTACCGTAACTTAGAATTGTAGAGTTAGAATATTAAAAAACTTAGCTAGTAACATAGTGGTGTTTTTTGTTACTATGTGCAAAAAAAGTTTTTTTAAGGTTTGAAATGTATGGTAGCTTTGAACTTGACACGTAAAGGCTTACCCAAGGTTAATCGAAAAACCCAATGTAACTACATTTAAAAGGAGGTAACAAAAAGTAACAAAAAAACACCACTATGTTACTAGCTAAGTTTTTTAATATTCTAACTCTACAATTCTAAGTTACGGTAAGACCAATAATGTTTTAATAGATAATATATGGTAGCTAATTATAATTTATTCTCTTTCAGCCCTGAAGAAGCAAAATTAATTCTCTTTGGCGAAAACGTTCGGCGAAACAATTGATACACATTAGAGTCTTTCTTGCAGATTTCCCCAATATTTAAGAGTTTACTATTTAACTAATCTGCAAAGATTAAATTTCTTTTCTTTTTAGAGGAACATGGGGTTCTATAACAACATACGGGTTAATTATGGTGCTGAGGCGTTGAGGTTGCTCAGGGATTACCAAAAAACTAATGTCAGACTAGCAAAAGAAAGGAATCGGAGACTTTTTTTATTGTCATGTCGTTCTAAAGGTATAACACCAAAACACATTGTTCATGCCACCTCCTCTGTTCAAAACTATATTCACAGAAATGGTTTCTGGCAATTGCACGGATGTCAACAAATTATCAGGTTAGATAGCAAACTTTTAAATGTTGAGATTGCAACCAATCATAGAGTTCTCAAACAGTTAGAAAAATCACTCACTGAACAAAAAACGGAAATCATTAGATCAATCTCGGAATATGATTGGATGCAATTTTCACATATTCAATCTATAAGATATAATAAAATATTTTATTCAATTAAATCAGATAATATCAAAAAAATTAACTCACTATATCAGTCCTGTTGTAAATCTGTTCTTAAAACTGATCCAAAATGGATTAAAAATTTATCTACCACAACTATTCCTGATGATATTCTAGGTTTCTTGGCATTAGGAAATAAATTTAGCATCGAACCAAAGTTAGGAAAAGATTTTCAAGTAAAAACACTTTTAGCAGACTTGGAATACATAATTTCTTCATTGCCATCTGAATTAGAACAAAACTTAATCCGATCAAGAACCATTAACATTATCACTAATCACATTTTGAATACTTCTAAATCATCTAATACTTTTTTTTCATAACTTATATACTAAAACTAAAAAACTTCTTAAATATAATCCTGAGCTCTTAGTGACAAAAGCAGACAAAGGTAATGTTACAGTCATCTTAGAAAGAACTCACTACTTACAACTGTGTTCTTCTCTTATAGATAATGATAGATCTTATGTTTCACTTACATCCAATCCCACTTCTTCTCTGCAAAGGAAATGCAATACATTAATCGCATCCTTAGCCTCTTCCAATGAGATTGACCGTAACACAAAGAAAAAACTAACAACATATAATGGGAACATTGCAAAGTTTTATGCTTTGCCAAAAATCCACAAACCAACACTATCGGTTCGTCCCATAGTAGCTTCCATTAGAACACCCACTGAAAATATCTCAGCTTTTGTTACAGACATACTTACTAATGCATATAATTATGAAAGTCAATATTACATTAAAGATTCCTTTGAGATGGTAAATAAATATAATGGCTACATACTACCATCAAATTATGTCCTCGTTAGCCTTGACGTTGTATCCTTATTCAGCAATGTTCATCTAGGAATATGTTTGACATCAATAGAGATCAACTGGGACCGTATTAGAGGTTGTTGTTCCATGTCTTACGACAGATTCATCAGCATCGTCGAATTTCTCTTTAACAACACTTACTTCTCATTTAATGATAAATTCTATCAACAAACTTTCGGTACCCCTATGGGAGCTAAGATTTCTCCTATCATTGCAACTTACGTTATGGATTATGTATTAGACTCAGTCATTCCTTTACTATCCTTTAATATTCCATTTATTAAAAAATATGTTGATGATATCATTTTGGCTATACCCAATGACAAGGTAGATGAACTATTAAATACTTTTAATGGTTATGACCCCTACATCCAGTTCACTATAGAGAGGGAAGATGGTAATTGGTCCGTCCCCTTTCTCGACATAAGGATGATCAGGGAAACCAACAACATCAAAATAGATTGGTATCAAAAACCGACCCATTCTGGTAGATACCTTAACTACAACTCATACCATAACAATTCTACCAAAGTCAACTTAATCAAACAGATGAAAAATAGAGTAACAAAACTATCAAATCCTTCATTTCATACAAAAAACCTACAAATCCTACAGAAACTTTTTATTTCAAACGCTTATCCAACACCATTAGTTAATAAGATTTTGTTTAATACTATCCATGATGAAGATATTACACCTTCCTTCGCGACTAACAATGCTGATCCTGATGTCTTAAGTGGGAACCCAGTCTCGGATACTCCTATAAACAAATATTTTTCATTACCATATTTCAGAGATATCACTCCGGGGTTAACAAGGATTCTGAAAAGTGTTGAAAATAGCTTTGGCAATAATAATAACAACATTAAACTTAATGTGGCTTGTAGATCAGCCCTAACAATTAATAATCTTTATTCTAAGATAAAAGATAAGACTCCCATAGATAGGCTTAGTAATATTGTCTACAACATTCCATGTCTCTCTTGCAACAATTCCTACATCGGTCAAACATCTCAATTATTGAAATCACGTATTACACTACACAAAGGTGATTCTCGACTTCACCCTGACCGTTGTGCATTAGCCAAACATGTCCATTCCACTGGTCATCTCATGGACTATACTAACACCACAATTCTCCACCGTGAGAATAATAAATCTAAAAGAGAGTTCATTGAAATGTCTTATATTTTCCTTAACGATTTCTCCATTAATGTGAAGAGTGACATCAAGAATCTAAGCGATATATACCACTTGTTACTTAAATCAGATACCAAGAACAATACTATATCACAGATAACTAACTTGACTGATATATCCATTAATAACTAACATACCTGTATAATTAATTTTCATTAACACAAAAAAATATATAACATTCCCTTGCTTTTCTTAGATACATCTCAATAAGATGCAATAATACATGAACAATATAATATAATTAAATAAAGTAAATCAAAATAATATTTCCCTATACTGGGATTTAAATTCATTCGTTTTTTACCAATGAACCTTAACGACATAAAGATTCATAAGAACAATGAAGTTGTCAGCGCTTGCGTTCTGGCTAAAACAGAACCTCACTTTTAAACTATCTAAAAATCAAAAATTTAGTTATTGCCGACAATTCAAAGAATTACCTCCTTTTAAATGTAGTTACATTGGGTTTTTCGATTAACCTTGGGTAAGCCTTTACGTGTCAAGTTCAAAGCTACCATACATTTCAAACCTTAAAAAAACTTTTTTTGCACATAGTAACAAAAAACACCACTATGTTACTAGCTAAGTTTTTTTAATATTCTAACTCTACAATTCTAAGTTACGGTAAGATCAATAATGTTTTAATAGATAATATATGGTAGCTAATTATAATTTATTCTCTTTCAGCCCTGAAGAAGCCAAATTAATTCTCTTTGGCGAAAACGTTTGGCGAAACAATTGATACACATTAGAGTCTTTCTTGCAGATTTCCCCAATATTTAAGAGTTTACTATATATATATATATATATATATATATATATATATATATATATATATATATATATATATATATATATATATATATATTTAATATATCTATAAGATCTTCTTGTAGTCAATGAAGGCAGTAAAAAGGATACTTTTTTTGTATATGGCTGGTTAGAAATGACTGAGTTGATAATAAGTTGTTCTTTGCAGCCCATGGAGCCCTTAGCGCATCCTTTCTGTTGAGGCTCTATGATTATTATTATTATTATATTATGTTGCCGACTACTGAAAGTAGCTTGAAATATAATACTCATAATTAAACGCCTGCTTCTATGATTAGAGTTAATTATTAAATCTTCGTACTGTGAACTGCTTTCTGCGAGACCCATGAAATAAACTTGATCAAATATATAAGTTTAAATCATTGATCCTATAGAACACAGTTCGGCATTGCTACGCTTCTACCCATAAATCCATTGTCCTTGTCAACGAGGAAAGTTCAATGATTTATCTCACTCCCTCAATAATTTAAATACCTGCAAAGAACTGCGTCATATCTAACCAACATCTTACATCTTCCCATTTCCATCGAACATAGTTTGAAATTGTCTCAATTAATATCCAGATAACTTTAATAAAGAAACGAAAAAATCCAATGGCATTTTCTTTCTAGCAAATAATGCTTAAAGACACAATAATTGCTGCAGATTGATTTTACAAATTAACTGATAAAAAGATGAAGCGGGTCGAAGAGTAGCTAAAATTGGTATAAAAATGTGTAGTGTTTATGTTTATATCTTAAAAATACTGGAAATGGATCAGTTCTTGAACATATTTTCTACAGTTATAAAGATATCTATTAAATGTTGAAAATAGCTCAAAAACTTAGATATAAAAGTTACAATCATTATTTTTGCCTTATTTCAACTGCTTTAACGCGCAATAGGAACTCAATTAGATATATGAATTAGACACTGGTTCGATTTCGAGAATTAAGTGATAGAAAAACAGTAACTCACATTGGTAAAAAAAAATAATCATAAATTTGCTTTAAAAATACAGTTTTGGATCCGTTATTTGAATACATTTGTAAAATATTGAAATATCCTCTTGAATAAAAATTATATCTACAATTTAACATATTTGGTAGGAATACTATTAGTCATTGACTCCGCGTTTTGTAAACTGCTTTATTCAAGTCGCACATGTTAAACTCGATCAAATAGACGAATTCAACTGGTGTGATCTTCATAAAACAAGCCGAAAATTATATCAATGCCATAATTGAAGACATGAGTTGATAAAGGTGCTATGTCCATTTTTTTCAAAAAATGACTTATTTGTATATTTGGTTACCTAAAGTCGTAATACAACCCCTGAATAACTCAAGATTCTAAAATTGTTAATAGTAAGGATTATTTTAATTGATAAAGGTACTATGTCCTATGACTAAATACCCTTTTTTATTAGATAAAGGTGCTATGTCCATATTTAAGGATAAAAAAGTCTTTAAAGCTCAAAATGACTTAAAATCTGGCCAGGTAATGCCCTCACCACATAAGCAAGGGCATCACAAAAATCCAAAAAAAATATCCGATGAAGTAATAAACTGCATTGAAAATCATATCAAGCAGTTTCCTTCAGAAGAATCACATTATTCTAGGACTAAAAACCCACATAAAAAATACCTTTCCCCTTTATTAAATATTAACCGACTTCATCAACTGTATATAGAGGATTGTCAAACAAAAAAGCTCGAAACTAAATATTTCGTAAAGGCCTCTTTTTACAGACATATATTTGAAACAAGGTTTAACTTATCTTTTGGTGTACCAAAAAGTGATACTTGCAGTTTATGCGATGCTGGAGAGAACTCTTTAGAGCACTCGAATAATTTTCAACTTGCTTTTGCGCAGCAGAAAGTTGACCGCGAAGCAGTAAAAATTTCCAAAGAAAAATGTTACATAACAATGGATCTTCAACAAACGATGCCTTTGCCAAAGCTATCAACGTCAAAATCTTTTTCCTTAAGACAAATGTGGCTATACAACTTTGGAGTCCACTGTTTAACCAGTTCTGGTCATAAGTCCTATTTTTTTACATGGACTGAGGATATTGCCAATAGGGGAAGTAATGAAATAGCAAGTTGTTTGCTACGATTTTGTCTGCTTCTTAAAGAAGAAAATCCCCAAATTGATCATTTAATAATTTGGTCAGATCAATGTGGGGGACAAAACAAAAACTTCTCCATTATTAACCTTTTTCAATACCTAATATTAAATAAAATATTAAAGATCATTGACCATAAATTTCCCGAAGTTGGTCACAGTTACCTTGACTCTGACAGAGACTTTGGAAGAATAGAAAAGGTTTTAGAAAACATCAGAATATTTATATACCAGACCAATATCGGGAAATTATTAGATCTGCGAGTACTAAACAAAGTGTATGCCTTAACATGGAACATTTTTTTTATTGCTTTGAAACTCTACCTGCAAAACTTCATTTAAACAAAAGACTCACTAATAGTCTTGACCAAAAAATAAATTTTCGAGATAAAGTGAAGTGGCTAAGAGTAAGTTGTTTTGGAAAATACTTTTACAAAACTAGTTTAGATCCGTTTACCCCATTTATGGAAGTTGACTTACAAAAAAAAGAGAACTGATAGTACAAAGTAATCAAGTTTTTTTACAAAAGTTACCTAAATGCGGTGGTTTGACTTCTGAAAAAATTTCAAATCTACAAGATCAACTTACGTTTATTCCAGCAGAGTATGAAAAGCCCTAAGAAAAAACGTAATTCATGTTAAATTTTAATGTTTCTGTGTCTTTGTTTATAAATTTTTAATGTATCTTACTTTGCTCTTGTTAATCTGCAAATAAAATTTAATTTCCAGATTATTTAATAGTTTTTTTTATTATTTTTTTAAAATTTAAATACAACATAGGTGACATAACACCTTTCTCTACTCAAGTTTATACCAACATCTGCATAAAATGTTGGTTGATTAAGGTGCTATGTCCATTAAAATTAAAATTACTAAAAAAGTTTAAATTCTAGAAAAACAAAAAATATTATATAAAAAAGTACAAAACGATTCTAATCTAATAAGATATTGGTAATTTTTATAAAATTTATTAAAAAAAATATATAAGTGAAAACGCGTTTCCTTCAATTACTCAATATCTGAAAAAGTGGACATGGCACCTTTATCATCTCATGTCTTCAATTGTCTTCTTTAGAGAAAAATTTAAGAGCTTTCTCTTTTCTGTAGGTGGAGCTCAAAGGACTCAACAAGTGCTTCAAAATTAATTCTAAGATTTGAACGGAAGCGTTTGTTCGAAGAAATCGTGGCTAAGATATGTAAAAATAATGACTTTTCTTTAAAATTACTGTTATGGATCGGTTATGATGTAGGTAAAATATGTCAACTTTAAAGATACTGTCGGATTCTATGTTTGACCAGCAAGCGAGAAATATGTGTTTTAGGCACTAATTTATGGTGCTCGTTAAATAGTAATTATTGAAGTAAATTTAAAAGTAATTAAGTATAAAAGTCAAAGTAATTTGTATACTGAATATTGGAATCGTGAGTAGATAAAATATACTTTTTTCATCTATTTGAATTTAGACGTTTAAGTAAATCACTGAACTTAGTTATAAGTATTATCCAATTTCTATGAACTGGTATCACAACGAAAGTTGTAAAACAGCACCGGTTTTAGTCGAATTTTAAATCCATTCAAAAGATGTCATCTTCCAGTCAGCTACCACAAAATGCATCATACTTAAAAGCAGTTAGTCAACCACGTAGTATATTAATCCCAAACAGAGATCAAGCTATTCTATTTAACACTTTAGAGAATTGTACAATTAATGACTATCTTGAAGGATTGAGTCAGCCTATAGAACCAAAAAATATAATTTTCGCATCCCGTATATCAAACGGCAGAATATGCATATATCTATAATATAAAAACCTAGTAGATAAATTCATAGCAGAAACAAAGAAGATAATAGTAAATGGAAATATACTAGAAACGAGAAGATTAATAACGCCATGAATCCGCTTAATTTTGTCCAATGCATGTCTAATCATACCTTCTAACTTAATAATGGACGAAATAATAAAACTAGGTTTAAATCCTCTCTCAGACATATCATACCTACGGATAGGGGCAACCAATCCTGCCTTCAGTCACATTCTAAGCTTCCGAAGACAAATTTTCGTTCCACCTTTTCCAGTCAACTTTGTACTGCCTGAATCTTTTATTATCGAGTTGGAACAAACATCGTACCGCATATTTATAGCCCAAAACGAAACATGTTTTAACTGCAAATTAACTGGACACCAGGCAGCTAATTGTCCAAATATTTCACCTTCTAATCATCCTTACAATGATAGTGCAATGCAAACAGAAATGAGAAAAAATTCATCAATAAATCATACTCAACAAGATAATCTACAAAATACTCCCACAATCTCAAATACCACTTCCTCCACACTTACTACGTCTTCTCAAACTACATTACAAACAGTAGCAATCCCAAATTTATCAATAAATCAAACCGAACAGTGCTCACTACAAAATACATCTATACATTTGACCACTTCTTCAGTTAATACTACAATCGCAACACCTACATCGTCTGAGTCATCCCCTAATACCCAAAAACATAAATTAACCTTACCCAAAACAAGTCAACACTTACCTCCAAATAAAAATACACATATCAATTCTCACGAACCCCAGATAACTTCGAACAAAGCAAGCGGAAAAAGAACCTTAGAAGATGCAATAAAAAAACTAATAAGTATTTTTGAAAAATTTAAACGTAGAATGAAAGAATACATTATTACTGAGGGCCGAAAGTCCCTGAAAACTTCTAAAATGTTTATTTTAATGAGTTACAGGGGTGAGAAAAAAAGAGAAAATTTAGTGTGATTTTTAATTTCAAATATCTCATTCAAAAATACTTCTTGTTTATTTTAATGGAATTTCGGCCCTCGGTAATAATGTAATCTTTCATTCTGTGTTTAAATTTTTCAAAAATATTTGTTAGTTTTCTTATGATTCGAAAAAAATGATTGCATTTAAAAAGCATTGGCCCGAAATTTTGCGCATACGCTCTTAAGAGATACCAAATCTCCAAACATTACTAGAACCAGTTAGAGAATATGTAGAAAGGGAAAAGCAATTGTTAAACTTCGATCAAGTAGTGGATCTATTCGAAAAATTAATAAGGATCAAAAGACATAATCAGCGTAACAAAATTGTACTCAGAAGACTCTCATACACTTATAAAGTTTCTATCGGAATTACATCCATACTAGATCGACAAAAGAATGAAAACCAGAAGTACCTTTTGGTTTTCTAATTCTAGGTGAATTCCTTCACCTAGAATTATCGTTGGGGATCTTAACTGTCCAATACGATGTGGGGTTCCATAAAACTCAACCCGAAAGGAGGAATTATAGAAGATATTATAACATCCCAAAATCTGAATCTACTTAACGACGGAAGACCAACCAGATTCAACATACATAATGGCTCATCGGCAATTGATATTTCTCTGTGTGACCTAGTTCTGCCCACTACGTTAACATGGGACGTTCTACCCTACTTATATGGTAGTGACCACTACCCCATTATATTTTCTTTAACGCATCAGAAAACCACAAATATCGAATCGCCTATCTTAAAGTGGAATATTAAAAATGCTGATTGGACTAATTTTACCAAACAGATCAAACAGAACATTAACCAAACCAACTTTACATCATCAAACGACATTGACAAGTTTTTAAGTACATTTTTTTAAACCATCACAGCAGCCGCAGAGACGTATGTAAAAAAACAAAAATTTTAAAGAAACATAAACCTCTTCCGTAGTGGACACGGAAAAGCTATCAATAGAATAAAACATCATAAAACAAACGAAAATATAACGGACTACAAAAAACGAAGAGCTGAGGCAAGATACATTCTAAATAAGAATAGAAAAGAATCCTGGAGAAAATTCATCGCATCTCTAAATACCTCTTCAAGCATAAGTACAGTTTGGAGAAACTTAAGGAAAATCTCTGGAAAAAACCAACCATATAAGATTCCTTTTCTAGCAAAAAATAACAAAATAATTAGTGATAGAAAAGAAATCGTAGATATGTTAGCAGACCAATACGAATTAAATTCCAGTGATGAAAATTACACTGATAATTTTAAAATACATAAAAACAACGTAGAAAAAAACATTTTAGAACTCGACGGACATGAGATTCACAACCTTAACGTTTTTTTTTTCCTTCATAGAACTTGCTGAAGCCTTAAACTCTTCCAAAAATTTAATCCCAGGACCAGACGGTATCCCCTTAGCATTTCTACTACATCTACCAGACAATGGGAAAAATTTATTACTAGACCTTTATAATTTTATCTGGAGTAACCAGGTTTTCCCATCAGCTTGGTCCGAAGCAACAATAGTACCACTTCTTAAACCTGAGAAATCCCGGACATCGCCTGAGGCATATCGACCAATATCTTTAACCAATATTATATGTAAAGTGTTAGAGAAAATAGTAAATAAAAGGCTGAGATGGTATTTAGAACAACAAAAACTCCTTATTCTACAACAAAGCGGATTTAGGCAAAATAGATCCACTATAGATAACCTAATAGACTTAGAGTCAGGAATACATGAAGCATTTGCAAATAAGCAAGATTGTATCGCAGTTTTTTTTTGATATTAATAAAGCTTATGATACTGTCTGGCGATACAATATCATATCAAAATTGCATAATTGGAATATTAGAGGCAATTTGTTAAAATTTATTTCCAATTTTCTTCAATCTCGCAACATCATAGTTCGATCAGACAACGTTAACTCAGATAAAAAAGTTCAAGAGAACGGAGTACCACAAGGATCAGTTATAAGCTCAACTATTTTTCTAATAGGCATAAACGACATACTCCAACAATGCTCACCGATTGTTAAAGGAAGAATTTACGGTGATGATTTAGTTTTATTTGCCAAAGAAAAAAACTCTACATCTATTCAAAAACATTTACAACAAACAATCAGTTAGAATAATGGTCTAGGACTATAGGATTACAATTTTCACCGTCAAAAACTAAATGTATTTTATTCACATGAAAACATAACACACTGAAGCTATATAATCAAACCCTCAGTTTCACAAATAATATCAGATTTTTAGGTATGGTTTTCGACCAAAAACTTTCCTGGAAAAAACATACAGAAGAACTTAAAAAATCATCAAGCAAAGTATCAGTATTAAAAACATTAGAAACTGTTCAAAACACAGCTATACGAATAGCTACAGGTGCGTTTCGACGGTGCGAACGACACCAGTTGAAAGTTTACAATGCTTAACAGGAGAACCACCCCTAAGTTTACGACGCAAACACCTTTCTCTCTCATATGCTTCTAAAGTAGCTAGTAATAAAGAACACCCTACTTATGCCAATACGTTCACAGATCGATTTCAAGACACTTTCTCTACAACAAGACTAGATCCACCATTTTACGAAAGGGTTAGAAGAAACCTTTATGATCTACATCTCGAATTTCCAGAAATTCTCCCAATAAATTTCCTAACTTCTCCACCTTGGTTAATACCAATTCCCAACCTAACTAACCTTAGAATATATAAAAAACGTGAGACTATAACAGACTTGATCAAACAATCATTCTTAACAGAAATGGAGACTTATAAAAATCACTATAAGATATATACTGGCGCATTTAAATCTTCAGACGGTGTTGGTGCAGCCATTCTCACACCCATTACATCCTTAAAATTTAAATTCAATCCCATTACTTCGTCATACAATGCGGAGTTGTTTGCAATATTACAAGCACTTATCCACATAAAAGAGTCGAAACAGTCCCCGCCTCTCATAATAACCGATTCACTAAGCTCACTTCTCACTATCAAACGTTTGTGTGTGTATGTGTTGTGTGTGTGAACGAGAGATGGCATTAGACAAAAAATCTGTTTGCCACAGAAAATTGTTATAAGGATGTTTAAATTTTTTATTTTTTAATCGTTTATAAACTTAATTAGAATATTATATATAGATTTGTCAGAATAACATAACATATTGCTGATGTTAACTGGTAGGCTAATATTAAGATCAATTAAACCTAAATATAGGCTTGGAGTCTGTTCCCTATGATTAGGACAATCTAAAAATAAGTGGTTCAAATCTCCGACAGATTGACCATCACAGGGACAGAAAGGAGTTTCATAGATTCCAATCCTATGCAGATGCTCTGGAAAGAAGCCATGGTTAAGTTTTAGCCGGGTTATTAACGAAGAATGTACTTTATTGTAGTTAAAATAAAATTGGGAATATTTTTTGGTAAGCATGGATGAATAGAAAAGTAATGGTTTCTTGAAGTCTTCTGAAACTCTTTATATTTTGACATCCATCTTTCCTTGCCAATATTCCTGATAATAGAAAAAGATCTTTAAAGTAGTAAAAATTTGTAATATCGGATATCTCAGATGTATTTTTACCATACCATCGACTAATTCGTTTCCAATTACTCCATTGTGTCCTTTAACCCAGAGTAAAGTAACTGTTTTTTCTGTGAATTTTAGATCATGTAATAATTTTTTGATATCAAGTATAATGGAGTTTTGAAAACTATTAAATGGATGGCTACGAATAGCTTGTAATACTTCCTGAGAATCTGATACTATTACGATGTTCTCACAACAATTAGTGACACACCAAGTTAGTGCTTTCTGTATAGCAGCAGCCTCGGCTGTAAAAATAGAACAACATTCAGAAATTCGATATTTCTCAACATAATTGCTGTTTGAAACAAAAAAAGCGAAACCAGTACTTTCAACAGTTTTTGATCCATCTGTATAAATTATTGTTAAATCTTTCCCTAATTTGCTTAGTATGGATTTGAATATCAGATTAGTTAAAGTTGGCAAGTCTGAATAAGAGGGCATTATAATGGTTGGTTTGTCTATCAGAGCTTCAAAGTCTTGTACGTAAAAAGAAAATTTTGGTAGCTGTAATATATAAGATTGAAATGATTTCGTATCGATAAAAGATTCTGCAAGAGGAGGAGAATTTTTTATTCTCCAGTAGGAATTTGTTAAATTTTCTGTCAAAAGTAAACCTATTTTGTGAACCATAGTTGTATTAAACGATCTGTATGTTATTAGACGTTTGTTGTCTAACATTTGCCTACGTATGTGTAAAGGTGGTTCCTGGGCTTCTGCTGGAACTGCTTGGTTTGGTGAAGACATCATAGCTCCTAGACAAATTTTTATTGATTTAAACTGTATTCTCTCAATAGTTAATAGATTTGTTTTGCATGCTGAACCGTAAAGAATACAACCGTAATCCAGAATGGATCGTATGTAGGATCTATAAAACATTAAAGAAATATTTTGATCTGCACCCCATCTTTTTTTAGAAACGAAACGCAGAAGGTTAATTCCACGCTCGCATTTTTGTTTTACGTACTTTATATGGCTGGACCACAAGAGTTTTTTATCTAGGATCAAGCCTAGATACTTATACTCTTCTGCTTAGGGGAAATTATAATCACCTATCTGGCATTTGCGTGTGACTTTTTGTCTACGTCTAGTGAAACATACAATCGAAGATTTTTCTTGTGATATACTAAAACCCATTTGTTTCACCCACTTATCTATGTTACTAAAGCTAAGTTTTAGATTCAACATACAAACTTCATAGAATTTATGGCTGGTATATAAACATATATCGTCTGCATATTGAATTATTTTGCATTTTTCATCCATCAAACCATGCAGATCTGCAGTATAAACATTAAATAATAAAGGACTTGGAATTGACCCCTGTGGGAGACCGTTATATAATATTCTTGGACCGTGTAATACATTTCTATGGTCCCGTAAGTATATTTTTCTATTCACATACAAATTTATTATATTTACAGATAATATTTTATTAATACCACATTCCCCCATTTTGGAATATAATATATTCAAATCAACCACGTCATATGCACCCTTTAAATCTAGAAACAAACATAGCATAAATTCTTTTTTTGAGAAACAGAGTTGTATATCCCTAGCTAAATGTATGAGAGCATCAATGGCACCTCGACCTCTACGAAAGTCAAATGTTCTAATCTAAATTTTATAAGTATTTCAAAGGATTTTGTCCCACATGATAAAAAAGAAATGGGTCTATAAGATGATGGAAGTTCTGGGTTTAAGTTAAATTTGAGTAAAGGGCATATGATAATATTTTTTAAAGTATCGCAATATTCTTGTTTCAACCACCAACTATTAAAGATTTGTAACAGAACATCTTTGGTATTTGACGGCAATTTGTCCAATAAATTATAAGTAAAACCGTCTAAACCGGGGGCTGTATTTCTGCTTTTTTTTTTTTAGTGCGAAATCTAGTTCTGAAGGAGTAAAAGGTTTTGACATGGAATCTATACTAGTATTAAAACGAAAAATTTCTTTAATCCTACCAACATTACCAGAGGCAGATGAAGGTGCAAGTTGGTCTACCATCTGTTTAATGAGATTTTTAGAAAGTTGAGGTTTTTTGTTGTACTGATAGTTATTGGAAATTGATCTGACGGTTAACCATATTTTTGAGAGAGGTGTGCTTTTATTTAGACTATTTAAAAATGTATTCAACTACTTTTTTTCTTTGTTTTAAATAATCGTCTGGTTTGGGCTGCTATATTTTTATAGTTTATGTAATTATTATGGTTACTTTGGGTTCGATACGCTTTCAAGGCTTCTGATCGTTTTTTTATTATAAATGTACATTCCTCATCCCACCAATAAGGCCTTGGTATTGAAGGAGTAAAAGGTTTTTTTATGGGCATAGATTTGGAAGCAGCTAGAGAGATAGTCTGAAAGAGTAGGGCTGTTTTCTCATCGTTCAAAACATTATTAGATGATAAAAATATGGATAATTGTTTTTCTAAATCTGTCTGAAATAGCTTCCAGTCAGCGCGGCAATCGTTCCATTTTGTTGATGGATTAATTAGGAATGAAGAAGGATTAATTTTAAGCTCTATTTTAATAGGAAAATGATCGAATCCCAATGTGTCGGGTAAAACTGACCAGTTTATACGATTTTTTAATGAGGCTGAGGTGATAGTCAAATCAACGGCAGAATGAGTACCACTCGCGGCGATTCTAGTAGGTGTTCCGTTATTTAGAGAAACTAATTCGAGAAAATCCATGCTTTCGACTAATATTCTACCATTACATTCATCCGGGATCGGACCCCACATGTAATGTTGGGCATTAAAATCACCACAAAAAACTGTTTTATTATATTCGAATTGTTTAAATAAATGTATCCAATCAGCCTTTTCTACTCTGATGTCAGATGGTTTATATATAGATGCAAAAGATACATTAATTTTGTTAAGTAAGACTGCACACACTTCTATTCCGGTATTAAAATTATAGTTAATGTTAATTATTTGATAATCAATGCCCTTTCTTTTCGTGTATAAAGCCTTCCTGGATGTAACTATAAAAATGGATTCGTTACAACCATATCCGTGTCTTGGCAGAATTTGATCACTCTTTCTCCTCTTTCGTTTCCTGTGATAAGATCATATATCTTCACAACATTTTCGACTGCCTTGTCCTATTTTGGCGTTTAAATCGCCCAAGTTAATGGTTAATTTTTTTCAGTTTTATGGAAACTTCTGGAGTCAGAAAAAAAGTTTCTATTTATTCGTCACTAGATTTGGATGTCAGTGCGTAAACTTGAATGATGTTTATATTAGAAGGGAATTAATTTAATTTTTCATGACACATCTCTGTCTGTATTTCTTGTTAAGGCATCTCCCGAATAAATGATATGGTCTTCGTGTATAATTATTACTCCAGAATCTAGCTATCTAACTTGTAAGCATTGCAGAAAATGATTTGCTATCTTGTCTGCTTGGTACATGTTTCGAATGTTCCACTTATCGATTCTTTTCACTTAAGGGACATTTATTGGCTCATCGGATGTCTCGGGGGAGTCTTATCGTCCTCTCCCAATTAAGGAGTGCTCGGTACTTATCGCCATTTCTTTTGGAATTTTTTCCTCTATCGCCAGGATTATGGTGTCCTGGAGATATCTTTACGGATCTTTTATGTGGTAGTCATCTCGTGGCTTTTAATAATTCAATGCGGTTATAAAATGTAGCTCTTCTGACTTTGGATCCAATTTGTCAACTTGAGAGTAATCGAATGCCCTTCCACTGTCCGTGCTTCCACCCGTAGCTGTTTACGAACAAGTGGGAGAATGCTTATAACAATAATTGTTTGGTTACTAGAGTTTGTAGTAAAAGTAAATGAAGTGACCCTTCTGCCCTCGGAATCCTAATAGCCATTCGGGGTCAAAAGAAACAAGAGTTAGCCAAGAGAGATCGATAGGAAAGATTAAAGACATTTTACTCAAGACAAGTTGAAAAAGAGTAAAATGTAAAGGTACTTATGATCTGCAAGGTGCGTTTTATAAGCGTATGAGTATTGATACACTTTGTGTTCCCGCTTATACCTCGGAGTGTGGACTACAGACTGTATGGCTCGTCCAGCATGTCATGGAGAGTGCACGACATTTCACTATGTATGTAGATACCCTAACGGCATAGCCTGACCTGATAGAATTACTCCTGATACCAACAACAAGACCAGCAATGCCATTACAGCATGGTACTACTATTTTTTGTAACGGCTTGGTGGTTGAATGATAATTATTAAAAATATGATTACTGACTCATAACTGGTTCTACCGATAATACAGTAAGTAATCAAAAATAAGTAATATAAACACCAGCTATCGAATATATAGATCTAGGTTAGGTATATTTCAATTTTTTTGAGTTCTGAGTAGGTTTCAGATTTTTACATAAATCAATTGAAGCAGTTCATAAAATAAAAAATATTCAAAAATTAATTACAAAAAATTTGTTTTTTCGATCTGAAAATATGGTTTAGAAAAATTATGGTAGTTTTACTACTACTGTAAAGGCATCATATTACATAGTAAAAATGAGTGTAATTATGGTATATCTACTATAATTATAGTATAGTTGCTAAAACTGGCGCCACTGCTGTTTGATTTAAATTTTATAACGCGCCAAGGCATAGGGTTTGCAGTGACAAAATCGAATATATAAATTTGAAGGTAAAAATGTGGTAAAATTTCCGAGCGCGATATTAGATCAAAAAATCATCTAAACGTCCATTTAAAACTAAGCAAATTGATATCTTTATCGATTCGAACAAAAATTATAAACCATACTGACTGAACCATGCTGTTACGTAATCTGAGAAAATACATCAAAATTATTTGAAGAACCTTTTCCTTAAAATTAAAAGCGTAACCTAGCAAGTTGAAAATTTGATTGCCATTATGCAAAAAAATTTAAAATAAACATAAAATAATTACTCTTGATAAAGGTTCGTTTTTATCCAAAGATATATAACAAATATCTTACAGTAATTACCGTCGATATCTTTCTAGTAGCACCAACTGAAATATGCCTATCAATATATACTGAGTGAGTTTTTTGTGCGACAGTGGTCTATAATTCCATTATGGTACAGACTATCCAAAAAAGATATTTAGAAAAAATTTAGGTTGATATAATAATTCATATATAAAATAATATAATATATGATTGATTTAAATAGATAGAAAAAATAAGATTCTCCAGGCTTGGAGAATATATATACTCCTATACGGTGAATAATAACTACGTGGTAAAGCAAACCTTTTTTGAGTGGGACACTCTATCTATTCTCTCATATTTCAATTCCTCTCTAATCACTGTTTTTACAATATGAAGTTTTACGCTACTATATAGGATATTTATCAAATTATGTCCATGTTTTATTTTAAACTCGCTATGAAATAAGCACCCTGTTAACAAAAAAAGCTCCTTACCAAGAAAGTTTTAATAAAACATTTTTAATTTTCGATTGTGACGAGCAATTATTAATAAGTCACTTGCAAAAATGACAGTTTTTATATTATTATCTTTTTAAGTGGTCTGTGTTACTTGTCTATTTTCTTCTACAGAATTTTATTCTCATTTTTGAAAGTAAGGACAAGATCTGGGTATTGAGAGAAAATTCAAGAAATTTTCTACTTGCTTCTAGAAACAGCGATTTTTTTAACGGAAGGGATAAAAAAAAGCTCCTGAAAAATGAATGAATATGACGTTGGCACTGGGTCAGTTACCAACAAAGATGCAATAATTGTAACAATTAATGCGGTATAAAAGAAATAAATCTAAAGTAAATGTTCAAAATATCCACAGCCAACGTCTATGAAAATTTGTAACCGATTTTCAAATGACCGAGACGCAGTTCCTAATATTTGAAAGCAAATATTATTAAAAGCTTCTCTGATTATATTGTTTATACCATCTGGCGTTGTCGAAAGCCTCTGGTACACATGGTTTTTTATACAGCCCCATATGACAAAATAAATTTTTTCAATTCTGGTGATTGCCGTAGCCCAACAGTTGGTCCTCTATTGCCAATCCACCTGCCTAATAAGTGCAGCGTGATGAACTAGAGCACCGCCGTGTAAATACCACAATCGAATATTAAGTCGAACATTTTGCACTAGTAATGACAAATGATTATTCAGAAAATCCAGATATATAGTACCATTCACAAGGCCGTCAAAAAATATTGGCCAATGATTACTAGTTTGTCTGTGATTTTCTCCTTCATGCTACTCAAAAGTTCGTTAATTTTCACGATAAAGAACCTAAAAGGAAAAACTCATAACGGCAGATCGTGAAAACAAAAAATTTTACCTTGTAAAAGTTGTGGAAAATTCGATTTTTAGAAAAATGAACCCGGTTCAACCCGGTAATTTTCCTTTTCTTTTATCTTTCTCATATCTCCGTCTTATATGCTATTTTCAGTACACAAAAAGGCACGAGGAATTTTATTTGTTTTTTGAAATAAAATAAAGGGATTTACATTTAAAAAATATGCGAAAATCGTAATTTTTTTTGTAGTTCACCCTGTATACGGTTATTCGTCAATGACTTCTGTTAAACTTATTTGAAAACCGAAACATATAGTTTAGCTTATTATGTAAACTAATTATTTAAATACTTCTTCTATACGTTTATCTTATAACAATGTCGAAATAAAAATTGCCATAATTAGTGAAATACTCTGTATAGTACTGGGAAAACCCATAATTTAAGAAAAGGAATTTTGAATTTAAAGAGAAAGATGAGAAAATATACAAGGTAACTTATTTAAAAAATTGTGTTTGTTTTATCACGTACTTATTAACTATGCTGTCGAATTCGGCATATTATTATCCAAGCCTGGAGAATATCATAGTCTACATTTTTTCTACATTGCTTTTTGAATATTCTGTAAACCATATTATATTATACCATAATGGAATTATCGACCCAAGTCGTACTTAAAACTCACCCGTATATTCCTGCTATCACAATCTGCCGCTGAAAACATTATTAAAGTGCATAGATAATATTATTAATAAAAAGTTGACGATTTTGTAAAAGTTGTATAGTTTTTGTATTCACATTATAAGATCCAGTCTATTTTACTATTCGCATATAAAGTTAGGAAATAAACGAGAACTTTAAATTTAAATTA
Source organism: Diabrotica undecimpunctata (assembly GCF_040954645.1). NCBI lineage: Eukaryota > Metazoa > Arthropoda > Insecta > Coleoptera > Chrysomelidae > Diabrotica > Diabrotica undecimpunctata. The sequence continues at coordinate 16,207,421 of NC_092813.1, forward strand.
AACATAGTTTTGAATACAAAATATTCTAGTAAAATAGTCGACTTTCAGTAAAACGGGTTTTTATGGAAATAAATTTAGATTTCTAAACTAATTTATTTATGTATAAAATTAAACTTCAAATTGACAATGAATAATATACGGAACTCAATTAAATAAGATAATGTTCTAAAAATTCACTTACCTCCGCTGCATGTATTCTTTGTACACGAACACAAACTTCCTATACAGCGCCATCTGTCAGTTACGTTTTTAAGGATCCATTAAACCACATTATCTGAAACGGATGAACTGATATTTAATGAATCCATGGCTGTTTCCAATGCAGAAAAAAAGGTTCGTCGAATAGGTCTCTCCCTGAGTGTAGTTTCCATATACCCAATCAAGCTGCAAAAAGATAGAAAAATTATTAAAGATCATAAATATATATAAAAACATATATCGTCGGTTCAATGCCAAAGTCACGAATGTGCATATTTGATGTTTTAAGAAAAAGCCGTTTTAAACATTGGGGACATTGTTAAAAATAGAAATTTCAACTTATGAAACTAACGACTATTGAAAAATTACTTTTATACAGCATTAAATAATGACGGCTGAAAATTTTCTACATTTTTAATGTTTTTCCAAAAAATAATGCATATTCGTTGTTTTGGCCTTTCAAAATTTAAGACGTATTGTGTTTCGTTAAAACAAATAAAACCATAATATTGATAAAATGAGCTAGTTTTATTGAGAATATAAGTCAATATTATAAAAGTTTAGTTTTCGTTATCATCGGACTGAACAAAATAAAAAACAAACATCAAAGTTTTCTAAGAAAAACAAAAATCCTTTCTCTATAGAAGAAAATTAAAATAAATCATAGTCGTATACTCTTTTTAAAAACAATAAGACAATAACGTTTAATCTTGGTCAGTATCGGATTCTTCACCAATATCGGGTTCCGGTAGATTGTCCCTCACCGTTTGATTTTTTTAAGGAGCCGTAAAAATCATGGTAACCTCTTGGTATTGTCAAATCCTTGCACATTTTATCTAAGTCCTTCAATTTTGCCTCGCTGATTGGTAAGTCATTTTGATAGGCCTTTTGTAACTCTGCTTGTTTTGGGCAGCCTCGTGTTTTTTGTAGTCCACTTCAATAAAATCATCGGTAAAGTTTACTTTGTATAGAACTTTTATGACATTATTTTCTTTAATATATTGAAGACAGCAAAGCTTTCTCCAAGAAATTTCACTTAATTTGAAGGGATTTTTAAAAACCCTTTAAAATCTAAAAATGCATCAAACGTCAAAGACTTTACAACAAAGGGAGATGATGTTATACGTGCATCTCTTATAAATTGTGCCCAACCCTCGGGGTATAAACGGGTACATATTTTGCTTTCTTCTCCTTTCTTCTCTATTTTTGAATGAATGGAATCATAGAAGAAGTAGGATACACATTGTTGCAAATATTGCGTTTTTTTGCTGGCCTCCATAGCCGTCAGACATCATACGTATAGCTTCGATTTGAGAATGGCTCATAACGAAATCGAATACACAAGATGAAATTTCATTAGACCCTCGTTTTCCCTTAGTTTCGTCCCAAAGGTAGCACATAACATCTTGATTGCCTAAATTGTAAATGGTAAAATTTAACATGGCTAATTTTCTTAAATAAAATATTTGACCAGCGTAACCTATGGGCGTTGTTAATACTGCTTCTGTCGAAGTCGAAGTTGAAAGCCAAAACTTTAAGATTCGCTTTTGCAATTAACTTGTCCTCATCACGAGCTTGTCTCGCTTCATTTTTTCTTTTTAGATGTTGTTGATACGCTTCTTCTTCAATATTTTTCTGTTCTTCAGACATATTTTTGTAAGTCAAGCATTTCCTACATTGGTCTTTTTTTGTACTCGATTTATGACAATAATGCGATTCTACCGCTGGAAAGGATACAATGTGGTTTCGTATAAATTGTTCGACATCCTGGGGTAACTTGTTTGATGGTTGGTGTTTCCCGCGCTTATCTTTTTCTAAAACTCCATTGGATGGGCGCTTGTTTATTGCACTTCGCTTAAAGGCGTTTGTCACGTTTAATGTGGTCATGAAAAATTCCCTACATACGTTAAGTTTAATACCATCAACTATAAACGTAGGTGTAATTTTTCTTCAATTTTCGATTTCTCTTGTCGTGCGTTTCTTGTCTTTTTGTTTAATGTGATTAGACACAAATTGACGTTGATCGTTATTGCAGGTAAAATTACGAAAATCATTATAAATTTTTATTCGGTTTTGCTCGGAAATAAAGGTTGCACATTTATGTTTTTGCTTATTCAGACAAGGTGCTGGCAAAAGAGGCCATGAAGGTATCTCGATTCCCCTATAGCCAACGTAAGACTCTCCTTTAAGCCTTTTCACTTTCTTAACATTTTTCTTTCACAACTTCTCGTTTCTTTTTCTCTTCATAGATTCGTTTTATGCCAGATTTTTAGGTGTTCTGTCTGTTAGTATAGTTCTCTTACGGTCAGCAATACCTTCAATATCACTTTCCATTGAACTGTGTATGTCAGACGCAGGTGAAGGTTCATAGACATCTGAAGATAAATCAGACACAATCAAATCTTCTTGTAGTGTTTGTGGCGAAGCTGGGAGTAGATTGTTCGAATGGTTAACCAGAAGAGGTGTTGCCATGTGCTGGTCAGATATATCGAATGAAATAAAAATGAACTTTTGAATGCGCGTTTCTTCAAATTCCCATTTTCATTTAAAAACGTTTTAATGTTCGTAAATTATGCAGATATAATTTTTAGACCAATTTGTTCAGAATCAACATCGAAAATTGCTGACAAGTGCATACAGCCAAACAAAAGCCAGCCATAGCATAGCTTTTAGGTTTTTTATTTTTTTGCCGGCAATGACTGAAAAAACTTGTATAGGAGTAATAAGATTTAAATGTTTTCTTACCTGTGTATGTTTGTACATTTTGCATTAAGTGGTACTGAGGTACATCTGGATGCTCGATGGTGAGTCTTAAAGGAACTTCGTTAAATAGATCATCTGAAAACAGAAAAAAGAAAAATCATAACACAGGTATCTATATAAAAAGTGTGTCTTCAAATAGCTACGTCAAATATTTCATTAAAATATATTTATTATTTTTAACAAAGTTATGAAAACTTTATATATATATATATATATATATATATATATATATATATATATATATATATATATATATATATATATATATATATATATATATATTCCAATGATCTTGAGGTCATGACCTTTTGACCTAATAGATACTATAATAATTATCTCAATAATTTGCTTCCAGATTTTTAGGTTTTCTTTAAGTCTTTTTTTGTCAATATTGATTACCCTGCTTGTGCTCTTGTTCTGTCTCTCTTGTTATGTTATTTGCCTAACCTTATTCTATATAGATTCTTTATTAAAGAATACCAAAAAAGCTTTAAGTGTAAGAGTGTAACTTGTGTTTGGGATAACATGAATAATAGAAACAGAACTCAAAAGGAGGAGAAAAAACTCATAGTTAATGTCAAAGATAAAAAAATATAAAAAAAAACATGTGTAACAAAATAGAGTCATTCCAATGGTTTGAAAAAAGAATTTAAATTAGAATATCTAACTAAAATTAAAACAGTTTAGATGTTAGTTAAAAAAATACTCTAAAACTAAATTTGGAACTATGAAATGAGTAAATAAAAAAATATTGTGAATATGACACGCAAAATAATATTTACGAAAAAGACATTTAAAACACAAACGGTGGCTTTAAAAATTTAGATTATGTCTGAAGATACATCACAAAAGTCTGTTACTGTTTCCTGTTAAAATTATTAATTTCACTTACATGAGTATTTTGTAGCATGATCTCAGTAGTGGTTATTACAGGCTATAAAGAAAAAGTATATAAATAAATAAACATTTATCTGTTTTACCTTATTTTATATAAATTCTTTATTAAAAGATATCAAGCAAGGTTTGAGTGTAAGACTATTAAGACTATAACTTCTGTTTGGGATACCTAGGCTTTAACATAAATAATAGAAACATAATTCAAAAGAGAGCGACAGGAACTAAAAATTAGTGCCAAAGACAAAAAATATCGGGAGAAAATAGGTGTAATAAAGTTGTGACGTCCTCTCGTGGGAGTCACTATCCGGGTAGCTTTTAGACAGTCAAAGACAGAGTTCAAAATAAAAATAAAACTTTATTGTCTTCCTTAAATTAAATTGACAAAAATCTTACGTACATATTTACAATTTGGTTTAATCTTCTCAGTACCTGGCCTATTTATTCAAATTAAGTTTGACCTTGTCATATGGCACTAGTCTTATCGGCAAGTGAGTGTGTATTTGAAATTTTACGGTAACGTTGTATCGATTTAATAACAGCGGACGATAGGTACAAAGAAAGGAAAGGAACTCAACACGTCCCTTAAGTGATTCGGGTTAATAGGACACTCCTCGACAGTCTCAACACGACTGCTTCAGAGTACGGGTAGTGAAAAGCTCAATACGCTTTTCGGATAGCGGCGGTATGGGAGACGGAACAACTTGTGAACTCAACACGTCCACAAGCCGGGGAAGGGAAGAAGAGAACCTTCAGTCAACACCTGTCGATTCTCTCTCTATGAGGAAATGTTGCGGTTTATATAGCGGAGCTTTGCCCTTTCTACTGTCGATACACTCCTACTTCATGGGTTGGTTCGCGCGCACGCTGGTTTAACGGTGATGGCTTTGACTCATCGTTACAAAGTGAAGGCATTCTAATGGTTTGAAAAAAGAACTTGAATCAGAATGTCTAACTAAAATAAAACAGATTGAATGTTAGTTAAAAAAAGTACTCTAAAACTAAATTTAAAACTGTGAAATGAATAAATAAAAAAATTTTGTGAATGTTATACGCAAATAATATTTACAGAGAAGACATTGAAAACACAAACGATTGCTTTAAAAATTTAGAGTATGTCGAAATATGCATGACAAAAGTCTGTTATTATTTAATCTTAAAATTAATGAATTTACTTACATGCGTATTTTGTGGCACGGCCTCAGTAGCGCTTATTAGAGGCTGTAAAGAAAAATTATATAAATAAATAAACATTTATCTGTTTAACCCTATTCTATATATATTCTTTATTAAAAAATATCAAAAAAGCTTTGAGTGTAAGTGTAACATGTGTTTGGGTAACATGAATAATAGAAACAAAACACAAAAGAGAGAAAAAAAGAACTTAAAATTAGTGCCAGAGATAAAAAATATCGAGAAAAACATGTGTAATAAACTGAAGCCATTCCAATGGTAAGAAAGAAGAATTTAAATCAGAATATGTAACTAAAATTAAAAAAATTTGGAAGTTATTTATAAAAAGACTCTAACACTAAGTTCAAAACCATAAAATAAAGAAATGTGTGAATATAATATTTTCAAAATAATATTTCCAAAAAAATATTTAAAAAACAAACAAAAAAAACGGGTGTGGCAGTCCATTGGGACTGCCAGTAGAAGTTATACTTCTATACACGCGTTCGCCATCACAAATTTTTGTGGCAGTCAATCTGCACAATCATTACATATGTAATGCTATTAATGCTATAGGTATGAGAGAACAGAATTAGGTATATAGGTATATGGTGCATCGTTTGCTGTATATAAACAACATTTGACTTGTAATAGGACGATTTCATCAAAATATTGTTACGATAAATATACTGGCCTAAATTTTATGACTAACTATTCTGTTTTGTTGTAGAAATTTCGGTGGAAGTCTAGAACCAAAATTATGGTGAATGAGCCGGCTAAGCTTCTTGATCTTTCGATGCAAGACAATGCGATCTTTCGATGCTGTTCTCGAATATCAGGATTGCTTATAAAATAACCGAACTTTGATTGAAGAGGGCAGTTAATTCTGAAGACCCGCGGCCGCGATATTTACTGTTACGCTCGCCTATATAAATTATGTGTATATTTAGTGATAAATAAATTAATATCAGTTATTGTGCTTTTTAATGAATTAAGATAAGAACAAGACATTATAAATTAAATAGACATTGAAATAAAATCATCACAGTGGTGTAAGAAGTGAGATCGAACATAAATTAGACTTATAATAATAATAAATTTGAATATAAAATAAATTGTGAAAATGGCTACGATTTATGAGCTCACAGTGACGAATTTAAGAAGACATCTCGAAGACAGAGAATTAGCTTCTACCGGAAAAAAGGCTGAGTTAGTCCAACGACTAAAGAACGCTTTGCTAGAAGAAGGTCTAGATCCAGAGACTTATATTATATATTTGAAGATGCTGTCCTCTCGTCGATTTCGAAAGTTTCTTCTGATGTAGCCAAAGTTTCTGGTGACATCGCATCATTGGAGAACAAAGTTTCTGGCGATATTTCAAAAGTTTCTGGTGACATCGCATCATTGGAGAACAAAGTTTCTGACGATATTTCGAAAGTTTCTTCTGATGTAGCCAAAGTTTCCGGTGACATCGCTTCGTTGGAAGACAATGTTTCTAACGAGATTTCTTCGCTGGAAAGCAAAGTCTCTGCTAACATCTCTTCGGAAATCTCTAAAGTCACTTCTGAGATGTCTGCCCTGGACGATAGAATATCTTCGTTAAAAAACCAAGTTGCTGCCGATATGTTGGCCTTCGAAGAAAAGATATGGAAAGAGATGGAAAAGAAGCTGGAGGAAACAGGGACGACAGAGAGAGGAAACAATCCAATTACAGTGGAGATAAAAGAAGACGAGACGAAATGTAAGTTGGAGACACAGCCCAAATTTGAAGGAAGTGGAGGTTCTATTCATGTTAAAGTCCCAACTTTCGACGGAAAATCATCATGGAACAACTACATGAAACAGTTCGAATCAGCCGCAAGAGCGAATGGATGGTCTGAAAAAGAAAAGGCTGTAAACCTGACTATCGCCCTTCGAGGAGATGCCTTAGATGTGCTTCAGACCATAGTTGTAGAGGAGACCGATGATTTCGAACAACTGAAGAAGAGGTTAAATATGCGATATGGCCACGAACATTTGGAGCATGTATATCAGTCGCAGCTTAAAAATCGTAGACAGAAGAAAGATGAGGCTCTTCAAGAATATGAGGTAGATATTGCCAGATTAGTACGATATGCTTATCCAACAGCTCCCGAAGACATGATGGAAAAATTGGCCGTTCAAACGTTTATTGATGGTCTTCGTGATCATGAAATGCAGAGAACACTGCGATTAGCTCGTCACAAAACGCTGGTTGATGTCTTATCCGCCGCCCTCGAATACGAGTCAGCTACGCAGGCCTCTGGCGGGTACAGTAAAGTTAGAACTGTAAAAGAGGAAGGAGATGAAGATAAACTTGACCAGCTCGTTAATATGATAAAAAGCATGACATACAAGAAAACGAAGACCATCAGATGCTGGAATTGTGGCGAAATAGGACACGTACGAAGCTCCTGTAAGCACCCTAGGTACGACGCAAATCAAGAAACTCACCATCAGGAAAACTAGAACGGGTCAGCCTTAGGGGGGCAGCTTCGACCCAGAACTTTTCCAAAGACCCTCTCATACTAATAGCTTCTTTGAAATGTCGTGAAGATAGTGTATATGTAGATGGAGACATAAATGGTAAAAAGCATACGTTGTTGGTGGATACCGAAGCGACCAGAACCATTATACGCCCGACAGTTATAAACAGCCGAAAGAAACTGTTACCAACGAGGTTGCGACTTCGGACCGCTACAGGTGAAAATGCTAACATTCATGGAGAAATCCAGGTACAATTGGGAATTGGAGCAGAAAAGTTCGTCCATACTGTTATAGTTGCTGACATCGAAGAGGATGTTATATTAGGAATGGACGTAATGAATATGCATGGATTCCAATTGGATTTTAAGAATAAGGTAATCAAAGTTGGCAACGAGGAGGTATTTCTCCATCCACATAATGACAACACTATGCAAGCAGCCATTACAGAAGATACAGTCGTGCCTGCGAGAAGCGAAACGATCATAGTAGCGCGACTACAGGGAATTGTAGACGAAGGGACACCTGTTATGATGGAGCCTTGGAACCACGACGATGAGGTTGGCCGTGGAATCATAATTGGAAAGGAATTGGTGACTTCGGCTAAAGAAATTCCTGTGAGACTTATCAATGTCAACGACTACCCAGTGACCATCAAGAAAGAGACAAAGGTAGGAACTTGTGTACCTGTGACATCCATAATCCGTCAGGCGACAACATCTGATAATTCCAACGACAAATTCGACCAAATGGTTGCAGTTGCAGGACAGTCTCTAAATCAGATGAAGAAAAGGAAATTAAGGGAATTTCTTCGGCAGTATCGTGATATTTTCGTACCGAAAGGAGGAAAGACGGGAAGAACTACCGTTGTTAAGCATAAAATTGATACTGGTAATGCTAAGCCAATTCGTCAAACAGCTCGACGATTACCACAGGCGAAGAGAGAGGAAGCTGAAACGATTGTTCAGGAAATGAAGAAAGACGGGGTGATAGAACCTTCTACGAGCCCATGGGTCTCTCCGGTGGTCCTGGTTAAGAAGAAAGACGGAACGACGAGGTTCTGTATGGATTACCGTTTGCTGAACAACGTTACCAAGAAAGATAGTTATCCTCTGCCTCGGATCGATGACACATTGGACACATTGGCTGGAAGTAAATTGTTTTCTACTTTAGATTTGAAGTCTGGATACTGGCAGGTAGAAATGGACCCAGTCGATAAAGAAAAGACAGCCTTCACCACAGGATCTGGATTGTGGCAATTCAACGTTATGCCATTTGGACTTTGTAATGCTCCTGCGACATTTGAGAGGCTTCTGGAAAATGTGTTGAGAGGGTTATCTTGGAAAACATGCCTGGTTTATTTTGATGACATAATCGTCTTGGGGGAGACATTCGAAGATCATTTGAGGAATTTAGAAAACGTTTTTAATCGACTTAAAGCTGCCCAATTGATGCTAAACCCCAAGAAGTGCCAGCTATTTCAAGATAAAGTCAATTATCTGGGTCATATAGTCAGTAAAGAAGGAGTGGCCGTGGATAAGGGAAAAATCGATTCCATTAAGGAATGGCCAAAACCAACTGACAAACATCAAGTGAGAAGTTTTCTTAGACTATGTACTTACTACCGGAGGTTTATTAAGAAGTTTGCAGATATTGCTAAGCCATTAACGCGACTTACGGAGGAAGCAAGAGATTACCGCTGGGATATAGACTGCCAAAATGCCTTTGAAACGTTGAAAAAGCATTTAATAACAGCACCAATTTTAGGGTATCCACTGCCAGAAGGAGAGTTCATCTTAGATACGGATGCAAGTAATGTGGGAATTGGAGGAGTGCTGTCTCAGATTCAAGGAGGACAGGAACGAGTCCTCGGATATTTTAGTAAAGTTCTTTCAAAACCTGAACGGAATTATTGCGTCACGAGAAGAGAACTTCTGGCAGTAGTGAAATCAGTAGAGCACTTCTATCAATATCTCTATGGCAGAAAGTTTCTAATCCGAACCGACCATGCCGCCCTTAAGTGGTTGATGCAGTTTAAGAATCCAGAGGGTCAGATAGCCAGGTGGATCGAACGACTCCAAGAATACGATTTTAAGATTGAGCACCGGGGCGGAGTTAGCCATAGAAACGCTGATTCCCTTTCCAGAAGGCCATGCCCAGCAGAGTGTTCCCACTGCAACAAAACGGAATCCAAGGAAGCAGCAGTGCTAAGAACGACGATTGTCGACGACGACTGGACGCCTACTAAGATAAGGGAAGAACAATAGAGAGATCCAGTTATACAGAAAATCCGAAAATGGAAAGAGGAAAACCGTCGACCACCTTGGCAGGAAATATCAAACCTATGCTCAGTAGTTAAGACGTATTGGGCCCAGTGGGACTCCTTTATCATCGAAGATGGCTTGCTCAAACGAGTCCTGGAAAATGATGACGGTTCAGAGAAGAGAAGACAGTTGGTGATCCCAAAGAGCAGAATAGCCGAAGTACTTCGTCAGTTACACGACAGTCCATCGGGAGGGCATTTTGGTGTAAAGAAAACCCTTCAGCGAATTCGGGAACGGTTTTATTGGATGAACAGTTCCGACGATGTAAAAGACTGGTGTAAGAAATGTACTATTTGTGCCACGAGTAACGGGCCTTACCGAAAAAGGAGATCTCCTATGAGACAATATAATGTTGGAAGCCCGTTTGAAAGAATAGCTTTGGACATCGCTGGGCCATTTCCAAAAAGTGAAAATGGAGGCAAGTACATGCTGGTAGTAATGGATTACTTCACTAAGTGGGTCGAGATTTACGCACTTCCAGACCAGAAGGCCGCCACCGTTGCAGATAAGTTAATCCAAGAATATATCAGCCGATTTGGAGTGCCTTTGGAGATCCATAGTGACCAAGGCAGGAACTTCGAAAGCGATCTATTCCAAGGAATATGTGATAGACTAGGCATGAAGAAAACAAGAACTACCGCGTATCATCCGCAATCGGATGGTATGGTAGAACGAATGAATAGGACAGTTGGCAAGTATTTGACAAAGATGGTGTCCGATCATCAGCGAGACTGGGACCAATACCTTCCGTTCTTCACAATGGCCTACAGATCTGCTGTTAACGAATCAACAGGCCAGACACCAGCCAAAGTCCTATTCGGACGCGAAATGCGACTACCTTGTGATCTCGAGTTTGGATGTCGACCTGGAGAAGATGTAGCAGGTGAAGATTATGTGATCGAATTACGAAGAAGAATGGACGATGTACATGAGTTAGTCCGTTCCTACCTTCAGATCGCTAGCGACCGAATGAAGAAACGGTACGATACACAAGCCGAAAAGGGTTGCTTTAAGAAAAACGACAAGGTCTGGCTGTATAATCCCAAGAAGCGAAAAGGTTGTTCTCCCAAATTGCAGCAGTTTTGGGAAGGTCCATACCTCGTCATGGAGAAAATCAACGATGTCATCTACCGAATAAGCAAGATTCCGAGGGGAAAGGCGATGATAGTACACCATAACCGGCTAGCGTCTTTCGAAGGTGACCACGACGTAGATGAAGAAGTGGAAGTAAACCAAGTCCAAGATGTGTCTGACCTCACGTTTGAGGAATTCATGGGTGCCTATGGAGGTACCGGTAAAGCAAGACATGGTGTTACCACTGAAGAAAAGCAAGATCTACTCGCGCTCCCCGCTGACTACTCGCTGGCCCTTACCATCCCGGCCAGTATCAAAGACGCACCAGGGTTGGCATCCGTTTTTCGAAGGAAGTTTGGTCGAGTTGCAGAACTTCAATGCCAGGTGCCAGCTCCCGGTAAAACCTTGAAACTCCAAGATGCATCGCGTTACCTTTTCTACCTGGTAACAAAAGACACTGCCCGTGACCAACCTACCTACCGAGATGTATGGGAAGCCTTACTTCAATTGAGAGAGCACGTACTAGAGTTTGACGTGCAAAAGTTAGCCATGCCAAAGTTGGAGTGCCGCCAATTAGATTGGAGGGTTATCCGAAATATGGTGGAGGAGATCTTCAAAGACACCGAAGTCCAGGTGTTAGTCTGTTGCAATCCGCTAAGTACCTTGTGCGAAGAGAAAACCGTCCCTTGTCATTTTTATACAACTGGAAGTTGTAAAAGAGGGTCCAGTTGCCTGGATATATATACTGGCCTAAATTTTATGACTAACTAGTCTGTTTTGTTGTAGAAATTTCGGTGGAAGTCTAGAACCAAAATTATGGTGAATGAGCCCGGCTAAGCTTCTCGATCTTTCGATGCAAGACAATGCGATCTTTCGATGCTGTTCTCGAATATCAGGATTGCTTATAAAATAACCGAACTTTGATTGAAGAGGGCAGTTAATTCTGAAGACCCGCGGCCGCGATATTTACTGTTACGCTCGCCTATATAAATTATGTGTATATTTAGTGATAAATAAATTAATATCAGTTATTGTGCTTTTTAATAAATTAAGATAAGAACAAGACATTATAAATTAAATAGACATTGAAATAAAATCATCACAATATAATAATATTTTGATGAAAATGTATATTTTTATTTCCATATATGTATGAAAGGAGTTGAATGCAACAAAAAATTTTTTACACATACTCTGCAGTGAAATTCATTGTTTATTTTGTTATTAATATAAAAATACAATACAATACACTGCAACATAATTCAATATAATATTACAATACAAATTAAAATGCAATAGTCATAAGGTCACAACGTGGAATCCGAACAACTAGTCCACTAAACTATCACGGCTAATTAGGCGATGTGTATTACGATTATAGTTCGAATATTTTAAAACTCTACCCTAAGATTCAATTAAAACAAATTTAGGTCAGTTGTTTACAAAAGAAACAATGTACTTAATAGTAATTTAATATACCATTTTATATAAATAAGTTTGCTAATAATTAGAAATAAAATCAGTGGAAATAATAACAAATAAATGTTTCCGATTCTAAAAATGCTAAGATATTAAATAAATATTATTAATCAGTATTTAAAAATGACAATAGGTATACATAACTTACTTACCCATATGTTAAGTATTTAAAACTTACTTAGGCATATGTTTAATTTACCATGATAACAATGTTAATAAAAAAATATTGTTTGGTGATACAACTGTCAATTTATCTGACATATTTAATTGTTGTTTGTTGTGTATATAAGTACACTTGAACTTTCTTGAGATATTTACAAGTTTTAATTTATAATTTAACATGCCTAACGAGGCTTATTACTCCCGTGCAAATTTCCGAAGTCAAACGCGCGTATAATAAAAGTATAACTTCAAAAACCAACAACTCGGATTATGTTGTAAATTTTCATTTTATTTTAAAATTTAGCATTTTAGCGTATATTACATACATTTAATAAAATTAACGTGGGGTTTTTAAATAGTTCAAAAAGGAAATTATATTGGGATTAGAACTAAGATAAACCAGCGTATGAACCAAACACGTAACATATTTGCCAATTAGACATGACACAAACGTATTTTAAAATTGACTGTTCTCGGTCATACAGTGATTTATTTAGATTATTATTTTGAAATACAAAAGACTAAAATAATTATGAACATTTAATAAAAAATACAAAAATTATCATAACAATATTTATTCTTTAGTATAAAAAGTGTTGTGCATTTTTAAAATAGAAAAATTTATGTTTGGGATATTGTCTTGATTTTAAAATAATTTGTTTCCCGTATGCTCCGTAAGTCATATAATTTCTCCGTAATTCTTTTATTATATATAATTTATGGACTTCTTTTTTCAGAAAATTATAACTGAAAAGATATTTCCAAATGCTGAAATTTGATTTCAGTTGGTTTGTCGAAAGATTTAGTTTTTGAAATCATAAATAACTTTGATAAAAAAAATCATTATTGAACAGATTTCGGATAGTATAAAATATTTATTAAAAGTTCAAAATAGTTTAAACTTTAGGACCGAAATATGGATCTTATCATGTAGAACCTGTTGTAATTACAATTGGTCCACTAAAGTTCTTATTGTAAACTGCTTTCTAAGGACTCCGTACTAGCTTTTCCATTATATACAAAAGTTTGTTTTATGGCATCCTGAAAACACGTTCAAAATTAATTCGGTTCCTAGCCAGAAAATGACTTCACAGAAGAAAAATTTGTAGACTTCTTTTTCCTGAAAATTATAACTAAAGCAAAGATATTTCCAAATGTTGATATATTATTCCGATGATTGAGTGATACAATTTTTTTTTGGTCGGTAAATAGTTTAAAAACGATATCCACAATGTAACAACTGCTACTACAATTTATTAGAGTAAGTTCTATAATCTGCTTGTTGTGAAATACTTTCTAAGAAGACCTCAAAAGAAAATCGATCATATACATGACTTCATGTTCATGGCCTCCTTAAAACACAGCTTAACATAGGTTAGGTTTCCAGTCATGAAAGTTTTTCCCTGTCGCAGAAAAAATTAAGGCATTTAAGGACTTCTTCTTTCTGAAAATTATAACAAAGCAGATATATCCAAATGAAATCCTGAAACCTGATTTCGGTGATTGGTTGGACGAAAAATTTAGTTTTTAAAATCATAAATAAAATTGATAAAAAAAATTATTATTGAACATATTTCGGATAGTATTAAATATCTATTAAAAGTTCCAAATAGTTCAAAATATGGGACAAAATATGATACTTATCGTGTAATACCTGTTTCGTGTTTATGAACTGCTTTCTACGTACACCGTACAAGATTTTCCATCATATACATAAGTTTACATATTTTATGGCATCCTTAAAACATGCCCGACATTGATTTGGTTCCTAGCCATAAAATAACTTTCCTAGTCCCAGAAGAAAAATTTGTGGACATTTTTTTCCTCAAGATTATGATAAAAACAAAGGTATTTTCAAATGCTGATACAATATTTCGATGATTGACTGACAAAAATAAATTTTAAGATTCTAACTAAAATTGATAAAAAAATATTGATATTTTTTGATAAATATATTGATATTTTTAGTGATTGAAGAGATTTTTGATCGGTTTTAAAGGCTCTTTCCTAACTGGTGAAAATAGTTTAAAAAACAATGATCACAATGTAACAACTGCTACTATAATTTGAATTATTTCAATAATCTGCTTGTTGTGAACTACTTTCTAAGAAAGCCATAAAATCAAATCGATCATATACATGACTTCATATTCATGGCCTCCTTAAAACATAGCTAAACATAGGTTAGGTTTCCAGCCATAAAATGTTTTTCGCAAGAGGAAAATTGAAGTACTTCTTCTTTCGAAAAATTTTAAAGAAATAGATATTTCCAAATGCTGAAATTTGATTTCGGTTATTGTTTGGTTAAAAGATTTAATTTTAAAAATCATAAATAAAATTGATAAAAAAAATTTATATTGAACAGATTTCGGATAGTATTAAATATGCAAAAAAGTTCAAAATAGTATAAAATATAAGACCAACTTACGATCCTTACCATGTAAGACCTGTAATAATTAGAATTATACCTCAAATATTCTTATTGCGAACTGCTTTCTAAGGATGCCGTACAAGGATTTATATTATATACATAAGTTTATTTTATGGCATCCTTAAAACACGCTCGAAATTGGTTTGATTCCTAGCCATACTATGATTTTTCAAGTCACAGAAGAAAAAATCGAGGACTTCTTTTTCCTAAAAATTAGTATAAAAACAAAAATATTTCCAAATGCTGATATAATATTACGATGATTGACTGATTAAAGTAAATTTTAAAATTAAGTTAAAAAAAAATATTTGTAGTTATTAACTAGGTTTTTTTTTGGTTTTATAGGTATCTCTCCTAACTGGAGGAAATAGTTAAAAAACGATACTCACAATGTAGCAACTGCTACTATAATTAAAGTTAGTTCTTTAATCTCCTTGGTGTGAACTACTTTCTAAAAAGACCATAAAAAGAAATCGACTATATACATGCCTGCATATTCATGGCCTCCTTAAAACACAGCTTAAAATAAGTTAGGTTTCCAGCAATGAAATGTTTTTCCCTGTGGCAGGAAAAATTAAGGCATTTAAGTACTTCTTCTTTCTGAAAATTATAACGAAACAGATAAATGCTGAAACCTGATTTCGGTGATTGGTTGGACGAGAGAGATATGATCCTTATCGTGTAATACCTGTTATAATTAGAATTAGTCCTTTAATGTTCTTTTTGGGAACTGCTTTCTAAGGACACCGTACAAGCTTTTCCATCATATACATAAGTTTACATATTTTATGGCATTCTTAAAACACGCCCGACATTGGTTTGGTTCCTAGCCAGAAAATGACTTTCCTAATCTAAAAAAAAATTTGTGGACTTTTTTTTCCTTAAGATTATAACAGAAACAAAGATATTTCAAAATACTGATATAATATTTCGATGATTGACTGACAAAAGTAACCTTTAAAATTCTTTTCTAAAATTAATAAAAAAAATATTTGTAGTAAGTTATTGACGAGATTTTTAAACGGTTTTAAAGGTATCTATCCTAACTGTTCTTAGTTCGTTAGTTCTTTAATCTGCTTATTGTGAAGTACTTTCTAAGAAGACCATAAAAAGAAATCAATTATATACATGACTTCATATTCATGGCCTCCTTAAAACACAGCTCAACATAAGTTAGGTTTCCAGTAATAAAATATTTTTCCCAGTCGCAGGAAAAATTAAGGCATTTAAGGACTTCTTCTTTCTAAAAATTATAACGAAACAGATATTTTTCAATGCTAAAATCTGATTTCGGTGATTGGTTGGTTGAAAGATTTCGTTTTTAAAATCATAAATAAAATTAATAAAAAAAGTTAATTAACAGATTTTCGATACTATGATATATGTATTAAAAGTTCAAAATAGTTTATAATATAAGAACAAAATATGATCTTTATCATGTAAAACCAGTTATAATTAGAATAAGTCTTCTAATGTTATTATTGTAAACTGCTTTCTAAGGACGCCGTATAAGCATTTCCATTATATACATAAGTATATTTTATGAAATCCCTAGAACACGCTCGACATTGGTTTGCTCCCTAGCCATAAAATGACTTTCCTGGTTATAAAAGAAAAATTGTTGGACTCCTTTTTTCTGAAAATTATAATAACAACAAAGATATTTCGAAATGCAGATATAATATTCCGATGACTGACTGATAAAAGTAACCTTTAAAAATAAAATGGTGTACCTCAAGGTTCTACTTTGAGGTCTACTCTCTCTTTCTGCTAGCCGTCAGCGATATTTGCTCTCATATAAAATCTCCTGTTAAATTTGAACAATACGCAGACGACCTTATTTTATACAGGCAAGGAAAATCCACAGCTGCAACCTCATCCTTATTACAAAATTCTATCGAGTCCCTTACTACATGGTCCGAGAAAACTGGCTTCAAGTTCTCTTCCAATAAATCCAAAATAATTAAATTCACTAGGGGATACTTCTTCTTCTTCTTCTTCACCCTTCAGTAATCCAACTTTGGACATAGGCCTCCCACAAATGAATCCAGTGTCTTCTATTTTGCGCCACTAGGAGATACAACAGCGCAGAACTAACCAAAATAACACTAAACGAAGTAAATTTAGAGTTAATAGATCATTACAAATTTTTAGGACCAACTGTCAATAACAAACTCACCTGGCGACATCCTGTCAACGAAATAAAAGGCATCTATTTAAGCAGAATGAATTTGTTAACGGCATTGTCCCACCATCAATGGGGTGCCGATAAAAGTGTACTACTCAAAATATATCGAGCTATATTGCAATCCAAATTAGACTATGGTTGTATAGTTTACTTGCCCGCATCCAATAATTTATTACAATCTTTAAACTCTGTTCACAAAACTGCTCAATTTGCTCAGGAGCTTTTCGATCCAGTCCCGCTAAAAGTCTCTATTGTGAATCTCGTGAACTCCCTCTGTACCTCCAGAGGCAGCAACTACTTTTATCTTATGCTAGCAGAATGTCGTCGATTCCGACTAACCCTGTATTTAATCTTCTGAGCTCGCCAAGACCTAGACTAGTAATCTCGCCCAGATGTATACTTTCCATCCCACAGATCCTACAACCCTTGTACCAAAACACAAAATTATCTTAAACAATTGCATCTACAAAATCAGAATCCTCGACATGGTCTAGATCACCTCCTTTTATAAACACTTTTCTCTGTAAATTTAATAAGCCATAAACAAATAATATCATTTTTTGACAAGCTTTCAAGGATATTGTGAATACATTCCACTATGATAAGGTGTTATATACCGATGCATTCCGAAACGCAGATGGAGTTGATTGTTCTGTCACTACAGTTGATACAGTTCTGCGACAATACCAAATATCTAACGAATGTAGCGTATTTTCAGGAGAACTCTTTAGTATTTCAAAAGCTCTCGATTTCCCTTTTGACAATCATCAAAGTGTAGCTCTGTGTACTGATTCCTCATCCGCAATTTATTCGCTAAAAAATATTTACAATCATCATCCTTTATTGCAAAAAATATTAGAATCGATTCATGTCCACACGTTTCGAGGGACTTCAATAACAATAATATGGGTGCCATCTCCTATCGGCATCCAAGGAAATGAGATGACTGACAGCGCTGCAAAAGAAGCATCTACATCCAACTTACCCGTCTACAATATACAGCTCCAAGAAGATTTAAAATCAAAATTCAAAAGGAATATCCAAAACAAATTGCAGGAACTTTGGATCAGCAAAAACACACAGCTCAGAGAAATACAACCTAATGTTTAGAGCTATTTATCTCTAGCATCTCTGAACAGAAAAGAAAAGATAGCAGTATGAAGATTGAGAATAGGACACACACGTTTGACACACAGTCATCTGATGTCCTCTACAGACCAACAGTTATCCTCTCACTGCAACTATATTCCTATTACCGTCAAGCACATCCTCACATAATGTCAACACTACTAGGCCACATGCATCGCCAACAATATAACCCATAGTCTAGAAGAACTACTGAACTGTTCAAGCCGACTCAAGCACCTAATAGACTTTTTAAACATTTCTCTATTGTTTAACAAAATATAATTTACATAATATTTTTATTCTTCACTATTGTAAACTCCGTATCATAACTTTGTAGGTGTAATTGTAAACCTTTGTTCCCGTGTCAATGACCAAAGATGTCGAGACACGTTAATTCGAAATAAAAAAAAAATGTGTTAAAAGTTTAAAATAGTTTAAAATATAAGAACAAACTATGATCCTTATCATGTAAAACCTGTTATAATTAGAACTAGTCCTCTAACGTTTTTATTGTGAACTGCTTTCTAAGTACGCCGTACAAGCATTTCCATTATATACATAAGTATATTTTATGGCATCCTTAAAACACCCTCGACATCGGTTTGCTACCTAGATATAAAATGACTTTTCTGGTTATAAAAGAAAAATTGTTGGACTTCTTTTTCCTGAAAATTATAACAAAAACAAAGATATATCAAAATGCAGATATAATATTCCGATGATTGACTGATAAAATTAACTTTTAAAATTCTAACTAAAATTAATAAAAAAAAGATTTGTAGTTATTCAAAAGATTTTTGGCCGGCAAATAGTTTAAAAAAGATACCCACAATGTAACAACTGCTACTACAAATTTATTAGAGTAAGTTCTATAATCTGCTTGTTGTTAAATACTATCTAAGAAGACCTGGAAAGAAAATCGATCATATACATGACTTCATATTCATGGCCTCCTTAAAACAGCCATGAAAGTTTTTCCCAGTCGGAGAAAAAATTAAGGCATTTAAGGACTTCTTCTTTCTAAAAATTATAACAAAACAGATATATCCAAATGCTGAAACCTGATTTCAGTGATTGGTTGGACGAAAGATTTAGTTTTTAAAATCATAAATAAAAATGATAAAAAAAATGATTATTGAACAGATTTCGGATAGTATTAAATATCTATTAAAAGTTGCAAATAGTTCAAAATATAGGACAAAATATGACTTATCGTGTAATACCTGTTATAATTAGAATTAGTCCGCTAATGTTCTTTTTTACTAAACTAAAATTGATAAAAAAAATATTTTTAATTATTGCAGAGATTTTTAATCGGTTTTAAAGGCTCTTTCCTAACTGGTGAAAATAGTTTAAAAAACAATAATCACAATGTAACAACTGCTACTATAATTTAAATTAGTTCAATAATCTGCTTGTTGTGAACTACTTTCTAAGAAAGCCATAAAATCAAATCGATCATAAATATACATCACTTCATATTCATGGCCTCCTTAAAACACAGCTAAACATATGTTAGGTTTCCAGTCATAAAATGTTTTTCGCAATAGGAAAATTGAAGTACTTCTTCTTTCTAAAAATTTTAACGAATTAGATATTTCCAAATGCTGAAATTTGATTTCGGTTATTGTTTGGTCGAAAGATTTAATTTTAAAAATCATAAATAAAATTGATAAAAAAAATTTATATTGAACAGATTTCGGATAGTAATAAATATGCAAAAAAGTTCAAAATATTTCAAAATATAAGACCAACATACAATCCTTACCATGTAAGGCCTGTAATAATTAGAATTATACCTCTAATATTCCTATTACGAACTTCTTTCTAAGGACGCGCCGTACAAAGATTTACGTTATATACATAAGTTTATTTTATGGCATTCTTAAAACATGCTCGAAATTGGTTTGATTCCTAGCCATACAATGACTTTCCTAGTCACAGAAGAAAAAATCGAGGACTTCTTTTTCCTAAAAATTAGTATAAATAAAAAGATATTTCCAAATGCTGATATAATAGTACGATGATTGACAGATTAAAGTAACTTTTAACATTCTAACTAAAATTGATAAAAAAAATATTTGTAGTTATTGAAAAGATTTTTGGTCGGTTTTAATGGTATTTCTTCTGGTGGAAATAATTTAAAAAACAATACTCACAATTTAACAATTGCTACTATAATTGAAGTTAGTTATTTAATCTGCTTTTTGTGAATAACTCCCCAAAAAACTATAAGGAAATCGAGGATATACATGACTTTATATTCATAGCCTCCTTAAAACACAGCTTAACATAGGTTAGGTTTCCAGATATGAAATGTTTTTCCGTCGCTGGAGGAAAATTTAAGGTCTTCTTTTTCTGAAAATTATAACGAAAAAGATATTTTCGAATGCTGAAATCCGATTTTGGTGATTGGTTGGTCGAAAGATTTAGTTTTTAAAACCAGAAATAAAATTGATAAAAAAATTAATATGGTACAGATTTCGGATAGTATCAAATATGTATTAAAAGTTTAAAATATTTTAAAATATAGGACAAAAATATGATCTTTATCATGTAAGACCTGTTATAATTAGAATTAGTCCTCTAATGTTTTTATTGTAAACTGCTTTTTAAGGACAACGTACAAGCATTTTAGTTATTTACATAAGATTATTTAATGGTATTCTGAAAACACGCTCGATATTGCTTTGGTCTCTAGTCATAAAATGACTTTCTTAGTCTCAAAACAAAAATATGAGGACTTACCATGTAAGACCTGTAAAAAGTAGAATTATACCTCTAATATTCTTATTGTGAACTGCTTTCTAAGGACGCCGTACAAGGATTTCGATTATATACATAAGTTTATTTTATGGCATTCTTAAAACATGCTCGAAATTGGTTTGTTTCCTAGCCATACAATGACTTTCCTACTTTCCTAGTTACAGAAGTGTGGAATTTCCTAAAAATTATAAAAAAAACAAAGATATTTCCAAATGCTGATATAATATTCCGATAATTGACTAATAAAAGTAACTTTTAACTAAAATTGATAAAAAATATATTTGTAGTTATTGACAAGATTTTTGGTCGGTTTTGAAGGTCTCTCTCCCAACTGGCGGAAATAGTTTAAAAAATAGTTTTTTAATCTGCTTGTTGTGAACTACTTTCTAAAAAGACCATAAAGGGAAATGGATCATATACATGACTTTCTGTTCATGGCCTTCTTAAAACACAGCTCAAAATAGGTTAGGTTTCCAGATAAGAAATGTTATTTCAGCATTTTTTCCTTACATGAGGCATCAACCACGCAGGGTTATTAGCGTGTATGGATTGTGATACAGAGTTACAACTAAACAATAGAATATTAACCATAGCAGTACATAAATAGAAATAAACCTAAATCTATACTAGGTAAAATATTAAATTTTTGATAACAGCTTGCAGTCTTTGAGAAAGGCGAAAATATTTTTAGTATCACTGTCTTTTCCAAGAGCACTATTATTTAATTTTGATGGTATGTTATACATTTTGCGTTGCACATCGTACTTGAGACACTATAATAAACAATGTTTTACCGTTAAGACACTTTTACACATGTCACAGACAGGTTTGTGAGCTCGTTTTAGTATGTAGTCGTGTGTTAACCGAGTATGACCAATCCGGAGGCGAGTGAAGGTTACTTGTCTCCTATTGTTAAATTTTGGGTTTTTTATGATTAATATCAACTTCGTACAGCTTGGTTGGGGGGTTCTTCCATGTATCCTGTCATATTTAATTAATCTTTTCCTTAAAGGGTACTTTAAGGTCGGTGTGAAGAGATTTCGTATTATCTTCTGTGTTTGGGTTCGTAGGTGCATTTTTTTCTATTTTATCTACAACCTCGTTACCTTTGATTCCAGTATGTGACGGTACCCATATAAAATTAACTAGTAAATTGCTGCCCCAGTTTTGTGTTCGGTTTTGGAGGCATCGGTGTAAACTTTGAAAAAGCTACCATATTTGCTTAATATTTTAAGAAATTCTTGATTAATTTGACTTGCAGGCGTTTCTGATTTGTTTAGGCGCAATAATCTGGTGTCAGTAGAGGGAAGTCGAATTGTCCAAGGAGGAGGGTTTTAAATTGAGGAGATATCGTAGGTGTCTGGAAAATGGATACCCACTGTTAAAAAGTAGGTATGTACGCGGTAATAGAAAGGGTGATCAGTTCGATTTAAAGTTTGAAAACAACTTTTGAAGCGGTCAGCGAATACGTTGTGTATAACTGGATTATCTTGATTTGACGATACTGCCTCGGCATGAGAAAGATTTAGATATTGTCTTCTAAACGAAAGTGGAATCTCTCTAGTTACCCAGTATAGGGATTGTATTGGACTTGTGTGGTGTGCTTCTAAGGAAATTCGAAGACCTGTATTTTAAATAACATCTATTGTTTTTAAGTACGTTTGTTTGGAGAAGTTGTAAACAATTGACCCGTAGTCCAGTTTAGAATGTACTAGGGCCTTGTAGATAGGTAGTAATCTAAAAGAGTCGGCGCCCCATTATTTGTTTGCGAGTGATTGTAACAAATTTATTTCAGGCTGACATGTCTTTTTTAAATATTTTAAATGTATCTTCCAAGTTAGTTTTTCAGTTCGGTTGTAGCAGCGGAAGCGAATTAATAGTTCTCTGTGTGATCGAAGTGCTAATTAATAGAGTTGTTGTTGTTTTTACCAAAAAATGGAATTAAATTCAGATGGCAGAGGAAATCCAACTGACAGAGGAAGGATTGACGATGTTGCTAGTAATATGGATTATGAAGTTAATGAAAAACAAAAGCGTTCTGAGGAAATTATAAGTATTGATATTAATACACAATCAAAACAGGTACCGATAACAAATTCAAAAAACTTTATACCAGATTATCAGGTGAGCAATAAAACAAATATTAATATAGGCCACTCCATAATGTCGGAGGTGAAAAATAAATACAGTCAAGGTGACCAAGGTCCTTATTTTGTTTTTATGCAGAATAAGGAAGGTAACATTGGCCGATTGCATCGCATAGCGACAGCACGATTAATTTTAGGTGCAGTACCTGCAATTAAAGATAATATTGTTAATATTAATATTATAGGAAAAAATAAAATTAAAATTGAATGTAACACATATAAAAGCGCTAATATTTTAGTGGAATGTAAAAAGGTAATAGAAAGAAATTACGATTTATATATTCCAAATTTTTTTCTCAAAAGAGTGAAGTAATTAAAGGGGTAGACAAAAATATTTCAGAAAACGAATTAAAAGGTATTATCGTTCCAAGATACGGCAATTTTAAAGTAATAAACGTTAAAAGAATAAAGCGAAAAGAAAATGATCAACTGGTGGAGACGAGTACGATAGTGGTGTCTTTCAGAGGCCAAATGATTCCAAAACAAGTAATCATTGAACGAATGATATACCAAGTGGAACCTTACGTTCCGAGAGTAATACAATGCCTTAATTGCATTAGATACGGACACGTTACGTCACAATGTCGAGGTAAGAAAAGATGCAGCAAGTGCGGGCAGAAACATGATTCAGATGTATGCGATTTAACAGATCCCACTTGTATATTATGTTTCGGAAACCATTCAGCATTAGATCGAAACAAGTGCGCTGAGTTTGAAAAACAAAAGGGTATTAAATATATAATGGCAAATGAAAATTTACCTTTTGAAGAAGCAAAATTAAAATACAGCAGTAGCTATAGGACAGCCCTGAATTGAACAAACACAGGAAATAGGTACACAGTGACAACCACAAGAAAATGAAGCGAAGGAGCTCAAAATAAATCAGTTTATCCTAATTCAAAAGAACACGAAAATAAACTGGACACTGCAAGCGCTTCTGCTTACCCGTCGTTACCAATTATAAACAACCCATTATACCAAAATCAAACAAAAATAGTCCAACAAAACTCACTAACTAGTAAACAAATTACTGATAATATAGTAACAATATTTCAAAATTTCTTAGACATAAACTTAATTCCAATAGCAAACAAACAAATTTTAGACGACATTAAAAGTAATATAGAAAAAGTTTTAAATGGCCCTAGTAAATAATAAGATTTTACAATGGAATTCACGATCAATAGTGAACAATAAAGGCCATTTTGAAAAGTACATTTTCGAAAATAATTTCTTAGCTCTTCTTTTAAGTGAAACTTGGTTAAAACCGAATTCAAAGATAAGCTTTTCCCAATATAACATCTTCCGTGAAGATAGATCAGATGGTTATGCAGGAGTGGTGATATTATTAAGAAAAAATATCAATTTTCAGAACAATTTAAATTTTTATAAAATAAATAATGTCATGTGCGTTGCAGTACAGATTAAAATAAATAATAAAAACTTAAATTTATATTCCATTTATGCAAAACCCAAATTATGTGTGTCAAAACACGAATGGGTTAAATTTTTTAATAGTTTACAAAAACCTTTTTTAATAGGGGGAGATTTCAACTGCCATAATAAAATGTGGGGCTGTGATGTCACCGATCAAGAAGGTATTTATCTTTTTGAGGCTATGGAGGAATGTGGACTTAATTTCCTAAATAATGGGTCAGAAACATTAATTCGTAGACCTATGAATTTAAATAGATCTGCTATAGACTTAAAAATTTGCTCTAGGGATATCTATTACAAATTTAATTGGCAAACAGAAACTTTGAGTCTGGGTTCTGATCACTACCCAATAGTAATAAAATTTAACCATAATCCTGATAATAACGTTACTAATAGTAATGGTGTCATTGAAACTAATGATATATCTAGATCTAGAATTACATGGGATATTAAAAAGGCAGACTGGGCTTTCTTTAAATATCTCTTAAACAATGAAAAGAATATCTGATAGTTCAGAGCAAGAATATTCCACATTTTGTGACTAAATCAATTTAGCTATTAAATGCTCTATTCCAGAGAGGAAAGGAAGGCCCAATGCAAAATTTAATAAACCATGATGGAATGATGATTGTAGGGACGCTATAAAACAACAAAAAGAAGCTTTTTTGCAGTTTAAAAGACTATCTAATTACGATAATTATTTAAAATACCAACAAGCAGAAGCTTAAAAAAAAAAGAATTATTTTAGGCAGCAAAAGAGCTTCTTGGAAAAACTTTTGTAATAGTTTACATAAAAATACACCCATTAGCAAAATATGGAATGAAATAAGAAAATTAAAAAACGTTTATAATCCTCCCAATAATCCGATAGTTGTAAATGAGTGGACAGATATATTTTTTAATAAAATTGCTAGACCTTGGGTTATAGAAGGAGAAATTAATCACAGGAACCCTACGGATAATAGACATGACAATGACGAAGCAAACAAAGACAACATATTTCTCACACAAGCATTTAGTCTGGAAGAATTAAAGAACTGCCTAAAAGGACATAATAATTCAGCCCCAAGATTAGATGGTATACAATATAGTATGTTGTATAATTTACCCATACATAAGAAAGTTCAACTACTAAATGTAATAAACAATATCTGGATGAGTATGGATATACCACGTGCATGGAAAGAGTACATCATAGTTCCAATTCTTAAGGCACACAAATCACGAAACTGTCCGGATTCGTATAGAGGCATTTCACTATCATCATGTGTGTTAAAAACAATGAAAAGAATGATTAAATGTAGACTAGAATTCTGGTTAGAAAAAAATTCTAGAATACCTGCAACACAATTCGGCTTTAGAAAATCATGTTCTACGATGGAAAATTTAACGCACTTAATACTGCATATATATAACTCATTTTCCGTCAACAAGTCGGTATTTACTACATTCATAGACATAAAAAATGCATATGAAAATGTGAACCTACAACTCCTATACCACAAAATGAAAGAAATCGGACTGCCAGATATACTCTGCTGGAAACTTCATCAACTTTACATCAATAGAACTCTTTATCTTCAAATTAATAACAAACTAATAGGACCGAGAGTTTCAAACATCGGGTTACCTCAAGGGAGCATCTTAAGTCCAATATTATACCTTATTTACACAGCTCATATAGGTCAAAGCATAATTACTAGCAACCAAGATAAAATATTACAATTCACAGATGATATATGCATATATGTAGATCAATTGGAAATAGAACAAGGCAGTAGAAAAATAAATACAGTATTTAAACATCTACAAGAAGACCTAGATCAAATAGCATTAAACATATCAACCAAAAAAATACAAGCTTGCATATTCTCCCGAAAACGAAACATCCCAGAAGTAGTGGAGTTGCAAAATGTCTCGTTTAAAGTTCAACCTAAAGTTAAATATTTGGGTATTATACTGGATAGGAAAATGATTTGAAAACCTGG
Organism: Diabrotica undecimpunctata; assembly: GCF_040954645.1. Taxonomy (NCBI): domain Eukaryota; kingdom Metazoa; phylum Arthropoda; class Insecta; order Coleoptera; family Chrysomelidae; genus Diabrotica; species Diabrotica undecimpunctata. The sequence continues at coordinate 16,234,075 of NC_092813.1, forward strand.
GGATCAGATCCCAACATAGCATTACTAATATATAGATCATACACAAGATCAATATTAGATTACGGATGTTACTTTTACAATCAAGCCGCCAAAACCCATCTTCAAAAAATAGACATCCTTTCAAATAAATGCCTCAGATTATGTAAAGGAGCTTTGATAAGTACTCCAATATCAAACCTAAGCGTAGAGTGTAATGAACTACCACTATAGTTAAGAAGGAAAACTATGTGTTAAAAATTTATAACTAAAATGATAACTAAAGAGAGCATAATATGTAACGACTGCCACAAACTTTATGTAAATGACCTAACCACTGAATACTGGAGGAAAAAGCCAACATCACTACTTGCCGAAAGTTACAATAGAATAAGACAATTTAAAAATAAACTATACACACCAACTCTGCCATCCATGTTTCAGATAAATCTAAACAATATACCAAACATACAACCAACCTACATGAGAGATTACTCGAAATTTCCAGTTTACTTAAGGAATGCCATATTTAATGTGGATATAGAAACTTTATTTCCGGAACATTACCAAATTTATACCGATGCCTCAAAAATGAATTCGAGAGTGGCCGCTGCCGTGTGGGACCCTGGGACAAAGTATAAAGAGGGTATACGACTTAATGAAAATTTTACAACATTTTCAGCGGAACTTATTGCAATACTGAGAGCAATGCAGTATATAAGCAGTATAAACAATAACGAAGAGAAACTTCTAATCCTTACAGACAGCAAAAGTGCTTTACTTAAACTGAAAAGTTTGAAGGACATATCAAACTACATATATATTGACATTATTAAAGCATATATCGCACTTAAGGCTAAGGGCAAACAAATATCATTTTGTTTTACTTTAGCTAAGAAGGCCACCGAACAAGAAAATGAAAGTAAATATAAATTAACATTAAATGATGTTTACGCTAATATTACCAGCAATAAAACCAAAACCTGGCAACAATGGTATAACAACTCAACTAAAGGGCTATTCTACAAAAACATACAATTAAATATTCCATCTAAATCATGGTTTAATCATTACCACGGCGAAAAAATCGTTGTTTCATACATATGCAGACTTAGATTTGGACACTGCCTAGTTCCAGAACACAAATTTAAAATAGGTCTTAGTGATAGTAATCTTTGTGAATGTGGTGAGTTAGGATCTGCAGAAGACATGATACTAAACTGTAGACTAAAGATAATAGAAATAAATCAATTTATGAATCAAGTATGTAGAGAAACCAATATTACAAGATCTTTTAATTTAAAAACAATATTATCTAGTTTAGACGAACGTGTATATGAGATTCTAATTACACACATACTTAATATAAAATTAAAATTGTGAACTATTAATACCTGTGTTTATCCCATTTGTCTACCTATCTTTCCGTGGTCTAGTCTTGTGTGTGTGCATAGCTCTGAAAGACCCCTGAGCAGAAGTACTCCTTGTTGACATTCCTTATAATGTAATTCAAAAACAAAAAAAAAGAATATATAACTAGAATATATTTTATGATATAGATACATCTATATACAGTCCATCTAATTTACAAACCGGTCGAAGTTGACATAGTTGCCAAAGTATAAAAAAAATCCTGAATCCATTTTAAATCAAATAGGTCACATAATTATTATTATACTCTTTACAACGACTATTTAAATTCTTACGTGACATTTTTGAAATAAAACACACTAATTTTGTTCTAAAAAGAACAGATTTTATTAAATTGGTAAATAAATAAATAAACAAAAAATATAAAACAAGAGGTATTCACTTTAAAATTTAAAATAATAAAGTACAAAAAGTGTCAACACCGCAACTGTCAAAGAAGTGTTACCAATTTATGCCAAAATTTCATCTTCGTTCGATTACAGTTACAGTGTGTTCCGAACAAATGTTCTTCATAAAAACGCTTTATAATGCATTTATACAAATTAAATGAAACATATTGTTGTCTATTTCTTTAAGTTTAGTGTTAATAGAAATCTTTAAATATTAGTTCTACGCGTATATAATAAAAAATGTCTAGTGGCTGTAATGCCAGTGTACTCGGCAAAGTGATTCTAAAAAAGAACACTCCTACCGCCTAAATATTTCGTGTTGGTATCATGTGACGTCACGGGCTATGATGCCGATGACGTGCAACGGTTTGTAAATTAGATGGACTGTAAATGTGTAATATTGTATGATTGTAGCTGAAGATTAAATTATCCATTTATTGTTATAGAATCTAGGTATATCTTTAAAATACAAAATCTTATTTTAATGTATAGTAGAAACCCTCAATTCAGAAGAGTGATATCATAGTTTAAATGCCGAATATCCTCAAATTTAAATGTACACAGCGGCCCTCAAAAACTGCCTGTTTTCTCGATTGCAATTTGCGTTTCCTCATAAGAAATTACAGAATATATAAAGTAGTATATTTATTTGTGCTTCTCTATAGAAAAACTAACCAGGAGTTGTCGTACAGTGTAGCCAAATCTTGTTCACAAGTAGTAATTATGGTCATACAAAACCTGTATTCTTCCACGCAGCGATTATTACCGTCATAAAAATACCAAAAAACATGATTTTTTCAATAGTAAAAATTAAGCACAAACTTGTAATAAAATAAATTTTCCGTTTCGTTACGTATTTAAATTTATAAAATAAAAATCGATATTTTAAAACATTATTTTTCAATCGTTTGGCAATGTTGGAATTAGCGAGGGAACTCGGTTTTACAATTCGGATCCAGACATGCAGTAAAACTAGTTTTTATTATTTTTTTGCCGAAGAAATGAACGAAGGAAACATTGATGTTTCTATGGGTAAATAGTGCATGTGTTTTTGTGAGTATATTTTATGTGATAAGTTTGTAAACTTATTGTTGTCAATATTGTTTTATCAATACTGTATTGTAGTATTGATAAAACGTGTTATTGATAATAAGAGGGTTATAGTTTGTCGTTTTATAGTAAATATTTAGTTATATTCTTTGAAATTATTGTATATATAGTATATATCCAGATTATTGAAATACAATGGACGAAAAACCGAGTTGTTCCAAGAGAAGACAGCAAAATTCTGATGTTGATTCCAAGAATGAAAAGCCGCAAAAGAGACGGAAAATGTTAACGTCCGAAGAGAAGGTAATGATACGAAACGTTTATGAAGGAATTGTCGGCAGAAAAATGGCATTAAACGTTAGCCAAGCGGTCGATATTTGTAGCAGTTTAACAAAAGTATCCGTTAGCTGTATTTATCGTGTACTTAAAAATACATCGGAAAATAAAAAGCAAGAAAAAGGTAAAACTAGAGGTAGGAAAAGCATTGTTTTGGATGACGAGACAAGGAATATTATACGTCGAAAAATTCATTTATTTTATTTTCAGAGTGAAATTCTAACACTAAAAAAAATTTCTCAAGAGCTCGAAAATGATGACTCTTTACCCAAGATATCTCGTAGGGTCTTAATCAGGACCATGCACGAAATGAACTTTCGATACGTAAAACGCAACAGAAAAAGTATGCTATTAGAAAAAAATGAAATTATTCTGTGGAGAAGAAAATATTTAGAAGAAATACGAAAAATTCGCAGCACTGGATGCAAAATATATTATTTGGATGAAACCTGGATTAACGAAGGTCATACAGTTGGAAAAGTTTGGCAAGATTTAAATGTAAAAAGTAAACGCGAAGCATTTATAGAAGGCTGGTCTACAGGATTAAAGGCTCCATCAGGAAAGGGACGGCGTTTAATCATCACCCATATAGGAAGTGATACAGGGTTCCTTGATGATGGTTTGCTTCAATTTGAGTCGAAAAAAACAGGTGATTATCATGAAGAAATGACTTCTGAAGTATTTGAGCGCTGGTTTAAGAGAATCTTACCAAAATTGGAATCTGGGTCTGTGGTTGTTATGGACAATGCGCCATATCATAGCCGCAGACTAGAACAATTACCGACGACGGCATGGCGGAAAGGGAGAATTCAAGAATGGCTTACAGAAAAGGGGATCGCATACGAAGAATCAATGCTCAAAATTCAACTACTTGACATTGCACGGTTAAGGAAAAGTAAATATTTTAAATATGTTGTGGATGAAACTGCAAAAGATTATGGTGTTAAAGTTCTGCGTCTACCACCTTATCATTGCGAACTTAATCCCATTGAACTTATCTGGGCGCAAGTGAAAGGAGGAGTAGCACGCAATAACAAAACGTTCAAATTAAACGAAGTTAAGGAATTTTTGATTCAAGCAATCCATGTAACTCCAGAGAAATGGGCTAAATGTATAGGCCACATAATTAAAGAAGAATATCGTATGTGGGAACTTGACACTCATGTCGAAGTTTTACTAGAGCCAATTATAATTACACCAGGTGAAGATAATGACAGCGATAGCAGCACTACATCTTCAGATTTAGACAGCGAATAATATTTTCTAATAGTTTAGTAGGAACATCAACATAAAAAAACCAAAAACAAAAAAAAAACGAGAAGAACACAGTAAGTGTGTATAGTGTTTGTGTTAGAATAGAACAATGTTTTGTTACATCCAAAATTATTTTTATTTTGTTTTTATAGAATTTTATTTTCTTTTATAGGATTTTATTTTGTTTTGTTTTATACTGTTTAAGTGTTTTGTTTATTTTATTTAATGGGAAAATATGGCTCTTGGCGAACACCCATTTAAAAAAAAGTAACGCGCCACAAGACATACCTCTCGGGTGGTGTGGAAACTGTCTTAAAATTTGTTTTAAAAACATTTCATTGTGTAACTCTTTAAGGGCGGGTCACGTCAAAAGACGTTTTAGCGTAACTTCCGCGGCAACCGGGTGGCATCAGTAAGCTTTCTGCAAAATTACTTGTTTTTTATAGCTTTTTGTTTGTGGCATTATGTATTTTTAGGAGACAGTAGGGAATAAGCCACAAAATATTTATTCATAGGTTTAATTTACTGACGTTTCGATCTCTATATAAAGAGATCGTTTTCAAATATACAAATGATAGCAATATTTATTTTTTTTGTGGCTTTTTGCTTGTGGCAATTCGTATTTTTAGGGAGAATGTTGGAAATAAGCCACAATACATCTATTTACATGTTTATTTTACTGACGTTTCGATCTCTATTGCAGAGACCGTTTTTAAAGTTAAGAAAAAAAAAGAAAATATTATAAGAATATATAAATATATAATAATAAACAAATAAAATAAATATAACTATAATTTATATCTTTGAAAACGGTCTTTGGATATAGAGATTGAAACTTCAGTAAAAACCAGATAAATATATTGTGGCCTATTTTGAACAATAATATTTAAACAATATAATATAATTAACGTTGAAATAAAAGTGAGTGAACGCCACTGGATTTTCATACGTCTTTCCCCACTTCTACGCCTTTAAACGATGACTCACTCTCCCAAATAGTGAAAATAGAGTTTAGAGCAAAAATAAGTTCGGCTAATGGATTAAGTCCACAGTCAGGAAATTCGATGACATACACACACAAGTTAGTTTTTGGTCAAATATCATATCAAGAAATCTTACTTCATCTACATCTACATCCTCCATTTAAACATAAGTTTTTCGGTTGTATTTGGTGACTTTTCGTAAAACATACTGCTTTGGTTTTAAGGGTATTGAACTGGAGACCACTTGTGAATGACCATTCTTTAATATGATTTATGGCTTTTTGGACATGATTATGGATGGTTGTTATGTTCTTTTCTCTACAAAGTATAACTAAATCCTCTGCATATAGCTTAGCGTTTACAGGACGTTTTATTTTTGCGGTAATAGAATTAATAGCTACCAGAAACAGAGTAGTGCTAAGGTTCGAGCCCTGTGGTATACCGTTTTCTTGATTTTTTGTTGAGGAATAGACGCCGTCTACTCTGAATTGAAATTGTCTATTTTTTAACAAGTTTGATATGTATTTGAGTATATTACCTCTTATTTTCCATTCGCTGAGCGTTTTTAAAATTGAATATTTCAAAACTGAATCGTAGGCTTTACTAATGTCGAAAAATATTCCAATACAATGTTGTTTAATTGCAAAAGCCTCATGTATTTCCGATTCTACATCAATAAGGTTATCTAAAGTAGAACGACGCTTTCGAAAGCCACTTTGTTCTGGTATAATTAGTTTCTTTAATTCCAGATATCACATGAGTCTGTTATTTATTATTTTCTCTAGCATTTTGCACATACTACAAGTACGAGATATTGGCCTATATGTTTCGGGATGTGATTTTGATTTAGTTTGTTTAGGATTAGGAATTATTATTGAATTTCTCCAGAATTCTGTAAATACATTTTTTGAGAAAATTAGGTGGTACATGCTGAGTAAGTATTCTTTAGATGGGTAGGTGAAGATTTTTAGAAAAATATTGGGTATATTATCTGGCCCAGAGCACGAGGTTGCAGAGGATTCTTACAGTTTTCATTGCCGTTTCTAATTCATCCATCGATATCGGAAAGTTTATTTCGCTGTTATTTTGATCTTCATAGTCTGTGGTATATTTTTCTTCATTTATTTTGTTCTTTAAGAAAGGCTATAGCGGTATAAAATGGTCAAAATTGCATCATGCTCGATTTAGTTTTGGGTCTGACCATCCGAAAGGACATAATTAAAAACTCACTCAGTTAAAGTTTTAAGTCCCTAGGTGCCTCTGCTGGTTCGCTATTGTAAAAAACGTATAAAAAAAAAATTTTTTAGACGCTGCATTGCTGCAAAAATCTGAAAAATTTCATGAAAGCGTATTTTAATAACATAAAACTGCCTAATATTTTTCAGATTTTTAGCTTGAAAATTAAGCCTAGGAAAAATATTTGAAATTTTCAGTGATATTTTAGGTTATGTCGCAAATTTTTGACCAACTTTAAAACAATGTTTTTTTTGTGGGTTTTTTTCCGGTTTTTCGAATGGCATAGGTATTATTATCATTTTCAACTTGAAAATGCTTAAAAATCAAAAAAACTGCTTTTTTGGCATTTTTCTGAAGTTTTTGACTCATAACCTCAACAACATACACCTAAATTAATGATAATTCATATTTTTATATGTATTCTCACCTTTACAATAGAAATATAAGCTATTAAAACTATAAGTGTTTTCCTACAGCATGCTTGCTCCAAAAACCGAAAAACTCCGTTTTTAAGGCGTTGTTTTTAAGCTTTCGCTATATAACCTCTAAATTCAGTGTCTAAATGAATGGTAATTTACATTTTGACATGTATCTTTCCCTTTACAATTAAAATCAGCTTTATAATCAAAAACCGAAAAACCCCATTTTCTCCACGTTTTTACTACAGAACCTCAAAAGTCTCTGAAAAATAAATCCTATTTTCGATATCTTTTACTTAAGTTTTACAGCTGATCGTACGCAGGAAAACACAATATTTTTTTTAGAGGTAAAGAAAATTCATATATTTACTAATTAACAATCTATATTTACAATATTCTATTTAATCTAGTTACATTGAATGGCAGAATAATTACATTTTACTAATCTTCCTCACTATCCTCGTCGATTACCGGATCAATCTCCGCTTCACCAAATATTTCTGAAAGAAATTTAGCTGGTCTAATAATGTCCGATTTGTACCTAGCATTGCTTAAATAATATATAATAGCAGCAACATGTGAGCAGAGTCCAACAGTTCTCAATACATTAGCACAATCGCACGAGTGACGAAAAATTGCATTGTAGCCAATATATTCTGGTTTATACTCAATGTAACACTTATAAATTTTTTTGTTGATATGTCTGAATTGTTTCAAAACCTTGATAATATTCGGTTTCATTCGGATGTATTCTAAATTAATTTCGTTTCTATCGTTCAATAACTTAGCTAGGTAACATACAGTACGTACCTAACTGGTACGTACCCGAAAAGAATATTTTGAGATCTCTCTCTGTCATCTCTGGAAAATCGAGAATTGCTCGCGATGTTATCTTGGTTGTCGTCGTACCTCGTCTAGACTACCTCGCTGTTTCAGCCTCTTTAGCCAATGTGTTATTCAATTTACTGGAATTCAAAATTTCTTGTATTATTAATTTTTTTTAATTCTTCATCTTCTTCTTCATCGCTATATAATCTTTTGCCATAACGGTTATTAAGAAAACATGCAATTCTGCAATATGCTCCAGCTTTTGGTAACAATTTATTATCCAATTGTTGATGGAGAAGCTTATATTTTTTTCCAAGAATGCCGTGGACAGCTTCTACTACCCATCTTAGTTTGGTAACGTAACGAGATTCATTAGCTTCATCTGTGGATAAACTTGGTCTTTTTCCTTTTAATGCAGGCATCAGAACCTTAAAGCCAAGATCTTCTTAATATGATACGTCTCTAAAGCCCCTATCTACAATACAAACATCATCACTTTTTTTCATAAGTGACCTTATTCCATTTGGATCTTCCATAACCTTCTTCATGATCCTTGCATCATTTTCTGTAGCTAAGAATGGACAGGGTAGATCTACAACAAATCCGTCTGTTGTGCAGATGGTAAACGGCTTGCACAATGGTTTTTTTTGTCCCGAATATGATTATCTTTGATACCAATTATTTCTGCTTTTTTGGTGAACTAAATAAGTACCGTCGAAAATTAATGTGAGCTGATCGTCCGTCAAATTAAATAACTTTATGGCATAAACAGAAGTATGGTTACGGATTAAGTCTTCTCTCACAAGACTTTTTACTGCAAAATATTGTGGCAATACATCTCTCTCGAATAAATTTATTACAAACTCGCAAAAATCAGATACTTTGATCTCATTATCTATCCCGAAAACTGATGAAATAGAATTATTTAATGATCCAGTTCTTCATTTAAATAAGCATACAACCAAAGCTTGTATAACATCTCTTGAAGTTGAATTTCTCATCGAAAGTAATAATTGCTGTAGATCTTCTAATTGATTTTTAATAAAACTTGTAAAAGCGAATAACTGATTTTCACTAAGGTCATTTAATTGAACTTTATCTAAATATGTTGAAGATGCTGAATTCGATAGTTGTGTGAGAATACATATCTCATCCGTTGTTAAGAAACTGGAGTTACTGTGTATTTGTATCATATGTAAGTCGTCATCAAAAAAATGTTTTTTTATTGTTTATTTAAGTGACGAGTAAAAACTCGATTTCCACTAGGAATAAAAATATTTAATTTTTGGAAGCATTGCAGCCTGGCATCAATTGGTACTGAGGTTAAATTATCTTTCATTTTACATACACAACAAAGTATATGTGAAATAAATGTTCTATTTAATGGTAGTTCAACCGTAGGCTTTTTTTTTCTTGAGGTGGATTAACTACAACCTCAAAAACACTACCAGAACTTTGGGATGAAATGGGTGTGTCCGAACTTAACTGGCTCTCACTCGATTGACTGGGTGATGGTTGTGGTTTAGATATATTGTGCTCTGATAAAAAAAAACCTGCCTTCTGCATGAATCGCAAAGCTTGAACCCGACTTCAACATTAATAATATTTAATTGCTCTCGAACAGCCTCGCATTCAGATCGATTATTAATAATTTTTATGCGAGCAGCGGATTTGTTGGTTCTCCGAAAACATTTGCAGCATTGAGCATTTGCATTAAAAGCAGCAATGAAATCCATATTTAAGTTACTACAAAAAAATGACATTGTTTATAACGAATACAAAAGTAAATAGCTATTGGCTTCACGTATTTGTTCATTTATTATTTAAATATTTGTTCTAACATTTTTAGTTATAATTTTAACAATTATTTAATAATTATGATTAATATTTAAATTTTCGAATTGGGAAAAAATAATTATGTACATTGAAATTATAATTATAACCTTTTTTTAATTAATTCAAATATGTCATACGCCTGCCAAAATGCCTAAACATTATTTTTATGCTGTTTTGACAGGTAACAACAGGAATATTTATACAGAATTGACAGTTACTTTACAACCAGAACTTATTTTTCCCACAAAGAAGATTTATTTCCTCATTAAATATGTTTGTAAAGCTGACAGTGGCACATGCTAAATAAAACATGGTATTATAGTGCGTATTGTAGAGTAGCGAATAAAAAATAAAAGAGCAATTGTAAGGCTCAGAAGGAGAAGGGCCCATACCGATAAAAAAAATAATAAAATATTCTATACAAAAAGCTCAAACAGTTTTGAAATACAATTTATACAGCTATTCATAAAATCTTAGAATAATTATGCTATCATTAGGTTTATCAAGAAATACTCACTAAGATATTTTTGTTGATTGCTAATAATTTGAATCAATAGAAAAAAATTAATCAATGTTATTACAAAAATAAAGTACTATTGAATAAATAACCAATCTAATCAAAAGTAACCAAAACAATATGTGTAGAAGAGTTCATTTAAAATCAATTCCGAGTTTAACATAAAGACTTCAGTGAAAGAAAGTGATAATAAAGACCCAGATTAAGTTCACAATCTAATAAAGCGTATTCATAAAAAAATTCATTTGTTAGTTGCCTAGTAGGTTATAATAAACTTGAAAAATTGGGACAAATAAAATAAACTGGCAACCTTAGTCAACAAGACCTTTTTTAACCATAGGACCTAACTGAAAACTCGCTTTACCGTAGGTATCTACTACCACAGTAAATATTTTTACATAACATTTTTAACACAAAAGAAAGAAAAGAAAGAACACGAAAAATTCAATATAAATCAAATTCTGAACCGAGCACTTGAACGGATACAAGATCTAGATACTTATCACTTCTCAAGTAATACACAGTGAAACTATACATATATAAGTTCTATGTACAACAAAGTATATTATAAAAAAGAATTTGTTGCTTCACAATTATAAAAAAATAATATTGGTTATTGTTGCCTGTTATTTTAGATACGACACAATTCTGCTGTCACATTCAAAAGCAATTCAAAATAAACACAAAAACAGAGAGCCATTGAACATTTGAGGAAAAGCCCCGCCGAAAAGATAAAGGTCCTAACACGCAAACTGACTAAGAGCGATATAGAGGATATGGCCCTACACACGCAAACGCACTAAAAGCGATATAGAATGCGAGCCCGATTATAATAGATATACATGGCGTTGGTGGTTGCGCCGCGTAATATCAACTACGCAACTTGTGGCGCGGAATCTTCAGAATTCGATATAACAACGAGCTCTATCAACTGTATAAGGAAACACCCCTGTCAGACTTCATTAGAATACAAAGATTGCAATGGGCCGGACATGTGATACGAATGGGAGAGGATAGGCTACCAAAACGAGCACTGAACGCCAGAATGCAGGGAAAGAGACCAGTTGGAAAGCCAAGAAAGCGCTGGGAAGACACAGTAAGCAGCGACGCACAAGCACTTTTAGGAGTCCGTGTATGGAGAAGAGCAGCCACAGACAGACAAGGGTGGAGGCAAAAAATAAAGGAGGCCAAGGCTCATTTTGGGCTGTAGTGCCGTAGAAGAAGAAGAACTTGTGGCGCAACTATCAACGCCAGGTTTTCTGTTACAATCAGGCTCCCTGGATATGTGGGATGTAGGGCTAAGACATGAAGGCCAAAACAGTTAAGTAAATATAAAATATGAAATAAAAGAATAATGATATAGGCATGGGTATAACGCTCTTCTATCTAAGCGGTAGAATATGGCATGGACAAGCGGTGATACGAGCTTATGAATGTATATAACAAGGATCTCAAAAGTCATGGAACTATATAGACATGAGTCTGTGTATAAATGCATGTACATTGTGGTATAATATCAGGTATATAGATATATTCGCTAAGTGCGTTCTCATTCACGATTCATTTTTCAGAGTCTTTTGAGGTTATGTAGTAAAAACATGAAGAAAACGGGGTTTTTCGGATTTTGATTATAAAGCTGATTTTAATTGTAACGGGAAAGATACATGTCAAAATGTAAATTACCATTCACTTAGACATTGAATTTAGAGGTTATATAGCGAAAGCTTAAAAACAACGCCGAAAAAACGGGGTTTTTTGGTTTTTGGAACATGCTGTAGGAAAAAATTATTAGTTTTAATAGCCTATTTCGATTGTAAAAATAAGAATACATTTAAAAATATGAATTATCATTAATTTAGGTGAATGTTGTTGAGGTTATGAGTCAAAAACTTCAGAAAAATGCCAAAAAGAGCAGTTTTTTTGAATTTCAGGCATTTTCCACGTTAAAAATGATAATAATAACTATGCCATTTGAAATAACGAGAAAAAACCCATAAAAAAATATTGTTTTAAAGTTGGCCAAAAATTTCCGACATAACCTAAAATATCACTGAAAATTTCAAATATTTTTCCTGGCCTCAATTTTCAAGCTACAAATCTGAAAAAAATCAGGCAGTTTTGTATTATTAAAATAGCTTTCATGAATTTTTTTAGATTTTTTGCAACAATACAGCGTCTAAAAAAATGTTTTTAATACGTTTTTTTCCATAGCAAACCCCCAGCGGCACCTAGGGACTTGAAAATTTAACTGAAAGTTTTTAGTTATGTCCTTTCGAATGGCCTGATCCAAAACTGAATCGAGTATCGAGTATCGAGTTTTTTTCATAACCTAATGCCAGTATATTTGATATTTCGTTTTGAGATTTATATATTACATTATTTTGCTCTAGCAGGTTTATCGACTTAAGTGATTTTGCACCAGATATTCTTTTTACTTTTTTCCATACAGTTGTTCCATTGTTTAGCAAAAAAGGAGTGTGTATGTGTAATATAACAAAAGTATTTGGAGTAGCAAAACACAATTAAATTAAAGCTCGCTAGCAGAATGTGCCGGATAATGACTACTTGACACTCAAAAGGGGGTTCGGCCAATTTGCATGCCCTACAGAGAGCGTAAAATGAGAAAATGAATGATAGAGTAATAAAAAATATATGAATAAAGTAAATGACAGTGATAAACTACGGAAGTTGCTCTAAGATGTGATTGGGCACCAGGAAAGTAATAACCTATACCTTCCCAGGTATTTTGTAAAGCTGTTTGCTGAAATAAAAGGAAAAACAGGTATTAATTGAAATATTGATTCTTCACCATAAATTTAATATCTATCCAAATAATATACAGTCTAATCCTTTATAGCTACCCACCACCAATTATGTACAGTCAACCTAGTTACTTATATGCTAAAAAAGATTTTCTGGGTATACACAATTGATTCTTGATCTGAATTTACAAATAATAAAACATAAGAAAATTTTAAGGATTCGACCTAAGAAGGTAATTTACTTGCCTACTAGAGATGTAACTCTGAACTTCGGCTTTCAATTTAATTTCATAACAAAAAAAGTAACAGGGACACTATCCTGATGGGATAGATGTCCAAGGTTTAAATATATAATAATAAAATATCAATAAAGAACTCTCTGATTAAATGTGTACACATAAAACCGTACAACGGAGTTGAAAGGGGGGATTTAAACCTCAACCGGTAGTTGACAATTAGTCCTTAAATATTATTTATTATTTTAGAAAAAGTGAATGACTGGTCTTTATTATTATGCAAAATAGTACGAATTAAAGTAAAAAAAATATAAAAAATTATTAAAATTGATAAACCAAACCTAATACAAATTGGCAGTGTTCCACACTCTAAATGAGGGCGGTCTTTCCGGCTGGTTCCCTGAAGTTGTCCGGGAAGTCTTATGAGATCTGGAACTCTGAAGGAACAGCTAAGGGTGACGGTAAAGGTGCAAACCCAGTAGGGAACAACTCAATTCCTCCTCTATTACAAACCCCAACAAAAATAAAAATTAAGAATTCTTGATTCTGGACTTAACTTCTTAAGTAGGCGGCTAAGAGTGGCTATAAATCAAATGGTAGACACTAAAAATAAACTAAAAATTTTTCATCTTCTTCCCCAAAAAAAATACTTATCTTCAAACAAATTTAGCACAGCCGCTACTTTTTCTAGTTAACCGAACTTCCTTTGACCAAAGTTGTAACCAGAATGCGCGCTAATTGTTAATTGTTAGTCGGATAAGCATGCCTGCCTAAAACGGCCGCTGGAGTCGCTGTTTAATACCAACTTAGAAATTCAAAATTAAGAAGTATTAATGGGAAATGATTTAAAAATTTTATTTAATAGTGAATAAAGATATATTAAAGTGACCGACTCATTACAGTCCCCTCTTACTTAGAGAAAAAAAATTTTAAACGAATTTTTTTTTTCTTTTTGCATACCTATCGAAAATCACAGAATAGGTATGAACCGTGAGTTGTGACAATAGCTCGAACAGACGCTTAAATGTTGGTTAGTCAAAGTTTCCGTCATTGCAGTACAAGCAAAGCATACAAATAAATCTAAAACTAAAATTTTTAGCCATGTCCCTAGTTTGCCAAATGTGGCTAAAATACACTAATTTAATAAACTAACTTTCGAACAATCTACATCGATTCGCAAGATTACAATTAACCACAGAATATGAATGACGTATAAAGAAAGAGACATCTAGAGATATCCAAATATTTACTAAGAGACTTACAAGTCATGTACTATCTAAAGTACATAAACTACAATAAGACTTTCGTGTAGCCTAAAATAGTCGTAATAACAAATACTTAATTTAAACGTATCAAAACAATGTAAAGTCAGACACTGATTCCAAAATTGACTATTAGGTGGACAACAGATTTATAGTAGCATATCCAAGGATAATCAATCAGGCAGAGATGTGGAACGATTCACAAATTACAAGTAACAATAAAAAATTCCAAACATATATGTATAAACCAATTTAAGTATTGAATTGGGCACTAAATCCAAAATTGATCCACCAGTGGACAACATATTTATAGAATAGCATATCCAAAGATATAATCAACCAGGCAAACGAGTCACCAATTTCTTACTCTAATCAAATAATCCAAAAAGTAACAATAGGAAAAATTCTAAATATATATAAACCAATTTAAGTGTTGAATTGGGCACTAAATCCAAAATTATTCAACCAGTCGACAACAAATTTATAGATTAGCATATCCAAAGGTATAATTAATCAGGTAAATGGGTAACCGATTCACACTCTAATCAAATAATCCAAATAAATTAGGTCAACATATACCCACATCCGGTAATATGTGCCTAAACCACAATATTTACAGACTAAATCATTGAATCTAAATCAACATCAAACAAATTAACTTATGCTGATATTCACTAACTATAGCAGGTAGCTATAATAGATTGATAAGAATACCAGATATAAGGGAGCTACATGGCATTTGGTAAGCCAATAATAACTACTCAAAATATCCAAAAAGTATAAGTTAAAGAAGTAAGTAATGAATAAGTAAGTAATCAGCAAAAAGGCATCAAGAACGAACAGGTCAATTTCTGTAGAAACTGCAAATTTATGATTCGTTCTGACGTTACTAAGAAAGAACAAGATATGTTCTAGTTCTAAATCTAAAATCAACAAGGGAATGCCTAAGAAAAGAAGTGAATGTAACTGTAAATGGTCATTTCTTGACTAAAATATAAATTACTAATTTCAGAAAGCAATCTAACTATGCTAGCCATAGAGGTAGTAATGACAAGAATAACTTAAAATAAGTAAGACTCAGAAGTCAGCTAAAGGAAATCTTCTGTAATTATAATTAAACATAGTCTACAAAGACTCAAGATTAAAACTAAAATGTTCAAAGTAGAATTCAAATTGAAGATACTAGTTAATCACTAACAAACATTTTACTGCCCCGTCATCTGCATAACCTATCATGAAAATGGTGAATTCCAAAACTCATCGAACAACTGAGGCCTCTGATTAAATAACAACTTCAAACCCACGTATTCGATCAACTATGCATACGCAGAATAGTCCATATTATTATGATATAAGAGTATACAAAAACAAATACCAACAAATTATATAAATGAATTCCTAATAACTAATTTCAGAATAATCCCATATAGTACATCAGGATATTACTTAAAATAACGTATGACCATGACCAATAAAGTGACACTAAAACTAAACACAAAAAATCACAACATTCTTTTCAACATGGTAAACCAAATAAATACAAGATGATAATCAAATTAACAAATATATATATATATATATATATATATATATATATATATATATATATATATATTTATATTTATTTACGGTAACAATTGACTTCCCACATGTAAAGTTGTAGGTTCAATTGGCTTCCGCTGGTCAATTGGCATCCGGTATTCGGATGCCAATTGACCTCTTCAAAATAATATCAGAAACGCATAGTGGATGATATTATAAGGCTCTTTACGCGATATGAACCCGGAATCCAATTGGACCGTTTTTTGATTCGTAAATAAATCGTAGTTCGAGGCAAAAAATAAGCAGCGCCACCATCGATTTGTGTATATTGAGTTGAAGCGATATTCATGTCGTTACAGCTTAGCGGTTCAATTGGCATCTACAGGATGTGATACGATTTTGGAAGCCAGTTAGTCACTTAGATTGTCTTAGATTCCAGGTTTATAAAGGTTCGAGTAACGTCTGGTCGATTCGCGTTTGAGTTTAATTCTTAGAATGGATATTTTTTGTTTAGTTTTTGGATTTACAATATATTATTGGTTTTATCTTACTTTCTTGTTATCTGCAGTCTTTTATTCTTTTTGAAAGGTTTTATAACCTTATTTCTCAGCGCCATGTGTATAATTTTTTGAAGCACATTGCTAAAACGTTGTGTATTAAAAAGCATTTAATGTTAGGGGTTGTAAATGCATTAAAAATGTTGTGAATTTTGAAAATGTGGTTTGGCGCTGTGTTAATAAGATTCTTTCGTTAAGATGCTTAGTTTTTATCTATCTCTGGTTATGCTTTGTCTTTTTTTCTGTGAAAATATTAACTAATATTATAAATGTGAGTGTAAGGTGTTTGTCGGCTTGTTTTTTTTTTCGCATTCCCTGTTTAACTTTTTAACCGATCATATTGATTATTTTTGCAATTTTGACAGGGACACAAATAAGCACAGATGATACATTTTATTTAAAAAAGTTGTATTTTCAAGGGAAACTTCTCGGCAGAAGACGCCATCACAATCGAATCGAGGATAAAAGCTAGTATTTTATATGTAAATGAGAATGCAATCCACTCTTAACTGATCAACATTTAATATGTCATCACAGGTGTTCCGTGTGCAATGCTGCCAGGTCACCCATGTACAGCTTGGAACAACAAGAGCCATTTGCTGATCGGTTTAGGTCACCGAAACCCAACCAATTATGATTGGATCAACAGAAACAACTACTCCGTGGGCTAATACCCCTACCGGCATTGAATTATACTATTGATCCAATGGTCGCAGAACAACACAACCCATCAAGTGTGAAACGCCAAACAGCTGTTTCGGTCCGCCAGACCTTATCAGTGACGCTTGGCTTCTCCATTGGAAAGTTGTCCGTTCTGCTTAAGGGGACAAGGTCCTCTGAATCTCAAATGTAAATGAGAATGCAATCCACTCTTAACTGATCAACATTTAATATGTCATCACAGGTGTTCCGTGTGCAATGCTGCCAGGTCACCCATGTACAGCTTGGAACAACAAGAGCCATTTGCTGATCGGTTTAGGCCGCCGAAACCCAATTAATTATGTTTAGATCAACAGAAACAACTACTCCGAGGGCTAATACCCCTACCGGCATTGAATTATACTATTGATCCAATGGTCGCAGCACAACACAACCCATCAAGTGTGAAACGCCAAACAGTTGTTGCGGTCCGCCAGACCTCATCAGTGACGCTTGGCTTCTCCATTGGAAAGTTGTCCGTTCTGCTTAAGGGGACAAGGTCCTCTGCATCTCAAATGTAAATGAGAATGCAATCCATTCTTAACTGATCAACATTTAATATGTCATCACCGGTGTTCCGTGTGCAATGCTGCCAGGTCACCCATGTACAACTTGGAACAACAAGAGCCCTTTGCTGATCGGTTTAGGTCACCGAAACCCAACCAATTATGTTTGGATCAACAAAAACCACTACTCCGAGGGGTAATACACCTACTGGCATTGAATTATACTATTGATCCAATGGTCGCAGATCAACACAACCCATCAAGTGTGAAACGCCAAACAGCAGTTTCGGTCCGCCAGACCTCATCAGTGACTCTTGGCTTCTCCATTGGAAAGTTGTCCGTTCTGCTTAAGGGGACAAGGTCCTCTGAATCTCAAATGTAAATGAGAATGCAATCCACTCTTAACTGATCAACATTTAATATGTCATCACAGGTGTTCCATGTGCAATGCTGCCAGATCACCCATGTACAGCTTGGAACAACAAGAGCGTACAAATGTCTGCTCGAAGGTACATATTGCAGCTTACTACTTTTTAATAAGAGACGAGTAGGGGAGCTGCAGAGATTACCTTTAGATATTTATTTAAAACATCATGATTCTCAATCTTCTAAAGAGTTTGAGAAAGTCCTAACAGAAACCGAGAAAATTTTAGTTCACTCTTTAAAACGCATAGTAATAAGAGGTAAGAGAGGTAGAGGCGTACCTGTTCTGTTTGACAAATTGACCAAAAGTGGAGTTGACACTTTAATTAAATATAGGAATAATTTTTTTACCTCTTACAACGAATACCTATTTGGCATACCGAATACTATTAACTGCATCAGTGGATATCATGTTCTCAGAAAGCATGCTTCTAAGGTGTTGAATGATGCAAACAAAATCACTATCCTCACGTCAACTCGCCTCAGAAAACACTTAGCAACAATAATACAAATTTTAAAAATGGAAAAGGGTGAACTAGAACAACTAGCAAAATTTATGGGGCATACCTCAAAAACTCATGATGAGTGGTATCGTCTCCCGTCAGACATTTACCAAACCGCAAAAGTTTCCAAAATATTATTGCTCGCTCAAAACACTAATATTGACCAATATAAAAATCGAAATTTAAATGAGATTGAAGTCGATAACGAGATATTGGAAGACGCAGAAGAAGCTGATAGTGACGAAGAAAATACTAATCAACCTATTCTTCAACAAAATGAAGTAAACATCCCGTCACAAAATAGAATACAGGAGAAAGGTAAACGTATTTTAGTTCCATGGACAAAAGAGGAAAAAGAACTTACGCAAAAATTCTTTGCACGTCATATTAAGAAGAAAATTCCGCCAAAAAAAATGGAAGTTTTAAATTTGGTAGAAAAGTATCCAAATGTTTTTAAAAACAGGAAATGGGACACAATAAAAGTATTTGTACAAAATAAATATAAATCACAATAATTCATTCAAGTGATTACGAGTTTCAATAAAATATTCTATTACAATCCTATAGTTTTAATGTATCCTTCATTACTTTCTTATTGAATTAAACCTAATTTTATTAACGTTTTAAAACGTCGTCATATTAATATTTTCTCTTGGATTTTGTAAATCCAATGAAATGTTGTAGATAGAATTTGAGGTTGGACAAACATTCATTTTTTCTTAGCTGTTCTAGTTTTAAAATAAAGTTTCTAACTAGTCTATGTTTCTAATGGTAATAGTGAGTTTTGTACAATTGCTAACGTATAGACTTTACCTATTTTACGTTTTTATCGAGGCTATTTTTTTTTAAATAAACCCGGTGTGGTCAATGTTGATTATTTCCATACGACATGTGAGTCCTAAAGTAACGGATAAATTCAATATTTTTGTAACTAAAAATATTTTGACGAAATCCTCGTACAGGTCGATTTTTGTTTTTTGTTGTGCATTTTTTCAATATAATCTTTTTATACAGGGCGTGTCGTGTAAGAGTGGCCAATACCAACTTTCTTATTTTAAATACAACACCCTGTATATTATTATATCTTTTGATTTCTAAGAATATTCTAGATAAAATTTATATTTAATCTTCTATTCCTATCTTTAACTGTTTTTGAGTAATCGAGGTTGGAAAAGTGACAATTGCTCACAAAATCTAAACAGTTCGATCTAGAGTAAAATGGTTTTTATATTAAGACAAAAGCTTTTTGTATTTACAAAAAGCTTTTGTCTTTATATTGATTCAGGGTATACAGCCAACTATTGGATTTGGTCCATTTTAATTAGTTTTTATATTACTATCTTAGTTTTTAATATGCTATCTAGTGGTATTAAATAAAAATAAAATACGAAAATTGTCGTGGTCGGCCCTAAATTTCAAAATTTGTCATTTTGAATATAATCCTATCATCTCTGGGTTTGATACCACTAGATAGCATATTAAAAAGTAAGATAATAATGTAAAAACCATTTTACTCTAGGTCGAACTGTTTAGATTTTGTGAGGAAAAATACACGAAATGTCACTTTTCCAACCTCGATTACTTAAAAACGGTTAAAGATAAGAATAGAAGATTAAATATAAATTTTACCTAATATTCTAAGAAATTCAAAAATATAATAATACACAGGGTGTTGTATCTAAAATAAGAAAGTTGGTATTGGCCACTGTTACACGACACGCCCTGTATAAAAAGATTCTATTGAAAAAAATGCACAACAAAAAATAAAAACCGACCTACATGAGGATTTCGTCAAAAGATTTTTAGTTACAAAAATATTGAATTTATCCGTTACCTTAGGACCTCACTGTATATAAATCACAATGGATCATTTTATGTACCATTATAGGTATGTGCCATGTATAGCCTTGATAAAGACTTAAAATAAAGTAAAAACATTGGCAAATTTTAAACATTAACTAGGTTTTAATTGTCCCTAACCCACTATTACCATTAGAAGCTATTAAGTGGACACTACTCCTAAAACTTTGTTTACGTTGAAAGCTATGTATCGCCATTTTAAAAAGAGAGACCAAGAAATTTTGTAAATTATATGTTTGCAACTGTGTTTCTTACAAAAACCTTTTGTATGTATATAACTTCTTTATTATTCACTTCTAATGAAGTTAAGAGATAAAATACTGATTCTGAATTTTGTTTAAAAGAAGTGTACCTTTAAACATTTGATTTTCAACTTCTTCAAAGTTACAGTAATTTCAACATCTTTTCAATTCTTGAGTACTTCAATTCCCAAGAGATTTCAGTAATTTTATTTTATTTTTTTCTACGTAGGGCAAACACAACCATGAGATATAATCGAGACTCCATATATTTCAAACTAGGTTGATTTTGATAAAATTGGTTTTTGTTAGGTACAGATAATAATTACCTATGTAGTGCCTTCATAACAGGTAATTCTTATTTTTATGTTACAGCCTTAAAATAAAACATACATTATGTCGAATAAATTTTGATATATTATTTATTAACAAACGGTTAAAGAAAAACAAATATGTGTTAAAATACGACTCTTTTTTAATTATTGCTTTTCATAGTATATGGACATAATATTTTATCTCTTTTTAATGTAAAAGAATCTGGTTCGTTTTGATTGTGCATCTATTATTATATAATACCACATCAAACCAGATTCAGTGACGTACGAGAAGTATGGGCAGAGGAAAGAAAAATACACACAGTTGTAAGAAGTCAGATACCAAAAAATAAAGCAGAAAGTTATGTGCACTTTGCGTTCGGCAATAATGTGCCTGTTGTCTTAAACATCTTCACTTGCAAAAATTTTCACAGTGAGTGTTATCAAATGGTCGTATACTCTTATAAGTACTTTTGTTTGCTTTCTAAGTATTTTTCATGGACTTTGAATTTGCTAAAATATTGGAAAGTGTCATCGAAAATGCAAATCGAAGAGAAATACGAACAAGAACGAGAAAATACAGCCCATATAGCCCATAATGCGACGTAACAGCCCAAGACATGAAGTTACAATCATTGTAACATTTAATTTTAACATTTAATCCTACTATACCAGAATTTCTTTAGTAATACCAAATAATTCATTACAACAGAGCTCTTTTACTCAGGGAATAATCAGACTAGAAGTTGTTAAAAGACGATAAAACATTTTTAAATTACTGAGCTTAAAAAATGTAAAATAAAAGTATTTAGCAAATTAAATCAAATTTGAAGCTGTCATAATTTTAAAAGAAAAATATTCAATCTCGAAAAAAGCAATTGCCTGCCTACAATTTATAGATAAGGAGTAATATACTCTAACAAGTTAAATTTTTAAACATCCGTTTCGACAACAAAATATTACAATGACTGAACAGATGAATTGACTCAGGTAGAATTCCACCGAAACCTTTAGGTATTATTGTCGACTTGAGTCATAAACCAATGGATGCTAAAGGTCCAAAGCCAATCGATGCCAAAGAAACCGCAACAGCGATTGATGCCAATTGGTACCGCAACAGAATTCGCTGTATATTGTGGCCCGTGAATATTCACGGATGCCAAATGGGAATACTTTTCGTCCAGAAGTCAATTGGTACTACAAAGAAATATATATATATATATTTCTGACACGCGGTCAGACTAGCTGGACGTATGTAGTGTCGCTCCGAAATTAAATTCCAATTTTGGGTGGTTTCGAGTGTAATCTGCATGCAAATTAGTGTAAAGTGTATTTAAAAAGGACCTTTATGTAAATAAATAATCAGTTATCTGATTTTGAACTGTATTAAATTAATAGTTAGTTTTAATTGCCCTACGGATAAAAGTGAAACTTCTGAGTGGTCGAAACAAGTTGAGCTTTTTGCGCTGGACGGGTGATTAAGAACGATAAACAATAATAATTATCAACAAAAAAAATAGGTCTGTTATTCAGGTTTCGGTAAAACTATACAGAATTATAAAGGCTGAATTTATTTGCTGTTTTAATATTGATTGTATTTTGTATTTACAAGTGGTAGAAGTCGAAACTGGTTAGGATCGAGAATAATTGCTAAGATTTAACTGTAGAGGTAGGCGCGACGCTTGTCGAGATCCGTAACCGTTACTTATAATATTTATATTTACAAATACTTTAATTATTTGAATAAGAAGAAAGATGGCGGATGGTAAGGTTGATGACGATGGTAAAAGAAAAAGCAAAGAGGAGATAGACATATTTAGCAGGAGCAGAAAATTGAGCCGAACGCCAGACAGGTCGAAACCAACAACGAATGAAACCAGCAGGCAGAACGAAATGATGGAACTAATGAGACAAATAGCAAGCGATAATAAAAAGAAAAACAGGGACCTGGAAGAGATAAAAAATACAATGGGTAATATGATTGAGGAACTAAAAGAAATTAGGAAGAAAAATAGTCAATACAAATTGCAAATGAAAGAAATAATAAGAGAAAATGAAAATCTAAAGAAAGAAATGACAACGATGAAACAAAAAATAGATAAAATAGAAATAGCCTTGGAAGCATGTCAGAAAGAAAAGAAGAAAAATAACTTAATAATGAGAGGCTTACCAATAGACACAATAGAAGCAGAGCAACTGGACAACTTCATAGAAACAAAAATGGGAGTAAAATCAAAAATAAATAGGGTACAAAAGATAAATGAAACAATGTGTGTTATCGAATGTAAAAAATTTGAAGATAAAATGAAAATACTAAAAGCCAAGGGTAAACTAATAAACTATAAGCAACATAGAGTATATATAGAATGTGACCTAACATTAAAAGAGATAGAGATACAAAGAAATCTTAGGAAGATAGCAGCAGATGAAAAGACTAATGGGAAAAGGACAAAAATTGGATATGGTTTCATAGTTATTGAAGGCATTAAGTGGAAATGGAATCAAAAAACAAGCCAGATAGAAAAGATAACATCCAATACAGAACCAACTGGTTCAAAAAACTAGCTGAAGAAAACACAATGACGGACCGAGAAACAAAACAGGCACAGAACAGGGACATGAGCAGATCTAAAGATAATAACACAAACGGAAGTAAAAACAAATTGAAGTACAACTTAAACACAGAAAAGAACAAAACAATTTGGAAAATGGCACCATGGAATATGAGAGGTATAAATGGGAAGGAAATAGAACTGGGGGAAGAAATTAGACATAAGAACATTGAAATAGTAGCTATAACAGAGACAAAGAAAAAAGGAAAAGGATCAATAATATTAGAAAACGGAATGTTACTAATATACAGTGGAGTGGAAGAAACGAAGAGAGCTCAGGCAGGAGTAGCGTGCATGATAGAGAAGGAGAGTATCAATAAAATAAAAAATTGGATATATTACAACGAACGTATACTAAGAGTAGACATAGATATGGATACAGAGGAAACCAATACAAACCTAATCATATGTTATGGACCAGATGAAGACGAAACAAAAAACGAAAAGAATGAATTCTGGGACAAATTACAAGAAGTGATAAATGATTGTACAGAGAAAATTGTGATCACAGGAGACATGAACAGTAGAGTGGGGAAAGAAACAGAAAAATGGAACAATGTCATCGGACCTTATGGGGAGGACAAACTAAACAAAAATGGAAAATTACTACTCGAATTCTGTCTAGACAATAACCTGGTGATTATGAACACACACTTCTAACATAAAAGGATACACAAGATCACAAGAGAAGTCAAATCAAGAGACGAACAATCAATTATAGACTATACTATAGTGCAAAAAACAGAGAAGAACTGGATAAGAGACGTAAGGGTAAAAAGGAGTTATGAAATTGGTAGTGACCACTATCTACTAGAAACCACATTCAAAAGCAAAAGAAAAGAAATAAAAAGAAATGAGAACATAAACAGAAAACACAAAGAAATAATAAAAATTTATAAACTAAGGGAAGAAACAACGAGAATAAGATTCTCAGAGAAAGAGATGGACAATGAACATGAAATAACAGAAACAATAGAAGAAGAATGGGAAAAATTTAAAAATGCGATGATAAAAACAGCTAAATCAATATGTGGAACCACAAGAAATAACAACAGAGGGAAACGAACAGCTTGGTGGAACGATGAAGTGAAAAGAGAAATAAAAGAAAAGAAGAAACTATGGAAAGACTACATCCAAGACAAAACACAACAAAAATATGAAAATTATAAGAGACAAAGAACAAAAGTTAAAGAGATAGTTAAGAAAGAGAGAAAGAAAAGTTGGGAAAAATTCGGGGAAAAATGGAAGAAAACAGCACAGAAAACGTAAAATTATTTTACAGAACACTGAAAAACCTAAGAAGCAACAAAGAAACGAAACTGAAACAAATAATTAACAAGGAAGGAACAATAATAAACGACGATAAGACAATAATGAAAAGATGGAGGGAACATTTTCAGCTGATACTGAATGGAAATCAAGCGAATACAATGGAGAAGGAAAGCCACAACAGGAGAGTATCCACGAGAAACACGGAAAATCCAGAAACTATACAAAAAGAAGAACTGGAAGAAGCAATAAGAAAGATAAAGATTGGAAAAGCACCAGGAAGCGATGAAGTAGCACCAGAAATGATGAAATATATAGGAGTAAAAGCAAAAGAAAAATTGTTATACATATATAACCTAATATGGAAGAGAAAAGTAATACCCAAAGAATGGACAAATGCAGTAATTATACCTATATACAAGAAAGAAAACACAAGAGACTGTAGGAACTATAGAGGTATATCACTACTATGTGTAGCAGCAAAAGTATACGAAACCATAATATAAAGGAAAATTAGAAAAGAAATAGAACATAAATTAGAGGATGTACAAAGTGGATTCAGGAAAGGACACAACACACAAGACCATATATTCACCATGCAACAAGTAATAGAAAAAGCCTTAAAGAAAAATAAAGAAATACATCTGAGCTTTATAGACATGGAAAAAGCATTCGACTCAGTCAAAAGAAAAGATATATGGGA
Source organism: Diabrotica undecimpunctata (assembly GCF_040954645.1). Classification (NCBI taxonomy): domain Eukaryota; kingdom Metazoa; phylum Arthropoda; class Insecta; order Coleoptera; family Chrysomelidae; genus Diabrotica; species Diabrotica undecimpunctata. Next base: position 16,259,817 of record NC_092813.1, read on the forward strand.
AAGCCTAAAGAAGAAACAAGTAAGTGAAGAATTGATAGAGCAACAAAAAGTATATACATGAAAACAACAAATACAGTAAGAATGTTAAATATACAGTCAGAACCATTTGAAACAACCCAAGGAGTTAGACAAGGGGGAAGTCTCAGCCCAGTACTATTCCTAAACGTAATAGATGAGATAGTGAAAGAATGTAAGAAAACATTCAAGAAATACTGCATCGGTTGGAACAGAATGCAAATGATAAATGCTGAGATGTGTATATTTGCAGACGACATAGTATTAATTGCGGAAACTGCAGAAAAACTGAAATACAACTTAGAGAAATGGAACCTAGAAGTAAGCAAATACAACTTAAATGTAAACAAACAGAAGACTCAAATAATGAAAATATCAAGGAAACAAGGGACGGAAGATCAAATAGAAGTAATGATAGACCAACAAAAAATAATACAGGCAAATTCATACAAATACTTAGGAACAGTAATCAACAACAAAGGAGACATCGACGATGATCTTAACAACAGAATGGAAAACACAGGAAAACTATTCCAAGCACTAAATAGAGGATTCCTCAATAACAAAGAAATATCAACAAAGACCAAGATGACAATATACAAAACAATATATAGACCTACAGTGACATATGGAGCAGAAAATTGGATATTAAACAAAAGACATCAGAGCAGAATTCAGGCAGCAGAGATGAAATACCTCAGAAGAACGATAGGAGTAAAAAGAACTGATAGAATCAGAAATGAAGAAATAAGAGAAAGACTTAAAATCAAACCGATACTCGAGTCAATCAAAGAGAAAAAATTGGCATGGTTCGGACATCTAACCCGGATGGACAATAATAGACAAGTAAAAAGAGTGTGGGCCGCCAAACCAATAGGGAAGAACAGAAGAGGAAGACCCATTAAAGAATGGAACAGTGACATCTCGCAGATACTGCAGAGTAAGGGTAAGACTTGGCAGGAAGCAACACAGATGGCATCCAATAGGAAGGAATGAAGAAAGTTCGTTAAGAGCTAGGACACCTCAGAAGACTGTCAAATATTATAATTTAATGAATTGTATTTTAAACGGCCCAACACCGAAAGGTACAAATGGGTCTACTGATTAAGTAAAGTAAAGTATATATATATATATATATATATATATATATATATATATATATATATATATAGTTATGCTATTTAAATTGTATTATATTGCTTATTTAGAAAAAAATCCTGTCTATATTTATTAAATGATCTAATCTCCAATTAATCACAATAAATCAGCATTAATTAATTACAATCTCAGGCTATTTAACTTGTACTATTTACCTTTGATCGTGGATTCAAAATATTTTCCAATTGGCTTCCTAATTGGGATAGGTAATATGACCTGAATAAAATACATAGAATTTCAACTGAACTATATGTGAGATGTCCTTTATTTTAATGAAATTTTATATAACAATCAATCCTGTAATATTTGCAATATACTAACTTTAAATATATGAGAAGTTGTTTTCTATCATGGACCCAAATGTTATTTTACATTCATTTTTAATATGTGTTATAACTAAGCTCTTTTTATAGCGAATATACAGCAAATAAACACACCCGGTAAATTACGTCTTCGGAAATTCAAACAAACACAAATCACAAAGCTCCTTCCTTCTTGGACGACGAAAACTGACTAACCAACCTTTTTCCTCTCTCCTATATCATAGCCAAAACCACCACCCCCTTGCATTCAAAAATTGACCAATAAAAATCATCCACCTCTGTGACGTATATCGTTACCAACCAACTCTCTCTATAAAACGTCATTCGGGTAATTCCAGAAAACAACATTCTTTAATTATTCTAACTAAATCTATCTGCTTTACAAATATTTCTTACTAATAGCTACAAACGATACCTGTTTCTCAATTCAATGTCTTTTGTTAATAAACTTTTACCGATATAATCTTTCGGGGAGAAAAACCACCGCAAATCCCGGTCTATTGTTTAAACACTTTCTATATACACTTTTATTCCGGGTAAATCCATTCCACAATAACCGACTTATTTAAATTTCTTATCGATAATATTTGAAAGTCTTCTCTCTGAGGCCTAATGAACAATTCTTCGAACAACTTAAAATACATATTTTGTCTTATACAGGATGTTTGAAAATTTATATGCCCGTGTCTTTATGAAATAGCAATAATTTTAATTTTTATTTAAGTAACAAAATTTGTATATCGGTTTTTTTTGCTTATGGACATTCAAAAGTACAACAAATCCCCGCCTTTGTAATCGATAAAATTTATCAATCTATGCAACTAAATTTTCTCGAGGCAAACTAAAACGCACTTCCTGTATGCTAGCTGTACTTATGCTACGTATTATCCTATCATACTATCTACTTTATACAAATTTAAATCTTCATTCGTGATATTTATATACATCATGGATATTATAAATACCTCTGATCTTTTCAGAATCCATATGTTTCAACTCATAGCTGTTTACTCCATCTTCGTTGTTTACTATGTATGGCCCTTCGAAAACAGGCATCAATTTTGCGCAAATACCACTCTGAAGATTTGACACTCTTAATGCTCTTACCATTACTTTGTCACCCTTTTGGAAAGTTACTGGTCTTCGTTTCCTATTATGACCCTGTCTCTGGATGTATTTCTCATTGCTTCTTCTTAATCTCCTCTGAATCGTTTCTATAACCTGTCGATACTCTCTTTGTTCTGGATCTTCCCACGGTCTTATCGGCATGACGCCTTTCATGATGTATTCTGGTGTTTCTTTCGTTACTGTACTTGGCATGGAATTTAGGTACATCTCTATTTCTCCCAATTTTCTGTCCCATCGCCGATGTTGACCATCCGTTGCAATGCGAAGAAATTTCGTTACCTCTTGTATAAATCGCTCAGAAGGATTACTTTGGGGATGCCTGATGCTTACAAAGTTCGTCTCGATTCCCCGTTCTCTAAGCTGTCCCTTGAAACGATCATTTCGGAAGTACGTTGCATTGTCTAGTAAAATTTTTCTTGGGGTTCCTACCGTAGCGATGAAATTGTCTATTTTTCTCAATATTTCTTCCCCTTTTGTGGTGCGGCAACTATATAATTTCACGTATTTTGAGAACACATCCACCATCACCAGAATATGCTTGTTCCTTTGCGTGGTCACAATTAGATCGCTTAACATGTCGATGGCTATAATGTCCAGGTTGTTCCGGGATACAATGCTCTTTGCAATATTTTCGTTTTTAAAATTCCTGCTCTTGTATTTCTGGCATACTTCGCATTTATGTGTGATCTCTTTTGCAATGCGGTAATCTTGTCGACTGATGTAGTTTTCCCTAAACACAAGCCACACCTTTCTACTGCCAATATGTCCATTTTCCTCGTGTAGTTTCTTTATGATTCTTTCTGCCAATGTCGGTGTCACTAAATATAATTCCTTTCCGTCTATTCTCTTAAAAAATATCTCGTTTTCTAGCTCTGCTCTTCTTTTTTCTCTTTCTTCTAGGCCTTCCTGGTCGGTCCTTATCTCAATTAACGAAAATATCCCTTCGTCTTGTGTCAATATATTTAATCCCACATGTAATGTAATTGTCTCCTTTTTTCCTGTATCTTCGTCCCGTGTTAAAGCGTCAGCTATTATGTTGTCTTTTCCTTTGATGTATCGAAATTGGAAATCATACTCTTGTAAGAGCAGAATGCCTCTGTGTATTCTGTTATTTACCAATCGATTCTTCATGATGTGTATCAATGCTGCATGATTCGTTTCGATGGTGAATTTAGCTCCCAATAAGTAAAACCTTAATTTATTTACGCAAAATAGTACACTGGCGAATTCCAACTCGGTGACACTGTATTTTCTCTCATGTGTTTTAGTCACTCTAGATATAAAACATATCGGAACCTCTTGGCCGTTTTGTATTTGCGACAACACTCCTGCAAATTTCTGTATCGACGCATCCGTACGGAGTATAAACGGCAAATTGTAAATAGGGTGATATATTTTCGTTCCTTTAGCAAATTCTTGTTTCAATATTTTGAAAGCTTCCTCCTGTTCTTCTTTCCAATTCCATTTTGTCCCTTTCTTTAACAATTTTATTAAAGGAATTTCTTTTTGGCTTAAATCGGGAATTAATTTCTTGAAATAATTTATCGTACCGAGAAACCCTCGCAATGTTTTTAGATTTGTTGGTCTTGGGTATTCGTCGATGAGCTTTACTCTGTCCTCGGCTAGACTTACAGTTTCGGTGTCAAGTTTGAAACCCAAATAAATCACTTCCTTTTGAAAAAATTGACATTTTTCAATGTTTAGTTTTAATCCCGCTGTGTCCAATTCTTTCAAAATTATTTTGATATGTTCCACATGACTCTGCATATCTTGTGAAAAAATTAATAAATCGTCGATGTAATGGACGATGAACTCTTCATGGTGATTCAAAATGGTATGCAAAGCTCGTACAAGTGCTGCACAGGCGCTTTGTAATCCAAACGGAACTACCTTAAATCGGTATACTATACCATCAATTGAAAAGGCAGTGTAGTTTCTACACTTTTCAGCCAAAGGTATTAACCAAAAACTATGCTTTAGATCAATTTTTGAGAAAATATGTGATCCCGTGATTCTTCCAAAAATGGCCTCGATATTTAACGGTGATTCATATTGTGATACTGTGTGTTGGTTGATATTTCGGGCATCTAAACAGCGTCTTAACTCTCCACTGCTCTTCTTCACTATCACAATTGGGTTAATATAGGGTGAGTCACATCTCTCAATGATTTGATCTTCCAACATTTTTTTGATTTCTTGCTTTACTTCTTGCCGATACTTATAAGGAATTGGATAAGTCTTCGATCGAAAATTTCCCAAGTTTTTCACCTTAAATGAGTGCTCGTATTTTGTGGCCACTCGGTTTTCCTCATTTATCAGCGTTTCATAGTCTCTTAAAATTATACGCAAATCATTTTCTTTGCCTTCTCCACATATCAATTTTTTGTCTCTCCCATCAAATTTTTCGCACATATTCACCGTGTACTCCGTGTCTTCTTCAAACACCACTGTCTCCATTGTGTCCTCTTCATTTTCCTTTGTTTTTTTTTGTTGGGCTTGTCTCTTCTTTTGAGGAATCCCAAGTTTTGCTTTCATTTCTTGTCAAAATCTTTCCATCTTCTTCTCCTGAGCTCGTCTCATCTTTTGAGGAATCCCAGGTTTTTTTTTCTTTGATCTTTTTCTGACCTTTTCCCCTCTTTCTTCCTTTTCCTTTCTTCGTCACCAGGTTCATTTCCACCGTTTGTTCTTTCTCTGATTCGTCCGTAATTTGTTTCTCTTGTTCCTTATCCTGTTCTTCTTCTTTTTCCTTTGTTATTTTCATCGTATTGGTTTTGAAGTCGATCACTACATGTTTTTCCGTTAATTCGTCAACGCCTACAATCATGTCATGTGACATATTCGGCATTATTACACATTGAAGTGCATACATATTTTTTTTCAATCGTACCATTACTCGTATACCTTCATTTATTGTTGCCAATGTCCGTTTATTTGCGCCCACTAAATTCACCCTAGGTATTTTATAAATTAGACTTGTTAAATTTACTTCTTCGATTAATTTTCTGTCGACCAGTGTTATTTCAGAGCCTGTGTCTATCATAATTTTAATTGGTTTGTCATTTATAAATCCATCCACAAATTTTAAATTAACTCCATTTCTCTTTTCATTGTTTCCTGCCAGTTTAATAAATTCCTTGGGGTGACAAAAAATTCCTGTTTGTTTCTTCGTTTTTAGTGAGCGCCTTCTTGAAAACACGCCTGTTGTTCTTCTGTGTTTTCTCGCCCGTCATCTTCTCTCTCATATTCATTTTCTTCTCTTTGCATATTATCTATTTCTCTTCTGTTCTCTTTTGGTCTATCATTCCCGTATCGGTTACCGCGAGATTCCTGTTCATTCCGTGGGTTATTGTATCTGTTTCCTTGGTATGGGCGGTTATTTCTACTCTGATTTTCCCGATCCCTGTTTTCATTCCATCTCTGGGTTCTGGGTTCATAATTCTCTCTTCCGTTTGGTCTATTTTCGTATCCCCGTCTAGGTATGAATTCTCGTCTTGTATAATCTCTTCTAAAATTTTGACCTCTATCTCTATATTCTTGGTTTTCTCTTTGTCTATAATTTTCTTGCGGTCTTCTTTCTTTTCTTTCATGCCTACGTGATTCTCTCATTTGCAAAAATTGACATAAGCTGTCAATGTCCTTGCAGTTTTGGAGATTTATGTGGTCTTCCTAGCTATCTTCAAAGTGTCGCGATATCAACTCTACCAATTGTTCTGATGAATAATTATATTGCAAATGTTTTGCATTATTATAGAGTTGTAATGCGTACATCTTTTCTGATACGCCCATCCTCTCATGGTATTTTCCATTTTGTAACTTCTTTCCCCAGAAATAATTTAAGAATCTTCTCTCAAAATCTTGCCAATTGTCAAATTCTTCTTCCTTGCTGACAAACCAAAGATTTGCCTCTTCTTTAAGATGGTTTCTGATGGTTTCCTTTGCTGTTGCAAACGGTCCTATGTATTTGACTTTTTCCTTTAGGTTATTTATAAAAGGCACTGGGTGTAGTTTCCTTATATCCCCGCCAAATCGTACTTTTACGTCTTCTGTGCTATGTACGATGACTTCCTTTCTTTCTACTCCTCTTATCTCCATCTCTGCAATTTGTTTAAATCTCCTTTCCGTTTCTTTCCGGTCTTCTTGTAGCGCATTTTCAAATTTTATTTCTATCTGTTCTAATTCCCTTTCTTGCATACTCTGAATATCCTTCATTTTAGTTTCGATTTCTTCTCTCTGCAATTCTAGTTTTCTCTCTGTTTCTTCCCTACTTCTTTCTAAACAGACTTTTATTTCGTTTTCATATTTGTCCATACGCGTTTCCATTTTTTGTTCCATTTTTCTTTGGTTTTCTTCCAACTTGTCCAATTTTTGTTCCGTTCTTTGTTGTGATTCATCCATCTTCTGTGATTGGAGTTGCATCATCTGTATTAATTTTTCTATTCCCGATTCTTGTTTTTCTGTCTCCATTACTGTTGTGTCTAATACGTCTTCCTGGTCTGAATATTCTTCCTGTTCTGATTTATCTTCTTGTTTTTGTTCTCTTTGCTCTTGTTTCTTGTGTTTGGCATTTATTATGTTTTTATCCACGCCAAATATAAAATTCTACTGGTCTGTTGCAACAAACGGGACTTTTCTTGTTCAAATGTAATAACTCTTGAGTACGAGTATCAAATTTCAATATCCCACAAATAAATCAAATGGTAAAATATCAAATGTCAAAATCAATCAAATAAATCAAGTATGGTAAAATTATCAAATGTAAATATCACACAAATAAATCAATTATGGTAACCTATAAATTGTCAATATCACGAATAAATCAATTATGGTAAATTGTATCTTAAAAAAAATATATATAAATCTTTATGTCCTCAAATTTTACATAATATTTCACTTTATCCACGGCATATAAACTTTCAAATATCTGCTCGTCTACTCCTATCCTTTTAAATTTGCCAACTAGAAATATTTTTCAAAGCTTTACACGTTGGGAGCCATTTTGTTATGCTATTTAAATTGTATTATATTGCTTATTTAGAAAAAAATCCTGTCTATATTTATTAAATGATCTAATCTCCAATTAATCACAATAAATCAGCATTAATTAATAACAATCTCAGGCTATTTAACTTGTACTATTTACCTTTGATCGTGGATTCAAAATATTTTCCAATTGGCTTCCTAATTGGGATAGGTAATATGACCTGAATAAAATACATAGAATTTCAACTGAACTATATGTGAGATGTCCTTTATTTTAATGAAATTTTATATAACAATCAATCCTGTAATATTTGCAATATACTAACTTTAAATATATGAGAAGTTGTTTTCTATCATGGACCCAAATGTTATTTTACATTCATTTTTAATATGTGTTATAACTAAGCTCTTTTTATAATTTTTTTTTTAAATGATCGCAACATTAACTGTCTCTATTATTTATTCAATTCATTTAATTAATAAATGAAAACCACACTCCTGCTCTAATGAAAATTGACTGACCTTTCTTTCTCTGCCGTTGCAATTCTATGGCCACGCCACAAAAAAAATCCTTTCTCTGCTTCTGCTCCTATTGTGGTCCAGATGACGTACACCTTTCTCCTATCGGTCCTTGTATCTGCAACCCAACAACTCGTGTTAGTCTATGCAGCCTCCTTTTGTGCCAATCTCCGCGCCTGTTTATAACTTCAAATGTTTCCAGCTTCGTCTGATATTAATATTCTTATACCCTTTGGTTTTTCTATCTCCCTGTACCCCGTTCCTCACACTGGTCAGCTTTTACGCAGCAAATAAACACACCCGGTAAATTACGTCTTCGGGACTTCAAACAAACACAAATCACAAAGCTCCTTCCTTCTTGGACGATGAAAACTGACTAACCAACCTTTTTCCTCTCTCCTATATCATAGCCAAAACCACCACCCCCTTGCATTCAAAAATTGACCAATAAAAATCATCCACCTCTGTGACGTATATCGTTACCAACCAACTCTCTCTATAAAACGTCATTCGGGTAATTCCAGAAAACAACATTCTTTAATTATTCTAACTAAATCTATTTGCTTTACAAATATTTCTTACTAATAGCTACAAACGATACCTGTTTCTCAATTCAATGTCTTTTGTTAATAAACTTTTACCGATATAATCTTTCGGGGAGAAAAACCACCGCAAATCCCGGTCTATTGTTTAAACACTTTCTATATACACTTTTATTCCGGGTAAATCCATTCCACAATAACCGACTTATTTAAATTTCTTATCGATAATATTTGAAAGTCTTGTCTCTGAGGCCTAATGAACAATTCTTCGAACAACTTAAAATACATATTTTGTCTTATAAAGGATGTTTGAAAATTTATATGCCCGTGTCTTTATGAAATATCAATAATTTTAATTTTTATTTAAGTAACAAAATTTGTATATCGGTTTTTTTTGCTTATGGACATTCAAAAGTACAACAATATATATATATATATATATATATATATATATATATATATATATATATATATATATATATAATAGTAGTATTTAACATAGTTCCCTACCAGTACCATTGTTTAAATAGGACTAGTTAGACAATCCTTATGGAACAAACGTTTGACTTTTATTCTGCCGTCATATGGCGCCCTCTAGTCATAAATTTAAAAAGCTATTAACAGAAACTTAATTCACTGCAGGATTCTATTCGAGTATATTTTTACCTGTCTCATAATTAATGCAAACCTGTACACGGATGCCAGATTGTGAAGAAAATATAAGACTTTAATAAAATGCTTATTGTTATTATCGTTGTATGCGTCTAGTGAAAGATAACTTGACTATTTCGAGCGAATATTTCAAATTGTTTTTGTACTTTGAGACTTCTTTTATTCCTTCTTCAAGACACTGTAATTAGAAGAAAGTGTAAATATTTACAACATATCTCAAATTGTCATTACAACTTACTAGTCGTTGAGATTATTTTTGTAAAGCTACGACACTCAACATTAAAAACACACATATAAAATATAACATTTAAAATAATGGACAATATACATTTTAAAATTTAGTTGGAAAGTTAAAATTTTGTTCACATCTTTCCATGGTGTGTTTTGACTGATCCATAGAGAACAGAAGAAAAAACAAAAATAGAGTGATTAAAAAGTAATTAGGAGTTCTTGCTATTATATTAATGGAAGTAATAGTAGTAGCAAGAACTCCTAATTACTTTTTAATCACACTATTTTTGTTTTTTTTCTGTTCTCTATGGATCAGTCAAAACACACCATGAAAAGATGTTACTAACAAAATTTTAACTTTCCAACTAAATTTTAAAATGTATATTGTCCATTATTTTAAATGTTATATTTTATATGTGTGTTTTTAATGTTGAGTGTCGTAGCTTTACAAAAATAATCTCAACGACTAGTAAGTGGTAATGACAATTTGAGATATGTTGTAAATATTTACACTTTCTTCTAATTACAGTGTCTTGAAGAAGGAATAAAAGAATTCCGAAAGCTTGACCAAAAGTCAAAAGAGTGTTTCTATAACATCCCGGCCAAACCTACTAACTGCAGCCCTAATAAACTGTGTTGTTTGTTTATATCGACAGTCAATAATATCCAGTATTTCTTATATATATATATATATATATATATATATATATATATATATATATATATATATATATATATATATATATATATAATATATATATATATATGTATATATATATATATATATATATATATATGTATATATATATATATATATATATATATATATATATATATATATATATATATATATATATGTATAAGAGTAAGAAAACAGAAATTTTTAGATAGGAAAAAAAAAGATCCCATAGGACTACCAAAAACAAATTTTTGGTAGTCCCATGGAATTTAGTCTTTCACCTATTCTAAGTAGCTATGTCATAGATGATGTTATCAGTGATTGTATCAACAATTGCACTTTTTTCATTCCTTTTTTTAAAGATATGTAGATGATTTAGTTTTGGTACTTCCTAATCACACAAAATTATTGAAATAGTCAACATTTTCAAGTATCTTAATCAACATATACAATTTACAGTTGAGGTAGAGGTAGACAATTCTCTAGTTCCTTAGAGTAGGTTTCAAGTCCAGTACTTTATACAGGTTGGTGAATTGTTTGCAGTTGGTAAGTTTGGTATGGTTGATTCGTAGTCTTGTAATAGTCGATACTTCTTTTCTAGTTATGAAGTCTAGGGAGAGATGACCAATAAAAGATTGAAGTTTATGAAAAGTTGTTTTGCTCTTTTGCTCTAAGTTTTGTCAAGTATCCTCTACCGACTTTTTAAAAACGAATTTCGAGATTCGTTAGCTAGTTGAATTGGAGTGACTTCAGTCACCCCATGGTTGGTAGCTTCTTTGGCAAAATGATCTGCTGTTTTATTACCAGTAATTCCGGTGTGAGAAGGCAGCCATATGAGAGAGACTGTTACATCGTAAGCAGAGAGATTTTGGTATATGTCATGAATGTTTTGAACTAATAGGTGCTCAGTGAAAATTGTATTGACTAAATGGATATATGAAAGTTAATCTAAACAAATTACAATATGTCTGTTTTGATGTGAGATGCATTTAAAAGCCCACAATACTATATAGTTCGCCTGTGCAAACGTTGCATATTAAGGGTAACCGAGATGATCTTACAAGTTCATGTTTAGTGGTTACTGCACAATCAATACCAGTGGTAGTTTTAGAAGCATCTGTATAGAGAATTAAATTCTAAAATGCTTTCTTTATACGAGGGTTAGAAGATTCAAGTTTGTTAAAAATAGTGAGTGAGGTATATATTGAAGGGAGATCTTTAGACCAGAGGGGAAGTAAAGGTAGAGGAAATGAACTAGTCAGAAAAAGGTCAATATTTTTAAGTAGTGGACAAATTAATTGAGGTATAGGTTTTATGATAAGGTGTTGGTTATTGTTAGTGGAAGAAGACGGCATTGTGGCAATTAGGGAATGAAAGGGATTAAATGGATTTGCAGATGTTGATACAGCATACGAAAGTAGAAGTGATTATCGTCTTAGGGTAGGAGAAAGTTCATTAGATTCACGGTGTATACTCTCAATAGGACTAAAGCGAAAAGCGCTCAGACCTAGAAGTAGTTTTATTTGCACCCCATTGAAGATGACCGAGGGTTTTAAAAATGTTCAACCTTTTAAAACAATTGATTTTATGTTCAGAGATTTGATTTTTTAAATTTAATCTGGAGTCAAACATAAAACCGAGAATTTTACAATAATTAACACCAGAAAGTAGAGAATTGTTAAATAAAATTTGGGGTAAGGGAGTGCCCTATGGAAAATTTTATTAATTTGGTTTTGCTCTCAGAGAGTGATAATTAGACTTCGGCAAATATGCATATTGCATATTTTTCATATTGTGCATATTTTATGCAAATATTTCATATTTTGGCATACTTGTATAAAAGTTTGCATAAAGTGCATAAAAGTTCAGATTTTTATACTGTATTTGAAAATTTTTAAACATTTGTACAATTACATTGTACATTTGAACAATTCTGTAGTCATTTTAATCAAGAAATGATCTAAGTACGTAATCTCTACAGGTACAAAACATTTACAATTTCAAAGAAGATCAATTTAAGTAGCCCTCAACATTCTTAGAAAGTCTCGGTCCATCTTATTTCATGCCAGCAACTTGAGAAAACAAATGCTTTAACAATTTCGCGTTTTATACAAGAAACATTAGCAACTTTTTTTCTTCCGACAACTATTCCTTCTAATAAATTACTGCTTATTTTATCGGATGCTGCTCCTTATATGGTGAAAGCAGGACAAAATTTAAAAATATTTTTCCCAGATTTAATACATGTTACTTGTGTAGCGCATGGATTAAACAGAGTTGCAGAGGAAATACAAAAAAAGTTTCCTCTTGTAAATACCATGATATCCAGTGTCAAAAAAGTATTTCTTAAATCTCCTATAAGAATTCAACTTTATAAAGAAATGCTACCTAACATTCCTCTTCCACCACAACCTATTTTAACGCGATGTTGAACATGGTTAGAAGCAGCTAATTTTTATGCAGATCATTTTGTTAAAATAAAGAACATAATTGATACGTTAACAGATGAAAGTTCCCAATCTCTTTTGGATTCTAAACAAACTTTTCAGAGTAATTTGCTTCAACAAGAACTTTCATTTATAAAATCAAATTTTAGTTTTGTTCAAAAAACAATTACTCAGTTAGAATCACCAAAACTGTCATTGTTCGAAAGTACAACATTAATAAAAGATTTTGCGTCATGTTGTCGGAACGTTAGAGGTAATATTGGAAAAGATATTTTAAAAAAATTTGAAGCTACTATGGAAAAAAATAAAGGTTACCATATTCTTTCTGAAGTAGTCAGTGTTCTAGCTGGAAATATTTCGGAAACAATTAATTTAGAACCAAATGTTTTGGTTAGTTTGATAAATGCTCCCGTTACATCAGTTGATGTTGAACGAAGTTTTTCCATATATAACTATATGTACTCAGACAGAAGCCACAAGTTTTTGTTAGAAAATTTTGAACACCACTTGGTCATTTATTGTTACCATAATTCTAAATAAGTTTATTCATACTTAAAAATGATGTAGTTACTTAAAATAAATGTAAATCTTAATGAATAGTAGGAAATATTTAGTTATGTACACTTTTTTTTTAAATAAAATTGTTACTATTTTACAATTTTTTTATTTATTTGTATGCATATTTTGTAAAATATTTGCATATTTTCGGGTAAACACGTGCATATTTATGCGCATATTTTCTACATTTTTATTTGCATATTTGCCGAAGTCTAGTGATAATCCTAGTTCGTTAGATCTATCTTGAAGTAGATTTATTACACTCTGTATAAGTTTATCTGAAGATGGGACAGATTTAAGATGGCAGTAAATGATTAGGTCATCAGCGTATTGAACATATTTGATGGGAGGCAAATTTCGTTGATGGCAAGAATGAATAAAATTAAACTTAATGCAGATTCTAAAGGGACACCTTAATTTTGAGAAAGAGATCGAAAAAGTTTACCCTTGGCAAGGACTTTAAAGATTCTTTCAATTGGATATTTTTTTACAAATGAGAAAATATTACCATTTAAATTACAGTGGAAGATTTTGTCAATGATTGCTTTTCTGGAGATTGAATAAAATGCCCATTCAACGTTAAATATAGTTGTTACGACATCTTGTTGATTATAGATTGCTTAAGAAATGTGTGTTTGAAAATAAAAAGTTATCAATAGTAGACCGATTACGTCGGAAGCCGGATTGAGCGTCGGGAATAATATTATACTGTTTAACGAACCACGTGAGTATTTCATTGATCATTGTTTCAAGAAGTTTGCAGGTAATACAAGTAAGAGAAACCAGACGAAAGATATTGGAGTTATAGAGGGCTGGTCAGGTTTTTTAATTGGAATGATTATAGAAATGCTCCAAACATCTGTGAATTTTTGTGTGTTCTAGATAAGGTTATAAATTTCGAGAAGTTTGGAGAGAGATGTATTAGAGAGATTTTTTAAAAATATATAAGGGATATCATCGGGATCATCAGCAGATTTTGTACATGAAAACAAGGTAAATTTTAGTTTATTTAGGGTAAACAAGGCGTTCATAAACTTGACATCGTGTGGAGTTGACGAGATGGTGGAGAAAGATTGAGCGCGTAAAGAACTGGGAGTAAAAGCCATATTACTTTGATTGAACCTGTCTTCAACCCTATTAGCGAGTGTGGCGGAAATGAATTGACTGTCAGAGATAACTGTGTTGTTGAAGATGATAGGAGAAATAGTTAGGATATAGGAATGAAGGATGACTAAATTCATAGGATGAAGGTTAGTTTTATTGCCTTGGATTTGTGAAACAGTTTTTTTTATAAATGAGAGTGGAGTTATTATATCCACTGGTAACTTTAACATCCTAATATATAAGACTAAGTAAAGTAAACTAAATTGTAACATATAACTTTTAACGGGTTTTTACCCAGATATTTAGTGGCTCAAAAAATGTACACCTAGACACTGATGATGGAATATAGATTCCGAAAACTATTTGTCTTCATGACATAGCCCGTTTGGGTTTTTTAATTTATGTACCTTTTATAAAGGATTTGAACAAATTTTTTTTTTGTAATGATCTTTTTTTTATCTTAGTATAGATTAGGGCAAGATCTTTCATTAACGATTGTCAGCGGTATGTCAGTGGTAAATTTACTGGCTTCATTTCGACTTTAGAGGGTCGTTGGTGCCTAAGGAATTTTCGAGAAATTTTTCAATATAATTCTAGAAAACCCTAATTTTTGTGTTTTTATAGAATTTGAGTGCAGCTTTTAGTTCGAAATAGTTTATACGAGAGTTCGGATAATTGGTATCTTGTGAAACTGAGGATGAATAATAAAATGCGAGAGAAAGAGAGAAATTCTATTTATCATGTATGCTGTGATTAGATTTGACATCAGAAGATTTATCAGAGGATGCACTTATATATACTCTTGTAAGTCGGAGGTAGGCTGTTCTTTTAACTTTTTTAAGATTCTAGTGATACGGTTTTTTAGTGACCTTTTCCTTGTACCTATGTAGAGCTGCGATAAGTCCTTTTGAATACCATCTATGTTGGAGGATTTTTAAGCTTCTTGTAGTGGGGTGATACATACAAAAGAGTTCTCAAGAAATGTAATAAGTTGCGTGGAATTGAGTGTAAAATTGGTCGGATTATCTTTGTAAATCATTTCTATAGCGGAAATATAATAAAGTTTCATCGAGTAATCCAATCAAAGATTAGATTTGGACATTTTTTGGCTGGTTTGGGTGGTATCGAAAATGTTGAAGGAGGAAAAGAACTTAATAGAGCAAGAATACCGGATGAAGATAGAATGGTAGGAGTATCAGGAGAACTGTCATTGAAGTGTCCCCTTTTTTGTCCTACTGCCAACATGCGCTTTGAATTAGTACGACGAGAGATGGATAAATCCATAATGGCAGCCAGGATGGGTATGTAGTTAACGGAGATGGACTCAATTTCCGAAGATAGAAATTCTTTGGATGAAGGTAAGGATTCAGGATTAAGGACTCCTTGGAGTCAGCTGAAAATGAAGAAGATGGAGGAGCATTAGCTGCAATGAGTGTGTGATCTGGTCAACTGGAGACTTTGCAATCAGACTCCACGGTACGACCCGTAAGCTTACAAAGAAAACACTATAGTCTGTCAGAGAATAAAAATATTTTAAGGGATCTATTTTGGTTAATGGTTAATTAACAGAGAAGATTGCGTTTCTAAGTTCACCTTGTCAGCTATTACAAATGTTACCCTAGTAAAACTCATAATATATGCCTATTGATCATCTGATGTTCCGTATTTTTTAGGGACTGCTCGATTAGTGAATGCGGGATGGAAGGAGATACATTTGAAGTAAGGATTCTTTTGGTCGCAGAAAGAAGCCTGCAGATAAAGATGACGGTGGAATTAATCATGACGTTCGGTGTATTAGTTGATCAACGATGTCGGTAGAAGTGAGGAAAATGCAGATTCGATTATTCGAAATGCGAGATGTAAAAGTAATATTTTTTGGATAAACTATTTCAGCAATTTCTTTAATATATTTAAATAAAACAGTATTCAAAATGGAGTGCATGACAATAACTTGTCCCCTTTTAGAAAACGAACGGGAAGGAGGTCTAGAGACTGCGGCAACGACATATGATTTTGGGATGGAATTGAAGTTGTTTTGTGTAAATGTAAATATTTAATTGCTGTTCATGATGTGTAGTCCTGGTTACCCAGACCGTAACACAATACCTAAATGTGAGTACCTAATGGACCCTCACCCAAACTGGAAAGAAAGAAAAAAAGGATCTCACCTATTTCTTGTGATTTTCACTGGTTTTCTTTAATTACACCAATATAGCCGCAATTAAATTCGACTATTGAAATATAAAACCAAATTTGATACTCGTTTTCTTATCACATTGTGATTAAAGAACTTCGCTTCGTATTGTTAACTCGTCGATGAATTACTTTATCTGTTTAACACTGTTTAAATCTTTAAAATCCGTGAGGAACTTTAAAAAGGGTGTTTAACCTTTGACAGTTATTTGACGTTTTTTGAATCGATTATTTGAAGCTTTATTTATAAACTTCAACATTTTATTAAAAATGCAGTTTGAAAAAGTGCTTTTTAGCTTCTAAACATTTATACTACTTTTGATATTTTTCATGTCATACGGCTGTACGTAGGCTCAATAAAAAGCTGGTGTAAAAGCACAATTAAAAAAAAAACAGAAATGTCCATAATCAATAACAAGAAACAAGCTGAGATATTGCAGCGGACAAATCTCCCTTGCATTTTTCTGTGGCGATATTTTACGAGTACCATTATTTTAATGTTTCAAAACTAATTTACTTCTTCACTGTGTATGCCATTTATAAATCGAATTATAAAATTTAGATATTCTTTTACAATGTGTTTAATTTTCAGTTTTTAATGTTAATAAACAATGAAAATATTTGCAATTTCTTAAGCAAGAAAAAAAATGCTATTTGATTTCCTCTGGGCCATAGAAGGTTTTGGATTTTTTTTAAATGTTTTTTTTTTATTTGCTTTATATTGAGCCTACATACAAGCGTATGTCATAAAAAAAGTCAAAGTTATTAGAAATTTTTATATGCTAAAAATTTGTTATTCTTCAAACTGATTTTTAAAAACAAATTTAACATAACCTTGATGTTTTTTTTAATAACTTAAAACGAAGACATAAAAATCGATATCTATTTACAAAATAACCCTAGAGTGACTGTTTGGACAAGTACAGTTGTTTAAATAATCGGTCTCCTGGATAGACAAATTGAATAACTCATAATAAACTGTATGGTCGTTCTATATGATATTTAGCTCACTTTAAAAACTCATAACTGCCATAATTCTAAATAGTTGTATTACATATCGTTATGCAAAAAAGAAAGTTATTTATATTTATATTATTTATATTTATATTAACATTTATAAATTTTACTTTAAAAATAAGGGTTTTTAAATTATCTCGGTCAATTCTTTATGTATTTTAATTATAAAAATCTCAATATTAGAGAACATTTTATGATCTATAACTTTTATTTTAACCATATATCTCTAACATGAATAAGAAACGTTTTATGCGCATAAACTTTTTTCACTTTTTACGATTGTTTAATAAAAAAGCAAAGCAAAATTAGCTGGAGTCTTTACATAATTATCATCAGCTACCCCTCATATACCTTTTAGAGACTTTAAATACCTGTTTAAGATTTTTTCAGCTTTTTTAGTTTTTTAGAGTTGTAGATCATAAAAAGTTATGTAATTTTTGAGAGTATCCAAATTAAAATACATGAAACTATTAACCGAAATAGTTGCAAAAAAACCTTATTTTTGCAGTTATTTATAAATTATAATAACTAATAAAGTGCGCTAAATATCAATCAGAGCAAATAGTTTATAGGTTATTTATTCTATTTATAAACATTTATAATAACGTTGATATCGTTTATGCCACAAACTTATTTAGAGGCTTATGAAAAACTGGTGAAAAACTTTCTAAAAAAAACAGAATCTTCTATGACCATTACTAGGCAAGAGAGCATTTTATATTTAAAACCAAAGCATTTTATTCTTAAAATCATATTTCCATTGTCTATTAACAGTAAGAGCTGAAAATTGAAGGGGCCCTAAATGAAGATCTGAATTGTGCGTTCCAACTTACATATGGCATATACGGTAAAGAAGTAAAAATTTATAACCCGTTAAAATGATGGTTCGGAAAAGTAGAATAGAGAACCATTTGAGCTCGGTTTTTTTTTAGATTTGAACTTTTTCAAAATGAAGCGCGATTGCAAAATTTGCAATATCTTGGCTTCTGTAAAACATATTTTTTTTTGAACTGGGATAGGTCAACAAAAAGTTGTTTACATGATCGCTTTCTACGATAAACAAATCGTCACTATTTTTATTAGTTACATTACATACCATTATGCAAAAACAAAGTTATTAAAATTTATAAATTTCTGCAAAATCAAGGGTTTTTTGCAATTATTTTGGTGAATTCTTTATATATTTTAATTTAGAAACTCACAAATGGAAGAACTTTTTGAATCTACAATTTTTATTTTAACTATTTTTCTCTAAACTGGATAAAAAACGTTTATAGCCAAAATCACCTGTATGTCTTCACAGATTTATTATTAACTAACCCTCATATATCTTTTAGAACCTTCAAATATCTGTATAAAATTTTTACGTGAAACCAATAATTTTTTCCCAGATGGACCTTTGTATAAATTAGTTCTACGATAAAGATGAACTTATTCCTACTTTTCAATACAATAACTAAAGATAGCTAAATAAATACATATTTAAATATCTAATACTTTGTTTATGTTTATTAACTTGATTTTACTCACTAATTTGTTTTTCCGAAGTTTATTATATCATAATTATAATACCAACGAAAACGTAAAATTCAAATGCATCTCGAATATGACGAGTGCACCCTGGCGATAATAAAAAATGATGAATGAAAAAAAAAAACATTTTTTCAAGTTAATTACGTAACGGAAACGGTGTAAAATAAAAGAATATAAAAAAAGTTTATATTTACTAACCAGAGTGTAATATCCATCTTTGACAAGGCGAAGGATTTTTGTCGGAAATCCGAACATTCTTAATCCATGAATTTTGTATGGTGATAAACCACATTTGTAATAACAACAAATATTTCCGGCCATCTGTAAAAAACCATTTATTTTTATGGAAGTAACATTATTTTAATTTAAAATCACTTTTTTCAAATATTATCGAATGTATGTATTATCCGGTAAAATTTATTTCTAAATACCTAATTTGTTCATTTCTCATACAATGTTTTTTTATGTTTTAAACACATGTAATTAAAATGTTTTACTTACCCCGGACCAAATTTTCGTAATACACTTCCAAATAAAATAAAATATTTAAATTCTTTAAACTTATTTAGATATAGGAAGATTTAGAAGCCACAGTACTTTTATGTACAATTTTAGTTGACACGATATTTACTAGTTGATAGTAATAACTCTATTTTAAATGAATATCTTAAGTGATTTAAGGTCTGATTTTTGTTACATGTTTATTTGTAAGTAAACCTGTTGCTACTATGTCAGTGAAATATTGCAACGCTGGTGAATTTAATGCAGGGGATCAAAAATGGACGTTTAGTTTAGTCTTTAACTTTTTCACATAGCACCATCTAGTATAATGTATATCAAACAAACAATGGTATATTAAAATCTATGGAGACAGAAAGAGTGGTGACATCTAGTGACTGTCTCAATAGAATCAAACAAATTTATACATTGCGTTGGCTAACTAGTCCTATTTAAACAATGCCAGTACTATAACGTTTAATATAAGTAAACACAGATAAGTGTACCTAGTAATAAGAATGAAAATGCTTAATAATTTTAACTTATATAACCAAATGATAAACAAAGAATAAGCTGTAAATATCCAATATCTGTTGATTAATAATAATAGAGAAAATACCAAATCATAATCAAAACCGAGCCAAAACAATATTAGTCAAAATGGTAGATTAACTTTCATGGAAAACTTAAGTTAATATTCATCTGAGGAAGAGGATGCTATGTCATCTACTGTATTATCTGGAAGTAAGTCCTTTATATGAAATTGACCAATTCGTCTATTTGTCTAATTGTCTTTTAATTCATACACTAAAGGAGATATTACTCGAACAACAGCAAAGGGAATGTATTTCGGCAGAACTTAGCATAAATGGCATCACCCTTACTTATCTTTACAAAATTTCGCTTCAATACTCGATCGCCAATAAAGAATCGCATGTCTTGTTTCCTCAAATTATACTGACTCTGATTTCTAAGGTAAGAGCTTTCAACTTTTTCCTAATGTGAGCGAAGAGTGGAGGTAAATTTTGAAGATCATCCATACGATGAAGTTTCTCCGAAACTTGAGAAAGGGTTGCTGAATTCTCAGAAATTAATCCAAAATAATCACCTAACAAAGGAACATGCCTACAAAAATTAACATAAGCTGGAGAACATTGAGTGACTTTATAAACAGAAGTTTGAATGGCTTGTGAATGCTTCGATTTACACGTTCAGTGTGATTAGCTTGCGGATGATAAGATGCATTATAGAAAATCTTTTGGATCTTAGATTCATTCAAAAGATCTTTAAAGGCTTTAGAAATGAATTGTGGACCATTGTCACACGAAACTATTTGCGGAGTACCAAAAAGCAAGAAAACTTTTTCCTCTAAGAATTTTAAAATGGCTGGAGTTAGAAAAGTAGCCTTTCGAAGAGGACAAACTAAAGGAAATTTGGTGAAGTAGTCTACAACTACCAAACAATACGTATTACCTTAATAACTACGTGAATACGGTCCAATAAGATCGAAAGATATCACTTGCGAAGACAAATTAATGTTCCTAAATAGCCCATTAATTCAGCTTAAGGTAGGTTACTCGACTTGCATGTTGCACAAACTCTACATCTCGAAATGTATTTCTTAACTGAGTTGCGCAAACCAGGCCAGTCATGTAGCTCAGCTATCTTACTAAAATTTTTGTAGAAACCAAAGTGACCTGATGTCACATCATCATGAAAGGTTTTGAACACTTCATCCCTATTGGCTGTTGGGACTACTGTTTTCCAATCAGACATATTCGATAAAGACAGATATAAAAGATTGATATCGAACGTTCGTGACAACGCGTCTGCAACCACAACTAACACGATTGGCTTTGCGATGCACAATACTATAATCAAAAACAGAAAGCCCACAAATCCATCGGGACAAACGCTGTGATAGATTTTCCATGGAATGTAACCATAATAAAGAACTATTATCCGTGATGATAGTGAACTTACGACCTTCAATATAGTACCGAAAGGCATCCAGACCATGAATAATTGCAAGAAGTTCTCTTTCTGCGGTGGAATAATTTTTCTGTGCTTTATTAAGCTTTTTGCTGGTATAAGCTATTGGGTGTTCCGAACCATCCTTTATCTGAAATAGTACACCACCTGAAGCAGTGTTGGAATAATCTGTCATCAGATAAAAATGCTCTTTAAAATTCAGAGACGTCATGACAGGAGCACTAGTAAGAGCTTCTTTTATACGCCGGAAAGCATCATCGGCTTCTGAAGTCCATGTAATAGTTTGGCCTTTTTTCCTATTTTCAAGCAAATCTGTAAGTGGGGACAACAACGTAGATTAAGACGGAACAAACCGACGATAATATCCACACATTTCCAATATCCTACGGACTTGGGTGGTAGTCTTAGGTTTAGGAAAGTCCTTAATGGCTGTAACTTTAACAGGATCTGTTCTTAAACCTTTACTATCGACTACATATCCTAAAAATTTAAGACTAGGACGACAAAACTAACACTTATCTAAATTAATAGTCAAATTAGCCTTTTTGAGACGTAAAAACAACTTATCTAAAATTTCCATATGAAGTGAAAAATCAGGAGTGACAACCAAAATGTCATCCAAATAATAAAAAACATAGGGTTCTTATTGAGGACCAATGACAAAATCCATCAAACGACACACTGTCTGAGAAGCTGAAACAAGACCGAAAGACATACTGACAAACTGGAATAATCCTTTCCCACTGACTGCAATACATTATATTTTTTACTTTCCTTACTTAAAGGTATTTGAAGAAAAGCTTAAGATAGGTCGATAGAAGAAATGTACCTAGCATTCTGGAGTTTACTTAAACTGACATCTATCCGGGGAATAGGATAAGCATCCCGATTTGAAGTTATACTATTCAACTTTCGACCATCAAAGCAGACACCATCAAAGCAGACCCTAAAAGATCCTTCGTTTTCTTTGTTAACCACAGCGGACTACAGTAAGAAGACGTGGAAAATTCAATGATTTTTAACTCTAACATGGAATCGATTTCCTTTCCCAAGTCAACTTGCCATGGCTGAGGAATAAGATACTGATATTGTCTAAAAGGTGTGGTATCACCTCATTAGTATAAGATATTTAGGAGGTACGACCTAACTTGTCTTTTGATGAAAGAGATACAAATTTAGGGATCATATTCTCTAATTACCTTTGTTCGGGACTAAATAAACTAGAAAAGTCCTGAATAGTAATAAGCATACACAGATTAAATTAAGAAACAGAAAAATAAAAATTAAAACAATTTAGTGTGCTATTAAAAGCATTTAAGACATCGAAACCTGAAATTATAGAATTCTGAACTGAGGGAATAACATAGAATGTAATTTGCTTGCATAAATCTTCTACTGTGATTTCAGTTTCAAATTTGCCTGTAATAAACTGAACTGTACCATCTGCAGTAGATACTTGTAGAGAAGAAATGGGCATAATAGAAATCTCAGCATTTTTCAATAAAGCTAATGAATGTGAACCTATCACAGAAATGTTTGAGACACTATCTAAAAGAGCTCAATGAGATTGTACTAAAATCTTAATAGGAAGATAGGGTCTATTATCATTATGTTTCTTCACTAATAATGAATTCAAATCAAAACAATCCTTATCTGATTTGGAAGTATCTAGATGACGTGAAGAGTTAAAAGAAGAGGGCCGAGAAGTAGAAGGAAGGTGAGAAGACCACGATAAAGTTTCTTCTAAACGTTTACACTTCTCCGTAATATCAGCTATACTAATGATCTCTACGAGGGCCAACTGCTGATGATAAAATGGCAATAGACATTTTAGGATTATCTTAATCTTTGCAGAATCTGTCAGAGGTGTTTCAAGGCGACTACAAATACCTAAAATATTATTTAATTATTTATAAATATCGTAACAGACTCGTCTGGCTTCTGTTTACGATTTTTAATTTGATCTAAAAGGTCGTCTTGAAAAGAATAAGGTAGAAAATCAGACTTAAGTTTCTGAGCTATATCAGACCAATTTGAAAAATTATTGCTGTTATTCATAAACCACGTAAAAGCTGCACCTGAAACCAATTCTGCAGACGCTGCGAAGAGATCATCTTCACTCACTCCTCTCGACACACGAAGACATTCCACTCGATCCAAAAAGAAAATGACTTGGTCATATTGACCTTCAACAGAAAATGTATTGCCCCATTTATGAACCTGAATAGGTTTGGGTTGTAAAAATGCATTTTCCGCTTGGACAGAAGAGATTGGAGTTGATGTTGCTATTAAGCTCACTCGAGAATCAAGTTCGCCCGCTAGACTTAAGATTCGGACAGAAAAAGAGCGTTGGAAGTGTTACGATAAATATTACGGCGTATAAAACTGTAAATATTTTATTACTAATTCTTTTCTATTTCTAGTAATTTCGGCGCTCAGTTGAAAGACCTGTTTACCTGAATGATGATGAGTCACCCACTATTCGAAATTTCCAGAGGCAGGCCGAATAAAACCAGCATGGGTGACTTTCTCGGCTCTTCGATGGGGGATCGCCACGATTCTCGAATAAAAGGATTTTATATTTAAAGAGGAATTTTGTTGTAAAGAGGACAGTTAGTTTTTGAACATCGCGTCGAGTTTTTAAAATGTAAATCACGTAGATAAATTAGATAATTATTAATGTAATATAAATTAGGTATATTGTGCAAATAAAGACTTTAAATAAACTTGTGTAAAGTATTATAAGTGTAGAACCTTTAATAATAAATAAAAACAATAAAGTAGATTAATAATAATATTACAATAATTGGTGTCAAAAGTGAATATAAAATAAACTGTAAAAATAATTAGGATTTATAAGCTCACAGTGACTAATTTAAGCAGGCATCTCGAGAATAGAGAATTAGCTTCTACCGCAAAAAAGGCTGAGTTAGTCCAACGACTAAAGAACGCTTTGTAGCAAGATGGTTTAGATCCAGAAACTTATATATTTGAAGACAAACATGCTACTGTTATCTCATCGATTTCGAAACTAGAGAACAAAGTTTCTGGTGACATCGCATCATTAGAGAACAAAGTTTCCGGCGATATTTCGAAAGTTTCCGGCGACATCGCATCATTAGAGACCAAAGCTTCTGACGATATTTCGAAAGTTTCTTCGGATGTAGCCAAAGTTTCTGGTGACATCGCATCATTAGAAGACAAAGTTTTTAACGAGATTTTTTCTCTGGAAAGCAAAGTTTCTACTAACATATCTTTGGAAATATCTAAAGTCATTTTTGATATGTCTGCCCTCGACGCGTTAAAAGGCCAAGTTGCTGCTAATATGTTGGCCTTCGAAGAAAAAATATATAAAGAGATGGAATGGAAGATGGAGGAAACAGAAACAGCAGAGAGAGGAAACAATCCAATTACAGTAGAGGCAAAAGAAGACGAGACGAAATGTAAGTTGGAAACACGGCCGAAATTTGAAGGAAGTGGAGGTTCTGTTCATGTTAAAGTCCCAACTTTCGACGGAAAATCGTCATGAAACAACTACATGAAACAGTTCGAATCAGCTGCAAGAGCGAATGAATGGTCTGAAAAAGAAAAGACAGTAAACCTGACTATCGCTCTTCGAGGAGATGTCTTAGATGTGCTTCAGACCATAGCTGTAGAGGAGACGGATGATTTCGAACAATTGAAGAAGAGGTTGAATATGCGAGATGGCCACGAACATTTGAAGCATGTGTATCAGTCGCAGCTTAAAAATCGAAGACAAAAGAAAGATGAGGCTCTTCAAGAATATGAGGTAGATATTGCCAGATTAGTACGACATGCTTATCCAATATCTCCCGAAAACATGATGGAGAAGCTGGACGTTCAAACGTTTATTGATGGTCTTCCTGATCATAAAATGCAGAGAACACTGCGATTAGCTCGTCACAAGACGCTGGTTGATGTCTTATCCGCCGCCCTAGGATACGAGTCAGCTACACAGGCCTCTGGCGGTTACAGTAAAGTTAGGACTGTAAAAGAGGAAGGAGATAAAGATAAACTTGACCAGCTCGTTAATATGATGAAAAGTATGACATACAAGAAAACGAAGACCATAAGATGCTGGAATTGTGGCGAAAGAGGACACGTCGTGAAGATAGTGTATATGTAGATGGAGAAATAAATGGTAAAAGGCATACGTTGTTGGTGGATACCGGAGCGACCAGAACCATTCTGCTAAAAACTTCATAGAAAATCACCCTCTATCTTTCCCTCTAAACGTTGATCAACTTAACATGCTCCTAATGAATATCATGGGGTCAGCAGATCCTATAACCACAATTAAAGAATATACCACAGACCTATCAGCTTTGTCCCATATGCTCAGTCAAGTTTATCCTCATTTAAAAGAAAGATCCATAAAACGTAAATTCAGGTCCATAATGAAAAATATCCATAATTATATTAACAGTGAGGCATCGGAAGTTGAAAGTGACACATCTCAGTTAAGCCAACATTAATTAAAAACATCCCTTGTTGTCTAGTCCTTTCTGACTCTCTCAGCGCAGTCAAAGCTATGCAAAATGTATACCCTAAACACCCCATTGAGAAAATTATCAGGGCCAAATTATTAAAAGCTCAAGAAAATTTCAGAAGAGTCCACTTCCTATGAATACCATCTCATATAGGCATAGAAGGGAATGAAGAAGCAGATACTAGTGCGCGTAACGCTATCACCAGTGACACATCAGAAACACAGTGTCGGAGTATCGCAGGCGATCTAAAAGTTTATTTCAAAAATAAGGTGTTAAGTGCGTGGAATCGGGAGTGGAATGACTCTAGTTCGAAACTCAGAACCATCAAAAGTAATATTTTTTCATGGAAGTCCACAGCCAGAAATAGAAGATGCCAAACTATTATTCCACATCTACGACTTGGACACTGTAGGTATACTCATGCCTGTCTCTTCACAAATAATGAACCTCCAAAATGCGAAACATGCAATACAGTAGACAGTATAAAGCACTTCTTGATAGACTGTCCTAAATACGTAAATCAAAGACAGTCTTAAAATTTGCCAAATAACCTAAAAGCACTCCTCAACAAACGTTTAGTTCCGAACAATTTATTAGGTTACTTACAATGTATAAATATGTTACACAAAATTTAACTTAATTAATTGTTACAAATGTTTTATTGTTCACAAATTGTAATTAATTGTTACAATGATTAATTATTACAAATGTTAAATTTAATATTATTACAAATGTTACAGGAATGTCGCTAATAACCTTTGGGTGGATGCGACTTTATTTCTTTAAATAAAAAAAAAAAGTTATAAACAGCCGTAAGAGACTGTTACCAACGAGGTTGCGACTTCGGACCGCTACAGGTGAAAATACCAACATCTATGGAGAAATCCAGGTACAATTGGGAATTGGAGCAGAAAAGTTCGTCCATACTGTTATGGTTGCTGACATCGAAGAGGATGTTATATTAGGAATGGACGTAATGAATATGCATGGATTCCAATTGGATTTTAAGAATAAGGTAATCAAAGTTGGCAACGAGGAGGTATTTCTTCATTCACATGATGACAACACTGTGCAAGCGGCCATTAAAGAAGATACAGTCGTGCCTGCGAGAAGCGAAACGATCATAGTAGCGTGGCTACAGGGAATTGTGGATGAAGGGACACCTGTTATGATGGAGCCTTGGAACCATGACGACGAGGTTGGCCGTAGAATCATAATTGGAAAGGAATTGGTGACTTCGGCTAAAGAAATTACTGTGAGACTTATCAATGTCAATGACTACCCAGTGACCATCAAGAAAGAGACAAAAGTAGGAACTTGTGTACCTGGGACATCCATAATCCGTCAGGCGACAACATCTGATAATACCAGCAACAAATTCGACCAAATGGTTGCAGTTGCTGGACAGTCTCTATATCAGATGGAGAAAAGGAAATTAAGGGAATTTCTTCGACAGTATCGTGATATTTTCGTACCGAAAGGAGGAAAGACGGGAATAACTACCGCTGTTAAGAATAAAATTGATAGTTATCCTCTGCCTCGGATCGACGATACATTGGACACATTGGCTGGAAATAAATTGTTTTCTACATTGGATTTGAAGTCTGGATACTGGCAGGTAGAAATGGACCCATTCGATAAAGAGAAGACAGCCTTCACCACAGGATCTGGATTGTGGCAATTCAACGTTATGCCATTTGGACTCTGTAATGCTTCTGTGATATTTGAGAGGCTTATGGAAAATGTGTTAAGAGGGTTATCTTGGAAAACATGCCTGGTTTACCTAGATGACATAATCGTCTTGGGGGAGACATTTGAAGATCATCTGAAGAATTTAGAAAACGTTTTTAATCGACTTAAAGCTGCCCGATTGATGTTAAACACCAAGAAGTGCCAGCTGTTTCAAGGTGTCAAGTCAATTATCTGGGTCATATAATCAGTAAAGAAGGAGTGGCCGTGGATAAGGGAAAAAATCAATTCCATTAAGGAATAACCAGAACCTATTGACAAACATCAAGTGAGAAGTTTTCTTGGAATATGTACTTACTACCGAAGGTTTATTAAGAAGTTTGCAGATATCGCTAAGCCATTATCGCGACTCATAGAGGAAGCAAGAGATTACCGCTGGGATACAGACTGCCAAAATGCATTTGAGACCTTGAAAAAGCATTTAATAACAGCACCAATTTTAGGGTATCCACTGCCAGAAGGAGAGTTCATCTTAGATACAGATGCAAGTAATGTGGGAATTGGAGGAGTGCTGCCTCAGATTCAAGGAAGACAGGAACGAGTCCTTGGATATTTTAGTAAAGTTCTTTCAAAACCCGAGCGGAATTATTGCGTCACGAGAAGAGAACTTCTAGCAGTAGAGCACTTTTATCAATACCTCTATGGCAGAAAGTTTCTAATCCGAACCGACCATGCCGCCCTTAAATGGTTAATGCAGTTTAAGAATCCAGAGGGTCAGATAGCGAGATAGATCGAACGACTCCAAGAATACGATTTCAAGATTGAGCACCGGGCCGGAGTTAGCCACAGAAACGAGCATTCTCTTTCCAGAAGGCCATGCCCAGCAGAGTGTTCCGACTGCAACAAAACGGAATCCAAGGAAGCAGCAGTGCTAAGAACAACGATGGTCAACGACGACTGGAGGCCTACTAAGATCAGGGAAGAACAAGAAAGAGATCCAGCTATACAGAAAACTCGAAAATGGAAAAAAGAAAACCGCCGACCACCTTGGCAAGAAATATCATACCTATGCTCAGTAGTTAAGACGTATTGGGCCCAGTAGGACTCATTTATCATTGAAGATGGCTTACTCAAACGAGTACTGGAAAATGATGACTAGACTTCGGCAAATATGCATATTGCATATTTTGCATATTGTGCATATTTTATGCAAATATTTCATATTTTAAAAGAAAAGAGGTTAGTCTTTGTATGTGGGTATATTTTGTTTTATAAAAACCCTTAAAAGGGCAACATTACAAGCACGAACGTTTCCGGAACAACTGTTCCATCATCAGGTTAAAATACAGGTTACCATGCCTGAGCCATCAAAATATTTGGGTAAAAACCCTTTAAAATGAAAAATGTTACCAAAGATTGTACATGATGTTGATAATATTATATGATGTTTAATATTTTAATTAGATTTTACTTCAGGTAACATACACCCATGCTTAAGTGAGTTCCAGTGTCCGGAGAGTAAACCTCTTCAAACGGACTACGGCTGGTAACTGTTATTTTCCTTGTGGATTTCATATTTTGGCATATTTGTATAAAAGTTTGCATAAAGTGCATAAAAGTTCAGATTTTTATACTGTATTTGAAAATTTTTAAACATACCAATTTATTTCAATTCTTGTATAAAATTTTGTAGTCATTTTAATCAAGAAATGATCTAAGTACGTAATCTCTACAGGTACAAAACATTTACAATTTCAAAGAAGATCAATTTAAGTAGCCCTCAACATTCTTAGAAAGTCTCGGTCACTGAGGCATTCAGTTATTGGATAATCGCTAAGGGTTCGCTCATTTCAATTTAATGATCTAATCCCCAAATCTATCTACAATTTATTGTATCTTAACAGCAGGTAAACGGCTAATAGTTTTGTTCCTAATTTAGGGATTTTCCAAAATCTCCCAGTTTATTGAATTAGGTACCTAAACATTTCTAATTTGATGCTCAGATTTGTAAATCATTTTTGTTTTGATATTCAAAGCGTAAACACTCGTTGTGCGTAACAAAAAGGAAGATTGTGATTTTATAATGCCTAAAACAACCAGTGCTTCAACTTGGATTAAACCTTATAAAGAGCTGTCTATGGATATGGGAAAAATCTACTGTTCAGTCTGTGGCAAAATTGTAAGTATCTAATATTTTCTATTAAATATCTAATATTTCATACATACAGGGTGTTTCCAAATAACACTTACAACGTTTGACTGTAGATACTTCTCGAAAAATTGAACAAAACGATATAGTTAATGAGGGGTCAAACTTATTTACTTTTCGAGATACAGGGTGTTAAAATTAAAAAAAATTAAATTCTTTTAGTTAATAACAACAATAACTTTAAAACCAATAAACGTATTTACTTGAAATTTAGTACTCGTAGGTTGTTTTTAAATGAAAAATAGCTTCCTTTAGTGAGAAAAAATTGTCCATGGTACAATACAATGGTGTGTATTTAGAAAAATTTTTCACCTTTACTTTTTTTTATGAAGTCAGCTATTCTAAAACACAATTATTTTTATTGTAATTGAATTAACAAAAAAAAAAAACTTTTGTTGAATTTTAAAATGTTATATGATGTATTAATGGTTAGTAACAAAAACTAATTTGTGGATTAATACTGCATTTAAAACACTTAGCGAGTGTTTTTTTTTCCAAACCAGTTATTTGATTAACCAAAAACACCTTGTATATTTTTATATTTTAAAGGTTGGGTTAAAATAAAGGTTTCTATTTTTATTTATAGATAGCATGTGAGAAGAAATTTCAGATAGACCAACATGTGAGAACTGCTTCACACATTGCAAAAAAAGGAAAAATAGGAGGAAAACATAAAACTTCAATGGCTAAATGTTTCCAATCTACTTCAAAAAAATTAGATGAGCAAGAAACTTTTAATGAAGACTTGTGTCGCGCATTAGTGTCTGCAAATATACCGCTTTCAAAATTAGCAAATGTAAATTTTAGTTCGTTTCTAAAAAAATATTGCAAACCTAATGTTCCAAGTGATCGGTCTCTAAGAAGAAATAATGTGAACGGGCTATACTCGTCGGTGTTAATTAATATTAAGGAAGAAATTGCAGATAATTATTTTTACATATCTGTAGACGAAACCACTGATTCCTCAGGAAAGTATATTGCTCATTTATTGATTGGTGTTCTTAAAGAAGATACCTTACCAAAATCCCATCTTATTTCATGCCAGCAACTTGAGAAAACAAATGCTTTAACAATTTCGCGTTTTATACAAGAAACATTAGCAACTTTTTTTCTTCCGACAACTATTCCTTCTAATAAATTACTGCTTATTTTATCGGATGCTGCTCCTTATATGGTGAAAGCAGGACAAAATTTAAAAATATTTTTCCCAGATTTAATACATGTTACTTGTGTAGCGCATGGATTAAACAGAGTTGCAGAGGAAATACGAAAAAAGTTTCCTCTTGTAAATACCATGATATCCAGTGTCAAAAAAGTATTTCTTAAATCTCCTATAAGAATTCAACTTTATAAAGAAATGCTACCTAACATTCCTCTTCCACCACAACCTATTTTAACGCGATGGGGAACATGGATAGAAGCAGCTAATTTTTATGCAGATCATTTTGTTAAAATAAAGAACATAATTGATACGTTAACAGATGAAAGTTCTCAATCTCTTTTGGATTCTAAACAAACTTTTCAGAGTAACTTGCTTCAACAAGAACTTTCATTTATAAAATCAAATTTTAGTTTTGTTCAAAAAACAATTACTCAGAATCACCAAAACTGTCATTGTTCGAAAGTACAGCATTAATATAAGAATTTGCGTCATGTTGTCGGAACGTTAGAGGTAATATTGGAAAAGATATTTTAAAAAAAATTGAAGCTACTATGGAAAAAAATAAAGGTTACCATAATTCTTTCTGAAATAGTCAGTGTTCTAGCTGGAAATATTTCGGAAACAATTAATTTAGAACCAAATGTTTTGGTTAGTTTGAAAAATGCTCCCGTTACATCAGTTGATGTTGAACGAAGTTTTTCCATATATAAATATATGTACTCAGACAGAAGCCACAAGTTTTTGCTAGAAAATTTTGAACACCACTTGGTCATTTATTGTTACCATAATTGTAAATAAGTTTATTCATACTTAAAAATGATGTAGTTACTTGAAATAAATGTAAATCTTAATGAATAGTAGGAAATATTTAGTTACGTACACTTTTTTTTTAAATAAAATTGTTACTATTTTACGATTTTTTTATTTATTTGTATGCATATTTTGTAAAATATTTGCATATTTTCGGGTAAACACGTGCATATTTATGCGCATATTTTCTACATTTTTATTTGCATATTTGCCGAAGTCTAATGATGACGGTTCAGAGAAGAGAAGACAGTTGGTGATCCCAAAGAGCAGAATAGCCGAAGTACTTCGCCAGTTACACGACAGTCCATCAGCAGGGCATTTTGGTGTAAAGAAAACCCTTCAGCGAATTCGGGAACGGTTTTATTGGATGGACAGTTCCGACGACGTAAAAGACTGGTGTAAGAAATGTACTATTTGTGCTACGAGTAACGGGCCTTACTGAAAGAGGAGAGCTCCTATGAGACAATATAATGTTGGAAGCCCGTTTGAAAGAATAGCTTTGGACATCGCTGGGCCATTTCCAGAAAGTAAAAATGGAGGCAAGTACATGTTGCTCGTAATGGATTACTTTACTAAGTGGGTCGAGATTTACACACTTCCAGACCAGAAGGCTGCCACCATTGCAGATAAGTTGATTCAAGAATATATCAGCCGATTTGGAGTGCCTTTGGAGATCCATAGTGACCAAGGCAGAATTTCGAAAGCGATTTATTCCGAGGAATATGTGATACACTAGGCATGAAGAAAACAAGAACTACAGCATATCATCCGCAATCGGATGGTATGGTAGAACGGATGAATAGGACAGTTGGCAAGTATTTGACAAAGATGATCATCAGCGAGACTGGGACCAATATTTTCCGTTCTTCACAATGGCCTACAGATCTGCTCTTAACGAATCAACAGGCCAGACACCAGCCAGAGTCCTAATCGGACGCGAGATGCGACTACCTTGTGATCTAGAGTTTGGGTGTTGACCTGGAGAAGATGTAGCAGGCGAAGATTATGTGATCGAATTACGAAGAAGAATGCACGATGTACATGAGTTGGTCCGTTCCCACCTTCAGATCGCTAGCGACCGAATGAAGAAGCGGTACGATACACAAGCCAAAAAGGGTTGTTTAAGAAGAACGACAACGTCTGGCTCTACAATCCCAAGAAGCGAAAAGGTTGTTCCCCAAATTGCAGCAGTTTTGGGAAGGTCTATACCTCATTATGGAGAAAATCAACGATGTCATCTACCGAATAAGCAAGATTCCGAGGGGAAAGCCGATGATAGTACACCATAACGGCGTCTTTCGATGGTGACCACGACGTAGATGAAGAAGTGGAAGTAAACCAAGTCCAAGATGTGTCTGACCTCACGTTTGAGGAATTCATCGGTGCCTATGGAGGTACCGGTAAAGCAAAACATGGTGTTACCACTGAAAAAAAGCAAGATCTACTCGCGCTTCCCGATGACTACTACTACTACTACTGCCAACTACTACTCGCTGGCCCTTACCATCCCGGCCAGTATCAAAGACGGACCAGGGTTGGCATCCGTATTTCGAAGGAAGTTCGGCCGAGTTGCAGAACTTTAATGCCAAGTGCCAGCTCCCGGGAAAGCGTTGAAACTCCAAGATGCATCACGTTACCTTTTCTACCTGGTAACAAAAGACACTGCCCGTGACCAACCTACCTACCGAGATGTATGGGAAGCCTTACTTCAATTGAGAGAACACGTACTAGAGTCCGACGTGCAAAAGTTAGCCATGCCAAAGTTAGAGTGCCGCTAATTAGATTGGAGGGTTATCCGAAGTATGATGGAGGAGATCATTAAAGACACCGAAGTCCAGGTGTTAGTCTGTTGCAATCCGCATAGTTACTGGTGCGGAGAGAAAACCGCCCCTTGTCATTTTTATACAACTGGAAGTTGTAAAGGAGGATCCAGTTGCCGATACCAGCATACCGTTCCAGTTCCAGTACCGACAAGGTTCCAGGAGAAACCATCTTTTAAGAGGGGGGCAATGTTACGATGAAAAATAATGACGTGTCATATGACTCAAAACTGTAAACATATTTATTACTAATATCTTTTCTGTTCTAGTTATTTCGGCGCTCAGTTGAAAGACCTGTTCACCTGAATTATGATGAATCACCCACGATTCGAAATTTCCAGGCAGGCCGAATTAAAACCAGTCTGAGCGACATTCTTAGGTCTTCGATGGGGTTTCGTTGCAATTTTCGATTAACTATATTTTATATTTAAACAAGAATTTTGTTGGGGAGAGAACAGTTAGTTTTTGAAGATCGCGCCGCGTTTCAAAATGTAACGCACGTATTATAATAAATGTAGATAAATTATATAATTATTAAGTGTAAAAGAAATTAGTACAAATAAAGACTTTAAATAAACTTTTAAGTGTTATAAGTGTAGAACCTTGAATAATAAATAAAAACAATAAATTAGATTAATAAAAAACCATAACAATATATATATATATATATATATATATATATATATATATATATATATATATATATATATATATATATATATATATATATATATATATATATATATATATATATACACTCATGGACAAAAATATCGACATAAATATTCGATAAAAAAAGTGATGTTTTATATTATTTAAATTATTAAAGTTATTTATATTTATTAAAGAGAAATGAAAATTGAAATGTGTGTTAAATTATTGAAAATTTTTATACAGAAAGAGGGCAGTTATATGAGAATGAATGAAAGTACTTGCACTATTGTGTGGGTGTGCACAGTACAAGTACTTTCATTCGTTGCCATATGCCTGTCCTCTTTCTGTATAAAAATTTTCAATAACACACATTTCAAAATATATCTCTTTAATATATATAAATAACATTATTAATTTAAATAATATAAAACATCACTTTTCTTTCAACAAACAATAACATATACCTTACTCCTATACTTACAACTTTACTCCAGACAGTTACAACATTGACCGAAGATCACCCATTATCAGCAATACGGGATAGTTTAAACTATGTATCACCAATCACTATATAAAAACTCTTGTACCGGAATGTAAGTAGTATTTTGTTTATTTATAATTTATTACAATTCAACAGATTTTTCTCTTACCAATTTGTGGGTTTTTACTTTGTCTGCTTAAGCTATTTTATGCATATTAATAAACACAGACATGTAATATTGGCATAATTACTATAACTTTTTTGATCTATAACTTTTTTGATCTATATCCTTATAAGACAGCACCCTAATACGGGTTCTTTATAATTTTAGCATTTAATTTACTTTGTACCACTGACCTGATGATGCTTTGCAAATTTTAGAAAGCGAAACCGGTCGTCTTGGGTAGTAAAATTAAATTGATTGTGAGTAAGTCTAATTTATTTCTTTTACCTCTTTTAAAATAGACTCACACAAGCAACACATTCATGATCTGCTCTATCGTATTTGGAACGGGTTTCCTTTGTCGTATGCTGGGTTTTATGTGATTCCACATGTGCTCTATTGTATTTTTAATCCGGGCTAAACGTTGGCTTATCCAGTGTTTGAATTTGGACCTCATCAAGATAATTACTCACTGCGGCAGCGGCATGTGGTCGAGCATTATTGTGCATTAACGTGAATATTTTATGTCCAATGTAACCAACATATGACAAAAGATGATCTTGCAGGATGTTTTAAACGTAGGAATCATCAGTCATCCATCCAATCACTTCCACAAGTGCGGTAAGTACCTCCCAACTAATACCTTCTCAAATAATTATGCCATCAACTCCAAAACTAACGGTCTGGGCAATACTGCAGCTGGCGAATCGTTCTCCAACTCTTCTGTAGACGTAGTTTTGACCATCTGGCTTTCATAATAGGATTCTGGTCTCATCAGTGAAAAGAACGTTTTTCCAGTTGTCGATATTCCACTAAATATGTGTTCTTGCAAATTCCAAACGACGAGCTTTATGATTTTGGAGAAGACGTAGAACTTTGCCGGGGCGTCTGGGCTTTAAGTTTGCTTCTTTTGATCTTCGTTTAACGGTTTGTGAACTCACACTAACTTGTCTAACATTTAATAGCTTATTTCTGAGGTACATCGATGTCAATGAACGATTTTGTGTAGAATTAAGAACCAAAAACGGTCATCAATTGCGGTCGTGCACCTTGGGCGTCCTTGACCAGGCCTTCGTACAAAATTTCCTGTTTCGCCGTACCTTTTTAGAGTATTCGAAACGATAGATTCAGTTCTGCTGAGACGTCGTGCGATACTTTTTTGTACATATCCTTCCTCGTACAAAATTACAATATGTGCTACTTGGACTTCATCGCAGTGTCGAATTGGTGGGACACTTGTTTTAAATTTAGTTAAATCAAAACAATATTTAATTAAACTTAATAAATTAAACTAAAAATAACCAAATTGGTATGATTTTTATTACTAATAAAATAATTGTTTAATTATAAAATGTACGAATGACACTAACCACTCAATAAATATCAAAATATTTGAAACCAGTTGAGTACCTACATCAGCCTACTATATGAGTATTATCAGTAATCCAAAATTATTTTGAAATAATAGTGACTACAAAAAAAAATTGGAAAATTCCAAAATATTCGATATTTTTGTCCATGAGTGTATATATATATACACATATATATATATATATATATATATATATATATATATATATATATATATATATATATATATATATATATATATATATATATATATATATATATATATATATATATATATATATATATATATATATATATAATAATATAAATAATAGGTTGTATTTAAATATGACATGTACCTGCTGTTTTCACGGATTTATTTCTGTTGTCTCAAAAGCGATCATTAACGTTGAAGGAAAAAGTAGAAAGTTATTGTGTTGTATGATTTGTACACAATTACAGGAATTTGAATTTAGTTGACTTTTAAAAATTTGGAGAGTTTTGGAATTTGGTTGAATGCAAATAAAGAATGTTTTGATTCGTAACGAGAAATTAAGGAAGGGATAGACAGACAGAAATCAGATTAAAAAAGCAAGGAGGATCATCTGCTGTTGGACTTGAGAGTGAAGCGAGTGAAGACAAAATCGAAAGGAGTGTGCCGATAGTTTGTTTTTTTAAACCGATAAAAGAAAAATTATTGTGGCGAAAAGTAGTGTAAACAAAGTATTGAAAGCTGTAGTTGCAGTATTTGTAAGTAAAATAATTTACTATTCTTGGAGCCAAGCATAGCTAAGGAGAATTTTGTCCCCCCAATAGGAACAATAAACATTGTTAGGAGTTTGTCGACAGTTTTATTTTTTTAAGCAGAACCCGGGAAGGAGTTCGTTGGAGAGGAAACTAATTGAAGTCAATCCTTGTAGAAAAATACAGAGGCAAATTTTGGAAACGAGACAGTCATTGAACTATATTTAATTTGAATTTGTTTTGTGGTTAATTGTATATGCAACAGAGTAATTTAGGGAGACATTTATTTATAAGATATTTATTTAGTGTATGAAAATCTACATAGGTATTTGTTCATTATATTTTGAATTTATTGCACCAATTGATTTCTTTTATTTATTTCCCTCTACTCCTCTTTTTTCTCAAGCATCATTAAAAGAAAATTTAATTTTTTTTTGTACTTAACTAAGAACCCTAAAATGATAAAAACATGTTTATAAATCAGGTGTCTACATTAAAATTCATTAAATAATTTTTTTGCTTTAATTTGCTAATTAGATCATAATTAATTTTATTTTGTGTAAGAAATTTCAAAATAAAGTTATCATATATATATATATATATACATATATATATATATATATATATATATATATATATATATATATATATATATATATATATATATATATATATATATTGAAATTATTTCAATATGTTAAAAAGGATACAACTTAAATGGATTTTTATATGAGTTTGTTGTTCATGAATTTCATGAAGCCATCACAATGTGGGTTCGACTCTGAAATAAAAGAGAGAAAAAGATTAGTAAATTGTTAAATAAATTAATTTTGACTTACCTGGTATAGTGTTAATAATTTCTGAATAGTATAGTTGCCTAGTGTATAGGTGAATCGTCTAAACCTTAAAAAGAACAAAAAAAAAGAAGAATTCTTAAAAAATATTTAAACATAGAAATTTTGAAAACGTCAGAAAATAAACTGTCAAGCAAGTCTATGGGAGCTAAATTAATAGGGGTTTTGTTAAATAAGAAATTACAATGATGTGGAGATGAAAAGAATAAATTGTATTAGCATTGTAATAGAATAAGTTTTATATCTGAACATTTTTTTTTATAAATTCCCAAATTAGATATGATTAAAGTGATTATGAGAAATTAATGTGGATTGACAAATGTGTCAGAACAGGACAGTTTTATGGTTTAAAAAAAAAATAGAAGACGAAAAGAAAAAAGAACGTTGGTTGCTGTTAGCAACGAATGATAGATTTTGGGGGAAGCGACAAGAAATTTTGAAAGGCGAGTCCTGAAATTGTGGAATAGGTCGGGAGTGTTTTTTTAACTCGTCGAGAATTTTAGTTTTTCCACAGTTTCCACAGCAGAGATATCCAGAATTTGTTCCAGAGAGTAAGAGAAACAATTTAACTTATAAATTATTATTGGAGTACAGAAATGTCATTTAAATTGAGAAAATTAAAATTCATGAATTAACATAATTGCGATAGGCCTTAAAAAAATTTAAATTATTAATGATCATTAAATTTAAAAATAGAATAGTACGTACCTTAACTTCCGAAGAGAGGATTGATATTCCAGTTTCACCAATTATTTTGCGAGTAGTTAGTTTTCTTTAAATAAATCAAAACTGTTTTAAAGTAAGGTTGGATAATAATTTTGGGGATCATTTCAAATTTTGATTATATTTGAATGCAAGTTAAAAGTCAGCGGAATAAAGTGTTCATTTTCTTTTCTTTATAGTTCATTTAAACACTTTATAAAGTTGCAATATTTATTTAGTTTTTAGATACTTGTATAGAGTCTCCACATTTTGTAATACATTTTTATTGTCACGACTCTAAACCACATTAAGATTTATACGATTCCTATTTTTGTAAATTTTTAAAGGCAACCCAAGTTGCAGACGAATTTTATTGTT
Source organism: Diabrotica undecimpunctata (assembly GCF_040954645.1). Taxonomy (NCBI): domain Eukaryota; kingdom Metazoa; phylum Arthropoda; class Insecta; order Coleoptera; family Chrysomelidae; genus Diabrotica; species Diabrotica undecimpunctata. Next base: position 16,298,933 of record NC_092813.1, read on the forward strand.
TATATTAAATTTGTTCAATATTAATAAATAACGTGCTTCATTTGGGTTAATTTATCAAAGGTCTAAAGTAAATTTTGGTTTAATTTCTTTTTGAACTCTACCAGGAGACTACAGAGTCGACGTCACACAGTGACAGATTGCTTAGAACACATAATTGAGCTAGCTGAGGTATATATTAAATTAAACAACGAACCACAGATTTTAAAAATTACAACATTTATTATAAATAAAAATAATTAATAAAATACAACTTTTTCAATTGACGCTAACAACGTGGGGCCTCTCGGAAAACAGAAATAAGGGTGTTTTTAAGCAGATTTATTAATATTACACAGATTAGAGTAAAAATAAATTGGTGTGATTAGTGTTGCAGAGATTCTGGGGCAGTTAAAGTTAAATTTGAGAATAAATAGATATTAGGATAAAATGGCAGACCGAATGACTTTAAGAAATGGAAAAGAAGTCGTACCGAAAGAGAGTAAAGGAGAACAGGTATTAGAACAGGAACAGGATATACAGGTAGATGAAGAAAGCAGAGGAAGGTCAGGAGAAGTTGTAGTATATTTAGAGCAATGCATACAAGAAGCAGGACAAGGTGATAGAGAGGGAAGTCTAACAGATAGTTTGAGAGAGGAGTTGGATGAGACAGTGAGAGATAGACGTGATGAAAGTGAGGATGAAAGTAGAGTGCAGGAGGAGAGACGCAGGGAAGGAGATGTTGGAGAGTCAGGGATGACACAGATGGATATGAGGCAAATAATGCGGATGCTACAACAGATGGATCATAATATTAGGGGGGATATGCACAAAATGGATAGTAATATTAACAATATTAGGGGGGATATGAACAAAATGGAAAATAATATTAAAGGAGAACTTAGGGGAGAGTTAATTAAAATGAGGGAAGAAATCAAAGAAGAAGTGAAGATAGTCAGGGAAGAGATGCTACACATTACCCAAGGTTTAGAAGAGAAAGTAGAACAGGTTAGAGGAGAAAGTGAGGATTTTAAGAGGAATGTACAGGAGGAGATATCCAGAGAAAAGGCCATAATTAGAGCGGAAATAGGACAGGAAATTGGGAGCAGATTTGTAGAGTTGGGAACATCCATTCAAGAGAATTTACCAAGGGAAATAAACAAAGAAGTTAATAAGCAGAATAAAGAGATTGTTAGGGAGGTAGAAAGTGTTAAAAGGCAAACTCAGGATCATGAGGAAAAACTTACCATTATCAAAAACAATATAAAGATGGGATTGCAGAATTTGGAACTGGAAATGGGTAGGCATGCAAATCAGGCAGAAAAGGGAGACAGAGTATTACAGGGACAAGTTGAGGAATTGAAAGAGAAATTTAAAAATGCAAGTGAGGAGATTCAGCGTTTGGAATCAACTCTAGGACAAACAAGGGGAGTGAGTACTGTGATGCCGAGTTATAATGATGGGGGAATTAAGTTTGACGGAAACCTGAATAACTTACATCCTAGAATATTTGTAGATATCATCAAAAATAAGGTAAAGAATGTAAGGGATCCGATAGAAATGAAATTGAATATTCGAAACATGTTAGTGGGCATGCCATTATTATGGTTTTGCAATAATGAAAATTCCATAAATAATGTGCAGGAATTTAAGGCCAAGTTTATTAACTATTTTTGGGGAGAAAACCAACAGGCTAGTTTCAGGGAACGGTTGTATTTTGGGAAATTCAATTATGAAAAAAGTACCAACTACAATCTGTACGCAATGCAGTTATTCCAGACAGCACAATACTTAGAACCGGCTATGCGAGAAGAGGAGATTGTCCTATACATCGCCAGGCAATATAACCATAACATGGCGGAAACAATAGCTCTTCACAATATAAAGACGATGGAAAGTCTGACAGGATATCTTCAGAGGATTGAGAGGAGTGTAGGGACGCAGAATCGAAATGGACAAGAGCAAGGGACATATAGGAATAACACAGCAAATAGACAGGGATATGTGAATCGAGGGAATAATTATAGGGAAAGAGAATTTGAGAGACAAAATAGAAGCAGGGATTTTACAAATAGGGGAGAGAATATGAACAATGCCAGGAGAGATATCGGAAGATATAACTGGGAACGTAGACAAGGGAATCCAAACAATGATAGAGGGAATAACTGGAGACAAGGAAATGACAGAGGCAATAATTGGAGACAGAACCAGGGAAATTATCCACAGGAGACGAGAAATAGGGAAGCTTACAGAGAAGGGAATCCAAGATATAATAGGGGGGAAAATGAGGAGAGAAGACAGGTGAATGTAGTTAGAACAGAGGAGAATAGGGGGGAAGCAAGTGTTGATGCAGAAGGGAGAAATTTTGTTTAGACCGCTCCTATGTGCATAATATTGTCTACTTATCAAAGTATGAACATCCAAGGGAGTTTATTAGAGATACTGGGGAATTAAATAAAAATAATAACACTAACACTTTAAAGTTTATTGAAGGGTACATACAAGATTCAGTATACAAGTTATTATTAGATACAGGTTCAGAAGTAACTCTAATCAACAAAGGGGAGAAGGTACTTATCAGGTCACTACAGGTGCCTAAAAGGGATGAAAATCTCTGTGGAAAATTACTTTTGCCATTTGAAGGACCTTATGTCATTAGTACTGAACATGGGGTAAACAGTTATGAACTAAGACATCCAGAAACTAATAAAATTAGAGGGATATTTAATATAGAGGGAATTTATAAGTATTATGAATAAACATACAAGGGTAGGCAATATTATGACACGAATTTGGTATTATAAGATATAAGTTTTGTAAATAGAAGGATAATTAATAAATAAGCATACCTTGAGATAAATTTGATAATTAAATAATTTATTAGGAACAGATGTACAGAATAATGATGAATTTATATAAACAAAAAAAAGTTGATTTATTTTCAAGTAGATTTATAGGAGTTACAAGTATAAATAAATGAGCAAAGTACTATGGACAAATCGATATTTTGTAGAAATTGGGAAATAGGGAATATTATAATGATAAATAGTATATGCGGAAATAAGATGAAAAATAAAATTATAAGAAATATTGAAATATGAAATATAGAGAGTTATATGTAGAGATGATGAAATGAATATTATATGCGGATATAAAAAGAATAAATAATAATGCGGCAATGAATAAAGATACTGAAATAGTATATGAAATAGTATATAGGGGAACAATTATAAGAATTTCTACGAAAATAGTACAAGAAATAAATAGTACAGGAAAAGAAGTAAAGAAATTGGGAAAGTACTTGGAAATTTGATTCTGAAGTTGATATAATTAGTGAAAGATTTGTAGATTTTGTTTGGAGAATTCTGTATTTGTCATAGAGTAAATTAAAAAAAAAAATATTCAAGAGATATGCTTATTAATAAAAGTCAGTTTATTGTTATGTTAATATTAATAAAATATTTAAGTTTACCGGTAAGAATTTAGATTTAGTAAGTGCTGATAGTTAGCACTGAACAAAATCCAAATTGGGGGGAAGTTGAAATGATTTCAATATGTTAAAAAGGATACAACTTAAATGGATTTTTATATGAGTTTGTTGTTCATGAATTTCATGAAGCCATCACAATGTGGGTTCGACTCTGAAATAAAAGAGAGAAAAAGATTAGTAAATTGTTAAATAAATTAATTTTGACTTACCTGGTATAGTGTTAATAATTTCTGAATAGTATAGTTGCCTAGTGTATAGGTGAATCGTCTAAACCTTAAAAAGAACAAAAAAAAAGAAGAATTCTTAAAAAATATTTAAACATAGAAATTTTGAAAACGTCAGAAAATAAACTGTCAAGCAAGTCTATGGGAGCTAAATTAATAGGGGTTTTGTTAAATAAGAAATTACAATGATGTGGAGATGAAAAGAATAAATTGTATTAGCATTGTAATAGAATAAGTTTTACATCTGAACATTTTTTTTTATAAATTCCCAAATTAGATATGATTAAAGTGATTATGAGAAATTAATGTGGATTGACAAATGTGTCAGAACAGGACAGTTTTATGGTTTAAAAAAAAAATAGAAGACGAAAAGAAAAAAGAACGTTGGTTGCTGTTAGCAACGAATGATAGATTTTGGGGGAAGCGACAAGAAATTTTGAAAGGCGAGTCCTGAAATTGTGGAATAGGTCGGGAGTGTTTTTTTAACTCGTCGAGAATTTTAGTTTTTCCACAGTTTCCACAGCAGAGATATCCAGAATTTGTTCCAGAGAGTAAGAGAAACAATTTAACTTATAAATTATTATTGGAGTACAGAAATGTCATTTAAATTGAGAAAATTAAAATTCATGAATTAACATAATTGCGATAGGCCTTAAAAAAATTGAAATTATTAATGATCATTAAATTTAAAAATAGAATAGTACGTACCTTAACTTCCGAAGAGAGGATTGATATTCCAGTTTCACTAATTATTTTGCGAGTAGTTAGTTTTCTTTAAATAAATCAGAACTGTTTTAAAGTAAGGTTGGATAATAATTTTGGGGATCATTTGAAATTTTGATTATATTTGAATGCAAGTTAAAAGTCAGCGGAATAAAGTGTTCATTTTCTTTTCTTTATAGTTCATTTAAACACTTTATAAAGTTGCAATATTTATTTAGTTTTTAGATACTTGTATAGAGTCTCCACATTTTGTAATACATTTTTATTGTCACGACTCTAAACCACATTAAGATTTATACGATTCCTATTTTTGTAAATTTTTAAAGGCAACCCAAGTTGCAGACGAATTTTATTGTTTATATTAAATTTGTTCAATATTAATAAATAACGTGCTTCATTTGGGTTAATTTATCAAAGGTCTAAAGTAAATTTTGGTTTAATTTCTTTTTGAACTCTACCAGGAGACTACAGAGTCGACGTCACACAGTGACAGATTGCTTAGAACACATAATTGAGCTAGCTGAGGTATATATTAAATTAAACAACGAATCACAGATTTTAAAAATTACAACATTTATTATAAATAAAAATAAAATTAATAAAATACAACTTTTTCAATATATATATATATATATATATATGCATATATATTAGCCATTTTATTGTTGCTTCTTAAGACAGGAAAGATCTATTTTTCACGTTGAGAACGCCTATGAATAACTGTTCTGATGAGCTTTATTAAAGCGAAATACGTTTAAACAGATATATAGACGATTTGTACGTGAAATGGAATCTTTACTGTCTTTTACATTTTGCAAGAATAGCGTCTCGCTCTTTTCTCTTAAGATTGTCCAACCGTTAAGACGTGTTTCCGAAGTGGGTCTCATTTAGAGGTGAGCTAAGAAATCCTTTTCTTGTCCATATTTCAGATAGATATTTATTTTTAGACCCTTATTGGAGAGGCTATAATGCTGATATATTTCTAATACATGTCGCAAGATAATATTGGTATGGAGTTATTCCAGATCATGGCCCAGTAGCGGGTATCTTTTTATGGAATACCTAACCTCTCTTATCTAGGATGGTGGTGGATTGATATAGGATGTAGCCGAATCAATGGTTTATTTGGTTGACTGATTAAATAAGGAAAGAAACAGAGCAGATTCAGGTTGTACCAATTTGTATTATACCTACTTTCAAGACAACGGAAAATAATTATGAACTTAAAAAATGAAAATATAGTAAAGTGTTTTAATTTTATTTAAAGGTTTATTTTCTCTATTATTCCTAGTTGATAAATAACTATATTATTTTCAATATAAACAAATTTTGAAATTTGGGGTTAATATATATATATATATATATATATATATATATATATATATATATATATATTCATTTTTTTTATAACTAATTCTTAATTTAATACGATACAAAGCTTTTTTATTTATGATAATGTAAACATCAAATGGTATTTTGGTATCCTTTTGGGATGACATAACTTTTAATGTTTTCTTTTTGTTCATTACTAAGAAATATTAAAGTATAGTTTTCTTGTAAACCTTCGATAAATCTTAATTTTTTTTTGCAGCGAAATCAACAACCTAACTCTATATTTAATTTGAATTTGTTTTGTGGTTAATTGTATATGCAACAGAGTAATTTAGGGAGACATTTATTTATAAGTTATTTATTTAGTGTATGAAAATCTACATAGGTATTTGTTCATTATATTTTGAATTTATTGCACCAATTGATTTCTTTTATTTATTTCCTTCTACTCCTCTTTTTTCTCAAGCATCATTAAAAGAAAATGTAATTTTTATTTGTACTTAACTAAGAACCCTGAGATGATAAAAACATGTTTATAAGTCAGGTGTCTACATTAAAATTCATTAAATAATTTTTTTGCTTTAATTTGCTAATTAGATCATAATTAATTTTATTTTGTGTAAGAAATTTCAAAATAAAGTTATCATATATATATATATATATTAGCCATTTTATTGTTGCTTCTTAAGACAGGAAAGATCTATTTTTCACGTTAAGAACGCCTATGAATAACTGTTTTGATGAGCTTTATTAAAGCGAAATACGTATAAACAGATATATAGACGATTTGTACGTGAAATGGAATCTTTACTGTCTTTTTCATATATATACATATATATATATATATATATATATATATATATATATATATATATATATATATATATAGATATATAGCTGCTAAGTTGTTAATTTATAGAAGAAATAGATTGTATAAATTGTTATGGATTTTAGTTTTAGATAGAAATAAAGAACGTTTTGTGAGTAAAGGTAAGAAAGAAGAATATTACCAAAATAAAACCTTTAGGTCAAATCATTCGAACTGTCGACATATAATAAATAACAAACTGCTAGAAACGACGGAATAAAAATTTGTGAACAAGAAGATTTTATTGTACATAAAAGAATTTTGGTAACAATACACAAGTTGAAAATAAATACATAATGGCAAGAAAATAAATAAATTAGAGATCTACAAAATTACAAATTTGCCAAAAATTAAGCAAAGAAAGTAGTAGCAAAAGCTAAAGGTGAGGAGTATATAAAAGAAAATCTTAAATTGTTAAAATGGCGTGTTGTCAATTTTATGAAGTAGACGTGCCATACGGTAGAAAAATATAAGCGGTTAATTTAAAACAATGTGAAATCACATAAGAAAAAAATACAAATCCCAAAGTACCTCATTCGCAAAGAGACAATATTTTTTAGAATGAGTACAACGAAGAGCTACTAAGCAACCTTTTAATAATGACATTATAGATTTTGCCCAGTAGATGATATAACGCAACTTAAACTGAGGGAACAAGAAACGCACATAAACCACCTGACTAAGCAAGCAATAATGCGCACCTGGATGAGTAAACCTCTCCATGGGCGAAATATCAATAAGATCACCCAAGAATATATTGACAACACAGCGTCGAGTTGACATCAGGAAAGATGTTTTCCGAGACAGAGTGCTTTTTATTTGCCATTGGGTTATTCCAACTAAAAATTACCTAAAATATATTGTTAATGATCCCCAAGTCCAAAATGACAAATGCCGATATGGATTCCAAGCCCAAGAAATCATCCAACATCTTACCGATGGATGCCAGGCATTTGTCGGTACTGATTATAAAAAACGTCATAACTCAGAAAAATTATCCACCATAGACTAGCTGACAAACTGGGATTTCTCCAAACCGACCATCTTCCTTATTATCAATACGTGCCTAAGAGAATGAAAATGAAACAAATTGAAAATGACAACTAAAAGCCATACTGCGACCGCACTGTTGTCACAGACCAACCAGTGGAACATAATAGACCGGGTCTTATACTAGTTAATAAACTAACTAGCAAACAACAATTATTGATGTGGCGATACCTAACTTCAATAATTTGCGTGTTAAATACAAAGAAACTATCGCCAGGTACAGAGATCTAAAAATACAAATTAGGAGACAATGAAGAGTGGAAAGTACCCAGACAGTACCTATTATTCTATCTACTACTGGTGTTATTCTCAAAAACCTCCTTAAAACCAAAAAAAAGCTGGGTCTAAATAATCTACATAAGATCATGAAAAAGCTGTGCTACTCTCGACGTCCGGATGCATGCATAAATTTTTAGGAGATAAATAGGCGTTACCTAGTTCTCGATAACATGGAAAGAGTCCGACCAGAACTCCATTCTTTTGATACCGTAGGTATTTGAAATGAGTGAATTTTCCCTTTAGAAGCAGTGTGAGGCGTATGGCAAAATTTGAAATACTAATAATACTTAAAAGCAAACTTAATAGAACAGAATACCGCATGAACCACCACAAATCATATATCCAATGCATGAAACTACCACGTACAGAAGCAGGGAGAAGAACGGGTTATTTTGGAAATATCACCCATGACTTAAAGACAAACAAACCAGCGAAAAAACAAGACAAAAATATAGAGAGCAGAATTAGACCGGTGATGCGGAGCGGAAGTAATGTGTCTTACGAAAAAAGATGCATGAAATAAAAAATAGAGATACAACCGAAGGGGAAAACATAGTAAATTTTATTATTGCACAAAAACTGAGATGGTTTGGACACACACAAAATGAGAAGAAGACGTGGACAGATTAGATTTAGTTAGAAGGATCGAATTGTTTTGTAAATTCCCTTTGTCCGATTCTTCTCGATCGTCGATGGTAATACACTAAAATGTTGAAGTCGTGGAGCAAAAATTATAGTTTTATTGACAGCTCCTAATAATTACACTATAGATGTTGGTTAGGTAACTTTCTATAATAAACTGCGCTCAAATGAGCTTAAATCCCCAATTTATAATTTCACAAATAATGTATACCTCAGCACAGAGGTTAATGCTTATATCATACTAATAAACTTTGAACTATGAGCATACAATACAATTTAATGGTTTTTGTGCTTTTATTTATATCCACTTAATAATTAAAGTGTTATTATAAATAAAAATTAGTGAACTTATTGGAGAAAATCTGTAAGTAATTTTAATCTAATTAGATACTTACTTCACAACAAGTTCATATTGTTTATATTACCTGATGTCATTAAAAAACGAAAATAAATGATGTTAATAGTCCAGGGGCGTCGAGGCCACAAATGTTATTGACGTCATATAAAACTTCTTCATATTCTGTAGCGTTAATCAATTCAACTCCAAAATTCCCATCCAAGAAACAAGCTATTTTATATAATGCTCTGGAAAACGCCAAACTTGAGGAATATCTACTTGCACTGGGAAAAATTATAGAACCAAGATATTATTTTTTCATCACGGATTTTAAATCACCGTATTTGTATTTACTAGTGAAGAATTAGAAGAAACTGTCATGAATGCTGACAACGGAAGAATAACTATCAATCAACAAATAATTTATGCTCGACGCTTAATTACACCAAATGAAAGATTACTGATCTCTAATGTTTGCCCTAGTATTCCTCACACTTTCATAGAATCTGAACTTAAAAAGTTAGGCCTCAATTTATTAACTCCAATTAATTTTTTACGAATAGGTACAACAAACCCAGAATATAGACATATACTGAGCTTTCGAACACATACATTTATCTCTCCTTTAGAAGCTACATTAATTCCTCCCTCAATTGTCATAAACCACGAACTAACATCTTATCGTATTTTCTTATCTTTAGAAAAACAGATGTGTTACTATTGTAAACAATCTGACCATTTTGTAGCAAATTGTCCATCCTGTACAAATCCAAATCGAAACTTTACAACAGTGCCAACTACTACTATAAATACAGTAGTTAATACTCTTCCACATAACGTCCCGATCACATCAGCATCTTCAGCGAATTCCTTTTCCTTACAATCCTCGACTATACCTTCTTTATTAACTACACCAATATTAACTGCATCCCAAATATCACCCTCAACATCATTCCCAAGTTCTCAAACTACATGCACAGATACAAATATAACAACTACCCAGTTATCAACAACACCTAATGTTTCACAACCTCATACATCAATCCCAAACTCTTCCTCAACACTATCATACCCTATAAATAGCTTATCAATAGATACCACTGATACACTTGAAATAACTAATACACCTAGTGAAGAAGTAAACACAGCTAATCGCAGCCTTAATGAAATTTTAACCCCATCTTTACAAGAACCTAAAGAAAATTTTACAAAACCAATCCAAAACTATTGATAATTCTGAGACTATTGCTAATAGTATGGAATCCGTAAAAGATTTTATTACTAATAAACTTATAACACCGATATTAAATTTTGAACAACTAACTGATTTTTTTAAAAATGCTTTAGGATCTCCAGATAAATTGAGTCTATCTAAAACTTATACAGAAGACACATTAGGCTTACTTAATCTGTTAAAAGAGATCTATCCTCACATTATATAAAAAAAAATGAAATCGCGATGTTCAGCAGTCAACAGTGCAAGAGCCGTCCCTGCACGGACCACAGGGCGCATGGATCGAACACTAGCGACAACGACGCCACGCGTAGCTGTCAAGGAGAAATAAGACATTCTTTTTTTGGTTTTGTTAATTTTAAGTTTTTATAAAATTATTATAATAAAGGTGTTAAGGTCAGAGTAAATATTTTTTATACAAGGAATACAGTCCACAATACTTCTGAAGGCTCAGAAATAAAAACATTATTCATGGTCATTCGAACGGATTTTATCAACAAGCAACAAGTGTTAGTGTATTTTTTATCGGCAAGTGAAAAAGTTTATATGGCATGGTATGTGGTGAGTACACATTTTTCATTCCTATAATACCTATCCTGGAATAAGAGAGATATTAATTTGTGTCACAAGGTTATTATAATTTCGGTTTGTTAGGATTTATTAATAGCAAGCTTTAAACTTTATTAATATTATACATAGTCGATGCAATGGATCAGTTAACAGTTTTAAAAAGAAAGCGTGCTATCTTTAAGGCACAAATTACAAAATTTGATTCATTTATAAGCAGTTTTACTCACGATAAAATAGTAGAATTACAAGTTAGGGTTGACAAATGCAAAGAATGGTGGAATGATTTTGATCAAATACAAAGTGAAATTGACTTATTAGACACATCAGAGGAACAATTACAAGAAAGGTTAGATTTTCAGGATGCATATTTTAAACTAATAGCCTCTGCAGAAATTATATTAAAGAATGAAGTTAATTTAAACGATACTATAGCAAACTCAGGTCACAATACTAGTTTAGATCGAAATAGCTTAAAAAATGTACGGTTACCACCACTGGAGGTTCCAACTTTTAATGGTTGTTATCAACATTGGTTAGAATTTAGAGATAGTTTTACTAGTATGGTCATAGAAAATTCTGATTTAAATGATGTTGACAAGCTTCACTATTTAAAAAGGGCTTTGATAGGGGATGCCCAGGATGAACTGGAGCAGCTAAAAACTACTAGCAAAAATTTTACTATTGCATGGCAACTTTTATCTGAAACATATGAAAAGAAAAAACTTATTGCACGTGGTCATATTGAAGCTATATATGAATATCCAAAAATAACTCAGGTAAATAGTTTAGAATTAAAGAAATTGTCAGGTTGTATAAAAAGAAATTTAAAGTCACTAGGTATGTTAGGTTATCCAGTTGAACATTGGGATGTTCTTTTACTTTGTACCATAGAGAAAAAGCTTGATTATTACACAAATAAGGAATGGCAAGAAAAGGGTCCAGTTAACGAATTTTCTACGATACAGGAATTCTTAGTATTTATAGATCATAAAGTACAACACTTACAAAATTCAGAAAGGGATAAACAAGATATAGAGCAAATATCAAAGGAAACAAAAAAAAGGGTGCAAAAAATGACATTATCAAAGTCATTCATTGCAACGTCCAAACAATGTGCACTTTGTAATTTACCGCACTATTTTTATTCATGTAAAAAATTTCATAATTTATCAGTGTCAGCTAGAAGACAAGAGGTAACAAAATCAAAAGCATGTTGGAACTGTCTAAAGGATGGACACTTAGTACAACATTGTACATGGGGAGGTTGTAAACTTTGTGGAAAACGACACAATACTCTTTTACATATGAATGGTAAATTTATAAACAATTCTCATTTACAAACAAATGCAACTCAACTCAACGGATCAAAGGTTGAATCACAAATTTGTGGTATATCTACCCAGAAAGAAACACACACACAGGGAAATGGCATATCTAATCAGGGAAAGGAAGTACATATTCAGGGACAAGGTGCATTCCATAATAATTCAATGGAAGGTACATCTCAATTAAACTTTTTGGGTCAGACAGGTTTTTTGGAATCACATTCGGTTGATATAGGTCAGACATGTTTTTTAGAATCACATTCGGGTGATATAGGTCAGGATTCAATTAATTTTTTAAATCATTCTAAGCAAGGTATATCATACAGATTAAAAACTGATATTTTACTTTCAACGGCCTTAGTATATATGCAAGACAAATATGGAATTTTGCATGAATGTAGAGTTTTATTGGACTCAGGTTCACAGTCAAATTTACGGGCAGATAAGGTACACATTCCGGTTAAAGGTTTAGGTCAAGGTATAACAAACATTTCTCAGGCATTAAATGGGACACTTTTATCAAAGTTTAGCAATTATCAAACAAATGCATTTTTATTGGTAATTGATAAAATTTCTGACAATTTACCAACTTCGGATTTAAACTTGGATTTTATAAATATTCCTAAAAACATTGTACTTGCAGATGAAACATTTGGGGTTTCAAAACAAATTGATGTATTACTGGGAGCATCAGTTTTTTTGGCAATTATTATGTGTGGGTCAGATAAAACTTGGCAAAGATCAACCAATTCTCCAAAAAACTAAGTTGGGATGGGTTATTTCAGGGCCAGTTAGTCAATCAATTAAGGTTAGCAACAATTTAGTGGTATGTAATTTTTCGTCTAATGTTTTGGAAAACCAAATTGAAAAATTTTGGTTAATAGAAGAATTTGGTGCAAAAAAGGTTATGTCCAAGGAGGACATTTATTGTCAAGAGTTGTTTGAAGCTAGCACGATTAAAAATGAAAACGGTCATTTTGTTGTTAAATTACCAACAAGGTCAAACATTTCTGACTTAGGAGATTCTTATAGTAATGCACTAAAAAGATTTGAATTATTGGAAAATAAATTAAATAAAAATTTGGAAATAAAAATTAAATACCATGAGTTTATGCAGGAATATATCCAGTTGGGTCACATGTCAAAGGTTGAAGATAAAACTGACTTCAATTCAGAAACACCCAACTACTATCTTCCACATCATGGAGTTTTAAAAGAAACGTCTTTAACTACAAAATTAAGGGTAGTGTTTGATGGGTCAGCTAGAACTGACAGTGGTTTGTCATTAAATGATGTTCTAATGGTCGGACCAAAATTACAAGATGATTTAATGTGCATTCTTCTTCGTTTTCGAAAACATAATGTAGTTATAGCTTCAGACATCGAAAAGATGTATCGACAGGTTTTTGTTTGCAAAACTCAGCAAAAACTACAACAAATATTATGGAGGTTTTCGGATGAGCAACCAATTGAGACATACAAGCTGAAAACGCTAACATATGGGACCGCTCCAGCAGCATTTTTGGCTATAAGAAGCTTACAACAATTAGCTCATGAGAATCAATTGAACCTGCCTCTAGCTTCCCAGGTGATTTTAAAGGATTTTTATGTTGATGATTTGCTTACAGGAGGGAGTTCAATTGAAGAAGTAAAATCATTAAAGGATGAATTAAATAATATTTTGTGCACAGCAGGATTTTCACTTAGAAAATGGGTATCAAACAAACCTGAAATTTTTGATGAGGATATTCAAATAAAGGGAGACATTGAACATTATCTTGCAGATGATGTTACAACAAAAACATTAGGGATTTATTGGAACTCAAAGATAGATTCGCTTCAATATAAAATCAATTTTTCTAATTACACAAAGGTTAGCAAAAGAACAGTTCTGTCTTTAGTTTCACAGATATTTGATCCTCTTGGACTAGTAGGGCCAGTTATAATTAAAGCTAAATTAATAATGCAATCACTATGGCAATTAAAATTAAATTGGGATGAGTCTTTACCTTTAGATTTACACACAGCTTGGAACCAGTTTAGGGAATCAATTGCAGATTTGGAGAAAACTCACATTAGCAGGCAAGTTTTGTGTTCTAATCCAATTAATAGACAATTACATTGTTTCAGTGACGCTTCAGAGTCTGCTTATGGAGCAGCACTCTACATTCGGTCACTGGATCAAGGTGGTTCTTGCTTAGTTCATTTATTATGTGCGAAATCAAGGGTAGCACCCTTAAAAACAATATCTTTGCCTAGATTGGAATTGTGTGGTGCTTTATTGGCTGCCAAATTGGCATCAGCGGTTATCGCAACAATAGGTGTTAGCTTTGATGAGGTACATTTTTGGTCTGATTCAATGATAACTCTTCATTGGATTTTGGGTGAACCGTCACAATGGAAAACCTTCGTTGGAAATAGGGTGTCGGAAATACAAAGGCTTTCTAATGGATATAGCTGGCATCATGTTGACTCGCATGATAACCCAGCCGACATAATTACGCGCGGATATGAACCAAAGTTATTAAACACTTCAAAATTGTGGTGGAATGGGCCACCATGGTTAGCTTCTCATAAATTGTCTTGGCCTACTAAGGCTTTGTCAAATTCACACATTTCTATCATACCTGACCAGAAGGTAATTCAAACATTTATATCAACTGTGCAATTTGCTGAAATTTGGAACCGTTTTTCCAGCTTAGCTAAATTGCAGCGTGTTTTTGCATATATACTTCGGTTTGTCACCAATTGTAAATCATCTAATAATAAGACAACGGGTCCTTTTACTGTAGATGAAAAAGAAAGAAGTTTTTTCTGTTTGGTATATATGGCACAAAATGAAGTATTTCATCAGGAAATACAAACAATAAAAAAATCAAAACCAATACATAAATCGAGTAAAATCTTATCATTAAATCCTTTTCTTGATGATACAGGACTATTACGAGTTGGTGGACGTCTTCAAAAGTCAGAATTGTCTTTTGACCAGAAGCATCCAATCATACTCCCGAACGGTCATGTATTAACTAAACTTATAGTGATATCGTATCATCATAAATACTTGCATGCAGGTCCACAAGCATTGCTATCAATAATTCGTTTAAAATTTTGGTTATTATCTGGACGTAGCACGGTTAGGCACATTCTGCATAAATGTGTTACTTGCTTTCGTGTCAAACCTACATTGCTTGTACCTCTTATGGGAGATTTACCTAAATCTAGACTTCTGGCTACAAGGCCATTTTATAATTGTGGTGTAGATTATGGGGGTCCCTTTGAATTGAAAACAAGCTATTTACGGAATTGTAAAGTAGTTAAATGCTATATATGTATTTTTACATGTTTTACAACAAGGGCGACACATATTGAACTTGTATATGATTTAAGTACTAATTCATTCTTAAATTCATTTAAACGTTTCATTGCTAGAAGAGGTCTATGTAAAAATATGTATTCTGATAATGGAACTAACTTCGTTGGGGCAAATAATCATTTGCAGGAGTTATATTCATTTATGAATGATGCAAGGGTAAAATCAAATTTTTTAGATTATTTTTCGGAACATAAGATTCATTGGCATTTTATTCCAGCTCACTCACCACATTTTGGTGGCATCTGGGAATCAACTGTAAAATCGGTAAAGTTTCATATACGAAGGGTAATGTGTAATAATAAATTTACATATGACGAAATGTATACTTTGTTGACGCAAATTGAGTCTCTCCTAAATTCCCGTCCTTTATTACCTCTGTCGGAAAGTCCAGAAGACCTTGGTGTACTCACCCCTGGACATTTTCTAATTGGAGCACCACTTGTAGCACTGCCACAAGAAGAGCTAACTGAAATAAATCCGAATAAGTTGAAACGGTATCATCACCTGACTCAGATAATTCAGAGTTTTTGGGTACGCTGGTCACGTGAGTACCTCTCTTCACTTCAGCAGCGAACCAAATGGAGAACAGCAGCTGACAACGTGAAAATTGGATCATTGGTTATTATTCAAGAGGATGGTCTTCCTCCTACTAAATGGGAATTGGGTAGAATATTGCAACTACATGCTGGGACAGATAATGTTGTGCGGGTTGTGACTGTGCGTACTTCTAAAGGTGAATTCAAAAGGCCTTGTGTAAAGTTAGCCGTCCTGCCAATGGATGAACAATAATGGTTATGGTTTACAAGAAGCGTTGTTTGAAAGGCATCACTTAAGCCTTTCAAGGGGGGCGGCATGTTCAGCAGTCAACAGTGCAAGAGCCGTCCCTGCACGGACCACAGGGCGCATGGATCGAACACTAGCGACAACGACACCACGCGTAGCTGTCAAGGAGAAATAAGACATTCTTTTTTTGGTTTTGTTAATTTTAAGTTTTTATAAAATTATTATAATAAAGGTGTTAAGGTCAGAATAAATATTTTTAATACAAGGAATACAGTCCACAATACTTCTGAAGGCTCAGAAATAAAAACATTATTCACGCGATGTACTAAAATAATTAATTCAATTACTCGATAACTAAAACCTCAGCTCGATAGCGACTCCTCCATAGAACCTTCTACATAAGCTCACGTTCAAGTCTATTTTACAGTGGAATTTGAACGGTTATTATACCCGTTTAGAAATGTTACAATTAATAATTGCTCAAAATTCAATGCTTCTATAATTTGTCTACAAGAAACTCGTTTTAAAAATAACAAAATTCATAATTTTTGAAATTATACAAGCGTATCTAAAATTAGGCAAAATCAAGAACATGCCAGTGGTGGAGTTTCAATTTTTATCGAGAATTCCTATGAATATTGCAGTATTCCTCTAATAACAAATTTAGAGGCTGTAGCGGCGTGCTTAGTAGGTCCACTAAAAGTTAACATCTGCAGTCTTTATATCGCACCTAATTCTGATCCAAGTATAGCAGATATCTTTTATGTCAGATTCCTACACCTCGAATTATACTGGGAGATTTTAATGCACATAATTCATTATGAGGCCCAAAAAAATTGACAAAAATGGGGAAAAAAATAGAAAATATCGTAAATAATCTCAATTTAAATCTACTTAATGACGACAGGAATATTCGATATAATGCAGCAACAGGAGAGTTTTCAGCAATTGATTTGTCAATTTATGAACCAAACTTGCAACCTAGTTTATCGTGGGACACTTAACCTGATCTATATGGAAGTGATCACTTTCCCATCTTAGTTAACAATCTGTTGTACCATAAGCACAATACACACATCACCAAATGGTCCCTAAATAAAGCCAACTGGACAATGTTCTCAACATTGATTTCTTCATCAGCTATGAATCTTATAGAAATGTTAGACTCAGAACAAGATATTAACGAGAAAACATTATTTTTCAATAAAGTCATACTTGATACAGCGAATAAATTCATTGGAAAAACAGCATTTTATCCAAAACATTCACCTGTACCGTGGTGGAACGATGCGTGCAAACAGGCAATAAGGGAATCTAAATCGGCTTTTAATAGATATAAACGATATTAAACTACTGAAAATCATTTGGAATTTAAAAGAGTAAGAGCTAAATGTAGATTTATTATTAAAAAAAGCAAGCAAGAGTCATGGCAACAGTTTGTTTCAGAAATCAATAGATCTACTTCAATTGGTCAAACATGATTAAAAGTATATCTGGAAAAAATTCACAACACCCTATAAAGTACTTAATAAAAGACAATCAGACATTTACATCCGAATGCAATATATCTGAAATAATGTCAAATCAAGATTGTACCGCTTCTATTGATGAAAGCTATTCAATAGAATTCTTAAATAAGAAACGATTTGAAGAAAATAAAGGAATACCTATAATCAATGACACTTCATCAATAAACAATCCTATAAGCTTGACTGAACTTATTGAAACTCTTAACTCCGTTAGAAATACTAGTCCAGGACCAGATAATATACCTGTGAGAACCTACCACTAGTAGGCCAAAAACTATTATTGCAACTATTCAATTTTATATGAATCAATAAGGTATTTCCACACATATGGCACTCGTCAATCATAGTTCCAATACACAAACCAGGTAAACCTAAATTTGAAATCTTATAGACCAATCTGTCTCACGAATGCAATGTGTAAATTGCTAGAAAAGATCATTGACAATCAACTCATGTGGTATATTGAATATAAACATCTTATTATACCCGAACAAAGTGGATTTAAAAAAATAGATCAACATTAGATAACTTAATATCATTGGAATCAGAAATTCACGAAGCATTTATATGTAATCAAGAATGTTTAGCCATATTCTTTTATGTAAAAAAGACTTTTGATATAGTATGGCGCTTCGATATTTTAACCACACTCCATAATTGGAAGCTTCACGGTAACATGTTTGCTTTTATTTCAAACTTTCTACGGCAACGATATTTCCAAGTTCGAATCAATAACCATTTGTCTGAATCTAAATTACAGAAAAATGAAATTCCACAGAGATCTAATCTAAGCGTAGCACTATTTTTGATTGCTATTAACAATGTTGTGTCGTATTGCAATGGCACAATTAAAACTTTTTTGTATGCTGATGATCTGGTAATTCTAGCAAGAAATAAAAACATATTATCTGCTCATAATCGTATTGCGGCAGGTCTTATGTCGATAGAATCGTGGTCTTACAATATTGGGTTCCAGTTTTCCACCACAAAACCAAAAGCTATACATTTTTCACGAAAATCAAATCCACAAAAGCTCCCAAATCTATTTTTAAACAATTCTCCTATAGAATATACAAAAGAAAAATTCCTAGTGATGCAACTGGACTCAAAATTAAGTTGGACAAGTGATATACACTCGCTAAGAGTATCGTGTGCAACAAAGTAAGTAAGTAAGTAAGTCTGTAAACAAAGAAAGCTTGAATATCTAGGCCATATATTGAGACACGATAAGTACCGTCTACTGCAATTGATTGTCCAGGGAAAAATAGACAGTAATCGAGGGCTAGGCAGGAGAAGACACTCATGGCTCCAAAATCTGAGGAAGTGGTTCGGGCTCACATCGGTCGAACTATTCAGAAGCGCCGAAAACAAGATCAGAATTGCCATGTTAATAGCCAACGTTCTCAACGGACAGGGCACTTGATAAAGAAGAAGAAGAGTATCGTATCAAGCTGGACTAAACATTATGAAATCTGTATCACATAAAAATTGGGGAGCAAATTTTACAACTATAATAAATTTATATAGAGGTTTAATTAGATCAAAACTGGACTACGGATGTGTTGTGTATAACACCGCAAACCAAGCATTGCTTAAAACTTTGGATACTCTTCAGAGTTCAGCCGTTAGACTTGCTCTAGGAGCATATTGCACCAGTCCTGTGGACAGTCTACTCTGTAAAGCTGGAGAGCCACCCTTAAACCTAAGAAGAAAATACTTAACTCTGTCGTATGTCTCGAGTATAAAATCTAACCCAAAAAATCCAGCTCTTCATCATGCTGCTGCTAACAGGTTCCAGGAGGTCTATCGAAAAAGAAATAGGGGTCCTGTACCTTTCTATGAACGAGCTAATAGATACTTATTCGATTTTAATATTGAGCTACCTCCATTTATCCTATCTTTGAAATAAATTTATGTTTTCCTTGGGTTGCTCCCTCTCCGCTTTGTAACCTTAAACTTACAGCATATAACAAAAATAACGTGATACCAAATTTTTTTAAAACATACTTTCTCCATCATCCCATGAACATTCCATCTATAAATTGTCTCCTAAGACAAGTATTTTTACAGCAGAACTATTTGCCATCAATAAGGCCCTAAACTATATTCTAGAAAAAAAACTTCCCAAATCTCTTATAATATCTGATTCACTTAGTTGTCTGACATCAATTTCCCAGATTTATCTCTCTCATCCAACATTACAGTAGATTAAGTTAATTTTATACCGTATATACCAAAACAATTTGACAGTAGAGTTCCTCTGGGTACCATCAAACGTTGGAATAGATGGTAACGAAAAGGCAGATAGTCTAGCTAGGCCCGCAGTAACCAATACAGCCGCATCAGTGGGAAATATAACGGTGCATTTGGATTTAAAACCTTACTTAAAATCAAAATTGCACAATGTTTGGCAAAACCAATAGAATAGAAGCACCAATAAATTGATACAAATAAAATCTTCCGTCCTTCCATGGAACTTCTGGCCTTCAAAGCGACAACATCAAGTCCTAATAACACATCTCAAATTAGGACACTCTTCTAAAACACATGAATACTTGTTGAAGAAAGAAGAGGAACCAGTGTGTTTTGTTTGTGAATGTAAAGTGACAGTGAAGTACATTTTGATTGACTGTCCAATATACTCAGTTGAAAGACTATATCATCACATTCCAAAAACATTAAAAGAACTTTTAGGAGAATCTAAATACGTAGCTGACTTGATAGAATTCTTGAAAACTATAAACTTTTTCAATAAAATTTAAAAATTTAATTTAACATTAATCAATAAATTTGAAATTTAATTTTACATCAATAATTAAAATATATATTGTATACATTATTATGTAATTGATATTTTGTATATGCCTATGTATGTCTTTATCATCTTTGTATTTGTCTTATGCTAATATCCCTAAGTGGTTGAAGCAAAATAAATAAAAAAAAATACAATTTAATCTAGGCCATTATTGTAACACTTAGGAAGTTCAATTTGACAATATATTATACGGCAATTTATTAAGTTGCAGGTTAATGGACGCACGATATTTCACAACTCACAACTAACGGTTTTCACAATATTTCAATTATACACGGTGAAACTATAAAATTTTAAGAAGTTAAGATTAATGTGAGACTACAAATTAAAGGATTAATTTGTGATTGAATATATTGGTCATTATATAAAAGAAACAGACGACCAATGGAAAATATCTAAATGCATATAAAATATAAAATAATAATAATATAACAATAATCACTAATTCACTTGGTTTTTAAATTATTATCTTACCCGAGCAGTGCTACCTATAATTTGAATATTTAGAATTTATGATTCAGCTGAACTATCTAATTCAAATCTAAGCTCTTTAAGTGAAACTGATCTAGAAGGACTTTCTCTAAAGTTTTACTTAAATTTGGTTGTGATACTGTATGTCTGAGAGGTGCTGGATGAGGTTGGATGCAAGAACCTTGATGCCTTTGTTTTCTGGCCCTCTTGGAGTTTTGAGTATATCTGACGACCTTCCACATAATGACAATCAACATAACAATAAATATAGTGACTAGTGTCGTGGTTACATGAGGAATCCACTAATGTTTAGCAATGGTTTTTTACGTGTTTTCGGATATATCTTGGTCAAACTGCTCTGCTCATCTCCCGGAATGTCTATATTATGTCTGGGAATGTTGATCCGCTTTTTATCTAGGAGATTCATGTAAGTACCCCCTTATTTCATTTTTTTGTAGTTGCCTCAATCGAATCCCCTGGCCATTCACTTATACACGGCCCAGCTACTCCAAATAAAACCTGAGAGCCGTTCACATAAGTTTATTTTGCTTGCTTTCTGTCCCCCAATTTTCAACCCCCATAATAATATCCTATGTGGTAGGCAAAATATTTCGTTACCTATCCCGGAAAGGACAATATCGTTCGAGTAGCGTCAAATAAAACTTCCACTAGCATCATCAAACGTGGATTCAACAATATATGCCCACTCCCTCTAGATGATTGAAAGGAGCCTTTCAAGGTGAGGAGTAGTACACAAATTGCTCGAAGTATTTGTGTAGCGCCGTTCCTGAATTGTTGCCCTTCACTCCTCCACCGGACGAGTCAAAAAAACCAATCAAGGGACACACAGTGACTAATTCATCTCTAGACATTAAGTGTGACAGACGTAAATAGTTTTGTTTTGTATAACCAGTTTTTATATCAATATAGCCATCAAACCACGTCTATTAATTATTTATTAATCATTAAAAATTCAATTTAATTCTTTCCATTGCGGATATTAAAGAATAACCATAATTATAATAAAAGTAAAATTTAAAAACCATTATTCCCGCAAAGGTGCATCGTAAAATATATCCTATATGTATACTTTACACGCTTTTTAACAAAATTATTTCCAAATCCATTGTCTTGTGTAATATTTAATACTAAATGTTTTTACACTAAAATGTTAACACAAGTTATTCATCTTAAAAACTAACTTGTCTATTTAGAGATTTGACGTAAACAGCCAACTTTTCTAAAAGAAAAAGTTACCCAAAATGAGATTTAAATTAAAATCGGATGATAAACAAAAAAGGTATTCCAAAATGAACAATATCACTGTTTTTGAATATTGTTAATATTTTTTTATTAAGTATAAAAATTAGTATTTATTTGAGTCCCGACCTGTAAACATCGATACGAATTAGGCGAAAGTTTATAGTGGTGATTAAAAACGGGCTCCGGCCGCATTGTGTATCAAGTGAATATACTATTTATAAACTATTTTTTTTTTTTATTTTAACTTTAACGTGCTCGGCTACTATGGCCACTTACACAGGTACTATAACATGAATTTTCATTACACAAACATTAAGTGTTACATTAAGAATATGTTACAATAATACGGAATGATAATAATATGTTATACAATGTCTAAATTAAAATCTAATTATATTTTTTGATATGTGTTCATCTCTAAGGAATTGTAGCACAGCTTTTATTTGGTCAGGGTTGTTTAGGATATCTCGTACTTCACTTTTGAGTTTGTATTGTAATCTTCTGGCCGAATGTTGATGGCATTCAGTGAGAATATGTTTGATTGTCAAATATAATTGGCAGATTTGACAAGAGGGACGGATGCTAGAGGACATTAGGTAGCCGTGTGTGAGTTTTAAATGTCCTATCCGAAGTCGTCTTATCACAATGAGATCTCGTCTTGAGAGGGCTGAATAGTCAAATGTAGGCTGACTGGTTATTGACGGTTGTATTTCGTGTAAGATCGAACGGTTAGAGTTCCAATGCTGCTGCCAAAGGAGTCTGGTTCTTCTTTTAGTATATGATTTTAAGTCCTTACAAATTTGAATTTTATCGGTGATTTCAGGTGATGCTGTAGCAAGTTTAGCATAGTGATCTGCAGTTTCATTGCCTTCTATACCAATATGAGATGGCAGCCAGATTATGGTAACTGTTATGTTTTGGGACAAGATAATTTGGTAAGAGTCTAGGATCTTTTGGACGACTGGATGATCAGTAAATAGATTTTTGATAGAATGGATTGATACTAAAGAGTCTGTGCATATGGCAACCTGCTTATTAGGTGGAGATATATGGTTAAAAGCTTGCAATATACTAAATAATTCTCCAGTATGAACGCTGCTGACGGCTGGTATAAGTGATGGCTTAATTAGTGAATGAGAGGTTGTAACAGAGCAGCCTACTTGTGTGTCATTTCTTTAGGCATCCATGTATAATATTAGGTTGTATTTATTTGTATCTATAATGTCTTTAAATGCATTTATAATGATCTCTTTCGGATGTTTATTTTTATCGAAGTTGGTGAGCGAGGTGTTAAATTTGGGCGTGGACATGATCCAAGGAGGAGATGGAGGGAGATAAAGAGGAAGGGTATGTGTAAGAGAGATATCATTAAGTGTCTGTACTAAAATTAGTGGAATAGGTTTTATTGGTGGTAAGGAATTGGTATTGTGTAAATTATACGTGGACATTACAAATAAGGGATGCAGTGGATTAGAGGGGTTAGCTGATACCGATGCTGCATAAGAGAGTAGCAGTTGTTTTCATCTTATAGAAAGAGGAGGTTCGTTAGCTTCGCAATAAAGATTATCTACAGGACTAGATCGAAAAGCGCCAATACAAAGACGAAGGGCTGTGTTGTGAATTGAGTTTAAAAGGTTAATATATGTTTTTAAGGCAGATATATATATATATATATATATATATATATATATATATATATATATATATTTATATATATATATATATATATATATATATATATATATATATATATATGTATATATATATATATATATATATATATATATATATATATATATATATATATATATATATATATATGACAACGATAATCTAGCTTGGAGCGTATTAGTGATCTGTATATTTTAAGAAGTGAGTTTTCGTCAGATCCCCAATAATGATGTGATAGAGTTTTTATTATGTTAAGTCTTATGCTCGTTTCTCCTTTTATTGCAAATATATGTTACTTCCAAGTTAGTCGTGAGTCAAACGTTAATCCGAGAATTTTGCATTGTTTAACAACAGGAAGAGGGATATTGTTGTTCAAAATAAGTGGAGATGGAGAAGGGGGACGTCTACTAAAGTTTATAATTTTAGATTTTACATAAGATAAAGATAACCCCATGTCACTAGTTTTTTTTTAAAGTGTGTCAACAGCAGTTTGAATAAGCTTCGAGGTGGTAGAAGAGTTTTGTCCATGACAGTAAATTACTAGATCATCAGCATACATGATATGTTTAATAGGGGAAATGAGGTGGGAGCATAAATCACTTATTGCTAGATTAAAAAGTGTAGGACTTAGAATCCCTGAGGTACGCCATCAGTTTGAGTATGAGTAGAAGATAAAATACCTTTGACAGAGACTCTAAACGATCTAGAAGATAGAAAATTTCGTATGAAGTTAAATATATTACCATTAATATTAAGAAGGATAAGTTTGTTTAATATACATTGCCTACTTATAGTGTCAAAAGCACCTTTAATATCAAATATGGCAGCTACGACTTCTTGCATATTGTTTAAGGCCTCTGATATATGAGTTTGGAGAATTACAAGGTTGTCTTGGGTTGAACGGTTCTGACGAAATCCTGACTGTTCACTAGCAAGTATCTTATGTTTTTCAATGAACAATAGGAGTCTTTTATTAATCATTTTTTCGAATATTTTGCACATCGTACAAGTTAGTGATATAGGCCTATAAAAGTTGGCCAAGGAACGTTCTAGGTTCGGCTTTTTAATGGGTATTACGATAGAGGTTTGCCATTGATTGGGAAATTGGTTAGATGACCAGATTAAATTATACATCTCAAGTATTTTGAGTAGGCTACAGTTTGAGAGCTTTTTAATTAATATGTAAGGAATGTCGTCAGGACCAGCGGCATTGTTTTTACAAGTTTGGATAACTGATACTAGTTCTTCAAAAAGAAAGGGAGAATTAAGATGTGTGATGTCCATTATTGTTTCGGGTGAGGAACAGGGTGGGGCGTTAGGTAATGGTTTTCGTAAGGAGGTATCTATTTTACTTTTGAATTTAGTGTCGAAGTGCGTTGCTAGGGTTTCACCGATTTCTTGATTGTCAGTGATTGTAGTGTTATTTACAGCAATACTAGAGATTTTGAGGTTGGTGTTGTTTCCTTTGATTGGCCTAATCTTTTTCCAGAGATCCGCTGGATTGGTGCTTGAATTAATAGAGGATACATATTCTCTCCAAGATGATTTTTTACTTTGTTTTATAATAAATCGGGCTTTGGCTCTGGTTTTCTTTAGTTCAATGAGATTCTTCAGATTTTTGTTTTTACGGTAATTTTTAAGAGCTAATTTTTGTTGTTCGGTTTCAGTTTGGCAAGATGTATTTCACCAAGGTACTGCCTATCTTTTATGGGAAATACTATTTTTGCCTATGTGCAAATTTGCAGCTTTAAGTATGGAATCTGTGATTAATAATAGATTATTGTTAATATTGTCGGATAGGGAGAGAGAAGGTAAGGTGTTATCTGTTTGTGAAGTATAGTCTATCCAGTCGGCATTTTTTAGTCGCTAAAACTAAGATCTATCGCCGAAAATGTCCCAGAGGAAAAGTTCAGATGCGTATTAGAGCCTGTATTTAGTAGACAGGAGCCTGTGCAATTGATAACGTTTTCTATAGTTTTACCCTTGCCATTAGTGTGGTTTGACCCCCACAGTAAGTTATGAGCATTGAAGTCACCTACTAGAATATATTGAACGGGGAGCTGATAGATAAGATTTAGAATTTCAATTTCTTTAAGGGGGAAGTTAGGAGGGATGTATACACTGCATATCGTAAGTTTATTAGGTTACGGCGATAGCCTCGAGTTCCGTGGTGATGAGAAGATGGGATGAATATATTTCACTTGAAATAAAAATAGATGTCCCACCACTGGCTCTGTCACAATTAGTTCTGATATAATGATATCCTTCGAACTTTTTTAGTGTGGGAAGCTTAGATATTTTTGAGTTCGTTTCTTGTAGACATATGATATCGGGTTGTTTTTCTGTCACTAGTTGTTGGATTCTTTCAATACGGGAAAAGAACCCATCGCAGTTCCATTGGATTAAATTGAAGGTGAATCTTGAGTTGAAGGGGTAAGGAGCAACTGAGATGGTTATTCTGGCTGTTGGGAGAGAAGGGTTTTGGTTTCATCATCGGTTAGGAGTTCAGATGAGACGCTGATATTATTAGAGTCATCTGGGTTTAGCTGTCTTTTGATTTTCTTTTGAAGTCTCGTAAGTCGATTTTTAAGGGATCTTTCCTTAGTTTCTGAATGGAGAACTGTAAAAACAAAAACTTCATTAAGTGGACTAGGATTACCATGTGTATTTTCTAGGAAAGCAATAAACTGAGTCTCGGTCAAAGTTAGACCAGATGAATTATTTTTATAAATGGCCGCTACGGTTTGTAGTGAACTAACTGTTAGATTATGTTTCTCTGATTTTGTAGTTTTTGTTTTTTTCTTGTGAGGTTTGGAGACAGTGTTTGTTTTTGTGGATAACGGAGGAAGCATTTGGTTAGACGCTGGTTCGGGTGTACCTGCTGAAGATAATAGAGAAGGAATATCAGAATTGCTGTCTGTTGATATAGCTCTTTTTTGTCCTTGTGTGGGTGGAATTGATGGGTGTATAGTTTCAGTATCTATTTCAGTGTGGGTCAGTGCAATTTGAGGTAGTTAGGTCTGATTGAACAGGAGTGCTTACGTCAGAAATTATATCAGTAATTTCAGATGTAGAGGGCTCTAGATGGGGTAGTTCAGTTTGAGAAAAAGAAGTTGGATTATTGGTACATGAGTCAGCTGTATGTCAGACCTCTTTACATAAAAAACAATGCAATTTATCGGTAGAAATAAATATTCTATAAGGTATAAGGTTTTTGTATGTAATAACGAAGTTTCTATCTACTGAAAAGTTCTCCTTATCGGGGATAATATACGTTACTCTTCGGAAGCTCATTATGTGTGCATAACCTTCTCCAAGTGCACCACATTTCACAAATGACACAGGAGAGATCAGCTGTAATCCAATATCTTTAAGGGTGTTCTCAATTATGGAATGTGGAATTGAAGGAGATACGTTAAATATAAGAAGGCGTTTGGCTGGGGTGATAAGTCTTCTGATGGGAACTACTGTAGAGTTGATAGAGATATTTTAATGTGTTTTTAGAAGGTTATCGACAACTGTAGGCGAGGAAAGATAAATACAGATGCGGTTATTTGGGATACGTGATGCAAAGGTTTTGTTTTTTGGGATAAAAATGTCCCCTATAGCTTTAACATAGTCAAATAAAACAGTATTTGGAATAGCGTGCATTAAAATGGCTTGCTCCTTACGTGGGAAAGTAGGAGGTGGAGGTTTGGATAAAGTAGCAGCGACATATGATTTCATGGGGAGGACTTGTGGAGTTGTAAGGTTTTGATTTGAGTTCATTTTTGTGAGTGTTCCTGGATACCAAAAACACTTCACTTAATTTTTAGTATTGCAACAGTCGTCCTAGTAGGACACTGTGGATAAAATAATAGGAATATAACAGTTACCTGTATCTGCAGTTTTCCTTCAGTTGAATATAATAATATTATAGTCCAATAATAATCGCTGTTTCCATAACACACAAAATAATTGGAATTATCACATAATTATAACTATAAGAACTGGTTCGTAAACTGGTAGAAATCGAGAAGGTAATTAAGACTATACCGTTAGGGCAAGGTAATGTTTACTCGTTGGCTACCTGAATGGGAATCTTGAATACTAGTTAATTGTAATATAACTATTAAATACTGTTTAATATACACACAATTATTAAAAACTAATAGGAAAACTTTTAATTATCAAGTTTAACTTTGACAGTTATTTGACAATGATGATATAAACTATTTAAAAATTAAAATATACAGTTTTAACAATTAAAATGAGTGCTATACCAGATTTATCGGTGAGTGTTCCTTTTTATACTGCTACTGTAAATGGACAAATAATAAATGCTCAATATCAGCAACAGCAAATTCAACCAGAATGCCCAAATGTCCTTTTTCCACAAAATTTACAACCCAATTCAGCACAAATTTTAAACAACCCACCAACGAAAATATATTATGTTCCTAATCAAGTACTCTCACAATCTTCCTCAAACTGTCAATACAATCCTAAAATAAATCCCATATTATCTACACCTCAAAATGAAGCTTATGATTCTATTGAGATGACACATACATTACAAAGTGAAGAATCTTCAGGGGAAATCAGCGACATTGAGTCATCGGACATCCGTGAATGGCAAACTAAACAACATATTAACAAAAAACGCAAAATTAATCCTCCGACACCAACAAAAAATAAAGACACGGTAGTAACCATCAATAAATTTCAGATTCTACAAAATAAAAACGAAAACGATAACAATAACAGTACAGAAAATACCAACGAAACTCCAGCAACCTCTAAACTTCCACCAATTTTTATATATTGTGTTACTGAATACAATAAAATGGTTAATAACCTATCGCAAGTAACAAAAACAGAGACATTTTATTGCACAGCATTAAAAAACAACACGATAAAGATAAATTCCCGGGACTCAGAAACATACCGAAAACTGGTAAGACATTTAAACAGAAAAAAAATTGTGCATCATAAGTACCAAATGAAAGAGGATAGAGCATACAGAGTTGTAATTCGTAATATACATCATACAGTGTCCATTAATATAATAAAAAGCGAAATAGAAAAACATGGACATTTAGTACGCAATATTGTAAATATAAAACACAGAGTAAGTAAGAACCCTTTAATGATGTTCTACGTCGATATAGAACCTAATCGAAATAATAAAAAAATATATGAAATTCAATTTATAAACAACGCAAAAATAGTTCTTAGACACTCCATGCCCAATAATATGAAAGAACAAATTTTTAGATGCCATAACTACAAAGCACCAGGCTTCGATATGATCACTGGGCTAATAATAAAAAAATTACCGAGAAAAGCAATTGTTCTACTAACAATGATATATAATAGTATCATAAGATTAGCCTACTACTCGATTAATTGGAACTTCACACAAATAATTATGATTAGTAAACCAAATAAACCACCAAATATTACTACTTTATATAGACCAATTAGCTTACTTCCAATAATGTCAAAAATCTTAGAAAGACTTCTGCTCCAAAGATTCTCAGAAGACATCGAAATTAATTCAGTGATCCCAACACACCAGTTTGGTTTC
This sequence comes from Diabrotica undecimpunctata, assembly GCF_040954645.1. NCBI lineage: Eukaryota > Metazoa > Arthropoda > Insecta > Coleoptera > Chrysomelidae > Diabrotica > Diabrotica undecimpunctata. The sequence goes on from NC_092813.1 coordinate 16,328,457, forward strand.
CGCGAAGCCCATTCAACTCTACAACAGTGTCATAGGATTGTTAAAAACATTAATGTATACCTCGAAGAGAAAAAAATTTGCATTGCTGCCTTCCTGGATATAGAACAAGCCTTCGACCGTGTTTGGCATGACGGTCTCCTGTATAAACTTAAGTCATCATTTTCCACTCCTCACTATCTACTCTTAAAATCATACCTCACAGAACATCACTTTGAAGTCAGATTCCTTACAGAAACCTCTCATTACTATCCCACAAAATCCGGTGTCCCTCAAGGAAGTGTCCTGGGTCCCCTCCTGTACCTCATATACACTGCTGATATCCCAACAACAAATACGACCACAGTAGACATGTTCGTAGATGACACCGCCATAATATCAATCGATGATGACCCCCAAGTGGCATCAGGAAACCTTAAAATACACATGAATCTACTACAAGACTGGATGAATAGATGGAAAATCAAAGTTAACCATACTAAGTCTAATCAAATTACATTCACCAACAGAAACATCATATGTCCGAGAATCAGACTGAACAACATATTACTACCAGTAAAAACTGAAGTCAAATACCTGGGAATGACACTTGATCAAAATCTCACTTGGAAAGCACACATCTTGGTAAAAAAAAACCAAATCAACATGAAAATACGTCAAATGAATTGGCTAATAGGATGAAAATCACAGTTATCTACAGATAATAAACTACTATTGTATAAGTACATTATAAAGCCTATATGGACATACGGAGTGCAACTATGGGGCTGTGCAAAGCCTTCTAATACAAAAATCATTCAGAATGACTCTGGTATACCGTTCGTTGAAGACAAAATCAGCAGACTAACAAGAAATTATTTAAAACATCTGCCAGCCCACCCCAACTAGGAAGCAAGACAACTACCTACTAAAACCATTTTTGACCATAATTTTATTATATATACAATATTTAAAAATATTTTTTTAATACTATAAAACTGATTTGTTTAAATTTAGTAAAAGTGTTAGGAAACATTGTTTATAAATAACAATTTAATACTGTTGAGTGTGTAATAAATAAAAAAATAACAATAAAAAGCTACTTAAGAACAGGTTTGCATATCCCGTAGTTATTAGCTCCTTCGTTTTGGATAATTATGAAATGAAAATACGATAAATATTATTATTTTCAGGTTATGCCTCAGTTTAAAAAAAAAACAAAAAATTTAGTCCAGTAGAACCCGAAATATGTTATTTTTTCCGAGCTTTTTATCTCGAAACTGTGTTGAGATTTTATGAAGAGCGCAGCTGGAACTTTATTCGACTAGGATTAGAAATGTGTAGGAATTCTATCAGATTAATTATTTTTATTTGAATATTAAATAAGTTTAAAATATTATGGGGTTGTAAATTATTATTAAATTTAGTCAAAATTAAAAATAATTAAAAAATTTTTTGTATAAATTTAATCAGGGTAAAATTATTAATAATTGAATTTTAAATAATTTTATTACTTTATCGGGTTTAATATAATATTTAAATTAGAAATTAGTAAATGTAAAAATGGAAAATAGTTTTTTTGACAGTTAAATTAAAATAAACGAATAAAAAATATAATGTAAATATTTTAAGTGTCAAAAAGCTTACTACGAGAAACAAAACCAACATCGTCCAACACCTTTATTTTATAATATACCCTGAATATTTAGTTAAAAAATCATTAAAATATAGCGTGGGTAAATTACTCGAAAAATTGAAGCAGGATACCAAAATATAATTGTCGCAAGTAAAAACCGTGCAGTTAAATAGAGTTTAGACCGACTTAGGGAATTAAAACTCAGAAGATGGTAACCGATTGCGATAAACCAAACAAAATTACGACAGATCTTAGAGCAGGCCTGGATCCACAAAGGCTTTTTGGGCCATAGAAGATGATATCTTGCATATATTTTTATTTTAAATTGTGTTGTCAAAATTTATTGGTGTGAACATTTAGAAAAATGATTTGCAAAGTAAAACCACGTTGGTACAAAGGATTATCTTCAAGATATATTTCTGAATAAAATCTGTTAATTAAACATCATGATTATAAAATACACGTTTTGACAATTGCAAAAGGACAAGCTAAGAAAAAGAAGAATATTTAACCATAAATAAACCAATTTAGTTAATAATATAAAGGTAAAAATAACCTGAATATATAAAAAAATGGGGAAAACAAATAAAAGGAAAGCTAATATTTACAATAAAAATACTACTGAAAACACAATCATTCATAAAAAAAATTTCTTAATATTTACAGTCATTTGCTGTCAAATTTGCTATCAAATCCACTTTCCTTCGTGATGTGTCTTTGTATTGTATTCTATATACAAAAGTCCCCACAAGGTTTTAGTTAAAGTCTCTCATGGTTACCCTGACAAATTTTCACGTAGGAATTTAATATTATTATAGCCGATTCCCTCTGTAAAGAAAAAATACTAAACTTCTAGCCTTCTCCCGATAGATAACAAATTACAAATAGTTTATAACTTAACCCAAGTTAAAAAGAGTACCTAACTGGCAGAAATATTTAAAACGTAAGAGTCAAAAATATTATGAATATAAAACACAATAAAGAAACTAAAACACAAAGTGTAAATGACAAAGGAAAACTCATTGCTTAATTTTACGAAAAAGAACTAGAAATTAATACTAAGGAAAATGGGAAACTATGTTGTAGGGTTCTTATCATATAGAAAAATCAGAATTAAAAATAAAAAAAAAGGGTAAATCATATAGAAAAACAAAATTCACTCAGATAATGCCGATTAAAACTGCTTACCTACTAAAACAATAAGAAAAATTAATAGATGATGGAAAGAATATTTTTAAAATTTGTGTAGTCATCATGAGAGACAAAAAGAAATAAATAGTTCTGAATATCAAGAACACTTGGAAGGCAGTAGAAAAAGAAGTGAAGAAGAATTTAAATAAAAAATATGCACTAAAGAAATAAAATGTTCATGAGCGTGTAACACATGAGAGGAAGTATTTCTATAAATATAGTAACAAAGTCTGAACTGAAGAAATATTTACAAAAAATAGACGGTGGGGAAGATGGGGACTAATTTATAAAATAGGTGACCAATTGAACTAATATGAAATAAAGTAGATTAAGGATTTAAAAACCACAACAAGTATTACTCTGTAAATTTGGTACTTGATCGCATATTAATAAGAGCTATCAATAAGAAAGAGCTACATATAATATCTGAAAACATGAAAAAAACTACTAAGTATGAAAAGACAATAAATAGAATAAAAATAATTGTATCTAATACTACC